>NC_135506.1:46284599-46884599 GCF_052857255.1 Amblyomma americanum
CCCCACATTTATATAAGGAAGGAGCAGGCGGTCCCATTAATGATCCCAGATTAAATCAGATTTTGAGCCAATGTTTTTTCTTTTCTTTATTCACGCCAATGAGGGTTTGGTGGCAGAAGTACCAGTTAAATTAGGCTTTTCTTACGGAGTGAACAGCACTTACCCTGGCCTGTTTCTGCATTTAAGCTTCAAACTGAAATAGGCAGTCGCAGTGCTGTACGCTTTCGCCAGTTTCGTTCCTAGAAGAATATATATATAGACTATGAAGGGAGTCAACAGTCACCGAAACCAAGGTGCATAGCGGAATGTGTAACTTTTTTTATGTGTAGTGCTGATGAGTGGGATAATATAATACTTAGAATAATCTATCGCTTAAAGGAAATTACTTATAAAGCAGCAGAAAAAACAACCATGCCGCCCGTGGGATCCGAACCCACGACCCCCGAATATCGCGTCCAGTGCTCTACCAACTGATCTACGGCGACGGCTGTCCAGTCTGCTACTCTCGTCCCACTGACTTCAGTTCCTTTCGAGGTGGCAAAGTTGCCTAAATCCATTTGCTCAGCAACAGCCGTCGCGGAGGCTCAGTGGTTATGTCGCTCGGCTGCTGACCCGAAAGACAGCCGGTTCGATCCCGTCCGCGGCGGTCGAATTTCGACGGAGGCGAAATTCTAGAGGCCCGTGTACTGTGCGATGTCAGTGCACGTTAAAGAACCCCAGGTGGTCAAAATTTCCGGAGCCCTTCACTACGGCGCCCTCGTAGCCCGAGTCGCTTTCGGACGTTAAACCCCACAAACTATAAACCAAATTCGCTTAGTGACCTCCGGCTTGCATAGCCTATTGCATGGTCTATTATATATACAGAATTCAACGCCTGACGTCATGTTCTGTGTGTTCTGCTGGATATTACGGGTCACCGATGAATGTCTTGAGTAAGGCCATCAAATGCAGCGAATGTGACAGTTGAAGATGGAAGCCTCTCTGATGGAAATGCCGTATATAGTATATGTCTACCGTTTGCGAGTGATGACTGTCTTCTGACGGGAAGATAGACAAAACAGCCCATAAAACTCGACGTCCCTCATGCAACAGATTTCGCCACCAGTAGTCGATGTTTCAGACTTGCGTGCAAAGTCTTTGACTCTTCCTTTCTTTTTACAACAGCGGCTGCTACACCACTTTGCCGTCACCCCCCCCCCCCCCCCCCAATCCCTTTTTATCGCGTGGTCATCATCCTCGTGAGATAACGTCACAGGATAGCAAGGTCGCATCACTCAATGTCTGGTCATATTGGATCGTACGAGCCACTAAATTATACTTTCATCGTTGCAGTTAAATAAACTACCAACCGAACCCTACAAATTCTCTTCTCATTTACTTTCTTCGAAATATCGTTTATACATACAACTCACGCTAAAGTTAACGTTCCATTACGTACACGTGCTTTTAAGCATTTTTTTCTTCTCCTTGTCTTTCTGCTTTTTGTTTTCCTTATTTCTTTCAATGTTCCGAACTTACTTTCTCGCCTAATGGCGAGCAGTAATTCAACCTCATTCAGTCACGAAAAGCGAGCCGAAAATTCGCGACAACAATCGCAGTCTCTTTGACCAGGTTCGGAGACCGACCGAGTAACAACCCGCGTCGCCGCCGCCGCAACCACGCGCGCGTTCGTCCCACCTGGCGCCGAAAACGAGGCTACTGACCGAAACCAAGTTCAGTGCGGAAGTGAAGAAAACGTGCCGCTGGTGCTACCTCGCGTACGGCAAGAGGCCACCGGGCAACCCCACAACACTCTGATCTCACCAGCCATGAAACTCCGCTTCTAAACGAGGCTGCTCCTTGTGGCCTATTTCCTTGTAGGGGTGCAACAGTTGGCTGCGCCACCTAGGAGCAAACATATAAGCTATCTTTGACTTTTTGCAACTTCTGAACGCCAGTGACCAGTTTTATCTTGACGCCATAAGTGGCGCTACAGTTCGCTAGACTTAAATTTGAGGTTATTTTTAGCGTCGTATTTTGGCACATGGGTTTGACGGGGTTGGGCTACTAGTTCAATCAACAAGATGCCGGGCAAACCTGCTGCTGGCGGGCGACGGAAAGCAATCACGTCACAGCAGGAACCCCTCCGAACGGCGAAGCAACGACCGCTCCACACACCGAGGTCACATCGATGACGCAACTCCATTCGGATCGGCCGACCCAGTAAACCGTTATAGCTCCCCCCCCCCCCCCCCCCCCTTCCAGCGGCCCTTTCGTGACGTTGGTGAGGTCCCGTATTATGCGAGGAAGCAGAAGCAAAAGTCGACGAAAGATCTTGAAGGCGCGAACCGGGGTAGGACCAACCTGCTCGCGAGACATCTACGCGCTGTTGTAGAGGGAGCAATGCACGTAGCTGACAACGTTCTGTTACGTTACATTACGTTTTATTACGTTGAGACCGTTACGTTTCAAGCCAGAACAAAACGAAGTTCATATTTCAAGTCACACAAATTCTTGCAAGAGTACACTAAAGCAAACTAAACGACGCCCTCGTTTGGTCGATTGATTGAATAAATGTTTATTGATCAGGCTGACCTCGGAGGCCTATTGGGAAAGGAGGGTTGGTAGAAGGGCTTCATAAGGCTTAGAAAAACCGATTTCTTGTGTACATGAAAGGATGAACTCTAAAACTGCCTTACAGCTGTCCTGATTTCCAAATATAACGTCACATTTTTCTTCTTATTATTATTATCGCAGTCAACAAGTTTCTACATTGACTCCAAAAATTCAGAACAACACATGGCAGCCGCTTGAAGTAGAGCTTCCCAACTGGTTTTATTCAAAGGACCTCGACCGTCCGGAGGGGAAAAAAATAATAATAACCGAGGCTGGTGCGTACGCGCGCCGCCTAATCGTATATCGGTGGAACAACCGCTACGCCGCGCCGTCGTCTGCTGCTGCTGCTGTTTTCGTTGTCGACTGCGTCGTCTGCAAATGGCCGCGCGTGGCGCCATGTTTGAGTGCCGCTGTGGCGCCGGCGCGGAAGGGGTCAAAAGTTCCTGACGTCCGTAACGCCGTTCGTCTGCGCAACGCTGCTAACGGGGTCGTTCGCCGTATAAATTATCGTCCCATTTTTCTTTTTTTGACAAGCGCCTTCTCTCGCTGGGCCATCTCTGGGTCGTGGGTCGTTCCACCGCTTCATACGTCCATCACATTTGATCGGTAACGTGAGAAACAACAGGAGAGCCTATTGAATTGAGGAAAGGTCAGTGTACAGTCTTCCAGTACTGTGCACGGTTTGTTGGTGCGTTTTGCTCACCTGAGTTGACCATTTTTTTAGCAAAGAAAATATCGTTAATAGGTGTTTTTATCGGGCTGCTTGCTCGTATTTGTGCCAACGTGTCTTGTTAAAAAAAGTTTAAAAAGTATTATTTGTACGAGTGGCGAGATAAACATTCGAAGGGAGGAGAGGTGGTGGTGGGGGGGTGGGGGGGGGGGGGGGGGGGGGGCGTCAACACTAAGGCCATGGACTAAGTGCAGAAATGCAGCAGCAAAAACGATGTGGCAGTGAAGTTTTAGTCAAGAGTCGCTGCAGTATCGCAACTTCTCCAGTGAAAACGATTTGCTGCAGTGCAATACCAGACGGGAATTAAACATAATCTGATGATGTCTCGCTGCGACTCATTTTTGTGGTGTGAAAGTAGAAAAATTATGATGCGTTGCGTGCAGCTGCAACATGTCCACTCGCGGACAGATTTATATGCAACTCTTCCTTCATGTTGAGCAACGCAAATTGAAATGACTGCCGGCTTTATGCCCAACCGCACAAGTAGCATTTGCTTGCGTAAGGATCAAACGCTCAGTAATTTTCGCTAGATAACATGTCAGAGGAGTATGAACGCCGAAGCATATAGCGTCTGCATGCACTGCGCTTAGAAACCCACACTTGAGATGGTGGCGCCATCTTGTTTGAAAGCATTTCCGCTTTCATTGATTGTCACTCTCAGCCACTGTTACTAGAACAGCGTTGGTCTGCGCATCGACTTGCCTTTTTTTTTTTCGGTGAGCGACTCTACTGTGGCCAGTATCTGTACCGAAAATGTTATCTTTCGGGGCCGCGAATTTGGTCATTTGACCCGCTATAGTGGTCAACCGCGTTGGGATGTTCGAAGTTCTTTTTGGGTTTCGGGGCGAGTTCCCCGATTCAAATTCTCCGTGTAAGCCTTCTATTGCCATGTTTTTTTTTTCTTGGTAACTGCGCTAGATTCCTTCCATTTTACTTCTGCTTTCGCGGTCAAGATTTTATGAATTTATTCGGGTACAAGCGGCCCCTACAGCCAGGCCTCGTAACGGCAGGTAGTAGTAGTTGTAGTAGCAGCAGTAGTAGTAGTAGCGATAAATCAATCAATATTGTTTCAGTTGTCTAAGAACAACCCTAGGTTCTTGGTGCTGGTACACCATAAAGAAAACAATGTACAGACATTTACAGAGGGTGGAGCTGCCAAGACGACAAAAAAAAACATCATTATTAACGGCAGGCAGTAGTAGTAGTAGTAGTAGTAGTAGTAGTAGCAGCAGCAGCAGCAGTAGTAGTAGTAGTAGTAGTAGTAGTAGTAGTAGTAGTAGTAGTAGTAGTAGTAGTAGTAGTAGTAGTAGTAGTATAGTAGTAGTAGTAGTAGTAGTAGTAGTAGTGGCAGTGGCAGTGGTAGTGGTAGTGGTGGTGGTGGTTGTAGTAGTAGTTGTAGTTTTTGTTGTCGTATCGGTGGTAGTAATAGTGTTACCCATAGTTACTTATCCTTGTAAATTCCATATGAGTAGCAGTATACGGAGCTCTGAGTCGTTGAAGTAGTTGTATCAGCCGCGACAAGAGGAGAGTATAGCGGTCAATATTTTTGTTAGCAATAGTTATGGAGTAACGGAGTGGGCGGATGAGATTAAGAAGTTTGCAGGCAAAGGGTGGATGCAGCTGGCAAATGACAGGGTTAATTGGAGAGACATGGGAGTGTCCTTTGTCCTGCAGTGGGTGTAGTAAGGCTGATGATGATGATGATGACGACGACGATGATGATGATGACGATGATGATGATAGAGTAACGGTATCCGCAGCACGGCAGGGGGCAAGGCAGAAGTTACTCTTGACAACTTAATGTATTCGCCTCACATTGCAAACGTCTTCCGTCGTCATTGGCTGCATCTAAAGAAAAGGCACGCGAAAAATAATTAAACCATCGATTTTGCTTTTTGTTCACTGCGGTGCTCTCTCACTGGACACAAGGGAACAATGAAAAGTTTGATCAGTGTACCCCCTACCCTCGTTTGACATAAAAAGTACAATTCCGTAGCTATTTAATGGATGGACTGACCCGCATTGAGATGGCAATAACTCGTCCACAGCAAACAGTGGATGTTCAGTTCTTTCTGTCATTCACTGTCGAAGCGCTAATAAATGATACGTGGGTGTTCCGGGGCTTAATACCGTCTTAATACCGCCAAGGTTTATATCTATCTATTCATGAATTGATGTAAAAAGCCACGACGGAACAGGTCAACAGGTTAACCTCTGCCGCAAGTCGAATTGCCTCAATGCTGTATGAAGGCTATTTCTGGCTGTCCGGCTCTCTTAGGAAATATTGTTGAAGTTTATTCTTACAATGCATGGGAGAACCCTGGAATCCGTTATGAAAGAGCTCAAAACCTTTCTCATTGCGGACGTCGTCAGTAAGGAATAAAATAGATGTGAAACACACACTGATGACGGTCTGTTGGAGTCATGTCGAGATTGGGGTCGGAGGGAGTCATTAACAGGCTGAATACAACATCAACCATAGCTCATGAAACAGCATCTGACGATGAACGTAGTGCAGTGGAATACTCACAAATGGCACAAATGAGAAAAATTTCAGCGCGCTTAAGCTTTCTTCATAGCGGATGTTTAGTCATCGGCGCACAGTTACGAGACGGTCTAACCGGGGCGTCGCTACGCGAGACGGGGACCCTGCAGGGGGATTAGGAGGAGGATAAGAAGAACTTTAATGGAACAGGAGAGGTCTGCCTGGCACCCTGCATATTTTCACGCATAAACATTACGCCTTGACAAGCACACAGGCGGCAGTGATGGCGACATACTCTGAATGTGTCATGAAAGATGACCAAGAATTTTTAAAAAAATGAAAACGGGTAGGTGTTACCGCAATAAAACTGAAACAGTGCTGTTGGCAGTCGACTATAGCACAAGCTGTGGTTTCGCTTCACAATAGTCCACTCAGTTAGCCGGCCGTAATCTATAAATGCCTTGCCTTTCTGTAGTTGCAGAGAGAAGTTAAATTATAATGTCGTGGTTCCTCAAAATAAACGGCAAGAACAGTTTCCGAAAAACGGCTTGATCATTTTTCTATGGTCCCTCGCGGCCGCGTACTCTTCCCAAGACTACATTCACATACTCAAGGCGAGGACAATCACTTTTACCAGATGCTTCATCACGTGGACACCAGGCCATGAGGCTGTCAAAGGGAACCAATGTGCGGACGCCAATGCCCGAGCATACGCCAACCGGGAGGCGCGCACCGAAGGGGAACTGGACGCAGTCACTAGACGGTATGGAGCCATCTTAGAACACCAACGAGCCCTCCGGAGGACCTACCCGCCTCCCCACAAAGACCTTAGTGAACAGCAGTCGGTTGCCTGGAGACAACTACAGACTAATACATACCCCAATCTGAGTTTACTCAGCAAAATCTATCCATCCACTTATGAAAACAAATGCCCGCTATGCGGTGAACACGCAACGCTTTACCACGTTACGTGGGCCTGTCAGAAAATGCAGGCAGCGCCGATAAACAACACACCTACACCGGAGCAGTGGGAGGGTGCGCTGTCCAGCTCGAAGCCTGAAGAGCAGCTCAAGCTGATCGACAGGGCTCGCAAGACTGCAAAGGCCGCTGGGGCCCTGGACTGAGGGCTCCACCTACGCTGCGAGAAATAACCCTTATACAATAAAGTTTTTCATTCATTCATTCCCAAGACTATCGCTGGTGTCTGTGGTCAGAGCTACCTTGAACAACAAACGATGTTTTAATGCATCGACCAGATTTCGGCCAATTCCTCAGGCCTATAGATTTCGATATTTCACCTCGCCAGTAGCGCCTGTCCGATGTGAGAAAGGCCCGTCGAGTCCAACTGACCAGGAGGGAAATCAAGGGGGCCCACGGGGAGACTACTGGAACAGCACCCCCTCAAAGGTGGGTTCCTTGCACCTCGACGTCACCGCCCACGAGCGAATCGACCACTGCCCTGCTGCGGACGGAGTGAGCAGTGATGGCAGCCTCGCCCAGCGGCACGTCGCTCCTTTACTCTTGTTCAGTACCGTGGTCTGAGATGTGTACCTACGTTTTGCCGAAACTCTGGTACTGAACAAGATGCCTACAAGCTTAGTGGTTAGGGCGCTCGGCTACTGATCCGGAGTTTCCGGGTTCGAACCCGGCCGCGGCGGCCGCGTTTCGATGGAGGCGAAACGCATAAGACGCCCGTGTGCGTGCGTTGTCAGTGCACGTTCAAGGTCCCTAGGTGGCCGAAATTATTCCGTAGCCCTCCACTACGGCACCTATTTCTTCCTTTCCCTTTCTTTCACTCCCTCCTTTATCCCTCCCCTAACGGCGCAGTTCAGGTGTCTGCCGGTATGTGAGACAGATACTGCGCCATTTCCATTCCCAATAATAATAATAATAATAATAATAATAATAATAATAATAATAATAATAATAATAATAATAATAATAATAATAATAATAATAATTTGTTTTGGGGAAAGGAAATGGCGCAGTATCTGTCTCATATATCGTTGGACACCTGAACCGCGCCGTAAGGGAAGGGATAAAGGAGGGAGTGAAAGGAAGAAAGAGGTGCCGTAGTGGAGGGCTCCGGAATAATTTCGACCACCTGGGGATCTTTAACGTGCACTGACATCGCACAGCACACGGGCGCCTTAGCGTTTTTCCTCCATAAAAACGCAGCCGCCGCGGTCGGGTTCGAACCCGGGAACTCTGGATCAGCAACTTTAATTTTCATTTTCAGTACCAGGGTCTCAGATGTCTACCGACACTTTGCCACGCCTTTTCTATGCGGGCTGAAAGCTTTGGCCGGACGGAAGTGCATGTTCGCATCGACGCCGTATCCTGCGATTCGTGGTGGTATAACTTTATTGCCATAAATACAAAGAGGGTGAGGGGTCATCTCGAGATATCTTGCGTAGTCCCTCACGACTGCATGCGTCCGGTGGTGAGAAGTGCGTGCTTCCGGAGATAGAGTGAACGTTTATTCGTCGTCGTCAAAAGCACAGTGTGCCTGTGAGGGCGGAGCCTTGTCAGGTGGCCTTGATCTCTTGGCCTCTGCCTACGACCCGGAGTGCGAGTGCAACAATTCGGCAGAGACGCTTAAGACAGCTTACGCATGATAATTGTTTATTACTACGAGGCATAACTATGCACAGTTTGTACAAACTCTGTACACCTCACATCACGGTACATGAAAAGCGCTGAGTCATTCGTCATGACTATGGTACTTGTAAACAGCATAACACATGATACGTTGCACAATGCGTGTGATAACGGGTAATAAAGCTTGGTATGAAACCGGTGTACGATTGCTATCTGAGACGGTAGTAATGACTGAACGACTTTCATGTTCTGTTACAGGGCAGTCTATAGCGCCCTAGTTGGTTTGGAAAACCTCTGCTGCTATTTCGTGTCACGTAGGACGTTTGGTTACAAGGCACAAAAATGTTCTCCCACTCCACTATTCTCGGAAACTTTTTTGTATGAAACATACAATCGAACCAATTTGAGATACCAACATATCTATTTGAATTTCACATCTTTTTTGCACTCGCACTTGGTATGCATTGCAAAAAAATATTAGCTGCGGTTCAACTACTGCTGAACCTGGTTAGAGAGCGAAAGGTGTGGTGCATCGGGTAAGTAGACGCGGCTTGGCCTCTAACGTTGAGTGCGTTTCGCACAGTGGATAGGCAGCGCGCCCACCCTGCCATCCTGGCAGTTAATGGTTGATCGCGAGACGTTTCTCACCTATTACCCGCCGCCGTGGATCAGTTAGGGCGCTCGGCTACTGATCCGGTGTACCCGGGTTTGAACCCGACCGCGGCACCTGCGTTTCAATGGAGGCGAAACGCAAAAGACACCTGTGTGCTGAGAGATGTGAGTGCACTTTAAAGTTCCCCAGGTGGCCGAAATTATACCCGTGCCCTTCACTGCGGCATTTCTTTCTTCTTTCACTGCCACCTTCCTCCCTACCCTCACGGCGCCATTGCGGTGTCCACTGAAAAGCAAGACTGCTACTGCGCCTTGGATCCCCAGGTGGTCGAAATTGTTCCGGAGCCCTCCACTACGGGACCTCATTCTTCCTTTCTTCTTTTACTCCCTCCTTTATCCCTTCCCTTGCGGCGCGGTTCAGGTGTCCAACGATATATGAGACAGATACTGCGCCATTTCCTTTCCCCCAAAAAAACCAATTATTATTATTACTGCGCCTTTAATTTCCTCAAAATGAATTTTCAGTACCAGGGTCTATCCGCCGCGGTGGCTCAGTGGTTAGTGCGCTCGACTACTGATCCGGAGTTCCCGGGTTCGAACCCGACCACGGCGGCCGCGTTTCGATGGAGGCGAAGCGCTAAGGCGCCCGTGTGCCGTGCGATTTCAGTGCACGTTATAGATCCCCAGGCGCTCGAAATTATTCCGGAGCCCTCCACTACAGCACTTCTTCGTTCCTTTCTTCTTTACCTCCTATATCCCTTCCATTACGGCGCGGATCAGGTGTCCGCCGATACGTGAGACAGATGCTGCGCCATTTTGTTTCCCCAAAAACCAATTTTCAATTTTTCCAGGGTCTTAGATGTCTACCGATACTGTGCCACGCCTTTTCTATGCGGGCTGAAAGCTTTCGCCGAACGGAAGTGCATGTTCGCGTCGACACCGTATTCTGCGACGGTGGTAGAGAGAGAGAGAGAGAAATAACTTTAATTTGCACCCGTCAACTAAGACGGGGCAGACGGCTAAAACTTTATTGCCATAAATACACGTAGGGTGAGGGGTGATCTCGAGATATCTTGCGTGGGCCCTCACGGCTGCGTCACGTGGAGAGAAGTCCGTGCTTCCAGAGAATGTAAACGTTTATTCGTCGACAAAGGCGCAGTGGGGGTCTGTGAGGGTGGAGCCTCGTCAGGTGGCCTTGATCTCTTGGCTCTCGGCGACCTCTACCCACGACCCGGAGTGCTGCTGTCATCGAAAGGAAAAAATTGGCAGTGGCTTAGCTCAGATATGCCAGGATATACGTAGCGAGAGCTGTAGTTCCCCGCTGGTTACGCATGTTGTCGAGTTTGTTGTGAATAAAATGTTAAGCAGTGAAGAAGTCTTCGGTGAGACACATTGTTTATGTATTCAATTGTTTTGACAGAGGTAAACACTGCCCCATGATCGATAAAGTAATAGCAGTTGTCTCAGTGCTGCCTACACAGTATTTAGACCGGCTGCTTTCTCTCAGATGCACAAGGTCAATCCTTGCGGTCCAGGATCCGGAGTACCCAGGTTCGAACCCGACCGCGGCGGCTGCGTTTGGATGGAGGCGAAACGCTTAAGGCGTCCGTGTGCTGTGCGATATCAGCATACGTTAAAGATCTCCAGATGGTCGAAATTATTCCGGAGCCCTCCACTACGGCACCTCTTCCTTTCTTCTCTCAGTCCCTCCTTTATCACGCCGGTGCACTTTGCTACGTTCAGCGCACCGGTAGGTGAGATCCATGCGACGCCTGCCGTGGAGACCGACACCGCGGCCGTAAGGTTAAATTAATTTTTGGGCAAAGGAAATGGCGCAGTATCTGTCACATATCGGCGGACACCTGAACCGCGCCATAAGGAAAGGGATAGAGGAGGGACTCCAGAAGAAAGAGGTGACAAAGCGCGCGGCGCACTCACTCCTCCTCCCATGTTGCCATGGTAACGTTGCATGCGCACAACTTTCCCTCCCTCATGTACCATGGTAACGGCGCATGCGCACAACTGGCCTTTCGCGTGTACCGCGAAATGCTCGTCTGGTTCACCTCCTTCATTTCATTTCTCCATACTGCCTGCTATCTTTTATTTCCGCTGCCCCAGCTCAGGTGCTTCAGTATCGATGGCAGATGCTGGGGCTCGCAAAAATCTCTTCCTTCCTTTTTATTATTATTTCAATAAACCACTTGCTACTACTAGCCTAGTGTAGCTCCCGCTACAAAAATTCGAGAGGCGCTTAAGGCATCACACGCATGGTAATGCTAATGGCATTAAAGTACAGTCATGCTAAGTTGCAGTATGACTCATGACTGCGAAGCGTAACTATTCACAGTTAGTACAACGCTAAGGCGCCCGTGTGCTGTGCGATGTCCGTGCACGTTAAAGATCTCCAGGTTGTCGAAATTATTCCGGAGCCATCCACTACGGCACTTCTCACTTCCTTTCTTCTTTCACTCCCTCTTTTCTCCCTTCCCTTACGGCGCGGTTCAGGTGTCCAACGATATATGAGACTGCGCCATTTCCTTTTAATATTAATAATAATAATTGGTTTTTTAGGGAAAGGAAATGGCGCAGTATCTGTCTCATGTATCGTTGGACACCTGAACCGCGCCGTAAGGGAAGGGATAAAGGAGGGAGTGAAAGAAGAAAGGAAGGAAAAGGCGCCGTAGTGGAGGGCTCCTGATAAATTTCGACCACCTGGGGATCTTTAACGTACACTGACATCGCACAGCACACGGGCGCCTTAGTGTTTTTCCTCCATAAAGACGCAGCCGCCGTGGTCGGGTTCGAACCCGGGAACTCTGGATCAGTAATCGAATGCCCTAAGCATTGAGCCACCGCGGCGGGTCCATTATTAATTATTATTAATTATTAACTATAATTAATTAATTATTATTATTTTTACAAACTCTGCACGCCTCGCTACTTGCAGAGCGCTGAGTATTGCGTCATGACCACGCTATTTGTAAAGAGCGTGAGATGTGCTACGTCGCACAGTGTATCTCCTGCCTATTCCATAATAAAGCATTCAACTGCGGCGTTTGGTCACAAAAGCACCGGAGACGGTTTCGTGTTCTGTTACAGGGCAGTCTAAAGCGCTCTAGATAGTTTGCAAAACGTCTGGGGCGATTGCTTGTTACGCAGGATACATGGTTACAAGGCGCCGAAATATTCTTCCCCTCCACTGGTCGCGGAACATTTTTACACAAAACATACAATCGAAACAATCTTAAAGGAAAAAGATATCTGTTTGAACTTACTGAGACTAGAGAGCGCTACAATCAAGACAAGAAAACACCACATAAGAACACCACGATATACGAGTCTCGCGCTCGTGTCTCGTGGAGTTCTTATGTGGTGTTGCCCCCTTGTCTTGATTGTAGCGCTCCCCAGTCTCAGCATGTACGACCAACTAGCCCCCTACAAAGCTTTGCTGTTTGAATATCGTCTTCCACTGCCACTCTTATCTTGAGCGATTCCAAAACCGCCATTCAAATTTTTTTCCGCGGGCGGATACATGCTGCCGCCCATAAAATTCTCATCTCCAACCACCTCGCTCGATCCACATAGTCTGGGTACCGGCCCATTCGGGCAGTCCCGGTAACGAAGCGGCGGCCCATTCCGCTGCTCGAGCGCACGTCAACCGAGCGGCGCGTACTGAACACCCAGGCAGCGCCGGTACACTTTAAGATGCGGGACAACGTGGTACCGAAATTCTGGAAAGGACGCGAAGTTCCGTACGCCTTTTGTCCAAGGGTAGACGCTGAACTTGAGCGCCTTTTGGCCGCGGACATTATTGTCCCTGTGCCTCATTCTAAGTGGGACGCACCGGTGGTGCCGGTAGCAAAGCGTAACGGCCTCATTAACTTCTGCGGTGGTTTTAAACCCACGGTAAACAAAGCTTGTCACACTGAGCAATATTCGTTGCCCCGGGTAGAAGATATCCTGGCAACGTTGAATAATAATAATAATAATAATAATTGGTTTTGGGGGAAAGGAAATGGCGCAATATCTGTCTCATATATCTTTGGACACCTGAACCGCGCCGTAAGGGAAGGGATAAAGGAGGGAGTGAAAGAAAGGAAGAATAGGTGCCGTAGTGGAGGGCTCCGGAATAATTTCGACCACCTGGGGATCTTTAACGTGCACTGACATCGCACAGCACACGGGCGCCTTAGCGTTTGAACGGTGGTCATGTTTTCACCACGATAGAGAGAGAGAGAGAAGTTGCCAGGAAGAGAGAAAAGGAAAGTGCACAGGCCTGCTCACTGGCTCAAGCCGAGCCACAATCGCTACCACGTGCAGATAGTAGGAGAGTTGAAACATGGGATAGGAAGACAGGATAGTAAAGACGCGCTAAATACAAGGCCGATCCCGGAGGTAGTGCAATGCCGGGCTAACCGGTGGCGGGAGTGAAGCATCCTTCAAACTCTCCGCCACATTTCCAAAAATAAGTCCAATTGGATAGATATGCGGGAGACTTATAATCAGCTACCGTTAGACGAGGAAGCCATGCAGCGGACGACCATAAACACGCATAAGGGACTGTTTAGCCTCACTCGCCTGCCATTTGGAACGGTTTCCGCGCCGGCAGTGTTCCAACGCCGTATGGAGACCATCTTGCAAGGACTTCCTGGGGTTCAGGTCTACTTAGACGACGTCGCAATCCAGCACGGCGATGCTACGGGAAATTAGCTAAAAATTACTACCGACTCCCAGTCCGTGTGTCGCCTCTTCCTCTCTGGCAGACTTCCACACTCCGTCGCTCCCATTCTGACTAACCCACAAGTTCAAAATTCCACATGCAAGCACCAAATCACTTGGACTCCTGGGCACGAGGGAAACGAGGCCGCGGACAGTCTAGCTCGAGGATATACTAACCGAGCGACTAACCTCCCCGACCTCACCCCTCTCCCCTCTACGTACGGCGAGCGCCTCCTCCTTCTCCGAACACAAAGACAAGTCTATCCCCCACCACACCGTAAGCTAACGGCGGCAGAGGCGAGGGAATGGCGACAACTACAGACGAACACCTTTCCTAACCTATGTGGTACTTGTGTATACACAAGTACCACATCATCTCAATGGAGCGGCTAGTCCGCTCCGTGCTGCGGTATCCCGGCACTGATAACGAGATTGAGAACATGGTTAATTCGTGTCCCAGTTGTGTGCAAACAGCGCCTGTGCCCCCCCCCCCCCCCCCAAGAATTCCCCATCACATGGCCAGAAACGGGCGAGTGTTGGTCCAGGCTGCATATTGACTTTGCGGGGCCGATCGATGGACACAAGCTGCTGATCGTTGTGAACTCACAATAAATGGATCGAAGCAGTACCCGTGAAAAGCGCCACAGCCCACGCCACCATAGAAGCCCTGCGCATCTTGTTCGGAACGTTCGGATTGCCCCGGACGCTGGTTTCTGATAATGGCCCCAGAGGCACCACCCTACTCTCGCTCCGCAGTCTCCAGTTGACCGCCACGTTCCTGGTGTGTTCGGCCGGGAGAACCTGTCTGGGTAAAGAACTTCGGGCGAGGCGAGCCACGGATCCCAGCCCGTATCACGCCATCGGACGGCACTCACACGGTGACGCCGATGGCCCAGAGGGGGAGAACATTCGTCGACACACCGACCAGATCAAGCCACGTGTGGGGAAGCATGACCTGGACGACGGAGCCTGTGACCCTGAGCGCCAAGATGGAACCGCCAGTCTCCAAGTAGTTGGGACACCGGGACAGGGGCCAGGAATACGCGAGGCTGCCCCAGGCACCCCGACGCCAGCACTGCGCCGACCGGGCCGGACACGAAAACCCCCAGACCGTAGGGTGAACGAGATGCTACATGGGAATGACGTCACGCCAGCTTACGGCAACAGTTATCGCCGCTGTCCTCCCCCTCACACTCCTTATCTAACCGTTTCGCACAACACCTATATTAACACGCATCAAAGCAATAAACGTTGTATTGGCCCAGCCACCGCTGTGTATGGTGCGGATTCTTCAGATCACTATCACATCACGCTACGCTACCGCGAAGACCGTCTACTTTACCCCCCGCCACAACACATCGCTGTCAAAACAACAGACGACCTGGCGACAACTCCAGGCTCGCACCTTTGCCTTCCCAGCGCTACTTGCGCTTTTCTTCCCTTCTACTCACACTCCCGAATGTTCCTTCTGTGAGGACCCGAGAGCCACATTCGACCACATTATGTTCATCTGATGATAACTGCAACCACCGGCCCAATGGGTCCTCACGGACTCATAGGGATGGGAGGTCGTGGTCTCTAGCTCCGACCCGGCCTCGCAACTGAGGTTGGTGCAGTGGGCGGAGAAGGTCGTTGTCAAACACGGGCTGCCGGCCATCACCCACGACCATGAGCCAGCCCACATATGGAATTGTGAACTGCAAGGGCTCCGCCAATCATAAAGGTTTTGACCAACACCATCAGGAGCACTCCTTTACGGTGCCTCTTTCTCTCTTCCTTCTTTCACTCCCTCCTCTACACCTTTCCTCATGGCGAGGTTGAGGGGTCCACCGAGATGGAAGACAGTTACTACACCATCTCTCTCACTCGAAACCCAATATTTATTTTCATTTTTTCGTTCGGTTTCCTCGGCAATAAAGGCTGTCGCTGTGGAAATGATGCTATAGATTAGGGCTATCAAGGATGTTCCTCCGCAGTCCCGGACATAGACGGTCCTCTTCTGAAATTTATTTATTGATTCTTCAGGCCGCACATTCGGCAGGACATGCGCGCGTTATGCCTCCTCCTCCACAGGGTGCGTCCAAGTGAACCCCCATTGTTTCGCAGCGTCTTGACCATTTTTCAACTAATCGATATGTCAGCACGAAATCACCTCGCCAGCACATGCAAAGACGCGACCCTAAACGGCGGGGGAACAGACGCAGCTGAGGCAGTTTCGCCAAACGCGCTCTCACGTTGTCCCTTTCGTGAAGACCCACTGGTCGTCTAGAAGCCGGTAGAGGTGTTATCTTTGCTCGCGTGCTTCCGGGATCTGCATCTTAATACTCCGGGGCAGTAACCTACTATACGCTTCCAAAAACATGAGACTAACTCGCGCGGTTAACTTGGATGGTTGACCGGTTAAAGTCTTTACTAATGACAGCTTGAAGCACCTAGCGGAGAAGCTTTTTGCGGCTGCTGTGATCGACATCACAACAGTCGCAATGTTGGCGAAAAGCTGCGAGTTCGTATAACCCGGCAAGTCGCCTCCTGCTCCGGCCTGTACTGCGGTTCACCATCGTAGCGTGCGTGACGTCACGTACAAGACATCTAATGCATTTGAGTTCCGTCACGTCTTAGGCAGTGTCTGAGGCGGTTTTACAGCGTTAGCTGTGTAAGAGTAGCTCCCACAGTTTCGCGTGGTCGGTGTCGTCGTTGTCCCGTCCACATCTCTTTACGCAGCAAAAAAGAAAATATGTATATTTACGAAGCTACCGGCTTGGGGGCGGTATCGCTACTGCAACCCCACCCTGAACTTCACCGTGCGGCAAATGCCAACTTGGGCAACTGAATTCGAACTGGAGACCCTTTAACCCAGACCGTGATGTATAGCGTAATGAATACACAATGAGGTGTACAAATTTTTGGTGTTGGTGGTGGTGGAGCTGGTGTGGTAGCTGAGGTACCGGTGGTGGTGGTATTA
Source organism: Amblyomma americanum (assembly GCF_052857255.1). Taxonomy (NCBI): domain Eukaryota; kingdom Metazoa; phylum Arthropoda; class Arachnida; order Ixodida; family Ixodidae; genus Amblyomma; species Amblyomma americanum. The sequence continues at coordinate 46,301,304 of NC_135506.1, forward strand.
GTATGAACTTTAAAAAACTGACGTTCACCGCGGCTGACGTTTGTCTCTGAAAAATGTATGTTTCTTTATCGACCACCACATTTTGAGGAATGTTTTGAAGTGGTCACTGAAACACCCTGTATATATTCTGCATTGTCTCAAATAAAGTTTCGATTTAAAGTCGCTTCGCCCGTCTACCTTCTTTCTTCTGCCCCTGCATGCTTTTTATATGCTGATATATAGAAGTCAACGTCGCAACGTGGCTCTCAACGGCTAAGTCACTAAGATACGCCCAGCGGTGTTTCTTGACGAAAATCAAGCCTTTTTCTTCTCATGAATCACTATTTCTGTCACAAACATTCGTGAAAATCTTGATAGCCTTTAAGTTCCTCAGCTTGCTAAAACCGAGTGTCCTAATGTCTTCCAGCGTCCACTACTGCTCAGCATAAACTGCTTTCAATTCGAGCCGCTCTGCGACCGTTGGCCCTTGCCGTTCAGCAGCACCGGATTTTCTCAGCGGTGCAAAATTACATCAAGTTTTACACAAACACGTATCAATGACTTCGATCCCGGCCGCGGCGGTCGAATTTCGATGGAGGCGAAATTCTAGAGGCCCGTGTGTTGTGCGATGTCAGTGCACGTTAAAGAACCCCAGGTGGTCGAAATTTCCGGAGCCCTTCACTACGGCGTCTCTCATAGCCTGAGTCGCTTTGGGACGTTAAACCCCCATAAACCAAACCAAACCGTATCAGTGACTTCATGACTGCGCCTCCAAGGCAGATACAAGTCGAGCAGAAAAGTAGACATAGCTTCGTCGCACAGTGACGTGTCCCCTCTCATATACAACGTCAATGATACTACAACCTTTGCAAAAAGGAGAGAGCCCAAGTAGTTTGCGTCTAAGCCATTTAGCATACGCAGTATCCGTAGCTCCTGTAGCATCCGTGGAACTAGTGCCAACATCCTGAAAGATGAGGGCAAAGAGTTCATCTGCACCTTCAAGAGATTTGTACCGCTGTCGATGCGAAACGAGCCTTGCAACATAGCCGATAAACACAACGCTTGGGCTTTATACTTATGCAAAGGCTGCACGTGCGCGTTGGCTTGAAACGTGTAATAGGAACCTTAAAGATAACCCTGAAATGATTTTGATGCTCGTATTCTAACGCAGCAAACGTGAATAGATGCTCTTTGTGAGTATCCGAATCGAACTTAAAAGCTCTGTGTGGAGCCTGTGATTTGCAAATAATTCCTAAAAACTGATGCTGGCAACGGCTACACCTCACCGCGCATTCAGTTAGCGTCCCTTACCCCACTGACGTAGAAATGGGGAATCTGGGCGAACTTCTCATTGGACATGCCCAAGAGACGGGGATGAGGCGCGGCAGAACAGTGACAACTTTTCTTTAGTTTTTTTCTGGCGCTTCAACGTTGAGGAGGAAGAGAAGGGGCGTCATTTTTAATTGCCGATATATCTGGTGTTACTGAAGTTCGCTTTAAAATCTGGACGATACTACTGTTCCGGCAGCAGGCTAAATAGCCCACAGGGAATTTTGCCGGCAATTTGACCCCATTGGCTGATTCCGGTCACGTCACGGTACATATCCAACGAAACAACACTGCCGGAATTCTCTCTTTCCAGCTGTTTTGCTGGCAGAATACCCTGCGCAAAAACCCCCCGCAACCGGCAATCAAACCTAACCCAAAACACAACGCCTCTCAGAATGCTACCTAAGGGCGACGCATTCCCGGGGAAACAAATACTGATTTCTCCTGTTTCGCGGTCGTCAAAAACGTTTCCCATTGTTCTTTTTTAAGGCAGTCTTAACTGCTCGATGCGAGTGATGGAAACACTTTAAAAGAAAGATTTCACTACGCATCGGAAGAGTAGACCATTACTTTCAATATTTCGATAGCAATACCTTACAATAATTCAATATTCACAATTTTTGCCCAAGAATATTGAACATGCTCCCGGCTGCCGGCGGGGTAGCCACTTTCTAAATTTTTTTGCGCTTTGGTGACGGCTGACTAAATACCGGTCGCTCGTGCAATTTTCCTGACCTCAGTGAATATCATTTCATGGTCCCTTTAACGCGGAACGTCACTGCGCGCCGCACTGCGGCCGGCGCTAACGCTGCGTCGCGCCTATCGATAAAGACAGCGACGAAGATCAGCACGGCACACGCGGAGGGGGCACGAGCGCGAGCAAGCGTCCCAACGGCTCTCCCGGCCTTCGCCCTCGTTCAAACGCCCGGCGAAGCTGGCCGCCTCCGCCGTACGGTAGCAGCCCTCGGCACCCTTAAGTGCCCTCCCACCGGGAAGACCTCAGTCGCGGGCGCTCCCCGCGTAAGCCGCCACCCTGGCAGACATGGCCAACTCGTTCAAGCGCTTCCTGACCATCTTCGGCTACAAGCTGGACCGCAAGTGGGGCAACTTCAAGGCGCGCGTCAAGGAGAAGACTGAGAAGACCGGCTCCCCCTCATGGAACAACGTGCGCACCCCCATCGGCAACCTGCGACGCAAAAAGAAGAACGGCTTTGGCAAGCTGGACGACCGGAACGTGCCCCAGGAACTTCCGGCCTTCGGGGCCTACTGCCACTACTGACGATGCTCCCGCTCCCCGCCCTACCCTCCGTCGCCCGCATCACTTCTTCAACACATACCATCCTTCGTGCACTCATATGACTCCGTGAAAACCCTGGCCCCACCACACTATCTGCCCTCTTGAGCAAGATCGCCTGTGCGAAGATATTTTTCTCCTAAAACCTCCACAGACAGTGCAACTCCCGGTCCTCCAAGCATAGTGCAACAGAAAGGCTCCTAATCGCCCGCCAAGCCTATCCCACTGCCACACCTTTTCCGGCCGTCTTTTCCTGCGGATTCTGCGTGCTATCCTGCCTACGGACTCGCTCCTAGCGCAAGGTACCCACTTTCTTCACCGGCTGCCTGTTCCGAAAATGACTTCCAGCGTCCTCCTTGCGCAATCTTGCCTACCATGTTCCTCCACTGGGTCTGTAGGCCCGGGGACAGTCGAACCTCATGCAGCAAAGTGCGTTTCATCTTACTCGCTCATGTTACTGTCATGGCTACTCTGGAACATTTGCACCGCCTTCCTGTGGCTTCGGAAACCTCAGAAAATTCTTGCATGCATGCACGCGTTGACGTCTGGAATTAAACCTCCGATCGGGAGTAAACTTTCGCCATAGTTTCTGCCTGCAACTTCTTTGTCGCCGGGAAGAGGAGCCTGATCACAAACATCCGCCTCCAGTCATGTGCGCTTTTCTTTAGGTGCCTTTTCAAACTTGTAACTATGCGGGTGAGTGCTATTCAGGAGTCCGTGTTCTTACATGTTGCAGCGAAGTTTATTTAAAACTCTGCCAGCCACATCAGTAAACGCAGTGATAATGTCAAACAGTTTACAAATATAAGGCAACACTGGAACGAAATTGTGCATGAAATAACAAAGGATGGAATCGCAATGAACTCTGAAAGCCCAAACCGCTACAGATATTTCATGTTTGAGGCTCAGTGATGGGTATAAATTTAATTTTATTCATTTATAACTTACTCTCAAGTTCATTTCATTGCTATCGAGACTGATATTAAAAAATGTTCTTGCATTTAAAATGAATCGAGCTGAAAGCATTACTACGCCTCGTTGCGTAAACAGATTAAAACGAAACATGTTCATTAAATTTCGTTAAAAAAGTGAATGGCTCTAACAACTGTAAACAGGAAATGCAAGCGGTTAGTCTTAATTCTGTCACATATTGGCTTCAAACTTGCTCTAGTGGTGATGCAATAATGGACATTCCATACTGAATATACGATAAATCTGACTGCTTGCTTCTGCACTCTCGCACAGAAGTAAATAGATCCCATATATGCTATACTGACACAATCGTGTATGGCTAATATGGGAAATTTTTACGCAAGGTGGTTAGTATCAGGCCACAAATTCCGAAGAGGCGGCTTCGAATTACGTACTTTTTGCACGGCGTCACCGTAGTGGTTTTCGGTTCGATACCTGGCCTCTGGAAAAGCGCATATACTACTTTCGCTCCTGCCACGTTTCACGTTAACAATGCAACATGCAATGTTAAGGAGATAAAAAAATTCCACTGATCTTATTGGCATTGACAAAACGAATTTCAAAACACATGCCCATTGTTGTTTACTTGAATTAAAAGGCAATCCAAGAGCTGTCACAAACACACTAAAATGAACATATATCGGCGCACTGAATTCCGCATTTAATCAAACGCAACGTAACTATTTTCATAAAAGGCCAGCCTCCTTAGCCATATTGTGAAACTCTGAGGATGCATCTGCCAGAAGATCATCGGGAGGCCCCATCTCGATTATTTCGCCGTCCGCCATGACCACTATCCTGTCCGAGTCCAAGATTGTGTTAAGCCTGTGCGCGATGGTTATCACCGTGCTGTCCTTGAAAATGACCCGTATGGTCCTCTGGATCAGCGCGTCCGTCTCCACGTCTACGGCTGCCGTGGCCTCGTCCAGGATCAGAATCCTAGAGTGCTTCAGCACGGCCCGGCATAGACAGACTAGCTGCCGCTGCCCGACACTGATGTTAGCGCCACCCTCGGTGATGACAGTATCCAGACCCTCCGGAAACCTCTCTCTCAAGTTGGTGATGTCCAGAACCTCCCAGAGTTTGCTGTCCTCGTGCTCGTCCTCCGGGTCGAGGTTCATGCGCAACGTGCCGCTGAACAGCACCGCCTCCTGAGGGATGATGGTGATCTTCGACCGCAGGTCGTAGAGCCCAATCTTGGCGATGTCGATGCCGTCGATGACGATGCACCCTCTGGCGGCTTCGATCATACGGAACAGCGCCAGCGTTAGCGTCGACTTTCCGGCGCCTGTCCTTCCCACGATGGCCACCTTCTCGGCCGCGTCGAACTCGACGTTCAAGTCCCGCAGACATAGCCTCAGCCCCTCGCGATAGCGAGCGCTGTAGTTGACGAACGAGATGACGCCCTTCTGCGGCCAGTCCTCCGGAGGCGCCGGCTCGATGAACCTCGCAGCCTCACCCTCGACCTTGGAGTATTCTTCGACCCGCTCCGATGACACGATGGCCGCCTCGGACTCGGCCGCGAAGTGGACCAGGTTGTTGAAGGCGAAAGTGGACGTGATGATGTAGGACATGAGCAGGCCGGCCGTGCCGGGACTGATGCTCTCTCGCCAGCTTATGATGAGCATCGCGGTGGTCAACACCAGGGAGCAGCCGATGAGGTCGAGCCGGCTGATCATCCACAGCTTGGAGATGAGTAGCGAGAAGGAGCAGTTCTGCGTCGTGTCCACTTCGGCCAGGAAACGCTCGATGAAAACCTGCTCGGCGCCGTAGCTCCTAATGCTGCTCAGGCCGTCCAGGGACTCGCCGAAGGTGTTTACCACGGGGGATCTGAAGTCATTGCGGAGGGTGGTAAAAAGAATGAAGTTCGTGAGGCACCGCCACTGCGACAGAACGCGGCAATTATATGAACACTTGGTTATGTGTTGCACGTTCAGGGCTGTTAGTTTTTCTCTAACAAGAAGTCTTCATCAAAAGTACATACATCGCCTCGTGTATGACAAAGGCTATCGAAGGTTCGTGTAAAGAGTCCCGCGAGGCCGTTCTTTTGTGTTCCGAACCTTTAAGCAGCAAAAAAGTGCACCCGCCGCGGTGGCTCAGTGGTTAGGGCGCTCGACTACTGATCCGGAGTTCCCGGGTTCGAACCTGACCGCGGCGGCTGCGTTTTTATGGAGGAAAAACGCTAAGGCGCCCGTGTGCTGTGCAATGTGAGTGCACGTTAAAGATCCCCAGGTGGTCGAAATTATTCCGGAGCCCTCCACTACGGGAACCTCTTTCTTTCTTTCTTTCTTTCTTCTTTCACTCCCTCCTTTATCCCTTCCCCTACGGCTCGGTTCAGGTGTCCAACGATATATGAGACAGATACTGCGCCATTTCCTTTCCCCAAAAAACCAATTATTATCAACAAAGTGCCCTCATCAGCCTCGAAAGGAGTAGCGCGTTGGAAGCGCTTCAAGATCATCATTACACGACCCAGGTATATGTTCTCCTATGTAAAAAATCCCTCATATATTTGAATGTACATTTTATATGATGACTGATGTACGTCTTATATGATGCCTCGTTTCTATCTGCTCCAAGCATGAACAGGTTGATCCCCCGTACATAGCAGATGCGATACACACAAATTCTGCTCAACTAGCAAAGCTTGCCATCGAGTTCATGTATCTAGCCCTCGCTGTCGTTCTCCAGCTGCGACAGTTTTGTGGTGGTTAGTAACTTCTTGATGGTTGGTATCAAGTGCACTTTATAACTAATGCAGCTACGAAATTTTTTTATCTATGAGCCTCGCACGCAAATGGTGCCAAATCGCCATTTATTACGCTTCGAATAAAACACCCGTGTTTACGAGAACTGTCAATAAATTCTATCCATGGCAACCGCCGCGGAGATGCGCACCTGGGATTGTCCTTAGGCGTGTACGAAATATCATACTTGATTGATTCCTGGCCATTATGATCGCATGTAGATTAAAATTAGACGCAAAACCGTCTATGCAATGAGCCGTCCGTTCCCGTGCTCGGTGCATGAAAAGCAGCTTAACGAAGCACGGAGCAATACTGCAGTGATGAAACTCTTCATCCGAATAATATAAATCTTGCCCGAGACTCTTGGGCTAACCACGTCTCGGTTAAATTCTGAATATTTGATTACGACATGCCTACTGGGACGAATTTCCCTGTTATTAATATAATAATGACGAATTTGGGGTTCGGCACTGGACATCGTTCGTTGCGAATAGCCACACGACAGTTAAACGTAGAGTCGTCTATAGCTTAATAGCGACATCCTTGACATCTCTACTCTTTCCGCCCTCGCGGCTGAATGTGCGCCTGCGAACAGGGAAATCATGTATAAACAGCATGAAGTGTATCATACATAATCTGTGTTCTCGGAAATTCCTCAGCGGCGCGCGATTCTCAGTCAGGGTTACACAACGCTCATGCAAGCTGTTCGTGTTTAGACTTTTCTACCTCGCATACAAGCAGGTTGAGCAGAAAAAAATGTACGCTTCCCGGACAATCGGCATGGAATGCGGATGTGACGACAGCCCTGAATGAGCTGAACTGCGCCGGCGCGCGGTATCTCGGACTGGCGGCAACACCGCCTCCTCCTCAGCCAGGGATCGTACCTGGTGACGCCTTCCAGTCGCTTCAGCTGCCGCAACGTTTGAAGGTAAAACTTCTGCATGAAGACGTACAAACAAGCCAGGGGCACAGCCGCAATCAGGAACTGAGGCAGGACGACCGATATGAGGACGCCCATGGCCATCAGCTGGAAGAAGAGCTCGAAGAAAACGTTAGCCATGAGCGGCAACTGCACGTCTAACTGGTCAATGTCCTTGCCCACTCTGTTCAGTATGCGGCCCACGGGCGTGGTGTCGAAGAAGGCCATTGGCGCGTCGAACATGCACGCCATCATGTTCTCGTGCAACGTTCTCGACGCTTTTATGGTGCCGTAGCTGAGCATGGACGTGCCCATGAAGGCGAAGATTCCCATGAAGGTTCCCAGAACCGTGAATACCAACAACCGGTTGTTCCTTCTGGCCTCCGTCTGCTCCTCCTTGGGAAGGTACGTGTCCTTGCTCCAGCTGCCGATCCAGAGGCCGCATCCTACGTCGAACGCCCTGCAGCCCATATAGCCGGTAAAGGTCAGCAGAAGGATCAGGCAGCCGATGTGTCGCATGTAGTTGATGTACACCTCTTTCCGGATCGCGCCCACTTGAACGCCTTCCTCGCAGACAAGCGCGTTGGCCCTCGTGACGACCGATATCGTGTTGCTGGTCTCCATACTGTCAGCCATGCTGGAGAGCATCTTTGCAGGCATCGCTTCTCCGCCGCTGTCCCGCTTCTCGTCGTCCCGTTTTCTCGAGTATTCGCGAACGACACGCGAGAATTCCCCTCCCCTGGACATCAGGTCGCGGTAAAGCCCGTAGTCAACTATCTTGCCATTGTCCAAGAACACGACCACGTCTACATGCGACAGGAGAGAGAGGTTGTTCGTCACGAAAATGCGTGTCTTGCCCTGCAGTATTCCCCGAGGACCGATGACCTTGTTGAAGATCTTGGAGCAAACCTGCGCGTCCACTGCACTTAGAGGATCGTCCAGAAGGTAAATGTCCTTGTCCAAGTAGACGGCTCTGGCCAAGCTGACCCTCTGGCGCTGACCGCCGCTCAGGTTGACGCCCTTTTGGCCGATTTCGGTCTTGTCACCATCCATGAGCATCTCGAAATCGCTCCGCAAGCAGCATTTGTCCGTGACCCTCTTGTAGAAGTACTTCTCATACTCGCCCATGAACGTGATGTTTTTACGGATCGTTCCATGCAGGATCCACGCACGCTGCGGCACGTATGCGACCGAGCCGTCAATGTCGAGGCTGCCTTCTACGAGCCCCATCTCTCCCAGTATAGCATTGAGAAGCGAGGACTTACCGCTGCCGACGAGGCCGAATATGCCGACCAGCTGACCCTTCGGTACGGTCAGGTCGATGTTCTGAAGGAACGGTGGGTCGTCCGAGTGCATCGACCAGGTGAAAGATGCGTTCGAGAAACGAATCGCATTGCCTTCGCCAGGATTATCCCCTACGTCTCCGGCGTCTTTTTCGTCGGCGTCCAGGAACTCACTAATGCGACCAAGAGCCACGGAAGACTGGATGAGGTTAGAAATGACGTCAGGGCAGGTGGCAAGATTCATGCGAAGCATGTTGCACAGCGTTATGCAGACGAAACCCGTCTGTACGTCGAGAGTCGTGATACCCTGTGTAAACATGTACACGGTGAAGATGGTCAACGACTGGAAGAACGGCAGTGTAAACCAGAAGAACCTCATGGTGGCCGCCAGAACGGCGTAGAACTTGATGGTGAACACTTCCTGACTGCGAATGTCGAGAATGCGGTTCATGAAGGGCACTTCCCATGTGTAGAACTTGATGATGCGAATGTTGCTGAGCGCCTCATTTGTGAACATGAGTCGCTCGTCCTTCAGAGCCATTAGCTTTTGCTGTAGCCTGTCCCCTGCGCGAGTTAGAAGAGCCGTCACGGGAAGTATCACTATAGTGACAACAATAACAGTCAGTGACGAAGGCCCAATAAAAAACCACAGCCACACTGCAGTCATGAGCGTCATGAAAAAGGCACCCATGCCTGCTGTCACAAACAGAGACGCCTGGTACACCTTGTCGGCGTCCACGGTGATCAGATTAACAATCTCGCCCACGGTATACTTGGTCAAACAGGCGCTTGCTACTCGTAGAGTTTTGGTATAGACTGCATGGACTAGTATGCCCTTGAGCTGCAGGCCCATGACAACGTAGTGAAAATCGCAGTGCCGCAATAGTGTCATTCCGGTCTTTCCAGCCAAAAAGATGCAAAAAGCGTAAAAGTATCCCTTCCAACTTTCCTCTTCTTTGTTGAGCACAAAGCGAATGATGAGCGTCAAGAGCACTGGCGGCGTAGTCCTGAAGAAGGCGAACAGCATCTGAATGAAAAACGCCGACAGTACCGTGGACCAGACAGTCTTGAAGAGGGACCACGTGAGACGGCTGCCCTCGATGGTATTGTCGCTCGCCCGTAGCCACTTGCTGTAATTATGTTTTGTCATGATCTCTTCGGAGACCGGAAAAAGGTCTTCCACCTTGAGTGTCTTCCGGTAGCCGGACAAGATGAGCGACGTGAACCATTCGAAGCTGATGGTCGATATGGGCGACGCCACGTCCATGGGGCATACCTTTGCCGTGTCGCTCGGGTGACGTTCGGTGAACGAGTAGAAGACCACCAGGGCCCACAACACCGGGTAGGAGATCATGGTCAGCGTGTAGTGGAAAGCGGAAGGCAGAGCCTCGCTCCGTTCGCTGAACGTGTTTCGCAGCATCCGGTAGTAATTGGCGCTGCTGCAACAAGCGTTCAGCGTCCAGTACAGGAACAGCACGTTGGATGTTCTGCGGCCGCGCCTTTGTTCCAGGACCTGGTACAGGATGGCAATCACGCACCCAGCGAGCCTCATCACGCACGCCACGTACTCGCTCTCAGACACGTCGGCACCGAAGTAGTCGTTGAGGCAGAGGATCCGGAGCAGGCTCAAGTACAAAGTGAACGCGTACTTTGCGTAGGACAGCAGCGTCATGGGGTAAGCTTTCACTCGCGGTCCCATCGACGAGGACACCTTGAACGGAAGGAACAGCACCAGTACCGAGAAGGGGATCCACGTGAGCACAGTGTTCTCGAAGCATGGCGTCAGCCGAGGGTAGTCGGTGTGCCAGGTGACGTTCGATTGCCATAGAGGGGTACGACAGAAGCCGCCAAATGACATGCTGAGGTCGGCACGGGGAGCCAGAAGACGGGAATGACAAACTCGCGCTGTCAGCCTCTTCCTCGCTTGGGCACAGCGTCAGGAGTCATCTCGGCGGGCCAAGTACCACTAACATCCCGCTCGCGTCCAGGACTACGTCCCGATTTTCTCCATCGCAGTCCACGTGCGTCACTGCGGCGGACTAGCAGCCTGATACTTGGTGGCCGTTGAAGGATGAGAGGTGACGGCGGCACCGGGTCTTCTGGCCGCGCCAGTGTCTGTGTTGTCGGCTGTCCCGGGGCGCAGTGACGTCGCGATGCTGACGTACGCTGTCCCTGTTGTGGACACCGATCGGCGGTCCAAACAGGACCGAGCCCAAGGAGGCGGGCCTCGGCGGACTGTTTTGGTGCTTCTTCTTCCTCCGCTTCTCATAGAGGCCTAAGCGCTAGCCAGAGACAAGGGCGATATGGCTACGTGTCTGACTTGTGCACTGACCATTTCTTGATTCTTTTTCGTTTAGTTTTTTTTGTAGCTGCAATCTTTCATAATACCTCAAGATGTAGCAAACTATCTCTGTAATTAACGGCTCAAAAGGTAAGCAGAGCCCAAGAGACGACTATAACCTCCTTGCAGTATGCAGTGCATCAGTCCACGTGCTTACTGATGTACTGCGCTCTCCTGGAGAATTAAAGGGACACTGAGGAGAACTTTATCATTTTTTTTTGTTAGCAAAATGTGATAGTTCGGCATTTCATGGCTTTTTTGCCGCTTGTCCGGGCGCGAAAGATGAATTTATTTCAAAGAAATTTGGATTCGAAGATGAAAAAGTTTTTCCCGCCGCTCTGATTCAAACTCAGGGAACTCTTATGACTCCACGGCAACTCTTATGATGTCTCAGAACGGAGTGACGTGAAACGTGACGTAAACGCAGACTCCGTGATTTCTGACGGCTAGCGGGGCGGTGCGCAACCTTCCTTTGCCAGCCTCAGAGATTCGTGGAATCCATGAAGTAAGAAAAATTCCTCCAAGGTAGCGCCTCTTGTCCTAGGAAGTCATCACGCTTGTACTTGTGAGATTGGCCTGTGGCGGCGACACCTGTATTTTGGTTCTTGCTATTTTATACATTACAAGAGCTTTGTTTTCAGTAAGAGTGGCGTTTTTGTGATCAGGAGCTGGTATTCTATCGATACAAGCCAACTTCAATTTCTCCTCAGTGTCCCTTTAAGACGACTCCGGTCCCTGTCCACACCATCCGTGGTATCACTCAATACTGCACCAAAGTTTAGCCTATTTAAAGCAAAAATAAAAACACATTAAAAATTGTGGGGACGCTCAAGTCACCTTAAGAGTGCAATGTAGTAGCGGTGATCTGGCTGGAGCTCTCGGTCGCCCGTCCTATACTCAACCGCAAGCAGCTGCGAACTGACGCGGGGGACAGGCGGAGGCCGCCGCGCCTTGATTTTCCCTTCGCTATTGTACCGTCTAAAGCGGTCATGTGTTCGAATTTCGGCTTGCTCGTTTAGGTGCTCGCATGCTTTTGGTTTTGGACTGACTTGCTCAAGGATCGAAGTTAATGAATACGACGACATCTCTTTTTCTTTTCCGTCAATGCCCTGCTTTAATTAGACCCCACCGGTGTTGCTTTCCCGCGTGCGTCTTCTCTGTCTTTATTAGGTACAGGTTAATAGCAATCTACGCCTCCCGATTCTTGGCCTATCTGGTCTGGGTATGTGCCATCTTTTATAAGGCCAACAACGGCTGGCAGTTAAACACGCGGCATGTTCGACAGCGATCGTGACACAGGCAATAAGGAAAGCGGCAGTGGTGTAGCGGTGGTTTTTTTATTTATTTATTTCTTACGTCATCCGCCCACATGACATTCTGATACCTCCTGCTACTCTTGCGCTCTCCGGCAGAGATTTCGATACTGTCGCAGCCTGCCAGCTCCTCCTCATCGTCATCATCACCAGCCCGGCTACGCCCACTGCAGGACTAAGGCCTCTCCCATGTCTCTTCAATTAACCCTGTTCTGTGCCAGCTGCGACCATCCTAACCCCGCAAACTTAATCTCATCTGCCTACCTAACTGCTTGCCTTCTCTTGTAATCCGGTCTGTTACCCTTAACGACTACGATTATCTTGCCTTCGCGTATACATACTCTGCCCAAACCCATGTATTCTTTTTGATTTCGGCTGGGATGCAATTAACCCGCGTTTGTTCCTTGAACCACCCTGCTCTCTTCCTGTATATTGGCGCATTCTACATCTCCCATGCCGACATGCTGCAGGAATTCGTATTCATCAGATGTGGCCCCCGCATATTTCAATGCGTGACCGCTTTCTTGTCGAACCGCACCGCCACCATCGGCATCGGCTCCACACTTTCACCCCCTTTCACCCCACCCAACAAAGGCACTCCCCAATGTGCGGTCATCTCGCTACTCTTTTTCAACATCACCATGGACACGCTGGCCCACAAACTACTTTCCACACATTTTACTCTGATGACATTACCATCTGGTTCACCCATGGTCCCTTGGCCGATAAACAGACCCCTCTAAAATCCGCCGTACATACAGTCGAAGCCTTTGTCACCTCAAGTGGCATGCAATGTTGCCCCAAGAAATCGGAAGTCATCCGCATCCATGGCCGCAACTACAAATCGCTGAGATGCATTGACCTCCATATCCATACCCGCCCCATCATGGAATGCCCACTCATACGCGTCCTTGTCCCCTGGCTCCAACAAGACGGGCGCCCTACTCATACCATTACACTCCTTCGAACTACTGACCTCAGCATCGCCCGCGTGAAACGACGGATTGACTGTCTTCGAAAGGGAATGCGTAAAGAAGTCATCCACTGCCTGGTCACAGCCCTTGCTACAAACCGCATCGATCCAATGCGGCCTACCCTACTACCATTTCACTCGTGCAGACCTAAACAATGTTCTATACGCACCCTCTACACAAGACTACCGGGCCTCCTTATCTGCACCTCTACAACACGTCTCCTCGCCCTTAGCATCCACAACCTTTTGGAACATACTCATAAGCTGTCCTCACCTCTCAACGTACTCTACTACCGCAGGCAGAGCAATATTGGTAACCCATAAGCTAACGCACCCTGGCCCTCACAGACCCTGGCCCTGTGCAAGTGCGTTCCCATCTCCACCTTGACACCCTCCCACGCCATATGCACCACGAATTCCATGGCACCCGACGTCAGGTCCGCGTTCGCTACCTCCGCATAAAGTACTCAACGATACGACGTGCGGTGGTATACGTGGACGCGGCCTTCTACCCACTACCTACCAAATATGCTTTCGAGGTGGTCGACCACTCCTTCCCCCCTACGTTGCTGCATCCCTTGAGGGCCTTGACCCAGCTCCGGCGGAAGCTATTGCCATTGCACTCACCGTCAAAGCACAGGACAAACAAATGCGCAGCTCCCACATTATCGCCGACTCACACGCTGCGTGACGGGCCTTCAAACGGCCGAGTCCCCAAACTTGCCCTCCGCATTTTGGGCTCCACCCTCCACCAAGATCACGTTATCACCTGAGCCCCCAGACGCGAAGGTCTACAAGGCAACGTCAAGGCCGACACCTTAGCTCGTGAATGCACCATCCGAGCGGCGACTCGCAGCACAGACATGTACCCCCGTTCGACCCACTACTCTACGCATCTTGAGACCTTACGATTCAATAGACGCATAGACCCCCTCCTCACCTTGCTTCGCGGTATGCTTACACCCTCCGCTGAATTCAGACTCTCGCTTTCCCCAGTTTCCATCACTCCACCCAACACTATGCATAGATGAATGCATGCCCATAGTGCGGCACCACCCCTACCTTGAATGCACATAAAACACAACCTAAAGCCGCCCAGTACGTCCTTGCAGTAGTGGGAGGTGCGGCGTTACCCTGGAAGCCCACGAGCTCATCACCATCTCGGGCTAGAGACTTTCGGATGTAGGCCAGAGCCACTGGAATTTCGAACTGAATACATCCACTGCTTAGCGCCAGCTACCTTCTTTCCTCTCAATGAATGTTTATTCCTTCCTTCCTTCCTTCCTTCCTTCCTTCCTTCCTTCCTTCCTTCCTTCCTTCCTTCCTTCCTTCCTTCCTTCCTTCCTTCCTTCCTTCCTTCCTTCCTTCCTATAGGAAATTTCGCGAGTGGCAATATCAAAGAGCTCTGATCAATGCAGTCCACCCAAAAAAAAATTCTTGTCCGCGTAGATTTCCCGGGGATCTCACGCCCCTTGGGCTCTTACTGTAAGGTAGAATGCACGCGTCTACAGTGACCACCGAAAGACTTAAAAATCTCAGGCTTGAAAAAAGGCTTCAACTTCGGCTTGAAAGACTAAATTAAAAGCCTGGCATCACTTGCAGTAAAGTTTCACTGAGTGACCAGGTATATTTACTGAAAGGTAAATTTTCTAAAACGAGTTTGCTATTCCGAAACCGCTCATTTTAACGCGATAGCGTTAAGGCACCGCTGTCCAGAAAATCCGGTGTCGGCGTTGTTGGCGTTGTGAGCGAAAAACCACGAGCATGACTACGGCAGGTGGTGCCCAAAGAATAACCTAGGAGATAGGTGGGCATCATGTGGGCCACCTAGGTCACGTGACCAAACAGCGACATTACAACCTGCTCACTGGACAGTGAGCAAACTGCCCGCCATGGCAGGTGGAGGATAAATTAATGATTTGTCGCTCGGGAAGGGCAGTGGCGCTATAAACCGCTGCACCCCTGCGCCAGGAGGAGTTTGAGAACTCCCAGTGATCAATAGAGAATGACCTTCTGCATATATGGGAATTAATTGCGCTATCGCGCAATACCCTTGTCCCTTCAATTTTTAAATTAAATTTTCTCACGACAATTCTTGCCGTAAACGTGCTGAAATGTGTAGCAAAGTGCGAGAAAAACTCGACCGAGACACTATACATGTGGGAATGAGAAAACATTACTTTCCCTGGATGCATTGTTTACGTGTGATGTTTGTACATGCAGTAAAGTTCTTTTCTACGAGTTTGTGTTTGCGTATACTGGTTACGCACCAGGCCGCAAACATTCGGGCCCTCTCGATGCACGGCGACACACACAAGCGCGCATACGACCCCCCGGAACGCTTTATAACGAACGATTGCGCCACAATTTTGATACGAAATTCTAGGAACTTGGAAGGCATACGATCGAAGGTGCATATGTCGTCTGTTCGAACCCATATTGCAACTAGCCTTCAACTTGACTAGCACATATGTAAGCTAGCAACGAGAAATCGTGTGACACCACCCGGAACACTGTGCGACAAACGGTTGTCCCACGATTTTGGTGCGAATGTCACCACATGGATGGCGCCACATGGAGGACGGCCGATGCGGAGTATCGTCTGAAGTAGCGGTGCTCGGCTTGCTGTGTGCGTCACAAGGCCGCTTTATGACGTCATTCTATTTTCTTGCCATCGCTGGAAATTTCTGTACCATATGCGAGTACGCACGCACGCACGCACACACACACACGCACACGCACGCGCACGCACACGCACACGCACACGCACGCGCGCACGCACGCACGCACGCACGCAAGCCGCCGGCCTTTCTCGTAATGGTTCGATCCACGCCGCGGCGGTCGAATTTCGATGGAGGCGAAATTCTAGAGTCCGGTGTACTGTGCGATGTCAGTGCACGTTAAAGAACCCCAGGTGGTCGAAATTCCCGGAGCCCTTCACTACGGCGTCTCTCATAGCCTGAGTCTCTTTGGGACGTTAAACCCCCATAAACGATAAACCAATTTCTCGTAATGTGACTAGCAATGCTTTCGCGTTAATTTTGCTTTGCCTCAGCTTTCTTAATTAGAGGTAATATATTCAATTTCCATGTATGTTGTAGATTGGAGGCTCGCATTTACGACAAACAACTGCTACTGGCTAAATTTTACGGGATTTCTCGTTAAAACGCATGGAAATGTAGCACTGAAAGAAAGGTGCGTATATGCCAACCCATTTTGTTTCCAAACAGGAACACGGATGGATGGATGTAGGAGCGTCCCCTTTGAAACGGGGTGATGGCAATTGCCACTATGCCGCACAGGCGCCCTCTCTACTCGCCGAAGGAAAACGAAACCAAAACTGAGAACACACGTGACAGCTGTGACTTGTACAGCTGGTTGTTGTGCGCGGTCGTGCTTTAGCCAGCCTAATCGGCGCCGGGAATGTTTTGCTTTTTTGGTCAAATATGTGACACCGGAGATTTGGTGCCGGCTGCAAAAGCGGCCTTGGCGGTGTGATCAGCTCTTGAGTCGAGACACTCGCCACGATTAGAGTTCAAGCACCGACACATCTTGCCGTGCCGTTGTTCTTCGAGAGAAGCGCTCTTCGGCCAGTCGTAAGCTGCACGCAAACTTGTTACTCAGCCGAGCCAACCCAGCGGAAAGTTGCTCATTTGGCTCCAGCTTGCACTCACCGGTGAAAAAACGCTTCGCAGCAACATGGATGGTGCCAAGGCCGACAATCTGTCCGCTGTGCTGTACAAAAAGGACGATCTTCGACTGGTACGTACGGCGTATGCGTGCTTCTGCGTACACCCCACGCGCTTCACTAATTGCTCATCTGTTGCCGGCCACATTCCTGAAATTTCGTATGTCTTGCTCCTTTGCAGGAGCAGCGGCCCATACCAGAGCCCGGCGATAACGGTGCGTTTTTTTTTTAATGCCTAATAGCGAAACGATGTAAACTCTCATCGAGCCAACAGGTTGCGAGTGGAAAGACCCGGCCGGAATGTGCACGTTATTCTTATTTGTCGTCATGCGGCGACATTCCTCAAAAACGTCATGTTTTCGATCAAATGTGTTATTCGAGTTTGGCTCGAAGACAAATAAGCTAGAATGTGTGATCGGTGTGTGTTGATAACGACACAAATGGGCCATTTGATGCACAGACAAGACTTGATAGTATAATGTGATCCCTGCGTCCATGCATCTGATCGCTTTTTTTTTTTTACCATGCAACCTGCAGCTTTGGTTGCAAGGCACGTAGAAGCTTGGAGGACGTGAATTGAAAATTGGTTTCTGCATGGAAATGAAATAGCGCAGTATCTAGCTATCTCGCATCTCGGTGGGCACCTGAACCGCCGTAAGGGAAGGGATAAAGGAGGGAGTGAAAGAAGAAAAGAAGAAAGAGGTGCTGTAGTGGAGGGCTGAATTAGCACATATTTCAGAGATAATGCCGGCAAAGTCATTAGTAATAAAGCTTATGCATACCTTTGCATACTGTTCTATGTATAAGAATATGCAGGTGTCTGTCGACAGAGTTATTTGCTAACACACTTTCATGTGAGAGAATTATAAATGGACAGGATTTTGTTGGTACAATATGCGCTCAGGGAGCCGTGTGACTGTAAAAAAAAAAGCATAATTATGGAGCATCTTGTAGGTTTGAGGTACTGTGCTCTAGCCATTGTCTTCGTTGGCATTGTTTGTTTGGCTGCATGCACTTCCAAAAAAACGCTTCCTTTAAAACCTAGCAGCTGCTACCAGACATTGCCTTGTTTGCTGCACAGTGCATCTCTCATGCACTCCACACAAGACTAACATGCAGTGCACACTTCACTTGCATTGCTTTCCGGCCACTGCACGTTAACTCCTCAAATCTGAGAACAAGTCCCCAGCTCGGCACTAACCATATGTTTCCGTTCTGCGGCAGATGCTCAGATACGGATGCATTCAGTCGGCATCTGCGGCTCAGACGTGCACTACTGGACCCGAGGAGCGATTGGCAACTTCATTGTGCACCACCCAATGGTCCTTGGCCATGAAAGCAGTGGTACGGTGGTGAAGGTGGGGAAGAACGTCAAACACCTGAAGCCAGGTGACGAGTGATGCTGTTAAATCACGCAAACTTTCTGTGGCCTCTTTTGTTCCTTAGAATTCTAATTAGCATGAGCATGCAACCTCACCATTCGTGGCATGTATGGAAGTGGAGAAATAACTCATCAGTGAGCATAACCCAAGGAAGAACATGTTAGTGCAAGCTTAGGACAGCAACAACATGTTGAGATGTGTTTGGATGGCTTATGACACAAGAATGCAGGAAAGGTAATCTGTTCCTGCCGTTTGTTTTTTCATTGCGTAGATCTAACGTTTACACTCAACAGCAAAGGTTATTAGCAAAAAAATGAGTTATGCTCAGTATCTTCTCTCTGCTGTTACTGAGCGCAGGCAGTACATTTTCCACTTGGTTAAACTGAAGCAAGTGCAGATCGATTTTTATTTACCCAGAATATAAGGGAGACCGAATTAACCATGTAACTCTGCAACACATAGTACAGATGCATGGAACATGAACCAGCAGTGATTCGATAATGAGCCACCTTATCGTGAAACTATGAAATTGCCTGCATTTTGACAAACCTGTTATATCCACTAGGAAATGAAACGAAAAATAAAAGCAAAGCACGCTGTGTCTGTATAACCATTTGGCCTTAATTATGGCTTTTACAGATTTTCCGCCAAGTTACATTTTTGAGAGCTGTGTCACACCGGACAGTCTGGCTTAATGGTTTCTTTACTTTATAACGATATTGCGACCTTAACAGCATCTTAACCACACCAAGTCTCATTACTTGACATCTCAAATGAATGGATATTTGCACTTCTTCCTATTTAACATTGTATTTGATGACGTTTAAGAAAGGTACACATATCTCCTGAGGAGGCTAGCATTTTGCAAAGGCGACATTTGCTAAACGACACACAGTTATAGTTATAGATGTCGAAGGGCCCGAGGTAATTGATGCTATTGCTGTAAAAAGCGTGAAAACAGCTATTCTTTGACACAGAAATGTAGGGATGTGTAAATGCTACTTTTCTCAAAGCTCAGTCGAATATGAATAGCGCATCTTCCCTTCCAAATTAAATACAAACAGCGTAGATAAACACCAAATTGAATACAAATTGAATAGTGGTATAACTGAATCAAATATGCATCGGATATTTTTCCAAATATTCACTACTTGTTGGAATAATCACACAAAACGATTAATTGTATAAAACAGCTAAAGAAGCGTTAGCGGGGACGGTGCGGTGCTATACCTTACTGAGTTATACCTATGGCTATCAAAATGCACAGCACTAATCTCTACTAGGGGGGTGCACGATCTGAAGTCAGCATTCTCCAGTCAGTGTCGTACATATAGCGAAATTAGCTTTTGCAACTGATGACAGCTACCAGAATTAACGAGCGTCACATTTTGGTAGATGATAGGGGCAACAGCTACATATAAGCCATGACCTCAGAGACTGGTAATCAAGGTTTGTAGTTTGCTAAACCTTCCTGAGCCCTGCGGCATCACCCGGTCTTGAAGGCATGTATGAGCATTACGGATGCTGCCACATGAATGGACCGTGTCGCGATGCTGCACCCTGTACCTTACGCAGCCCAATCACGGCATGGTGGCTGCATACTGTACAACTTAGTAGTGGACCCTGTTCCTGTGACAGTCAACAGTCGTCCAACAAAACTATGGCATGCCTTATTCGAACTTCATGACAGTTATTTGAAAACTATTTGAAAACTTCAGGACATATTTGGTTCGTTTCTAGTAATTTTAAAAATGCACTATTCAATTTGGTCAACGAATCGAATAGGAAGATATTCAATTGCTATTCAAAAAACTATAATATTTGCACACCCCTATGAAAATGTCTTTGTACACATCGAATGGTGACATCGAACTACGTAGACATCACTTCAGCATGTGTGTCCATATGTGCTCATAATTTTACTTTGCATGTAGGGCTGTTTTTTTTTTCACAGCTATTTACACCCAATTCACTCAAAACGCAGTGGAATAAAAAGTCAAGAGAACAAATGACATGCAAACAGATTCATTCCTTTCATGCTGCAGGTGATCGAGTAGCCATTGAACCAGGGGTGCCCTGCCGCTACTGTGACTTCTGCAAGGGAGGCCGGTACAACCTGTGCCCCGATGTAGTCTTCTGCGCCACACCACCGCATCATGGCACACTCACCCGATTTTACACTCATGCTGCTGACTTCTGCTACAAGTCAGTGACACTTGCTTAGATGTTGTGCTGCTTTGTGAACCGACTAGACTGCATATGTATGCCCCCAGAAAAAACTTGTTGAATCCTAGAATCTCGCTTCTCCAACTGGCATGACACACGAAACTTTCCCATGTATATATTATTTACAAGCATGCCATGCCGTTCAGATAGCCCACTCTGGTAACGGTCTTAAGTGAATCGAAGTCTGCTTGAGATACATGTTCGAAGCCTGAGTGAGCCTGAGCCTATGTGAGGTTGAAAATGAGTGACTGAGAGACTGAACCCATTTCAGTCTAATAGCTGCATGTGTGATCCAACGTGGTGCGAGTTCAAGGGACTCTGAGCCCATGCAGGCCTTGGTAAATCTGAGCATTACTAAATACTATAGGTGAATGTAAATTCATTGATCCCTGGAGCTTAATAACTACTAGATTAATGCTTTTGGCACTTCCTCCTCCACGCTCTTATGTTGAAAGTCTTCATTTGTGCCCGGTAAGATTCACATTGCGTCTTGGTCACACAGTTATGCATTTCTTCGTGCTTTCATTCAGCTGTCTCGTGCCAAGTCAGCACTGCCTTGCAACATGCACGTTGCAAGTGACCTAGCTTTGTAGACAGGCCAGTTGTCTTGCAAACCAAGGTTGATAGGATAGGTGATACTTACACATCTTTCAACTTTGGTGCATGTCTAGTGCTTTGCTTTTTGATAATGACAGACAGCAGCAGCTAGCTAAGACTTGACCCTTGGTGTGTCTCGCCCACTGTGATATATGCTTTGCTAAATAGTGGTTCAGTGCAGTTAAGCTAGCCAAGAATCAGCAAAGGTAAATTGAAAAGGAGTTGTTAGTGCCTCCAACCTCAGGAGGGCCTAGCCTGTTGCGATTTGTGCTTCGACAACATCAGTCTGACCGGCGCTTGCTTGTTAAACAAGCATCACTAACTCTTGTGCATTGCCTACAAGAGTCATAATACTAGGAAATGAGAGAGACAAAATGGTGAATTCTATCGCGTATCTCTACCTTTTCCAGGCTGCCTGACCACGTTTCCTTTGATGAGGCTGCGCTCTTGGAGCCACTATCAGTGGCAGTTCATGCCTGTCGAAGGGCACGACTTCAGATCGGCCAGACTGTGCTGATATGTGGCGCAGGTATGCCTTCCATCCAGGTTATTTATCCGAATATGTGATTACATTTGTTTTGCTCTGAGTGTGTGCTGATGTGCTAATTGTCAGCTGCTGAACTTGACGTTAGCGGGCATGCAGCCTCAAGGCCTGTAACATGCAGAACCAGAAAACAGCATGCATATAAGCTTGAATTACTATGTTGTACTTGGTAGACATTCAAATCATCGATATTATTGCAGATCTGAAATATCCACAATTACGTGTAGTGCTCTTTTGATGCTGTGCTGTTGAACCTGTCGCTAGATCAGGAAAGGTTGACTCTAATCACATAAATGGGTAGGAGCAGGGCTCATGAAATGCCCTGAAGATGAGAACTCATATAAGCCGCAGCAGTGATTTCATTGGGGCGCATCTTTTATAAGGCACTAAAATATTGTGTCAGCACCTATTTCTTTGATTTGTTAATTTGATGAGAGGAGTGTTTGTTCTTGTGCGATTTTTGTGGCTCCGCACTTTGACTGTGTTTACCAGGTGAAAACGGTTGCATTAAGCATTGGCTTAGTTACCTGCATGGGCAAGGTCAAACCTTGTTGAAATGGACTCGGATATTGCGAATTATTGGCGATATCAAACTGTTCCTAAATATTTTTAACAAACACATGTATTTCTTACTCTGTATATCGAACACGGTTTGCCATAAAACGGATATATCGAACTGCCGAACGCCCGGTCGGTTGGCAGGCGGCAGGCTCTGCCTGATTGCATGGGCAACTGGTGGTGAAGCGGCAAGCGTTCGCGCCACGGTTCACGCTTTATCTCGCTTTGCCAACAGCGCCGCAGAAGATAGAGCGGCGAGAAGAGCCGATAGCCAGTCGGTCAGCACCCGTTTGCGCCTCTCGCCCCCGCCGATAGTGTCCCCCCCCCTCCGATAGTGGCGCCCCCGGCGATAGTGGCGGTAGGTTGTTGTAGATTTCCGGCAGCCATCCTCTGCTCGCGTTGACTGGCGCGGAGCGCTGGCGGGGAAAACGGCGATAGTTTTCGACCTGGCGTCGGATTTTTTTACGCGACACCGCTGTGATGCGAGGAAGGCGCCCTAGCTGGTGTCTGATCTGCCGCCGACGCCACGTGCTCCGGTGCTGTGCGGCGAAGCCAGCTTAACTAACATTTGCCGCTCGGTTTTCAGCGGCCTCCAGAATCACCGCGAGCGTCTTTGAAACGGTGCTAAAACTACGGTAAAGGTGTCTCCCAGTTGTCGTTATTTCGCAGATTAAATTTAACTTCTCCGTCGCGAGTTTTCTGGCGAAATTTTATATTACGAACTTTGGCTACATCGTTTTATTAATTACAGTTCGCTATAACGAGTTTTCACTGTATATATAGACTTTGCGTAACACACTTTTAGCCTCCTTACCTTTTTTTTACTGGATGATGGGCGTGTTGTGGATTTGAAGGCTTTGTTTCATAGCCATTCTGGCTGAAAAATTAGTTTTTTGGATTTTGTTTGTCACTATGTCATCGAAGGGAAAAAATGGGGGGGGGGGGGGTGGCAAGAGAGCATCGTATTATAGTTTCCTGTAGTCGATTTGGCTCCTGTGTTTTATGCATATGTTGATTTCTCGAATATTTTGGTTGACAGATATTCTCTGCATGCCCGAATCTGTGCAGAGGTTCAATGGTTGAAACTGATAATTTCTTCTGGCTGTGAATAAACAGTAACTAAAAATTTAAGGTTTTTTTTTCATCCAGGTTGCATTGGTTAAAATTTAATGGTGCCCACATAATTCGCACACAAGTTTGTTTGCTCATATTGCATTCATAACTTTTTACAGCAGATATATGCATGGCTGTTTTTGTGTAGATTAATATAGCTGTTGGCTGTGGTCTCCAAGACCAATGTACATTCCATTACCTCTCAAGGACTGTGCACTGGAAAGACTTACTTGAGGCTGGGACATGATGGATGAAGTGGTTCAACACATGCAGTGCAATTGCCTCCCTGATGTCAATTGATGGCTGCTTTGTGATAGAACTAGTGAGAAACCGTCTGCTTCTTTTTCTTATTTCGGCACTGAATAAAATCAGGCCCCATTGGACTGGTATGTCTGCTCACTGCTAAGGCCATGGGAGCAAGCCGGGTCATCATGACTGGTGAGTGCCTTCGTATGCTGTCCATAAATAACATTTCCACCGCCTTTTTCTGACCACACATTTTATTTTATTCATAGCATGCACTGCTATGTTGTGATCATTTTATATGTTCATAAATCATGCATCTTGCTATAATTGCTCTCCCTACAGCTGCGGTTTTGTGCGCAAAATTGCTGCACCTAGAAGACTTAGGCAGTGCATAAGCATTGTTATTTTTTCATATTTTTGTCATATTTTTGTTACATTTTGGTTTAGTTGTTCGGTTTAGTGCTCCTGCTTTTTGGTTGTTTTAATTTAGCATGTCTATTGGCTTGGCACGCAGTGTTACGGACAGACACCATTTCCATACATAAAGTCATGTATTGCAAGTCCAGACATTGTGTCCTTAGTTCTTTACTTCTGATGGCAGGCGCAAATTAAAAACGTGCAGGTACTGATGGCACTCTTGTCATGTTCTTTCCCATGCTAATAATGAGGTCACAGGTGACCATTTTCAGAGGGTCACGTTTCCGAAGGTGCATGTCTGGCACAAACGTAGTCCACACTGAGACATTTGAACTGTAACTATACTCGGCGACAACTTATCTTGGCAGTGCAGGGAAAGCTACAGGGGTTGAGCATCTGTATCTGTCTCTGCGCTAAATAGCTAGCCACAGGACAATGCACCTGGCACTAAACCTGACTTGTTGCTCCGCTCTGTTGCTGATGTAGCTGGCGCCATCTATGGAGGCTTCCTGTAACTACCTTTGCCGTGTGTCTCTAACATTTAAAACTCTCAGTTACGTTGATAATATACCGAAATAACGAATATTACCATTATGCTGTGTTAAGAGGAAACTATTAACTGCCACCGGAGAGTATATTCCACTGCGTAGGACGAAAGGGTGTGCTTTGGCTCTGTAGCTTTGGCTCAACTGCCAAGGAAAGTTGTCGCAGAGGATAATCTCAAGCACATGACTGTAGAGTGACTCCATGCAACTGCTTTGTTACTTAATCAGTTAATATTCGTATGGTTCTCAGTGCATTATGCTTAATGAGGCAATAATCAGTTGAATGTGCCCTCTGTTTGTTCTGTTGGCAGACATCATAGGAAGCAGGCTTCAAGTGGCCAAGTTACTTGGTGCTGACTTTGCCATCAGTGCAGCATCGAAAACAGTGGAAGACATCAAGCAGGAAATCTACCGCACTGTCGGAGACTTGCCAGAGGTTACCATTGAGTGCACTGGTGCAGAGTCGTCCACCCAACTTGGCATGGTGGTAAGTTATTGCTCAGAGCAAACATTCTGCTGCGACATCCCAAACAAATGCAGTCAGAAAAAGCAGGGAGATAAGCAGAGTGCCAGAATTTTCAATGTACTAACAAGCATCGCAAAAGTCTAAGCCATCTTTCTAGCTTTGTTTGCAATGCATGCTTGAAACTTCAAACTTCATTGATACTTCAAAATGTGCAGCTTTGAACTGACAAGGGTTTACTGTACATTAAATGTGCATCGGCTGAAATCAACTTCCCAAGATGTGAGAATAATGCGGGAGGCAATTTCAAATTAAGCAGATATTCATGCAATTAGGTGAAATCTGTTTCAATAGTGTTCATATGCACAGTGGACTTTGTGCAGAGAATGTGGCAAAATAAAAAATTGATACAAGCAGCAATTTAGCAGTTGACACTACCCTGAAAGCAGTACAATGAATGAGAGTACAGAGAATGAGCAACCACTACTGTGTCTACTGCTTGAAAGCTACAAAGTCTGGTGTTGCGGATGCCAGGAGCAGGACCATGCATGTGCCAGGAATTGTGTTCATTGCTGTGCAACTTTTTCTGTTGTAAACGCATTGAATTGCTATTGAAGGTTAATAACTAATTACAGTGCTGTATTTCCCTTGCACTCCATTTAGGACTACGCACTGCTGCTGCTTTGCCTCAAGTTGAACAGCAGTTTCTTCATAGCTGACGGGTAGTTTGTGACAAATTCTAGTTCCATGGTTCTCCGTTGTTCTTTGCCCTGTAGCATTCAACATTTTTTCTAATTTGTCCTTTTTGATAAAAGGTGAGGACCACCAACAGACATTAGAGCAGTATCCATTGCAAGATGTTTGCTTTGATGCTAAGACTGTAAAGTTTTCATGGATGCAATATTCTGAAAATGTGGCTTCAAGTTAAGGGGAATTTACTGCCATTTGGCGAGCATGACACGTCAAACAGACTTGGTCTTGGCATTGATATACCATGCGACACCTGGGCGTTTTTGCATTTCGCCTCTATCGAAATGCGGCCGCTGTGGATCCCATGACCTTCTGATCAGCAGCCGAATTCCAAAGGCACTGAGCCGCTGTGGCAGGTCAACAGACGTTGTAGGCCCCACAGGTTTCAACGGAAAGAAGTGCCTAAGTGACTTAACATTGTTAGTATTACACCCTCTTTTCAGTTGTATTTCATACAGTAGAGTTCCAGACCTGTTTGCTGGTTCTCAAAACTGGGAGTGAGTGCTTGTTATCGTGTCTACTTCTTGCAGGCCACGAAATCTGGGGGCACGCTGGTGCTGGTTGGCATGGGCCCCAACGAAGTCAAGGTGCCTCTGGTTGATGCCGCTTGCCGCGAGATTGACATCCGCGGAATATTCCGTTACGCAAACTGGTGAGTTTTCGACATCGGTCATTTGCTGAAAACCCTACCTGTACAGATTAAATATCTCAGTATTGTAATCAGCTGTCCAGTTACGTAATGAAAATATTAATTGTGACAGCTGCGACTCAAGTCCAGCTGCTTACAGTTGCTACTTGACCAAAGTACGCTGGTTGGCTTTGTCTTGTGTCACATGCTATGAACCCACAATTAGGGTCAGTGGATATGGCAGTTTGTGTTTGTAGGCAAGGTTCTGGCGGGATACAGCATTTCTTTATATTTTGTCCCAAACTTATTGCTCTCTACTGCTCCATGTAAAGGAGGAACCCTAATTAAATATTTTAGTAATGCCAATGTATTTTTTGTAAGAGGTGCTTAAGTGGTACCAAAAATTTCAAATAGATGAGTGCAGTGTTAAGACTGAAAAAACCAACTAAAGTCAACATAATAATTTAAAATTTATTATGACTAGAAATTGATTTGAAATAGTATGTGTAGTTCAGAATAACAGCAGCGTTTTCAATACATTCGATGTCAAAAAAACTGAAGTGGCAGTTCAAAGCTGCCGCCTATTCCACTTAAGAGAGTCCAAATTATTGACCATCCACTCTATGAATCGGTGAACAAGAGAAAATGAAGTGATGATACAATCCTACCTACAGAAATCTCTTTATCACAGTCACGGAACCTCTGACCCCTTTTGATTTATATTGAGCGGAGACAAAAATTAGCCCAGCTTCACTGGCTTAACGTTGCGAACGCTGATGTTAACAGCGAAGCTGCCTGGCGTTTGGCTGCGAGATCTTCCGCCCTCCGCTTGTGCATGGCTTTCGTATCCCTTGCGCGTGCTTCTAGATTCACCCGTCGACGCTGTGCCTGTTCATGCGCAAACTCTCGCTGGCGCTCCCAACGGGCGGCTTGTTCTGGAGAGCGTGCAACTTTAGCCATTTATTTGAACGATCGAGAAATGACAGCCAAGCGCATTCTTCTATATATGCGCACTCCTCCAAAGCATCTGTTGGGCGCGCGCTCTCCATTTGGCCGACTCCTCCCGTCCTCTCCTTGACACCGCTCACCTGACCTGGTGCCCGCTCCCCCACTCCGCTACAACTGTGGTTGGCACTTGCTCTCTCCGCATCGCTGCACCCGCGTTACCACGCCTTGTCCCATGAAATCCTCGACCAAGAAGAGCTTTGCTGTTAAAATACAAAAGCGTTCAAACTCTTGTAGCCTGAACTGTTGAACTGCTTACGCAGCTACCCAACGGCGCTTGCCATGGTTGCTTCGGGTAAAGTGGACGTCAAGCCTCTGGTGACACACCACTTCAAGCTTGAATCAGCCGTCGAAGCCTTCCAGACTGCCAAAACTGGTGCCGGCGGAGCCATCAAGGTGGTGATAGACTGCAGCACGTAACGCCGACGTCCTACTGGAGTCTTGACAGGTGTCTTTCAGTTTTCAAGGCTCCAGCTTTTGTGTTCCACGTATGCTTGGCTGCGTTCTTAATTTCTGTTTACACATTAGCTCTCTGAAGGCT
Organism: Amblyomma americanum; assembly: GCF_052857255.1. Classification (NCBI taxonomy): domain Eukaryota; kingdom Metazoa; phylum Arthropoda; class Arachnida; order Ixodida; family Ixodidae; genus Amblyomma; species Amblyomma americanum. The sequence continues at coordinate 46,329,157 of NC_135506.1, forward strand.
CTAATGGTAATCTTTTTGCATATGCATATATATTCGTGTGTGGGCTAGTACCAGTTTGGACATTGGTGACATCAGCCACCTTGGGTAGCATGTTGAAAAGCTTCTTAGTTATCGCTTCAGAGTAAGCGCATTGTTCTTTTGGAACGTTTACCTAGATTGCACTGGAGTGCCTTTAACTGCCTTATATTTACTTACAATCTGCTGGAGTAAAATGAAACCTGAACAAATGCTTGTGGCAGCCTTGATCGTAGCATCGCACAAGGATGTATATTGAGCTAAGCTTCAAATTCAGCGTAATTAGCAATTGTACTTTGTTCATTGCAGTTGAACTATGTGATAAGATTTGGCATCCTCTGAAGGGTGCCAACTTTTAGGGCATGAAATATTTTTGGTGCATATGCTTCTTGTGTTGTACGACACAATGTGCCCAATATACGTGTAGGTGAGTCTTTGGATATACACTCTTTTTAAAGCATTTTGTATACCACCTTGCGAATGATTACATATTTTTGTGAGACAGCCATACGCGACATCTGCATGTTGCCAAAGGCATGCGAAGCAGAAAATCTTCGCTGAACTTTTTCTCTTTTTTTCGCGGGCATGTTTACTGTGATAACAATGCACTGGGTACAAGCCAAATTGTGTGTGATAAGCACGTGATGAATAAAAACGATGTATTTAAGATGCCTTCAGAAGATCCCCAGTACCGCCAGGTACCCACCGATGATACAATGGGTACAAGCATTCCCCTGCCTGGTGCTCGGCTTCTGTAGGGTGAAATGCTTGGGAAATTGGTCTTTGACCCCACCTTGAGCAGTCAAAAATACCTTGCGCCATAAAAATCCATCATCATCATCAAGATGCCTTCAGAATGATCTTACAAATCTCAAAAAGAATTGATCCAGACATTTGATAAATTTGGCTTATATATTTATTTACATCCATTACATGACTCACCTTCAACAATAAAGCTTCTGAACAGTCCTGACTGAACCAAAACAAGGCACACGTGGTAAGCGCGTTACAAAACTGTGACATGAGGGTGGAATGCCATCTTTGCCAGAAAGCATCCGCAAAATCAGATGTTCCCATTAAAAAAAATGAGCACACTGCACTCGAAAGCTTACAGCACCAGAACTGAGATCACACATAAGTCACTGTACACCATCTGCAGCACCTTGGCCTAGAGTGCAAGAATTTGCAAAAAAGCAACACAGATATTAATGAAAACGACACTTTAAAAGAGCGCCCTGAAGCACACCATAAAACAAATCAAACCAGTTGTCAAGCATTGTGTCTGGAAACGTGACAGCCAAGTATAAATACTCTGCACATTGCAGAGGGCCTAGAGTTTTGCTCGAAGGTCCTTGCCTTCATTCAAGCACCTCTTCAAAAACCCCATTCTTGGATCAAATTTCGTTGCATCATTTCTGCTGCTATCACATCACAGGTACAAACGCTCCTTCAGCGTAAACAAAAATGGCTAGTGCCAATAGGAACAGCATAGCAGGAAAGGCAGGCTAAGCAAATGTGACAAATCGTTCACCCAGCATGGCTGTAATTGGCTCACACGCATAAACACAAAAGGAAAACATAATGTTCAATTGCCAGCTGGAGCATCGCAAGTGTCTGATGGTGCTAGCAGAAGCATAGTATGAATCGCAAGGAAAGGGGGGGGGGAAGACTAGTACTGATTTGTTGGAAACTTCATTGACACAAACTACCTTTGAAATATTCCTAATGCAAGCAATTCCATGCAAAATGGCCTTTCTTTCTAAAGATATCCTGTAATTTTGATAGGTACCTGAAGCACCAGCACCCATCATAGAAGCTGAATAAGAGTTTACTGCCCCCCCCCCCCCCCCCCTCTCCCCTGTAAGGCACAGGAGCACTTTCAGCACGAGCAGCAACGAGTAAATACGTCATTTGTTTCATAAGCTCTTACAGGGGGCACATGAGAAGAGCCTCACTAGGCTTACTTTGCGTCCCTTCACGGCAGGACGCCACACTAGCTTCACCACTTATACAACTGGAAGGAATTAAGGAAATCCAAGTTCTGCGACAGAAACTGAAAAATATTAAGGAGAAACTGTGGGAAAGGATGCAAAGCAGGAAAGGTTGTTCACACCAGAGCAGCAGAACCCTGGACAAGATGCTCCTACTCCAAATTGTTCGTCATACACGGAAATCTCACCTTCACATGCACAAATGAGCACCTGCAAAAATTTGAGGGACACTTAAGCTCCGCCTTAAGAGTATGACGCAATAGCGTTAACGGGTCCCTTCAGCAGCCTGGGGTCCTTTTTGCCTATCACTGCACAGACACTGTTCTTTATTTTATTTTATTATTTTTTATTTACCACAAGACACGCAAGGCCTCCCTTCAACCAAGTCAAACAAACGCTTCTCAGTGGTCAAGGGGTGGCGCGCCCAGCTCGCAACTCAAGGGACAGTGGTTTGAGTCCCTGCTCTACCCTTTCTTTTTAGCGCAATCGCTTTTTTTTTTTTTTCAGAGGCATTACGTGTTGGTGGTGGAATGACGTCACAACCCTGTAGACCAATGAGGAATTGTGTAGTGACATCATCACTGTAGCAGTGTGTGATCATTGTGGGGTGTTTGAATCATCCGTGCAAGGTCACGTGGTTGTGACGTCACGGCTGTCTTGACCAATCTGGATTTCCTCAACAAAACGCCGGTGCCGGGCTTTCAGCTGAACAGGGGGACCATTAATGCTATCACGTTAAAATGGTCATTTTTTGCCCATGATGCCATCTGTCGGCAAATAAAAAAAGTGCTTTGGAGGAGCCCTATTCGCTTTACACTGGACACAAGAGTGCCAGGAAACACATGACAAGCTAGGCTTCTCATGAGCCTCAGCCAGAAAAGACAGCTGGCTTATGACAAGCCTGGCTTGTCTAAGTCCGCTGTGGGGTTAAGGAAATCCAACTTTGCGGCAGAGAATGTGAGAAATATTAAATAAACACAAGAGAAATCAAGAAAGCCATAGGAGACGAAGCAATGCTGGCTAGGTTGTTCGAAGCCCAAGACTAGATCCCCCTACCTGTTCCAAAATGTTGTTCATCACACATGAAAATCTCCTTCAAACACACAAATGAGAATCTGAAATATACGAGTACTATAAACAGGCTCCATTACTTCATCACTCATCCTCATCATGACTACGCACACTGCAGGGGAAAGGCCTCTTCCATGTCTCTCAAATTAACCCTGTCATTTGGCAGCTGCGGCCACAGTATCCTCGCAAGCTTCCTAATCTCATCCGCCCACCTAACTTTCTGCCGCCCCTGCTAAGATTGCCTTCTATTGGAATCTACTCCGTTACCCTTAAGGACCAGCGGTTATCTTTACTTCGCATTACATGCCCTGCCCAAGCCCATTTCTTCCTCTTGATTTCGACTAGGATGTCATTAACCCGCGTTTGTTCCCAGACCCACTCTGTCCGCTTCCGGTCTCTTAACGTTACACCTATAATTTTTCTTTCCATAGCTCGCTGCGTTGCCCTTAACTTGAACTGAACCCTTTTGTTAGCCTCCACGTTTCTGCCCCATAGGTGAGTACAGGTAAGATACCGCTGTTGTATACTTTTCTCTTGAGGAATATTGGTAAACTGCCATTCATGATCCCAGAGAACCTGCCATATGCTCTCCACCCAATTCTTATTCTTCTAGTTACCGTATTTACACGATTGTAAGTCAACCTATTTTTCGAAATTTGAAAATCCGAAGTGGGGGGTCAACTTAACATCGAAACCAAAGCATCGCACCATAAATAAAGGCAAGACAAACAACATATCAGGCATGCTACAGCACGGTTACATTTTTGCTGTGCAGCTCCGTCGCATCTTGGTGCTGGCCTTGAGCAGCTGCTAAGTAAACACGCAGAGCCAGCATCCCCACCCCGCGCGAGGCGGCCGATGGTTGCTGTCGATAAGCAGCAAACCGGCACTAGCCCACTCCCCACACGTGGCCGCAGATTGCATCTGCTGATAAGTGGCAAAAGCCCGATAACGCATTCACGTTCTACTCTTACTAGGCATAGCCCAAAGTTTTTTTTTTGTTGTTGTTGTTTACTTTGACCCGCACACTCGGCGCTCAAGGGAGCGTCGATAGTTGATGGAAGGGCCACTGTTCCAATCGTGGCAGCACTGCCACTCAGAACCGCAGCGGCGCGGGGAAGAGCCGACGCTGCTCATGCGTAGTTTCTCTATGACGCATTCGACTACTGCCAGCCGCATTTCACAAGTCTTTAATGTAGTGCTTCGTCATTAATTTATGCTCCAGGTCCAGTAGGCCATCGGCGCTCATTCACGGCTGCATTCAAAATCGCTGTCATTCTTTACGCCGAAGAAACGAACTGCGTGCCGGGCCGCAAAGTCGACGTTCGCAACGGGCGATACAGGTGTGGCAGCTGCAGCGAAGCAAAAATTTTCAGCTGTTCCACACAACGTCGTGATGTGGCTGTTTGCGAAGTGCGGGATTTCGCTGCACAATGATGTTAGAACGACGAGCTGTGGGACCGCAGCAGCGATCACGACGGCAGCGCTAGTTGAGGACGATGGCACAAGCGTGGACGAGTACTCCAGTGACTAATAATTTTCGTTTTGGAACGTGCCCACGGGCACTCCCGCAGCCGATAGCGGCTGGCGATAAGCGGAGGCCGCAGGATAGTGCTATCGCGTTCTATTATTAAAGGCCAAGTGTAAACGGCCTCCAAGTTTTTTTTGTTTTTTTTTTCATAAATGTGATGTGGGGTGGGGGGTCGACTTGCATTCGAGTTGACTTACAATCGTGTAAATACATATTTCTCTCTCATGATCCGGATGAGCTGTCACTACGCGCCCTAAGTAGACATATTCCTTTACCACTTCCAGCACCTTGCTACCAGTTGCGAACTGCTGTTCCCTTGCTAGACTGTTGAACATTACTTGGTTTTTTGCAAGTTGATTTTTAGACCCACCGTTCTGACTTCATCACTACTTCCAGCCAATCATAAGGCCAATCTTGGTAGCCCGTATCACCTACTTCTTGGGTAACCGTCATGCACTTCTACCAGCAACCTGGACCTGACACAATTATTAAAATTACCTCTCACATATCACACAACAGCAAACGAGTGTGAGCTACATCCTTCAACAGAAGGCTTGCATAGTGAATGCAGGCACTAAAGTAACACACTTCTTGCCATGGCGAATGCAAGGATTACTTATACGAATTCAAGCTTGCACTAACTTTGAAGGAAAGAACTACATTAAACTTGCCTGCTGAAGACAATGCTGCCCATTATAAAAAGCAAAGACCCAAGCTTTCTTTTGCCAGCAGTTAAGCTGTACAGAAGGCAGATCATACCAAGCACAGCAAGGGACTTAAAAGGTTAAAAAACAATGATGCCCACCATTATCTATGAGTTTACGTTCCTCAAACATTACCGGAGCATTAACTACTTCCAATAACCACACAAAAATAAGCACACTAACAGATCCTGCGGCAGTTTCATATTTTCCTGTCATGTTTTTAGCCACACATGGCACAAAAGTTTGCATACCAAAGACAGGGATTCTGATTATGTAGTTCGCAGGCCCAAATCGCACAGCCCTTGCTATAACACCACAAAACTTATCACATCATTACCACCACGAGCATTAACGAACCAAGCAAATCAGTTCACACTAGACCTTTGTGTACCAAAAATCTCTGCGCCAACAACTCAAGCGTGTAGTGATTGGACTTCTCGCGCTAGGCACAATCTGTTCTTTGGCAATCTGAGAGCCCTCACATATTTATCACAGACCTTGCAGTAGCACTTAAGTTGTTGCTAAGAGATCACCTAACCCTTTCAACTTCACCGAAGCCAACGTCAAAAACACCTGGCATCAAATTAAAGGGCCAAACGCCGACACTAACCGCAAGCATACATGAAAAAGAAAAAAGAGGAGGAGAGGAGGAAAGGAACACAGGCGGATATGGAATCTGAGCCGCAACCAAGTGTTTCAAAACTGACAAGTATGATCCAGCTGGCCTCAGCTTGGGTGCAATGGCTCACAGTTTTAGAAAGCTTGTTGCTGTCGAACAGGATTGATTAGTCGGGGTTTCGCCACCTGTAGGCAGTTTAGTGGAAGGTACCCCGCATCATTCTAGTTGGAACTAAAAGCAACAAATATGCTTGGACAAAGCATGTGATGCTTGAAGTAGGTACCTAGTAACCAATCAGGGTAACATCTAAGCGAAGGCCAGGTGCAGCAGAAAATTGGACGTGAAATGACGAAGTTAAAAAGTTCTTTGGTAAAGACGTAGTGCAGTTGGCACAGCAAAAGGTAAAGGCCTTTGCCCTGCAACAGACTTGACTCTGCGCATGGCGGTTATCATGGATCCACACTAGGTTAGAGCACGCACCTCAATGGGCACACAACGCCTGGCACATAAGCATGACACAGCTATGCACGAGAAGACGCAAACCGAGTACCATGACTATCACATATGCTCACTAGACTTCATAGCTTCCAGCACACTTGCAAAATTCTCAAAGGAAAAGCCTCAGAGGCAATAGGCAACCAGGACCACGAGCCAAAGGTGCTCCTCGGTCTTTCAGTCGAATGTGCATAATCCATGAATCTACATGCTACGTTCACCCATTCACAGCCAATTAACAACGTGTAATACACAGTCCTGTCTGACCTGCAATTCGAAATGAGCCCCCTTAGGTACACATTCACAGCATATTTCCACATCTAGTCAAACTGCACACCTGGCAAAGAAACTGCCATGGAATGGAAACCGGCGCGTTATACACCGCATAACAGCGGCAAAGGGCCAAGAAGCTCAGTTTTGCGAGTGTGACTGCTTGCTTGCACCACGCCTGCTAAGCCTACACAGTTCTTTCTTTTCAATGTATACGGAGCTGGTCAAGCGTGCATCAATCGAGTACCAATAAATAAACAGTCTTACCTCTGTCCTACCTCAACAGACAAAGCAGTACATCACACAATACGCACAAAATCACTTCAGACATAATGTTTGTATAAGGACATGCCTTGCAGTCTGTCTATAAGGGACTGGCTGCCGCCACACCCTGGCAAACAAGATCCATAAACCTCTGGCAAAAACCACGAGCGACGGGAGATAAGGCATGGGAAAACAGCATTTCTCCAACCATATTAGCTTCCCCAAAGTTTTGTGGCATTTGTGCGCAGTCACGCAAGCTGAGTGGCGTTCAAGGTGAAATATGTGCACAAGGCATCTATCCACTCAGCATAAAGCAACAAAACAACAGCAGGCACAGTCATTTACAAAGAAAGCTCACAGTCCCATCACTTAAACTTGAAGCAAGAATATACATCTAAAATATGGTCTATGTACAAGTCCCAGCAATCTGCAGAAGAATGTATACACAAGCTTAAAATATGATAAGTGTACATATCCTGGTGACCTGCAGACAGGCACACTGACATGTGGCTGCAATGCTAAGTAACAACCACCTCATCATGCACATTCACATCCAGCGATTGCACTTTCAGTTAGCTCGAATCCCACATACCATACCATAAAAATTTTTCACTATCTTGTGAAAAGGCACACCAGAGAGCAGAGACATCGCAACCACAAATACAGACATTCGCGAGCACTACGCAATCACAGCATTGCAGGCCTTGGCATGCAAGCATAGAAAAAAAAGTGTGGCTTTGAAAGCATGAGACAAAATTGGCTACTCAAACTTTGTAACGACAGCAGCCGTTTCCTACTGATGTTGGCACATGTTTGGTACAACGTCACCAAATGCAGTACTGTCATGTCGGTTCTTCACAAACTTTTGCACAGCATATCTTCCTACCAAGACATAAAACACTCTCCACAAAAAAGAACACACAAAGCCCAGTCAGGTGTAAAAACAAGTTCTTGTGTCACCAAAATGTGACATCCCTTCAAACACCCTAGAAGTGATGATCACTCACAATAGTAGCAAGGTCCAAGCAAACAAAGGCTAGAAATGGCCTTTTTGTGCGGCGTACCCATGTACCGAACCATTAAAGGGACACTGAGGAGAAATTGAAGTTGGCTTGTATCGATAGAATACCAGCTCCTGATCACAAAAACGCCACTCTTACTGAAAACAAAGCTCTTGTAAGGTAGAAAATAGCAAGAACCAAAATACAGGTATCGCCGATACAGGCCAATCTCGCAAGTACAAGTGTGATGACGTCATAGGACAAGAGACACCACCTTGGTGGAATTTTCCTTCCTACATGGAATCCACGAATCTCTGAGGCTGACAAAAGAAGGTTGCGCGGTTCAGTATTGAAGTAAGTTTTGTGTTTTGTTTTAAAACTGATAGTGCACTTTTATCACACAAGGAAGACAGACAAAAGACAACCTGAATGTTGGAATCAAAGCAAACCAATGCTTGGCGGCGCCACACGCGGCCAGGAGAGTTTAGATTTGTTATGGCGCTTTGCATATATGAGCTTTGCGTTCCCCGTGGTTTTGTTTTTGACGCACCTCGATTTACCAGCGCTGAACAGCAGAGGAACTCCCAAGTGCCGCTTCAAGTGCTAGTTAACCTTTGAAGGAGCCTGTTAACGCTGGCCCGATGATCGCCACGGTCGATGAAAAACTATGATGGCACGATGGTCGGTGATCGTACAAGGCAGCACTTGTGTCTTCGCACGCTCGCCCGGCGAAACATTCCCGGCTGTGCCAGTCAACTTCAAACTACTTAATGGAAAGCGTTTATTAGGGACGGGAGACAAAGTACAAGGCAGTTAAGAAAAATTGCTGATAGCCTAGCTGTGTTAGGCCAGGATATACGTAGCCAAAACGCGGAGACTTCTGCATCGGAAGAGTGCATTCACTAGATGCGCCTTTATTCAAGGCTAAACCTTGAGCCGTCGTGACGGAGTGGTAGCGTCTCCTCCTGAAACGCCAGAGGCCTTGGTTCGATTCCGAGCCTCGGCACAAGTTTTTTTTTATTTTTACTCAGTGAGTGGGCGGGGGATTTCAGTGGCTCCCATAGATGCCGCCACCGAATACGTTGGTTAGCGGTTAAGCGCAGGCTCTGCTAAGGCGCGTTTATACTCCGGCGTAACGCGCGCGCGCATGCTGTACGGCGACGTCAAGTCGGCCAAAGCGAGACCCTCTATACTCCAAGTGCGCTTGACCGCCAACGTGTTCAGCGGCTTCGGCACACTCTGACCGCACTGGCGGAGACTTGGAGTATGTCTCTATTTCGCGCCAGGTGCGCCAGCCGCTGCCGGCCTGGCCAGACTGATACGGCTCCGCGGCGAGGTGCGTGTTGTAACGTCATTCAATAGCTTCGGCAGTTGGGCGGAGCTGTTCTTTTCGAGCTCTCAGCTAATTTAATCCATTCACAATACACATCTGAAGGTACATGCAAGTGGGCAAGAGAGCCCGATCCAGTGAACGCCATACCTCCAGAAACGCGTGGAAGCTGTTGAAGCGTCGTGCGTCGGCTTTACTTTTAAGCCGCCAAGATTAACCGCGAGCGCCCTTGAGCACCCGTTTTCTGTGGCAAAAAAATACATAAATAACCTGGACCTTGCAACCGTGGGAGACCTCGAAGCCGCCTGCTGCACCGTGCAACCGCGCCATTCAAGGAATCACAATCCGTTGGCCTCAAAGCCCCGGCCAGCCTCCGAGGGGTGCGACGCGCCGACCTTTTCCTGGCCCCTCGCGGCTCCCTGCACTGGGGTTATGATATTTAATTTGCAACGGCTGCTCACGGCGGAAGGGGGTAACGACACGCCGGCGCCTAACCTAACCGTGCTCCCTCAAAAGCATCGCACGCTCCGTGGGGCTGAGGTTGCTGAAATGCAGGCCGGAATTTTTGCGACAACTTCGTCGTCGGGTTCGGGAACGGGATCCATCGTAACGCTTGCAAGACGCCGGTGCAAGCGTAAACGAAGCGATGGTAGCAACCCTCGATAGATGCCTTCAACGTGCGGCGGCGGTAACTTTCATTTCGGCTGCTGCTAGATCGCACCGCTAGCCGCCAGAAATCACAGAGTCTGCGTTTATGTCACGTTTCACGTCACTCCGTCCTATGACGTCATAAGAGTTCGCCGTGACGTCATAAGAGTTCCCGAGTTTGAATCGGAGCGGCGGGAAAAACTTTTTCAACTTCGAATCCAAATTTATTTGAAATAAATGCATCTTTCGCTCCCGGACAAGCGGCAACAAAGCCATGAAATGCTGAACTATCAGATTTTGTTAACAAAAAAAATTTGATAAGAGTTCTCCTCACTGTCCCTTTAAACTTAACTTGTTGCAGTTTAAACCTGCAATAATTCAAACAAACATACCAGCAACTTGAAGCGTTTCAATTAAAGGCCAAATGCAAAGAAACAAACGCACGTAAGCAGAGACCACCTTTTGTTTCAGGGGTCTGCCTTTGTTCCGTCACGCAGGCGGCATAGTGGTGCTTGTACATTTTTTGTGAAAACCATTTTCTTCAGCTGCAATCAACACAGGTGATGCGGACTTTCAATTCATTTTGACCAAGGAACCTACCCAAACAACGCGTGTAAGAAAAGAGATTGCCGCATTCTGCTTGCCGTACTTGCTGTACTGCTGCTTGGCGTACTTGGGAAACACATGCAGCACTAGCGTTTGTGTGCAGTATACAAATTTATGTTGTCAATGTCAACGCAGTGATCCGGCAAGGTAATCACGCCTCATATTTCAGAACACTTTTCCACAGTACCACGGCAGAACTGGCAAGCCGCATTTCAGCCACCATCCTTTTAATCCATGCCATCCATAACCTGTTCATTCGCAACGGGTCCAGCGTGAGAAAAATTCTCAGTAGTTGATACCTACATCATGTCCACTAAATTGCCTAACTGCACATTATACCGCCAGGTGCACACATCGTCTGCTACATAGTTTTTTTAAACGCTTGCAACAACAGCGCCAATTCTCTTAAGAAGTGTAGAGCATTGTCACAGTTAGTTTTATGAGGCATTATTAAGATTCATATTATAACTCATCCTTACCAAAACAAAATTTTCGTTGCAGTTGGCCCTCAAAGGGAACTAAGTGTAGTCTTGGAAAGGTCACAGCTCTCACAAGAAGGTCTCAATAAGAACAATATGAGCAGGTAGAGTAAAAAGCCAAGAACAGGAATCGCAGTGCTGGGAGTACCGAAACACATTGGCAACCCTCACCTTCTGCCCAGATACAGGGCCCGCGTGAGTGTGTTGCTCACTTCCGAAGTCTGGCTGGACCAGTTGATGTTCCTGCCATCGCTGGACACTACGGGAATGGGCTTGTCGGCGACACCGCTGTTGATGAAGGTGCCGATCTGCAGGAGGTCATGGTTGCGCCAGTGCCGCCGAACCGCGTCCACAAACGCTTGCACAAATACGCTGCCATAGTGGGGATCCCGATACGACAGCGAGCTGCAGGGAGGGCGACATTCACGTTCAGGAACAGCCACACGGTTTTCAAGCCAAGCCATGTTTCAAGCCAGATATCCCCCCTCCCCCCTCAAACAGGTCAAGTTAGTCTAATATCACAGTGCACCTAAGTGCAAAGATCACAAAACTCACTTATGTCACAGTGCCTTCAATGAGTCTTCCTGCATGGCTGTTCAGGTACCTGCATCGGCACTTCTCTTGTCACCCCTACGGACCGTAGAAAACTGAATACTGACTCGAGTTGGCCTGTATAGATAGGTTCAATGAAAACTAAGCTTTTTATATAGGCTATAAAAAGACGGAAAATGAAACACAGGAAATATCACAAGCCCATTTTGCAAATAAAACTGGTGTGTCTACAGTTTTTTGGCTAGGATGGTGAAAACGTCCAGAGTCTTGACCGAATGGCAGGAAAATTTTTAACTGCAATTTTTCTCGGCCATAAATGCCTTTTTTTTCTTTTTGCTGTCGAACAAATATCAACGTACCCGAAAAGATCATAGAATTGATTTTCACTATGAAAAAAAATTGGGTGCAGTCGTCTGGGCAGAAAAAAAAAAGAAAAGCTGCAAAGGTGATTAGAAGGAATCGTGCGCCCCCTTGGAAGACATAAAGGCCTGTGGGCGCTAGATGCGGCCCCACATTTATTGCCGATGGCTTGAGTCCCTATAAGCGGCGGTGGCCAGCGAGCAACACGTCCGCTCTGCCACTCAGCCTTCAACATTCTAACCGGCGCGTGCCTGGCACCTCTTCGTTTTCCAAAGCGCCAGTCCATGTGGTGGCGCTATAGGCCACAAATGAGCTCGCACACCTTGCCACAAACGCTGAACATCAAACTTTCCACATGTCATGGGGAGTGAAGGCTCCCTCCTGCACGTGTTGCATACTAGAGTAATCCCAACTGAGCAAATCCACCGCCTGTGTGCTTGCAGACTGGCAACAGCAGGCACATGACAACACAAGCCATCTTACTTGGAAACAGTCGACATGAATTTGAGCACATGAGCCCGGCTCCGCCTTTCGCCTACACCTCTAGCTGGCTCATCTGAAACAAAGGTTGAATTCACAAAGGTATAACACTACTCCGAATTCTCATTAATTCAAACTTCAAAGTACCAGAAATCTTTGTTTTAATTACCAGAAGTGCACAAGACTAAATATGATTTACACAAAACATAAAAACTGTGCACAAAAACAGTATTTCAGAACTATTTCTCTATGCAAACGCAGCTAAAAGCATTAGCACACAGCATAAAATATTCAAAGAAAGGCACTGATATGTTTACTCAACCAGCAGTGGCCAACTGGAAGTGTGGTTGAAAAAAAGTTGTCAATAACATGCTTATTTCCTAGGAAACGGAGTAAGAGCACTTTAATTGGGACCTCAAAGGGCTGGAAGAAACATCTGAATTATCAGAAAGTCAAATCATCAAATGGCAACAAAAAAAATTTCAAAAATCCTTTCACACTTCAGCATCAGCCACGCACATCAGGAAATGAGCAAACTTTTTTTTTGTTCTTGAGGCAGTACTTTATAGAGGGAGCTTTGGCAGTAATGCTAGCAGCTCAAGACACAAGAAGAAGGACAAGCGCTGTCAGCGCTTGTCATTGCGCTTGTCCGTCATCGCTGCGCTGTTTTTTGCTTCTTCAGTGTGTACGTCTCTTCTCTATGTCTGTGTCTTTTTCGTGCTGTTTTAAGAATGATCTGCCACCAACTCGGCCAAACTTCTAAACAGGTTTATTCCGCAAACCTGCCCGTTAGTCCCATACACAGCATCAGTCACATAAAAAAGAAATGCTGCGCACAAGATTTTTGCAAGTACACTTCTTGACGTATCCTTCAATCTGCTGGCTTTAGTAAGTTCACTTTCTTGCACTGTTTTGGAAGCTTGTTAAGTGCAGTGAAAACCGCAACAATGTACACTTTTCTCACAATTCTCGTGTTCGAGTAAGAAGCCTGGAGCCCGTTAGGGACAGCGGTAATCCAATAGTTCCACACCTTCAATGTAACAAAAGCACTTACTCTTGTTTGACTCTTCCATTTTATACAGAAAACTGAGGGTCTGCAAGCACTAGAAGATGGAATCAAACCACGAGTACTCATCACTTTCAAAAATAAGGCTCTCCCTTGCACCAGATACATGGCTGCAATGAATCTTGCTACTGGTTTCTCTTCAGTTTGTAGCCAGTTTACATATCCTACATGCATCTCAACATTACTTTGCAGCTGGGAAACCTCTAGAACCCCTGAGGGTAAAACTGATGATGACGACCAAGCACTCAATGTCTGCGAACTGCGCACAAAGCGTTAAAATCTTTTGCCCCCTTGTGTTCACTATGAAAGCCAGCCACAGCCAAGTATAAGAATGTAACCAAGCCAAATATTATTCATTTTATGAGGCCATGATCAGACACAACTAGTAAGACTCACTCTGCTCTGCATGTGGTTTTAGACACGACCCGAGTTTTCCTTCCAAAAGTAAACAGCTACATGCACTTTCAATGGCAGGCTACAGCATGTTTATTCACCACTTTGTACCAGCATCAGCGTTTACTGACACAACCGAGACGAGATTCTTTTCGCTTCGTTTGCACCAGTTTTAGTACAAAACGTCTTTCTCTGCGCACTGCCCACATAATCGTGATTCATTCCAACAAAACAATCTACGTGGCTTGGCCACCCAGAGAAAGCCACGTATCCGGGGGCTTACCAGATGCATCACCAATCTGGCAAGCTTGAACACAGAGCACCTTAGGCTTGTCCTTGAGGCCGTTACATTTCTCACAAAGGAAACTCTCAACAGTTTCAAGATCCACCTTCCTGCAGTCGCTGGCGTAAAACCCACCTGAGAACATAAGCAGAGGACAGCCAATGCTACAGAGCTTCAGCCGCGATGCATCTCAAGAAATGCATGACACAGGCTTAGCGACTGCTCTATTATTCAGAAACTATTTAAAAGATTTGAAAAGCTGCATTACACTGTTTGAGACGACCAGGATCTTGATCTGGGATCGCATTTTTAAGCAAACAATGTTGATTTATTTATTTTTTTACTGTAAAATTAGCATTGAAGCTACCAATTTAGAGTGAACGTGACGATGCTTCAAAACGTATCTACTACTTCATGCCAGCGTGTTAAGTCATAACACAAACGATGCATCTCACAAATCTAGTTAACAGCAGAATAGTCATGTGCACTAACAGCACCAACCTCGTCTTGTACATCTTTAGAACATACAGTACCTTAGCAATTAAACTTGATTTCTAGCAGTTTCCAGCAATCCTCCAAGACCAACTGAATTATTCATCACTCGTGACCCACGGATACTGCAACTACTACCCCTACAACCATGCCTTGGGTAATGCAATACTCAAACAATGAATAATGCTATATCAAACTGCTTGCTGTGTACCCTTATGTAATACCCCTTATGTAATACCCCCTGAAGGGGGTCTTTAAGGTGAATAAAGTGAAGAAGTGAAGAATTAACTCTGAGAATTAAACCAGGATAAAGGTTAAAAAAGTTAGTCTAGTTTGTTGACAGGTTCAGTTGCATCAGCATCCACTATGTTCCATTTTATACAAATATCAGTGAAGAAAGAATAGCTCAGTGACAGAAAGTAATGTACAGAAACTTGTGCACACCTGCTACGGTGTTTGCTCTCAACTGAAAAAGACAAACTATCAGATTGAATGGCGACATATAAAAAAAGGCCTGCTTGACCAGAAATAATATTAATGCAATCAAGTCATCACCAGGCTCAAAAAGCAGATGCTCACTTCATTCACCTCCAGATTTTCAGAAGCAGTTTGGTTCGCAAAATAAATGAGCCTGCAGTCAAAATATAGCTTTCATCTTCAGATCTCAACGTGCAGGCACCGAGCAAAGGAGCAAGGAATCAAGCAATCTAATTACCTCTATAACCATGTGACAAGACGACAAAGATGAAAGCATCACTCCTTCTGTGGTCCCAAACTGTGGCTACTTCCTTCAGCAAATCTTCAATTTCATCTGCTGTGTAGTCATTATAGACTCTAACTTCAAAGTCAAGCTCTTCCCACAACTGTTTCAGAGCACCTAATAAGAACAAAAAAAAAAGAGAGAGGTTTGAGCATGAAATTCACACTGCGTTATGACTAGCAAGCCAAACTAATTTATTTTTGGTTGTCACTTTTCAGGGCCTTGCAAATGCAGATAATTAAGGGATGCCTTTGAGAAAGAGCGGCTCCCATTTGCATGCCCTTCAAAAACAAGTTCATAATTTTTTTAGAATGGATTCTTGAAAAATAAATCACAGGAAACTCAATTATTGAAAACTGAACAGACCACTTGGCAGTAGCCCACAGAGAGAGTCTAATATTCCATGCTCCCAAATTTCAGCTCCCACCGCCCAGATGGATCTGCAACAGAGGCTTATCAGCACTAGTTCAAAACTATCTTCAGAAAAAGCACAGTGGGTTCAAATCCTGTGCCCCCGTGGAGTAAAAGACCAGTTTCATAACACTTACGCAGTCACCGAATTCAAACCAGTTTTGCACATGTGTTAAAAAGCTTTGCCATTTCTGCAAACACAAGGCTATCATGAAAAAAACGTATGCAAAACAACAGACTTTCTTCAGTGGGAACAATTATAGCATGTCCATGCTTGAAAACCGAGAAGAATCAGAATGCAGAGTAGACAGCATAAACTCAATGTTGTAACTTTCCGTTTCCCTCAGTTTCTACCCACTCACTCCTGGTCCCATACATTTTGCTAATTCACAGCCATCATGCAGAGATGACGCAACTAGTACCAAGCACAAAGAAACCAACTTATTCTGATGCCGAAGGAAGCGTCATGGAACACTCAAGCACATGGAAAAAAAGCAATTTTGGAGTACTGAACAGATCAACACACGCAATACCTTCACGTCATGACCACTCATCACTAGGTTCACCAAGCATCTTAAATTCCTTTTTGGGATGTTGCCAATGTGTGTCCATGTCCTTGCCTTCAAAGACTAGCATTGTGAGCAACAGAAAACTGACTGTAATGCTCGCCTTTGTCCGACACTTCTTCTGCCTATCGCTGTTCTACGCTCATTATTAATCCCTCAGTAATCTAACAGCAACAGGTCAGCCTGATATGCCTTCTTTGCAAACCCTCAAATATTTCAGAAAAAGGGCAGACAAACCACAACCAACCCAATAATGAGGGACAACCTCATCCTTTGTTCTGTCTCCATAAAA
Organism: Amblyomma americanum; assembly: GCF_052857255.1. NCBI lineage: Eukaryota > Metazoa > Arthropoda > Arachnida > Ixodida > Ixodidae > Amblyomma > Amblyomma americanum. The sequence continues at coordinate 46,345,836 of NC_135506.1, forward strand.
ACTACTTAATTTTGTGGTCCAATATGGTTACTTTAGTAAACACTTCCTCATTCATAATGTAAGCATGTTAGTAAGAGGGGGTTATGCAAGTGCATCTTGTCACCAAGCTAATCACATGGGCACTCTCTTTACTCATTGAACATGACTTGCAATGAACTGTTCAGTGGAAGTGAAGAAAAGCTCTGCTATGACCTCCAACTCAATGCTCACTGATGTGATGACCTACCACCCACCCGGCATTGTTAGGTATGCTGGGAGCATTACACTGTGCTTTAAAAACGCACTTGCCATTCTGTAAAAACAATTTGTGATTAAACCGTTGAACTTTATGACAAAAAAAAAAATGACAGCTATTTCCAACTCAAAACACGAATACAACTTTGCCGTCTAAAATGTGTGCAGGAACACTGCGCTGTCAAAGCTGGATGATTTCGAGACTACAGACTAGTATTAGTAAAATAATCTGCAGCACAAAAAAGGGACATTACCACACCATAGTGTCAGAATATGTCATAAAAGGTCAGTTTCCATGCTCGTGTTATGCACCTAACTGCCTCTTAATTAAGCTACAGGATGCTGACAGTAGTTTCCAACAATGACGGAGAACCTCGATCACAATGGACAGGGTGGGATGAAAGCAAAGGCTGTTCAAAATTGGCCACACAGCAGAACTAGACCTTCGTCAAGTTTGATGTGCATTACCTCAAGCATGTTCAAGAGTGGACACGTCAAACAGCTACAGCTTAAAGGGACCCACATACAGTGGACTATCGCCGATTTCAAACTCGCTTAATTAAAAATTCCAGTTTATTTACACTCCTGCAGTGGTCTTGTCTAGATCAAGTGCAATAAAAAGGCTTCTCTTGATTTCAACTCGTAATAATCCAAACCAATTTTCCGTATCCAGCTCTTTCAAGTTTTACTCACCGAGACTGAAATGTAATGAGCACAAAGAACATAAAATCAGGATTTCTTTGAGCTTCAATGACTTCCTAGCAGCTTCTCGTCTCAGAGGCCACACTAAGAAGCTAATAAGCATTTTACACTTGAGAAATAATTTTCAGCAGAGGACAGAGTCTACATCACCAAGGAAACACTATTCCCTTTGTCACCAGTAGCTGCTACCATCAAAGGTCCACGCTATATCATCAACCATTCAGAGTGCACACCGGCTCTTTAATAGTACTGTGTTGTCTTAGCAAATGGTCAGCCACATGGTCAAAGCTGATATGAAACCAAAGTGGACCCGTACCAACATCCTTTTCTGTGCCATGCCGATCCTCCAACTCTATCACATTTTTAGAGTCCTTGAATGTGCTGTGGTTAAGTATGACGGCATACCCATGTGGGCTGTTCGTCATTGGGTACTGTGGAATTGTTTCACCTGCAAGCAAATAAAAGCAACTTAATTTTTCTGTGCAAGTATGCCTTTTTAAACACATGTAGTAGCTATGGAACAGTGAGTAACTAGCCAGCTCCTACAGCTAGTTACACAATCTAGTACCAGAAACAACGCACATCACATCAGAGAAAATATTTATGGTTTATGGTTTATGGGGGTTTAACGTCCCAAAGCGGCTCAGGCTATGAGAGACGCCGTAGTGAAGGGCTCCGGAAATTTCGACCACCTGGGGTTCTTACTGTGCACTGACATCGCACAGTACATGGGCCTCTAGAATTTCGCCTCCATCGAAATTCGACCGCCGCGGCCGGGATCGAACCTGCGTCTTTCGGGCCAGCAGCCGAGCGCCATAACCACTCAGCCACCGCGGCGGCTCAGAGAAAATATTTTTAAATAAAGATAACATAAATAAAGACATATCTAATGTCTCATTTGAACCTCACAGGACTAAATCAAGGCTTAACACACATGCAGTTTTCAGTAAGAACAACAGGTCACAGTTTACTGAACAAATCAGTTCAACTCATTCTAACTACAACAGCTTACCTTCTACAAGAGCATACTCACTGGTCATCACTGCACAACGATGTAATCGCAGCTTTCCAAACATTAATTTGTTCTTCAAACATTGAATAACTAAAACCGCTCTCCCGTGTAGCGTCAGCCATCATATGCCACAAAACGTAATGGTTTGTATCTGCTAATTATTCTGAGGCTATGTCAGTGCATGCATCAAGCTTAGCAACCGCCGCGGTAGCCCAGTGGTTATGGTGCTCGGCTGCAGACTCGGAAGATGCGGGTGTCGATCCCGGCCGCGGTGGTCGCATTTCAGTGGAGGTAGAATGCTAGAGGCCAAGTGCTGAGCATTTTAATCCCAGGGGGTCAAAGTTATCCGAAGCCCTCCATTACGGTGTCCCTTATAGCCCGAGTCACCTTGGGATGTTAGACGTACCTCATAAAACCAAATCAAGCTTAGCACTGTATTTTAACATTCTGACATTTCATCTGTCAAAACCCGCCCCTCTCTTAATAATTAATTGGTGCCTACCAAGTTGATGTTTCCAAATTCCCCAGAGTTTTCCAGGTTTTCCCTGAGTGCATTTGTGAAATTCCCTGAGTGACACAGTACTTCGTTTTATGTGAAAACAAGCTGACACAAAGCCGCCTGATGGTATCGCTCTCCAGTAAGCATGTTAAAAAATAAAAACAACAATTTAATCCTATTTGAACAGTAAGGAGTAGTGTTTATTTCATTTAAAAAAAAGGGGAGAGATTAGCAAACTGCATAACAATCAAATATCTTTGAAAAAATGTTAAAACAAACTGCGAATCGAATTGAACATTTTCAAATACGTTTCAAATACGAACTAAAGGAAGACGCATGCAGAAACAAATATTTTCAAATGCGAGATATTTCTATCTACTGATAGTAACCGCAATGGTGTGGGACCTGAACTTTAGCGTCAAAGTGCGATTCTATCTCAGCAAGTCTACTAAGACGAATAGCAGATTATAGAAACCTTAGTTTATAGAAGTGAAAGAGCAACAAACCTCAAAGTAACATTGGAAAGTCAACTTCAAGTTCATGCACAATGCTTCAGTGTTGTTTCACTGCTTTAGAGAGTTTATTTTCGTTTGGATGAGGGACACTTGCATCTCGGCGTCAGCCAACACTCTGTTCTGTTTTTTCAGCTCAAGCTCTTTCACAGAAGCAGCGGCACGCTTCCTTTCCCGTTCCTTCCTCAGTGCATTGGCCCTTTCTGCTCTCGTACTCTCCACCTCCTCTTCCCAACGTGCGTTCGCCCCACGGACCATTTGGGGCATCCTCTTGGTCAGCTGAACGTTGGCAGCTACTCCCGACGACATTACGACATCATACACGATGCACTGGGCGACCAAAGATTGCTCTTTCCGATTTTCAACAAGGCATTCCTTGTTAATAGAAAATCCCAGCTTTACAGACGCATTTCCGTGCGAAAGAGACAAAATCACCTTCACAACTGTGAATAGTTCTTTGTTCAGTAGCAGAAACGAAGAACTTCGCCGAAAGAATAAGGCATCACAAAGCGGAAGTCCGACACATGAACCATCAGCGCAGCGCGGTGGCCGAACATTGCGAGGAATGTGACCACCGAATTGACTTTGACGGAACTATTGTACTGGAGACCGAAGCTAACCAGTGCAAGAGGCTTCTGCTGCAGTCGTGGCACATACAACAGACACGAAGGAATGTTAATCACTCCCTGGGGACACTTCCTTCGTCTTACATCCATGGTTTGCGGCCATAGACCCAGAGGTATTCATCACGAGGGCTTAAAAAGCCAAGCTGCGCCTCGCCTGTAGTCACACCGTGAAGAAGGGACCGAGCTGGTCCCGAAACGTCGTGTTTTTCAAAATTAACCTGGTTGGCGTCAGTGATCTTTCTACTAAATTAATTTCCCAACCAGGCAGACTTCTGTCAAATATTTTTTTTGGGGTTCTTTGTTCGAACCACAGATGCCTGACCAAAGGGCATCCAGACGATGCGTGCTCCTATTGAAATTTTTCAATGCCACTTGCGTTGAGGCTAGGGAACATTGTGTAACAAAAGTAAAAACAGCGCTAATTTTTACACAAACCACACAGAAAGACCAGACAGGATGTGCGCTGACTCCAACTATGTTACACCAACCAGCCCAGCAAGATGTACAGCTAGGGAGCATACATGCTTGTAGGACCGCATCGCCCAGTCAGCTTCTGTTCCTGTCATCCATTGGTGCTTTGTTAAAACTTCAAGTGCATCGTTTAGACGCCGTTCCCCGAGATCGGGAATCAGCGCGCACGCGGGATCCAGAGATGACGATCCCCTCGCCACCTTGAACCGCAACGGAGACCTCTTCGCGATCTTTTGGCGCAGTTCTTCACGAAAGTGGGGTAGTCCCTTTTGAGCCCTAGCATAGCCGAATCTGAAAGTTTCGGGGCCTTCCGGAGCGCATTCTTCGTAGCAAAACCAAGGTCAACCTTGGGCGGCGCAACTATGTTCGCAGTAACGTCCATGTCCACCTTGATCAACTTCAACGGACTGTCCGCCGCCATTATTACTTCTTTCTTTACTATTCTACTCATTAGTGATCGTAGAAGGTTCTCCAATGCTGCGCCAGGAAATGGAAGCACAGGCGAATCGGTCTGGAACTGAGCCAGGAACGGCTGCAATTCCTCCGTGATGCCAAGCATCAAGGTTAGCTTTGCAGACAGCAGAGGATCACGAATGGCTGTTTCGACCACGCACTAACTGGAGCTGGTCGGTCGGTTGTTCCAGTTTCGACACGACTCGGCGTACACTTTTAGGTACGGCAGACTCTCTATAGGTCTTGAAATTACACGAACATTTTCAAGCCAACGCACAGCGCAAAAAACTTCATAGGGTAAATGTTGCTCCCGGTTATGCGTGCGTATTCAGCGCGTTGGGCAGGTACACATTTGAATAAGTTGTACAAAGCACGAAGAAATTCCACGAGTTGCCAACATGTTGCCGCGTGTCCGGTTTTGAAAGCACTGTTCACAACATGAAGGCCATAGGTACCAACTTCGAGAATACGACGGCCGTCACTGGATTCACCAAGTTCTTGTTTGGTCTCAAGGATAAATTTTATATTTACATTTGGCCCATCCATTGAGATCTGAAGAATTTTTGATCGGGAGAGTCCACCTATGGAAGTTTTAAAAGCGGACACCAATTCTTCCGCCTGCGTGCGCCCCAGAAATCATGACATCAAGTAGCGCGTTTTCCCGCTCTGCTCTGCATCCGACCAAAAGCGAACCAACACGTCCATTTGCGCTTTTTGTGAAACTTTGTTTAACGATTGGTGAAACGCCACGACGAGGTGGGAGGCTTGGCTTACTTCCGACATGAGGTTCTAATTGAAGAAAGGTGCGAGGCCATAGACAATAGTATATCCTACCTTGTCTTTGCCAAGCTGCATTTTTTTGGCTGTAGCTGATGATGGGGACATCAAAGGGAACAGAGAAGCCAATGCCGCGGCAGCACAGAGTGATGTGTGCGTCATAACAGCATTGAGGCACCACACCAATTCAGCATTTATGACCTTCAAGTCACGCTGAAAGACATCCTTTGCTGTACGATCGGGTTGGACGTCCGTCGAATTAGTTGAAGCATTTGAAGGATGCACAGAAACTGACAGCACTGCAAAGGCATTAGTCACAACGGTGGTCGGCGGTGTCAAAAATGAGGGTACAGAGGGTGTCCCGGCTCCGGTAATGGCCAGTCAGTGCTTTTTACTTTCAGTGTGACTTGTCACTGCTCTCTTTCCCATGTTGCTGAGCGAAAACTGCTTTCTGCATAGCGCACAGTACGCTGCGTTCGGGTTACTTTCGACGGGCCTAATCCAGGCTGCAACCTCGCAATGTTTCGCATTCGTCCAGTCCTGGACGAAAGTGCACTTGAAGGCCGTCATGCTTGACACGTCGCACACACCTTGCCTGCGGCACCACAGCAGTCAATAAAACTAAGTCGGTTCAAAATGGCGCAGCTAAGTACGGACAGAATTCGTTGCTTTGCTAGCGTCGGCAGCTCACGAAAAGGCGCGAAACTATTTCCCTTTCTCCCAAAGCTGCACCGCCTGCATCGCATGCGTGCACCCCCTCCGGCAGAAATGGACGCTTCCATCAAGGAGATGCGCAGGGAGGACGAGTTATTTGGGACCATCGCAAGTTCTCACAACATTTTACGCTGCCTTGTTGGAGCTGTCCACTCGGAAACACAGAAAAACAAGGGGAGGCCGCTGGCCGTCAAGCAGCGCAAGTGCGAACCGTAGGAAGCGCGCGCTCTGCCGTCGGCCACAGCGTCGGGGAAGCACAGGAAAGTGTCCGCTTTCGACGTAGTACGCTTCGAAACTGGAAGCGCCGCTGGCGCCGCAAAGCTTTTTGCCGCCTTGCTGGGATGCTCCACTTGACAGCACAACATTGGAGGCCAGCGACCTCTGAGGAGAGGACGCGTAAAGCCGCACTGGACAGTCCGTGCAATGCCAGTCCGCAATGTGTATACGAGGCACCATTATCGCGACCTTAGTTCATTTTATGTAGAACTGCAGCTAATTTTCCCTGATATAAGCACAAATCCCCCGAGTTTTCCCTGGGGTTTTCCAGATTATCCAAATTACCTGAGAATTCCCGGTTTTCATGGTTTTCCCGGTTGGTAGACACCCTGTAATTAACTGACACTGAAAAGTTTGCACATATTAACAAAAGTTACCGCACAACATCCAACACTGCTCAGTACAATTGGAAGGTTTTCATTACCATGTGCAAAACTAAACATTATAGAGCAAATGACACATAGTGCAAGACCTACAAAGATGCTCCAAGAGCTCTTCGTTGTTGTATTTCTCCCTTATGTGCTCGTAAAGTGCAGAGTAGTTATCCAGGGTAATGATGCCGTTTTCATACAGTAGCACAACCACTGCTTCCGCGTGGGTTGCCACGGTGGACATGGACGTCTCGGGAAGGAAGTGCCTCAAGATCTCCACAGCTTCTTCATCCAGGCAGGCCTCGCAGAAGTTGGCCAGCTCACGCCTTCGAGAAACAGAAAAGGCACGAAAGTGCAGTCCTGCATCATTCAAACGCAGTCCACGGTGAGACAGGGTCTCCTGCCACCTGCCACCTTTAGTGTTACGGTGCGGTTTCTCTTCACAAACCCATACAGGTGCAGATAACATGGAAAGAGGTCAGGTTAGCTTAGGCAAAGCCAGGTTAGGCAAGGCTAGGTTAGGTTAGCGCATGTACACAATGCACGCAGAGCAGATGTACGACAGAGAATAGACTGTTTCATTGCTTGCTGTATTTCATTTATGCATACATCACATCTACAACTTCAACACCCTCATAATCATGGCTAGCTTAGTTAAAATTAAACCCACTTCTTTTCGTGCTGTGCTTTCCGTCAATTAGCAATGCACCTGCCAGCCCAGACAAAAGTCCTGAATTAGACCAAAGGTCATTAGAAAAAAGCTTTGAAGGTTAAAATTAAATGATATCAATGTGAAAAGTACCTAATGCATTGTTTTCATAACATTTTTTAAGAGTCAGTCCTCAACACTCTGCAGGAATCCATCAATTTTAGTATGTTAGGGCTGAAGAGAACGACAAAGAGCTGTAAACCTTATGATCACCTTTACCACTGTCAGCTACTATTTGAAAAACTTGGACAAAATGAGAAATTTCCTACAAAAGATGGGAAATTCCCATTTGCGGGAGAAAGGCCCAAAAAACAATCAAGACCTATTTAAAGCTAACCAAAGCATGCAATTAATTCTTACACCTGAGAAAAACTTTCCACACATGTAAAAAACCAAGCAGATGACGCATATGTGCATGTTGCAGCATTCAGAATGGGCCTGCTCATGCTAAATCTGACATGTAGCAGATTACACTTTCATTTTCACTCCACACTGTAGCGATGTCTGCGCACTGAAGGCATTAACTGAGGTGCACAGAAAGACCGTGTTTTTCACATCTCTCACAAACCAGTCAGTCCCCTGCAGTGCTTTGAGGCACACTAACTTCCATTTCATGGGATTTCTCAAGCAACCAAATTTATCATTCTACTTCTTCGGCTAAACTCTAAATGGGCAAAATAATGATGTACACAGGCACAAAACATTTTTCCTGCACTTTATTTTTCTGTGTATCTTATATAATAAATCCTCAGAGGTTTTTTTATTACTTGGTTCACGCAACTACAAACATGAAAAAGCTTCACGAAAGTCTGGCCCCATTTTTAGCTACTTTTGTTCGTGGACAAAAGGCTTGCAGAATCATTTCAGCTGCACAAATCCCTATCATGGCTGCTAGCTGCCTCACAAAGAATTTAAAAGGGCCATGAGTTTTAAAGTATACTGAGTCTTGGTTTATGGATCATCATTCATGGTTGTTGAATATATACATATAACCAAAAGCATGGCATTTTAAGGAGAAAACAGCATAAACATGAAGCCCCTGCAGCCCCTGTGGCTGGTGACAGTTTTGGGACAAGCAAATTCATTTAACGCACCCTCGTAAAATATCTTTCAGAAATAAAAACACTCCGAGCTTCAAAAATAATTTACAGTTTTTAGTAGTTTCATTAAAATGGTAGATAAATAGCGAGGCACGAAGCACAGAAACTAATTACGGGATGATCACACATTTGACGAGATAAATCTGTAAAAGCGGTTGGATTTGACTTTACCTTCAATGATTACTTTGATGGTTTTTCTCTAATGAATTCTTTAATCTAAGCTAAGGCTTCACACACGCCACAGAATTTTTCTGGGGGGCAGCGGTAGGTTGAAAGTGACAGTGGATGGGTGGACGGCTCCATAATAGTTAGGGGGCGAGGAAATGGCTGTAGGGTGGAGTTTCTGGAGGGCAGATGGCTATCCCACTACATCTTTGAATTTGATTTCGCCATCACTTTCTTGTTCCTGTGCTGCATAGGCTTCTACAGTAATGCAGGGTCAGGAAGACAGCGATAAATACCCCTTAAAGGAAGCCGTCCCGCCAACGGCATCGACCGACTGTCATGACGTCGCAGTTAATCCCATTCATGAAGTCGCTTGCCGCTCACCTGCGATTACAAGCTAGGGTATTGACCCCAACGTCGCGAGAACTGGCCAACCCCATTTGCTGGAGGGCCTTCTCGACTTATATACAACTCTGGTGGGTGGAAGGTGCAGGCAGGTGAGTTGGTGGCGTGTGGTGCTTCTAGAGGGTAGAGTGAGATGGCTGGGTAGGTGGCACTTATGGAGGGGCAGGAGCTAGGCGGGGCAGTGAATCGAGGGTAGGTGGCAATGGGTAGGTGAGCAGCCCCCTAGCTGGGGAATGATGGGGAGATGGATGGTGCTTCGTAAGGGTGGAGGCTCCTTGCTTGGGCTGAGAGCTTCACTTCAACAGACATCAGATTCCCAGGTGGGGCACAGTAGTGCTGCTTTTGCAGTAAAACAGCTGTAGTAGTGTTGTCACTTGGGGGGGCTGGTCCAATTATGGCACGATTTCATAAAATCACGCTAAATCTCGCTTCAACCTCTCTGGAGGGAAATACAAGTTCACTTGACACCCAATGGATGAGAAAGTACCTTCAAAGGAACCCATTATTCAGAAGATAAATGAAACGTTCTGGGGGAGAGCATCTCCAAAATGAGCCCGTCTATTTGTTATCTGTACTGTCACGATCACAATATTGCGGGACGTGGAAGAGCGTGGCAAAACTGCGTTCTGCGCCTTCTAACGGCGCCCGTCCGCTCCAGTTACCCTCGCAGGCTTCTCTGTACCCTTACTCCTACCTTGCGCTCAGCAGACGCAGATCGAAACCGGCGCCAGGTGACGCTTTGATATCTAGCGATAGCATGTGCCCCAGCCGCTGTGATGAGTGAAGCAGATTGCGCGCCGTGTTTCGCGGCGAAACACATCTGGGTGAAGGGGCGTCCAATTATGCTTTGTTTTTATTCCTGTGCTCTTCACAAGCATTCTCCTCAGGTTTCACCATATGCAAGCAGAACGAACGGAGAACAAAGATTAGAATGTTCACATGAGCAACTGCAGCTCGTCACGATGAACGTTCGAATGCCAGGCCACCTAGGATAAATGTTGTAACACAAAACATGTATGGAAAGGAAACACGAGATTTATTTGCAGCGTGAAAAAAGCCGCGAAACACGGCGCGCAATCTGCTTCACTCATCACAGCGGCTGGGGCACATGCTATCGCTAGATATCAAAGCGTCACCTGGCGCCGGTTTCAATCTGCGTCTGCTGAGCGCAAGGTAGGAGTAAGGGTACAGAGAAGCCTGCGAGGGTAACTGGAGCGGACGGGCGCCGTTAGAAGGCGCAGAACGCAGTTTTGCCACGCTCTCCCACGTCCCGCAATATTGTGATCGTGACAGTACATGGTTCATACATCTTTCTCATCGCCCTCCATGCCTTGTTTACTGTTTGTACTGATGCCCTCTGAGTTCTAGGCAGCCCTGTTTACTGAATTGAAAAGCTTCATCTGGGTTAACTGAAACTGTAACAATGCATAAATGTTAAATACTTTCTTTTTCTCTCTTTGAAGGCTAGGTGTGGTCAATGTCAATTAAACACAATATTGTGGTAAAGCCCATCCAATACTGAAAGCTTATTAAACCTCTTCAAAAGATTTTAGGTACAACTCCATACATTATAGATATGATCCAATTATATGCAAAAAAAAAAATGCTGCACCTACACACGAATAAAACACACTGAGCATGTCAAACTATAAAGTATAGAACTGATCGTTTTAGCTTTCTTTTCTAGTTTGGCAACTAGATGACTGAAACAATTCTATCAATGATCTTGTTAACTATGTAGGACTTGTGTACTTTGAAAATGCGCTGCCAAAATACTTGTTGTGTCATAAATGTTGTGTATGCCATGTAGTTTTCACTCCGCTCATGATAGTTATCCCATAAGTAAGTGAAATTTTTTTGTGCACAAAAATTTTTTCTAAAAAGAAAAAAAGCATCGATCCACTTTTTGTATTTTTTTAGTTTTTTTTCTTTCCTCAAACTCTGCAAAGCAGTCTTGAATTTACGCAATACATCTCCACCTGCCTTTGCACATGATGAGAGTATCAATAACATAAAAAGACAGGAGTATCAAAAGGTGCAAGAACTTCTTGGAACCAGTTTCTTAAGAAATGTGCTTCAGCCTGTGCAATGCAGTTTAAAATTTCAAAGATTGAACCATCCAGAGGTATTTCCAAAGGCACACACAATGAATGTTCCATTGCAAATACGACTGAATTGAGATCTTTTTTTTTTAAACAGCTGCTTCTTCGAACTGTTGTGCAACGCAGTTCTGAAGCATCTCTGATCTTGGGATGTACAAAGTGACATTACGCGTGACAAATAAATAGAATTAGAAATAAATATAAAGTGCACAGTTCTCGATGAGCAACAAAAGTGAAAGGACTTCTTGGAACCAGCTTCTTACGAAATGTGCTTCAGCTTGTGAGAGATGCAGCACAAATGCGTGAAACGCTTGCAAATGCAAAACTTTCAGCAAGAAAATCGTTTGTGAAAAAAAAAAACGAAACTAAAAACTGCCTTTCTTCTGTTCTTAATTTTTATCCTTCATTTCAAATGCATCCCGCAGAAATGTCACTCTACTATTTCACTCGGTCCCTTGTTAGGAACCGAAAACAAGTTGGGGTGCGTCGGCATATGTTACCAAATATATCGAAAAGGCGAGTGCTGGCGGAATGCGTGAAGTCTAATTTCAACAGATATGTGATGCGCTCATCGGGTCGGCACCGTCCGAACTGCTCAATGCCGAGGCCTGCGTGCAGCGTTCTGCGACGGGATATTAAAAAGCATGCTCACCAAAACTTGCCGATCCGCCGGGGCGACTGGAAGAGCGTCCCCGCTCGATGCTTGCAAACGCCGAAAATCCTCCGCATCGGCTCAAACTTGTGCATAACATACAGTATCTCCAAAACGATTTCGTCCGCAGATTCACCACACTCGTCCACACAGCTCCTCACGACACGAAAATCCGACGTGACTCCAGTCAGGTAATCCACCAGCGGCCGTGAACACGGGTGCCTTGCTGCCCCGTGCCGAGAGTTCATCGTGCCGAAGAGGAGAAACGCAAAGCGCACCTGATCGACGTCGACCAACTCGTTGACGACAGGGACGTATCGACTGGTGAGCGCTCGCAAGCGGTGTGTCGTCGCAGCATCCCTGGGAATGAGCTGAGCGTCGGGACTGTACCAACTTGACGCCATCGCCACTGACACAGCCGAGCCAGCCGAGCCGCCCGAGCTGCAGCGGCAACGGCCTTCGCCAGACGTTGCAACACTCGGCGGCAATCGCACGCAACAGCAACGGTGCGGACGCCGCAGCCCAAACACAGAGGGGCACCGCAAACACAAACAGAGAATTTGCGATTCGAAGCTCGCGTATCCGAACCCCAGCGTGCGTTCGCCGCAAAAGCGCGGCGGGTGTCAAAATGCTAAACCGTATATCACGTTTGACGCAAACCGAAGCTAGCACGTGCAGCACGCAATTAGTAACGGTGGCGCGGAGCAGTGTTCAAGACGACCGCGCGCGGAACAAGCGCTCGATCACTTGCACGTGTCGGAAAGATGACGCAAGTTTCGGGGAAGAACTCGAAGAAATGACAGCGGCAAAGATCGCATTTCTCTCAATGAAGGAACATGTGGTGGTAAAAGCGGCGACTCGAAAAGGGCAGGGCTAAAGCCGGTCGTGCCGACGTCACACGGATCACGCGGATAACGCCTTGATAACACCCCACAGCGCTAAGGATAGGTCGCACTTTTCCTGGAAGTCGCACGGATAAAGCCCGCAGGACCGCAGCGTTATCGCTCGATTTACTTTTGTGTATACATACATTCCACACACATGAGCTGCATTGTATGTACGCTGTGCAGGGGCAGTGGCTGTCGTTTCGACGTAACCATCCCGTGCAGGGAGGGAGTTTACCTTCTTGCGCGCAGGGGACGCGACACAGCATGGAGGTATAATAGAGCACAATAATGGAAGACCTGTGACAGGCAAAATTGGTTGTTTGCGAAAGGAAGTGGCGCAGGTCTCACATCTCGGTGGGCACCTGAACCGCGACGCGGATGCGAAGGGATTCCTAAGGAGGGAGTGAAAGGAGAAGGGAAGAAGACGTGCCGTAGTGGAGGTCTTCGGAATAATTTCGACCACATGTCAAGGAGGCAACAACAACCTGGGGATCTTTAACGTGCATTGACATCGCACAGCACTTTCGCCTATATCGAAACGCGGCCGCCGCGGCCGGGTTCGAACCTGTAAACTCGATCCGGATCAGTAGCCGAGCGCCCTAACTAACTACTGAGACACCGCGGCGGGTGTATGGCAGACCACATTTCTAGATTTTGGCCCAGACGCATACACGTACGTACGTGACAGACCACATTTTTAGATTTTGGCCCAGATGCATACACGTGACAGACCACATTTCTAGATTTTGGCCTAGACGCATACACGCTCAACTCGTACGTGATAAAACCAGCTCAAGGATATAATCGCTGCGTCTTGACCACATTTCCAGAAACAAAATTCAGTGCAGCACGCACGCACTCACTCACGGTACGTACCATGAATGTAGAAACAGTTGCGCTACAGATGTTGCGATCATAATTCTGTGTGCAGGCACAATCACATTGCATTGCGAACCAGATATATATATACACAGTATGCGCTAGAATTGAGCAGCCCACCGTGACAGCACATGCAACTCAGCCGCGACCAACTAACCCGAAACTATAGGGGTAGAAACATGGAAGGCGGAAACGGCGGAGATATGGGACGCTTCCGTAGAGAATGAAAAGACGCTTCGCACAAAAAAAAAAGAACTGAAGGGATTGTGAGAGGGGGAAATAGCTAGAAAGAGGGACAATTAAAAGCTTGCCTACTGCCACTCAAGTGTATATTTTTGGCGCAAAACAAATAGTCATAGAACTAAACTTCACATTTCCTGATTAACTCTTCGATTTTGGAGCTGTGAGCTTAGTAAAAGCGCTGGCCAGTATTTTTTTTGTTTTCAAAAAGAGGCACAGAATGGTCATCAAATTAAAGTCCTCTAGCAGCTCGCCTTGTGCATTGTGGTCGGGAAAAAGAATAGAAACAGCAGCGTTTCCCTATTTGCCACGCAAGGCTGGCAAGGCTTCCAAAAGCGAAACTAGAGTGTACTCTAAACTGAAGCGCAGGTGGGGTGCTTGGCTTGGCCGCTGTCTTTTATCGTAGCACGTGATCGTAGCGCGCATGGGCCAAGGCTACATGGCGGCGCGCATGGATGCCTGGTAGTTGTTTTTCTACCGGCAGTTAGCACGTGTTGGCAAGTTACGACGCCTTTAATCTGTACTTCACCCAGAAATGAAGCGTCCGGCCAAGTCTCCGAAGCCGATGGTACTGCAAAGCGGCACATTTATTTTATTAGCGCTCAATGAAAGTGAAAATTTATCGCAGCTGCCGTCGACATGTCAGCTTGTAAACTTTCGTTCTGCTAGTCTTTGCGTTTTCACGCTGTGAGAATTTTGCTGTTTTAAATATCGCTGTTGTGCACTTTACGCAGCTGGTCCCTTCCGCAGGCGCCAATGATTTAACGGCAAAGTTAGGTTTGCCTTTTAGATCAAGATGTTGCGAATTTTGCCCAGAAGCGTATCGTTCACGCTTGCATCTTTCGTGCGCGTATTGTGGGCCCTGATTTCATTTTCGTCAGGCGTGGGAGATTATTGACCAGAATCGCGCTTCGTCAAGCGATCGTTCGTGCGCGCCTGTCTTAAAGCTATACTGGCAGTAAATGGCAGAGGCCTTAAGTTTGTTAATTATTTTCGGAGTTGGTGCTGCACGTCCACATTTAATGTCATTATACGAAAGTCGCGATGACGATAATGCTTGCAAGGCAAGTGAAAAATTTCACCTAAATATTAACAGTGCTAATGAGTACAGTATCTCGGGAATGCTATTCAAATGCAATAGCACACAAGCCGAGAGTATATGTCAGAAGTGCTGGTAAAAATGGCACCCTTCGCATAAAAAATGCTGTAGAGATGTCTCATCTGACTGAAAGTTATTAACCATTTACTTCTGGGTAAAAAGTTGTTACTAACAAAGTTGCATGCTTTTCTGCGTGTTGATTGGGGATGAGAGTATGCATTGCCTGGGCAAATGAGTTGTGGCAAACTGAGCAGGTCGTGAATGGCAGTAAGGCTAATGCCATTAAATTTATGAGTATGGCGCCACTCAAATGCCATTAAAACTTAAGGCAGTAAGCACTTGATGGCATTGAATTTGCCCGCGTCCAGTCAGAGTTGTGGCTGTGTGTTAATGAGCGTTTTCTAATGTCACAATTGTCTAGACTGCGCTAATGCTGCTCTACGCAGCACAAAAAAAGACAGAAAAAACTTGACGGGAATCTTTTGAGGTCTCTTGAATTTGGCTGCATTCGCTGCACTAGTTCCGTGAAGTTCCGTGGCGGTGCCAAGAGTGTGCAGCATCAGTTAAAACAGTTCAAATGCAGCTTGTCACAGGCTGCTTCCAAAATGAATGGTCATCTGCTTGCCTTGGTGTCTGCGCCAAATTACAGCCAACTGCGTGCCACCGACATACGGCCGCCAAAATCCCGAACCACTTGAAAAATTTTCAAGCAGTGAATCGCAATGGAGTGTTGCCAAGAGCCATCCCCAGAAAATCATCGTTTTACTGAAAAAAAAAAAATTGCATGTATAAACACATGATTTATGAATATGTACTGAAATGCTGCCCATGGGGCTCAACTTGACCGCTTAAGCTTACAATTCTGATACCATGAAGTTACCAACCTCCTCCTTTCAAGAATGAACCGTCATAATTTCATTACAACTGCGGTCATGTCTTCTCCGACCTACACATGGGGGTCCCCATATTGCTGCAATACAGCTACACTTCCAATTCCGAGAGTGAAAGGCACCCAAGAACTCGTGCTGCACTCCTTGAACGGTTGCAGCAAGTGCGGCCAAATCGAAGAGACGTGGTTCAAGGTGCAGTGCTTGGGGCATCTGTGTTGCAGTGAGGCCGCACACACAGGCGTTGTTTCCGAAACTCTACATCTGTGGTTACAGTCGGTATATACTAGGTATGAGGCCTACATACAGCCGTATATGCTACTCGCGCCCAACCTCAGTCTGTCTTTATTGTCATCCGTTATCACCTTTCTGTCCCCTTTTTCCCTACCTTTTGTGTAGGGTAGCAAGTTATAGCAGTCTTTATCTGGCCATTCCCTCTGCACTTTCGGCCATAAAGTTCTCTTTCGTGTGCCGTTGCTCTGCAGTCACTGCTCACACATTCTGGGCAAGCATGACGGGGTATGAATATCTCTGTAGGGTTGTCACTTGTCAGAGTGCATAGATTTCTGAAAATGCCTCTCAATGCATAGTTGCCGAGGTGTTGAGCTGCTTTCTTTTGTGTATTTACTTTATGAGCACAATCTGAAGTTCATCAAGGCCAGGTTCTTCAGTTCACGGAGCCCTAGTAGATCACCTCTGAAAGGAGATGTAACACGGGCTTGTCTCATGGTGCAGGCGATGGCTGTTCTTGCAGCACAACCTCCAATATCAAGAATCATTCTCATGGCACTGTTTTCTGGATTTTTTAAAAAAACGATTTGTTACTTCCAGATGGCACAGAAAGCAAAGCTAGCACCAGCAAAGTTAAAGAAGCCCATGCCGAAACAACCCTCGCCGGACCCAGAGTCAGAGGAGGAGTTCGAAGATGACGAGGACTTTGAATACTCTGACGGGGACCAGGATATCTCACAGTTTCTGAAAGATATTGGGGATGATGACGCCACCAAGCGAGAGGCAGAAAGCGGTGGTCAGAAGCGTGCTGTTGACTCCTCGGCAGATGCGCAGACCACTAAGAAGCTCAAAAAGTCTGACCTGTACAAGCCACCAACTGCTGAGGAGCTGAACAACCTCAAGGAGGTCGAGACGCTATTTCACTCAAACCTCTTTGGCCTGCAGGTGGGTCAGCATTTTACATTTGATAAAAAAAAAAAACGTGATGCAAGGATAATGTCACTACGCAGGTGTAAAATTGTTCCAGCATCTGTTTTCATCTCACTAATGATGGTCATGTGGATTGGTACTGTGAAGTCTATGACTGCATCTCCTTCAGATACATGAACAGTATCACATCTGTGGAATGTGCCAATGTCAGTGTTTTTTTTTTTTTTTTTTGCTGGGTCATAGCTCCTTCAGTGGTGTCTTAGGCTAGAGTCGGGGAAAACAAAAATAAATGCATCTTGTATTAAAAAAAGAAAGGTTTTTTTATCTGGAAGAAAAAGCACTGTGGCTTGTTACATGAGACTGCTAAATCATTTTTTGCCTTGCAAAGTGGGAGCATGCATGGACACATTCAAATTGCTGCAAAAATTTTATGTAAGGTCAAACTAAGACATAAGCAATGCTTGGGCTGGGGTTGCAGTCTGACTCCAGCAAACAACTTGGAAGACCAGTTGGACTATAATAGTGAACATGCAACCATTCAAGAAGGGTTTAGCAATTGACAGGCTGGATGTTTGCTTACCAAACAGGATCTGAACATTCTGGTGCAGTACTTGGTTACTACATTCAATGTGATTCTTGTAAATAGCCGGAGTGACGACGGAGCATCTGCCTTGTATGCATGGTGTACAGAGTCGATCACACTTGTCTAGAGCGCTCGAGCGGTGTGCTGCAGAGGAAATTAAGATGAATGTTATCGGTGCTGCTTTCCTAGCGGTAAGGTGCTGGTGCCTGTGCGGCTCACATGTCTATTAGGCTGCTCTCCAGCACAAGCATTATCTGTGAAAGTCAACACCTACTTTAGAATTTCGATTATTTTCTCGGGATGGCACCGTCCAAGCGCTCTAGACAAGTGTGATCGACTCTGTACTATTGAGTTCTATTGCAAGTGGCTTTACTCTGAACCTAATTTGCACTTAATAATACAGTGGTTGTGCATACGTCAACATTTATTGGAAGCAACATACAACTTGTTGCAAGGATCTGGATAATTAGGGCCTAACTTTTTTGAAAAATTAATAGCAAGTTCTGCTGTTCTAGAACACCATCAGAGCTTTGCAAAAGCATTCAGTTTTGCTCCTAAAAGCATTTTTTACCATGTGCACCTCAGTAAGCTCAGCTTAGTGGTTTCACGCAGCCGCTTCTGATATTGAGTGTTTCTTGAGAGCCATCTTCTCAGCGCTGCAAGAGAGCCATTTACAAGACGGTGCTGTACTTGACTTGATATACACTTTGTATCAATTGGACTTCTGGTGCAGAGGTGAACACGGTGTAGTTGATTGGGTGAAGTCAAATATTCAGATTGTCTTGAAGCTCGTATTCCATGCTGTTCTTTTTGTCCTTGCTTTTCAAAGTCACTGCAGTATGGTCGCTGTTTGATCTGCTTAATACACCTAAGATACCTCTGCATGCATTGCTACAGTTTAGTCTTTCTTTAGTTTTCAAATTTACATTTTTTTTCATTGTTGTCATTAAAACAAAGAAGAAGGAAGTTTGCTGGAAATATGAAAAGAGAACGCATACTTAAATCTGGTTAGAGTGGCTGTCTTGTAGTTGAGATCTCGTAGACTGAGTCAGCTTTGCCCCGCTCCAGTTAAGAGTTCTTACTGTACTTTTGAAAGACCTGGCAACTAAGGGCTGCTGCTTTTTAAAGTGACGTTTAAATGGCAACGAAGTAATAGGTGAAAAGATGTCTGCGAATATTTGGGTGCTTGTTTTTGTTGTTGTTGTTTGATACTTGCTGCGATTACTTTCCGCCAAGAGCGTATCAATAGCTGCTTTCTCTCAACAACGTTGCAGCTCTCAGACATGCTGAAGGAGATCACCCCGAAGGAGAAGCACACTCACCAGTTTGATGCGTGGCTGGGCCTTTTTCGAAAGACGCTCACCACTCTTCCATCGTGGGACCGTGCCCAGGTCAGTTGCAGCTGGTGCGCTGAAGACATTTTTGTTTCTTAGGGGCAATTCGAGGCCTTGTACCTGTTCAGAAAAGTGAAAGCAAGCAAGCACGTGTATGTGTGGCATTATGTGTGGGATCATTTGCTAAATGTGGTGCTGGTAATAAGCTTGCACTGAGTATGTCAAAGTGTCTTGTCTTAGCATGTGACTTCATCAGCATGGAGTGCTGTGGGCAAAATGCCCTTCGAAACCGAATGCTTGGTGCCAAAAAGAAATAGAAAAAAAGAATGCTGTTTGTTCAGACACCAAGGCTTCGTCCTTGATTCTGTGCTCTGTGAGCTAGAAATTGATTGGCATCAAATGCAGACATGGTGACATGCAGAGGCTTCGCAAACTTCTGCAAACAACTTTTCCACTTAAGTCCAAAGCCATGTAGTTTGGTTCGTATGGCTCAACTTAGCTATGCCTGTAGTTGGTTCAAGATGCTTCATTACATTGTGAATACTGTTGTTCCCACACTGACTGCTAGTTATACAAGGCAATATGTGTGCATTTATTGGAAGCACTGGAAATTTCCGCAAAGCTTATTGTCTGAAGACTGCATGTGTGCTATAAGGAATGCTGTAGTAGAGGGCTCTTGATTTAATTTTAGCCGCCTCCGTTTCTTTTAATGTGCGCCAACAGCACACAGGCGCCTTTTGCATTTTGCCTTCATTGAAATGTCACCAGAGCGACCAGGGTTCAGTGTTGCTATTTTGGGTCCAGCAGCCAGACACGGAAACCACAAAGTCACCCCAGCAGGTCCAAACGTCGTTTTCATTGCTTTCATAATTGCACAACACTTCATCAAAAGCTGTCATGCCAGTCACCTGAATAAGCTTTTTATTAGGCTGTTTGGGTGACACTGTTCTTCTAGACGAACTCTGATCGTTCCGTTCAGCACTATCGCTGCACATTCTCTATGCAGTGAACTTAGTGAACCCATTTCCTACACCTCTCTCTCACTCCATCTTTCTCCCCCTGAATCCCTTCGCAACACAGAGTAGCAAGCCAGCGGATTTAAGCGCCGGCTAAGTTCTCTGTTTTTTCAATCAAAGAGCTCTCTCTCTTCTGTCTAAATGATTGAGGGGGGCTTTTAATGATTCCGGGGGGCTTTTGCTGGCTGTGTTTTGCATTTTGTTTTCACTTGCCTTCTTTCCTCTTACCAATTACTCCAGGATAAGCCTGAAGCCCTTCTGAAGAAAGTTCCCCTGCCCCTGCCGGCCACATTGCCACGTGACCCCAAGTGCCGCTTCCGCTTCATGCCTCCCAAGTCTGTCCAAGTGGTTGGCAGCCATGCCTTTGGTGGAGCCGTGGGCCCTGATGCCATTGTGGATCTGGCTTTAGAGATGCCGCTGGTGAGTGCTCTAACGGGGCAGGTCAGCAACCGTCAAGGGCGGACACTACTGGCCCAAAGAGGGAACTTTTGAACCATAATGCAGGCAAGATTCGCAGCACAAATAAAATGCACACAGAAGACCAGGAACAAACTAGTCGGGACTGTGCTGCACTTCCAACCGAACCTCTTGCTCTGTTTCATTGAAACTTGCAAGGGCGGTTTATACCACTGCTGGGACCATCTCTGCCGAATTTCATTATTCGGCTGGGGGGTTTTCTTGGATGTTTCAGCACTGAAAACAAAGTGGGGTGATTTTCAGACTTGCGAGTTGTTTTCTTGCGAGTTGTTTTTAGGTGTAGCTAGTTGAACGAGTCCTCTATTAAAGGACCATCATGCCAGCAAAAATTCATTAGTGTAATTTGGCTGGAACTAATTCGATAACCGTGATCGTGGTGCTGATGGTGTACAGTACATGAGCCCCAGCTTACTGCTCGCAGTGTGTATTGCTCAACTGGTGATTTGCAGCTTTGATGTGCAGACAGCGGTTAGTGATCAAGGGTGCTGTTGCGGCTCGTGCGTTCCTGTCTTTCATAGTGACGTGGGTTAGTGTTTGGAACATCCGAAATTCGGCACTTTATGCGCAATGCACTCTGTCCAGGGAATTTTATAAATTCATATCGTCCCAAAATTCATAACCATGCTGGTATCATCGAGATTGTACTGTAATTTGTTAATATTTGTTCTTTACAAATTCAATTAGTTTCTTTTATGTATTATTCACAAACTAGCAAACCCTGTGCGTCACCTTGAATTTGATGGCAAGCTTTTAATGCCTGCATGTTTCCCTCTGGCCACCAGGAGTGCTTCGAGAAGACGGACTTCCTGAACCAGCGCTACCAGCAGAAGCGAGCGCTGTTCCTCGCCGTGATTGCCTCTCGCCTCAGGAAGTCCGAACTGGTCGAGGAGATGGCATTCAGCGCTCACCAGGGCGATGTCTCGATGCCAGCACTAGTGCTCAGGCCAGCAGGCAAGTGCACTGCAAAAAACTCTGGGAGAAAAATTACTGGCTCAGCTAGGCTGCAGCTTGGCATTCAATGGGAGCCGTGATGCCTCTTCATTTTCTCCCCCTTCTTTTTCTTCCCTTATTCCTCTTGTCTTTTTTTTTTTTCCTTCTCAATCTTGGCTTCATTGTTGGTTTGCGGATGTCTAGAGCTTTAACAGGGTTCAGTTACACAGCAGCTCGGGGTGGGCCATCATTAAAGGCTCTGGTAAGCCACCACGGTGGCTGAGTGGTTATGGCGCCCGGCTGCTGGCCTAAAAGACGCGGGTTCGATCCTGGCCGCGGCGGTCGAATTTCGGTGGAGGCGTAATTCCAGAGGCCCGCGTACTGTGTGATGTCAGTGCACGTTAAAGAACCCCAGGTGGTCGAAATTTCCGGAGCCCTTCACTACGGCGTCCTTCATTGTCTGAGTCGCTTTGGGACGTTAAACCCCCTAAACCAGACCATTAAAGGCTCTGGCCATAAAACTGCAGTGCGGCTTGAGTGGCGTATAGCAGTGCTTAGTGGTAGAGCTTTCTGCCACTCTACCAAGAGAGCAACAGCAACTGGTTCATGAACTGCCAGAAATTAAAAGGAGAAAATTGACCAGGCAAGGAGATGTAATGCAGTGACAGTTGGCCACCAAGGGTGACTGAGTGGAGTCCAAGGAAAGGGAAAAGTTAGCTGGGGGCGGCCAAAAGTCGGGTAGGGTGATGAGATAAGGTAGCTTGCTGTGGTCGGGTGGTCACAGCCGTAGAATTTCTCGATAGTATATTACTTAGATGGCAAGCTGGCAGCGCTGCACTTTATGTCCACCGTGGAGAGGCTTGGGGGTGCCAGGAAGATGAGGTTTCATACTTGGCTTGGCTATTGTTGGGCATGAGATGCAGATTCAGCCGTAACTGTATGACTCTTCTCATGGCAAACCTCAAAGAAATGCTGTGAAAGTTTCGATACCAGCGTAACACCAAACTTTCACTTGTGTAAAATTTATTTTAAAAAATCAAAAACACACTATTGGAATAGTGTAGTCTCTGCACAGAGGAAAGCATCACAGTGCAACTACCGCATCCGAGGCAGAATCCACTTCCACGTTTTTGGCCCAGCACTATATCCAAGCCAAATAGGAAACCTACAGTCGACGACCGAAAATTCGGACGCCTGATTTTTCGGGCATGCTTGATTATTCGGACTTACTTTGCAGCACTGTGACATGGCCCATAGAGCCATTGTATAAGAGCGCCTGAAATTTCGGACGCACTGCAACTGACCACTCGATTTTTCGGACCTAGTTCGCACTCGCCGCCAATACCCAACCCGCCATATAATGTGTACAGTGGAATATCATTAATTCAAACTGCAGGAGAGATCAAAAACTTGATCAAACAAAACGAAATTCAAGCTTAAAGGGAGCCTCTTGCGATGCTGAAATTCTGCGCGAGTTGGCACATTGCGCCCGCGTGGTTTTGAATTCGTGCTGTTCTTGAATGTCTTTCGCCGCACGAACTTGAACAGTAGTCCGAGTTCACGGGACTCATCTGTGCCGAGTCTTTCGTCCCGAATACGAAAAGAGGTAACAGCGAAGCGCATGGAAGCCGTACGGCCTCACGGTGACGGCGAGCGCGGGAGGAATTGGTGGTGCGTTTCAGAACAACGTCAGCGTACCCGCGGCAAAATGCACCACAACCCAACTCTTCTATTGTAAAACCGCAAACAGCTGTCATTTTGATGACAGGCAAGGCTCTTCATTATACGCAAGCCACCACAGAGTGCATATCGCCGGGTATGATGCCGATTTTGGCTCTAGTCTCGAGGCCTTATGGTGAAGGCCAACGCCGACAGAGCGCTTGCTTCGTCCGTTTCTCGGTTCCTATTGTTTCACCATCTTCACGGTCTCGTTCCGGGTTCATTGTACTGCGGGCACAGCGCAGTTCCCGCAGCGGCGTGTTTGCTTTCCTATTTATACTTTGTCCCAACCCGTGCGTTCATCGACAACATGCCGAAGGCAGCACAGCTAGGCTGAGCTCGTGAAAGCGGTCGCCGCTCGTTGTCCGTGCACATGTCACGTGGTGAAATATAGTCATGAGGAGCTTTAGAATGTGTGGAATACAAATTGCCGCTTCGTCCGGCATATTGGTAATAAGTTCGTGATTTTTTTCAGTGAAATTTGATTTTCCGTACTGCCCAACTTTTCGTTCATTTTCGCGGTCCCTATAGAGTCCGAAAAATCGGTCGCTGACTGTATTTAAAAAGCTCGCATATACAGTGGTGCCACCTTTCCCTCTGGGCAAAATTGGGAAATTATTTTGACAAAAGCGCCTGATCCTGTAGAATGATGGTGGTGGGTGCAGTCAAACTCGAATATATCAAACTCGCAAAAAACGCCCAAGAGTTCGAAAAAGAAAAAGGGTTCTCAGACCACCTTCCTTGGCGTGAATGCTGTACATGATGGCACTCTGATCAGTGCTGTGTTTGTTCTTGAATACTTACCACCACAGGTAACGCTGGGAAACACTTCCAAGTACGTCTCCTACCGTACCCGTGCCCAGAGCAGTTCAAGGAATCCCGGTTTGTCCCAGCACGCAGCAACCTGAGGTCAACGTGGTTCTACCAAACAACAGACAGTGGTGCGTTATCATTCAGACTCCCTTTTTGCTTTTTTCCCTTCGTTTTTTTCCACGTTGTTGTTAGAGTGTCCTATTCATGCTATCCAGAGAGCTGACCTCTGAGCTAGAAAGAGGCCGGTGCATAGTGACTTGATTCGAGGCCAGCAGTAAAGTTTTACAAGCATGGCATCACCACAAGCTCACTCTATAAAGTAAAACCTCGATTATAGGACTTTCGAGGGACTGCGTGAAACCGTTGTATAATCAAAAATCTCGCACAACTGACGCATTTTTGTAATAAACGCGTCCGCTATCTGGCTTTCAAAAATTAATTTAAATGATTTTTTCCTGCGCGTTATAAAAGAACCCATTTTCGTTCTTCGAGAATTAGTTCTGAGACTGCATGCAGCCAGGTTTTTCGGCATTGAAGAGGCGGCTTTATACAAGGCGCAAATGCACTGCCGTCCCTGTGCGTGAAGTAAGCATCCCACGTGGTGCGAAAGCAATGCTTTGGAAGATGTGCCAAAAATTAGCTGATCTGACTCTTCAAAGACATTTGCGGCGTGCAGAACGACCATGCCGGCGACTTGTCTTTCTGTTCAGACTTCTAGAACCGCTGTCTCCGCAGCAGCAGGCAGCTGTGTCTGCACTAGGAATTCACATCACAAAGGGAAAGATAAAATATGGTTATTGCTTGTGATGCAAATGCACCGGCGGCGCACTCTCTGCAGTGGTGTGCGGCCCGCCGGGTGACAGCGCACTGCATGCTTCTGGCTCGCGTGGTGTCGCTAGGCCTAATGTGCTCCACACTGAGGCCGCCGCGGAAAGCGCTTTGAAACTAGCTGCCGACAGTTATTGAAATGTCTAATTTTGTTGCCGCCTGTACAGTAACTTCATGCCGATATGAATGTACAATATGAATGTACAAATGATTTCCCTAACGCTTTCATCAGCGAAACGCGCGGAAAAACGGGCCAGGCGAGCCGCCTCGCACTAACGGCCGTGGGTCGCACACGCGGAGTCCGAGTCCGAGCCGTCTTGGCAGAGCCGTGATTACAGACCATCGTGCGCTCGCATCATTGCACGCACGTTTCTGCGTTGATTTTGATCTGAAACCAACTTGGTTGATGTGCTCCGCCAGCGCCTCTCATTCCAGACGTTTCCCACCAGTCATCGTATAAGCGGGGCGTGCATATTTTTCCGTCATATAACTGAGGCTTTTTAATGCATTATCCCTGTGGGCTGTTCACCGGGCCCATGCCAATTCTTTGTAAAATGCGGGTCGTTGCATGAATGGGGGACGCATAATCGGGGTTCCACTGTATTCTCATCTTGTTACACGGGTAATTTTTTGTGTTCAGTACCTCTCATACTTATCTCTTTCACTGGCCCAATCGGTACATAGTGGCACTTTGTGATGCCCATTTAGTATTTTTGCTTTGCGCCAAGCAGTTCTCCAACATCACTTTTAAAGTATAGGTTTTCAGAGACCAGAAGCGCATTGTGTGGTGCTGTTTTCTTTTTGTGTCTTATTTTTTAAAAATCACCACGAGGTACAAAAGAGAGTTAAGTGATTACAGCAGGACTTCTCAATCTTGTTACCCTTTGAGAATCCCAACAACTTCCAAACGATGCTGAGGAACCCCGCGTCTCTTGTCTCCTGTCCCTGTCTGCCAGACATGGATGAAAAAAAAAAACATTGAAATGCAGAGGCCTGCAAATGGTGCCCCAAGTTTCATTAAGGAAGATTGACTGCACTGTGAAAGAGTCTGCTGTAATTAATTGCAGTGTGATAATTTCTGAGCTAAACTGGGTAAAGGAATTAGTGAGGGCTGGGGCATGCATGGAAATAAGTGCTGAAGGGGCCCAAAAAGCCTTCCAAGGAAACCAGGGATTTCGTGGAACCCAGTTTGAGGACCCCAGGCTTACAGTGAGTCCATGGCACACATCTCTTCCCATGCTGCACGACAGGCACTGCGGACGAGCTGCCGTCGCCACACTACAACGCCTTGGTGCTGTCCGACATGCGCATGGTGGCTAATGCGAGGTTCCTCGCCGAGAAGTTGGCGCAGGCTCCCGCGCTTGTTGACGCCACCCGTCTGTTGAAGGTGTGGCTGAGGAGGCGTCACCTAGACCAGGTGAGGCTTGGTGCTCGCACAGGAGAGGCATGTTGCGTCATTTGCATAACCGCTTTGAGCCCTCCGCAAATGTTGCCATGCCAGCATTGCCTGTGAAAGCCAGTGGAAGGTGCCATTTTTAGAAGATGTTTAACTTCAGCTGCAGTTCCAGCACCCATGGTCAGGCCAAATCCCGTCCATGGTGGCTGCATTTCAGTGGAGGTGAAACGCAAACACACCCATCTGCTGTGCAATGTCAGTTCATGTTAAAAAACACCAGGCGGCCATGACCCTCAGCCCTTCACAGTGGTTTCACATACCGCATTTCCTTTATTTGCAGTGTTTCTCGTATTGAGTTGATCTTGAAACCTAGCCTCTAGGCAATGTTTCAAGCTCTGTAATGTCTTTGATGTGATGCGTAAATTAAGCACTATTTCTCAATGTCTAGAGGCTGTTGCTTTTGTACGGCACTTGGACAGCAGTCTTCCAAGGTTTTCTGCGTCACATGTTGAAACGGCATCTGCCAGTAAAAGGACCAGATGCAGTTTGGGTTGCCTGAGCACAGTGGCTTACTTCGTTTCGACAGTGTCCCACATTGGGCTTCTTCTTCCTTTCTCCCTTTGACCAGGGACCAGGAGCATTCTCGGGATTCGTGATGACCCTGTACCTGGTTCACCTGCTGATGAAGCGTCAGCTGAGCCCCATGATGAGCTCGTACCAGGCCGCCCGCTTTGTCCTGCTCACTTTGTGTAAGAAAGCTGCTCACGCTTGCTTCACGCTTTTGAACACTTTTGTGGGCGCATGTCACGGTGGCTCAGTGGCTAAGGCACTTGGCCACTGAGCCACCATGACAGGCCACCAAGGGGGTAAAGTGCGAGAAAGCCCATGTTCTGAGCATTGTCAGTACTGACCTGTTAGAGTACTCCAACCAGTCAAAATTATCCTGGATTTCTTTTTGTATTTATGTTTTTGCTGCCCTGACTGATCCTTGTTTTATGAAGTGCTGATCATCTGCCATCTAGTATTCCTTTGTCGGCAAAGTCCTGGTTCTTCCAGTCTGTTTTGGTTGTTCCCTTTTTGAGCTATAGTAGTCGGCGTTGACGCATTTTAGACAGGTTGGCTGCCACAGTGTGGTCTGATGTGTTGTTACCACACTGCCACCTTCTGTCTTTGCAGCCCGGTCAGACTTCACCACACAAGCTGTCACATTGTGCACTGGGCAAGTTGCCAATCAGCCATCGTTGGAGGAATTCCATGCAAGCTATCCGCTCGTCCTAGTGGATGCTGGTGGCTTTTTGAATGCCTGCTCTTCAGTCAGCACCGAGGCTTATCTCAGGGTAAGGGTGGCATGCTGGAATGCAGACTAGCGACAGAAAAGAAACTGTTGCCATATAAGCAAGGCAAACTGTTTTCATCTCCTTTACTTTCTCTTTTGCTGATCACCTCTTTCATCTCTGCCTTGTGTGAGGAAGGAAAAAAGAAATCCGTCGTGAATTTCCCACTTCGGTCATATAGCTCCTTGGTCACTCTCACCTCCTGCATCTAATGAGTGTGTTATTAAGTCTTTAATTACCCGTTGTTAGCTGTTTGTAAAGTGTGATTTTCTTAGGGAGCTGTTATTTAGCTCCATAGTGTTATTATATGCAGGAGTTAAGCCCCATTAATATAATGGGTGAATGTATTCAGCCATGAATGTAATGAAGCAAATGTAACGCAGTTTTTCTGTATAGCGGCCCCTGTCCCCCCCACCCTCATATACTTGTTTTAATAAAGCAAATTTTTTTTTTATCCCTGACAACAGCCAACTTCGTGTTGCATCCTCAGCTATAAATGATAGCAGTCCTAGAAAAAATTCAGATGAAGTCCTTTCTTTTGCTGCACTGAAGCAAATTGTTGCATTTCTTCTTGCATTTACTTTCTACGCTCAGTTGCAGAAGCAGTTAATTTGAATGTAGGCAGTTGCATGAGGGCCAGGCATGTTACTGCAGCTGCAGCTGCAGCCCGTCTGGTATCTGGCGTTTGAGGGGCAGTTCTTTTGTGAATACAGTATTCTAAAGTGGTGGCTGTAGTGAAAATGTTGTTTTAAGCATCTTTTATTACCTGCCGCTGTGGCTCAGTGGTTAAGGCGCTCGGCTACTGATCCGGAGTCCCCGGGTTCGAACCCGACCGCGGCGGCTACGTTTCAGTGGAGGCAAGACGCAAAGGCGGCCGTGTGCTGTGCGATGTCAGTGCTGTCAGTGCACGTTAAAGATCCCAGGTGGTCGAAATTATTCCGGCCCCTCCACTACGGCACCTTTTTCTTCCTTTCTTCTTTCACTCCCTCGTTTATCCCTTCCTTTATGGTGCGGTTCAAGTGTCCAAGGATACATGAGACAGATACTGCACCATTTTCATTCCTCAAAAACCAATTATTATTATTATTAAGCATCTTTTAAACAGTATAAATGGACTATGACTACACCGTTTTGGAAGTGAACTTTTTTTTGTTCTGTTAGTAGAGAGAAAATGGTCTGACATTGTCACTCCGTTGTACATTCTCCTTTTATGTTTTTCAGATCAGCTAAATTCCTTCTGTCGAGCAGACTCTTGGTGTCAGCGCTTTTTAACGACATGATGCACCTGAGCTAGCAGGGGACGGAGTGATCCATTTCTCATTAATGACCCACTTGTCTGCTGTATATTCTTTCATCCTCATTACTCTTCAGCACTTCACTTCCAGCCGTTTAAGCTAACTTTCTGAGTAGAATAAAATCACGAAGTGTAAAAGCCCCAAAATCAAAAATGACAATCTCCGCTTCCTTTTAGTGGCATGCAATTTCTCTGTAACAGTCATAAACAGAAGGCCTTTGCACATAGCAACTGTGAACGTTGTGCTTCGATTGCAGGTCAAACATGAGGCTGGCCTGGCGATCACGTTCCTTGACTCGTGTTCAGCAGACAGCTTCGAGGTGCTCTTTGTGACACCGCTTCCCTTTGAGCGCACCTTCGACTGCTTCCTGTTGTAAGTACACTGGCTGCATATGTCTTGTTTGTAGTGCTTTTAGTTGCTGGACTATTATCGGTGTGCATGATCATCCTGAACTGTGTCCTAGACGGTCCACTTAATTGGTGTGTGAAAACAGATGCACTGCAATCTTGCAATGCGGAAGAGACCAGGTTTGCCTGGTAGGCTTGATGTGGCACATGTTCACATGTTGTTTGCAAAAAGGAGTGCCTAAAAAGCTTATAATTACCTTATCTTGTGTAAGGAAATATGAAACCAACCATTACAGGATGGCATGCAAGAAATATCGTAGTGGCTTCCAGTTGTGCATGTTACTGTACAATAGCCAATGTCTTTTCCTCTTATCACTCTTAATTTAACCTATGTTGTGCAGGCTCAGTGAGAGGGACTTGGAATCGGCTGTGGAGGCGCTTTCCCTTCGTGCCGAGTTGGCAGATTTTAGTGGCTCTAAGGCAAGAGCAGTCTGCAAGGCCCTATGCAGCATTTTGCGGAGGGGCTTCGGTGACCGGGTCCACTTGGTGACTACTCGGTTGTCTCCACCTGCAGAGGTTAGCAAGGATCTCGGTCTTGACTGTCTGCATCAATGTTTTTCTATTATTTGTTCCAAAGCCTTTATTGTTGCGTACCAAGTGATCAAAGCCTGACAGAATGTTTGCATGCTGTATGACTGCTGCACTGTGTGTGGGCAGTTGGAGGTGCAGCTGGTTGCTTTCATAATACTACACAGAGTGCATGATGTTGCTTTAATGCTACGTAGGGTAATGCAAAGGTATCTTTTAGTGCACATGTAATGATTGAAAAAGGATTTCAGTTGATGTTCAAATTTCGCGCGTGTGAAAATTGCATTTGCGATCCTTAATAAAAATTCTTGGCGTTTTGAAGCATGCCTCTCCCCAAACAAATGGGTTATTGTCAAAATTGCTATTACAATGCATGCAGTGAAGCTCCGATGTTCATGCATTTAATCAGCAAAATTTCTCGCCATTGGTGTTCTGTGTCTTTGAATGTAGACCCACTGTCATAAGTTTATGGAGCATGACTTTTGGGAAGAAATTTTTCTTTTCTTTGCATTTGGGGTGCATTGCTTGAGATTTAATGGTGCATTGTGGAATTTGCACACTCACAGTTCGGCTGAATGTGGGATATAGTTCTAAACTTGTGTAAGGGCCGCTTCGTCGACAACTTGGGAGCGGGTAATTTGGAAAAGGGGGGGTGGTCTTCAAAGAGCAGCTGTGTTTCACGTGCACGCATTCTTTCCTGCGCAGTGCATTCTGTGTGCAGCTACATGGCAGCAACAGCTGCCTATAGTACACGGTACAACCATGTCGACAGCGCACTGTCCTCTTCAGCCTCCACCTAGAATCGCTATCGCGTTGCGGCATCCACTGTGCAGCAATGCCTCAGCACTGCTAAACTAGTCTTAATGTCCTAGGCGTTTGCTCCAGAAGGGATAAAACCGTTTGGCCAAACCGTCATTATGGTGAATTCGAAATCTCATTGCTATACGCACATGCTTTCACCTCTATTTTCGTTTGGAGTAACTTGCAGTGATGTGTGTGACATTTAACAATAAAATTCCCTGGCAGCCTATTCTATTGCTGGTGTTTCATGCCAGTCGTGATATTATCCATATTTTCAGTTAGTTATCTCTGGAAAGCGTCCGCCAGGCTCACATAGATTCTTCCTAAAATGCAGGTCGTTGCACCAACAGGGGTACACGCAATCTGGGTTCCACTGTAGTAAAAAAAACTGACTGGAAAAACACCTCTTTTACACAAGGGCTGCACCCCCATCAGAATTCCCCCTCCCAATAAAGTGCTGCCCTTACAGGAGTGTGTACAATATCTGTTCTAGGCTGTGTGCAAAGGTGGCAAAGAAATTGAGTTTTTTCACTAATATTGCATGACAAACTTTGACTGCAAATGATAGGTGTAACCTTAAGAGACCGGAAGCGGGAAGAGTGGGTGAGGGGACAAACGCGGGTTAATGACACCCTAGCAGAAATCAAGAGGAAGAAATGGCTTGGGCAGGGCATGTAATGCGAAGGCAAGATAACCGCTGGTCCTTAAGGGTAACGGAGTGGATTCCAAGAGAAGGAAAGCATAGCAGGAGGCGGCAGAAGGTTAGGTGGGCGGATGAGATTAAGAAGCTTGTGGGGATACGGTAGATGCAGCTGGCAAAGGACAGGGTTAATTGGAGAGACATGGGAGGGAGAGGCCTTTGCCCTTCAGTGGGCGTAGTCAGGGTGATGGATGATGATGGTGGTGACGTACAATTGATTCATATAAAACCCAGTCATACCAAAGTGCAGTACAGCAAAAATTACTACTTCTCAATACTTTTCCTGGAAAAAAATAATGTGGTGTTACCTGCTTCCAAATGTCAGCCTCATTCTTTTAGAAGAACACGACACAGTTGTGAATATTTGCTTGCCCCAATTTTCATCGCAACAAACGCTTACAAGTGTATGGCTCCTTCCCTCAGCCGGCAAGCGAGTGGAATGTATCGAGTGTTTTCATGACAGCGTTAGAAAATTATGTTAAGTTCAGCGATGGGACCTGTCCTTCTTTTCACGCATTATATTCGTTTCATGTCACATTACTTATGCTTGTCTGTGCTTTGTTTTTATGTTTGCTGAAAAGCCCCTCTCTTTTGGACCAGAGTATTGGCCTGCAGTACTATTACTAAATAAAAATAAATATAATTGTATGGCAGCCAATGGGACTGCTCTCATTTATCCTTAATGTCTTGCTTTCATGACGGCTCACACTTGAGAGGAAGCTGTGTTGCGAGGATCTGAAACTACTTGAGATCGGAGAAAGTGTCCTTGGCATTGACGAAAACAGTGCTTGGCCTCTTTCCATTTACATGCGTGCGTGCAGAAGAAGTGCTAAGATTAAACTATGTGTGCCGCATACCACTGTGTCTAACAGCTGAATAGAGGGGATTCTTTATATGCTGGTTTTGACTGTCTCACAGAAACTGCTGTGTATATTGTGACCCATTTTGACTGCACTAAAACGTGTCCAGTTACATACCTTTGACTGCGGTTCCCTGCATCATTGGTGCCTCTTGCACGCAGTGGAAGATTTGTCGTGAGCCGCCTGCTACTCAGGAGTCCCTTGAAATCGGACTGCTGCTGAACGCGGAGCACTGCTTTGCCAAAGTGGAGCGGGGCCCAGCCGCAGACACGCCCGATGCCGCCGCCTTCCGGCAGCTGTGGGGAGACAAATCTGAGCTGCGTCGCTTCCCGGACAGCAGCATCCTGGAGGCGGTTGTCTGGTCTGGCAGGACAGCATCTGAGCGCCGCACCATCTCGCTCAGGATCGCACGGCACCTCCTGTCAAGGTACGGTGACTGTGTGGCAGATGGGTTGGACTTTTCGTCGTCTGGATGGTTTCCTGACTTCAGAAATTGCTATTCCACCACAGCAGTTATGTTAAGGGGGGACACTGGTCTTAAAGCTATTTTTGTTGTTTTTTGACCAATCTTAATAAAAATGCATAGACTTATTCAAATCTTTATGCTGATTTCAAATATGCATTTATTTTAAGTGTATGCCAATTAGTTTTCAAGATAATTAACAATTAATGTCCATTGCTTGAGGCCCAAATAGCAAAATAATGATTTCATCTAAAATTAATTTTAAGGCATGGTTAGATAGCCAGAATAGTGAATTATGAAATGTTGAGAGCAGATTTTTGATATGTCAATTATTACTCATTTTACAACCTTCTGAATTTCAGTATAAAAAATGTGTGTACCAAGTAATGGTAAATTAACGAAAATAATAATTTTTTTAAGGTAAAATGAAAAAATCTGCTCCCAACATTTCACACAGCATACATTAGGCTTTCCATTGCAACCGAAATTTCAGCTCTATGTGACTTGGTTGCTGAGATATCAAGGCCTCAAGACTGCTAGCAGTCAACCATATGCATTTTGAGAAAAGCCCCAAAAACAAACAGGGGACAGTTTAATAAATATTTACAAGTGCAGTAATATATTTACAATAGGAAATGGCTAGTAGCTTGCAGGAATGTAGTCCTTTTGATTGCCAGTAGTATCCAGGTGCCGCTTCTTGAGCACTCCTTGAATATTTTCCGCAATGGAATGCTTTCGAGCGCACTTTTGCTCTCGGCGCTCATCCTTCTCTCGCATTCTTTTTGCGCTCATAGCATTCGTATTGAGGCCCAGTTCCTGTAATATTGCTGCAGAAGTTCTTTTGCTGCCTGCGTTGAACCGCATTACTGCCTCAGCCACGGCAGCCTCAACAGTAAACAATGATGTGTGGCGCTCTTTGGGTGCCAAGGCCCATATCAAAGAGTGTAGGCTTTCATTACTGTTTTGGGTTTTACCCCTATGGCACCGCTCTAAGAGCTTGCTATCCGACAGTCGCTCATAGACAGGGAGCAATGCTTTAGCAACATGGGGTGGAATGTTGTACCGATGCTTTGGAGCAGATTCGCCTCGGGCTGCTGCTGCATTTTGCTGGCACCAAGAGTCCAGTCCCGATGGGCAGAAGCTATGGTTTGATGCCTCATCAGTAGAGGTAATGTGGTGGTAGGTGGCCATCACAGCCTTCTGCGTAGCCTCTACATCCCCATTATGGGATTTTAAAGCCCAGGCATAATAGGAGCTTAACTTTGTTATGAGGCTGCCTGTCAGTTTGCCTTTTCCTCCAAGGTTTTCGGCACCTTTGTGTTTGGACAACAAAGTCCGCAACGCTGTTCCGATACGTTTCTGCACGTGGTTTATGCAGTCTTCTTTTTTTACTTTGATGTATCCATACACATCTGCCTCTTGCACAGCTAGAAAAGCCCGACTATCACCGTCCGAAAGCATTGTGGTATAGCGAAGGCCACACTTCTTCAACGACCTTTCAAAAAGAATAAGGGCTGCCTCAACTTCCATCTCTCCAGCCTTTTTTTCTGAGTTTTTTTGGCATAGGTGCCCAGCCCTCCAGGACTGGTATGATGGGTCACCTTCTTTTGGGCCTCGCTCGCAGCCGGCACAGAAGTTGCACAATACAACATAGTCCAGCACAAGCACGGTAAACAGTTAGATGACGGTTCCCACACCAATGTGGGATGTGTGGCCGCGTGTCATCCAAGTGCCGTCGTATGATACTGCAATATTGCCGGGGTTCCCAAGGTCCAATTCATTATAAAGTTCTCGAACCGACCGCGCACACTCTTGTGTAACTTCTTCGGCTGCACGAGCTGCTGCAGGTGTCAACTTTTTTTTCACATAGTCTTGCCACGTTTTATTGTGGAGACCGCGGTGCGAAACGTTCAGCGATGAAAAAATGTCATTTAGAGCTGTCTGCTGGTTGCCAGTGCTCTGCATTGCACGAGCAGCGAGCACATTCACCACAAAAGGGTTGATCTTCTGATCGCCACGTACCCGCGGCGAACTCCATGC
This sequence comes from Amblyomma americanum, assembly GCF_052857255.1. Lineage (NCBI taxonomy): Eukaryota > Metazoa > Arthropoda > Arachnida > Ixodida > Ixodidae > Amblyomma > Amblyomma americanum. Next base: position 46,380,293 of record NC_135506.1, read on the forward strand.
AGACGATGCGTCTCCACAGCTCGCACATTGAAGAGAAAGTTTAACGGCAAGGTCGTATTCTCGCTCATCTTTTACGAAGCTCAAGTCATTGCCGCCACACGTTTTACACTTCACAAGTTTCAACAAACTGTTTAGCGATTCCAAACAAACGATCGTGAAGCTTGCCTCGTCGAGCAGACAGTCCGACGCGCTGCCGTCACGTAAACAACGAGACTTCCGCTCCGTTGCTGGAGTTGAGGCGAGTTCTCGCAGTTTTTGTTTAGTCTTCGTCTTATTTTGGAGCACATCTGAGGGCTCCAGCATCACTGTATCACGGCGGATGCGGGCGCTGCCGCTTACAGCTTCCCGTGCTGCGGAGCGCGTTAGGCCTACCTGCGCGGCCTCGCCGACACGATCGTTCAGCGCAGGAGTTTCATCATTGTCGGGGCGCACAGCAGGGCGTCTCTTGAGGTTATCGACCAGCGACTTCTTCCTTTTCTTGCCGAATTTATGCCTTGAGTGCACCTTGCGCGCTGAACCAGGCATCGCTGCGCGTTTCTTGCACTGCGCGGTCCGGCACAAAGAGTCGCGTCTCCCCGCGGCTCGGGCGCGTCAAGCAGACGCTGCCAGCCAGCTCCACCAATCGGATGACGACCTGCTGTCACGTGATCCGCGGCAGCCAATAGGATTTTGAATACTACCTTTTCTTTTTTGCTTTTTTCTTGGCAACCAATGGGCGAACGGAAGCCGTAGTGGCGGGAAATTGAAGGCGAAAGGCGGCTTTTTCAAATGAGACCAAGATGGCTGCGGTGCCGCGCATGAAACGGGAGCTACGCTTTACGAAATACTGCTGTTTCGGCGCCGATTTCAGCTCAAATTCGGGCGACATGGATTATATAAATTGGTATTGTGAGTAAAATACTGACCTTAGAGGCGAGAAATTTAACAGAGAGGTAGATAAATGGCTGCTGATTTCGAAAATAACATTTTCTAAAAACTGATTTTTTCGAGATTTTTCGGCCCGAAAGACCCGTGTCCCCCCTTAAGAGGGCAGTTAGAATGCCTCAACACCTTTCTTACATGTTTGTTTTTATTTTTTCTACTTTTTCAGCATTCCACTGTGCTTCTTTTCCTTTGGCAGAGAGGTTTTGTCAGAGGAAAATGCAATGGTCTCTACTCTGGCTTGTGGTGACGCACGTTGGCAAGAGCTTGAAGATCTCAGCGCCACCTTTATGCCGCCATTCTCAGAGCATCAGCATGGGAGTACTTGAGTAAACTGCGGTGCTTTCTTTTTTTTTCTTTGTCAGGCATGCCGGCATCGAGGCGTGCACCGCAGTAGGCGACTTTCTGGACCGGCTGCTCGTCCCATGTGGCGTGGAATTTCCGTCGCCACAGCATTACGGCACCGGTGAAGAGCTCGGCGGGGAACTAATCGCCGCATATGACGAGCTGGCCCGCTGCCTGCGTCGCCTGCATGACCTGCCGCTGACTGTATCGTCCGTCAGGGGTGCATCTCCAACGTTACGCCTGACAGAAGTGAGTGTGCTTGTGTGTGGAGTCACATGACTGTGAAAGATGCAGCTGTACTATTACGCCTGTGTGCTTGATCGAGCTAGTTGGCTACATTGTACGACTCGGGTATGCCTGTGGTGCACCAACTGTGACTGTACCACTGTTTATACTTTGCAGCAAATGAATGTGCTATGATGCAGAGCACACAATGCTTGGGGATGTGCTATGGAATCCTCAGTCACGAAAATTTCATTAGACAACCCCTAAACAGTCTATAGACAGCCCATAGGCTGTCTACAGACTATTTATGGGCTGTCTAAAGAAACTCTTGCAAGGGATATACTCTTTCAGATTTGTGGTCAACCAGGTAACTTTCATAACTGTGACAGTCTCCTTGTTTTAAGCGGCATGCACTAAAAGACGAGACATAAAAGTACCTATGTGGGAAGGTGCAATACTCATTGCTGACTACCAATACCCACAAGCTTAGTATGTTTTCACTTGCTGTCCGTTGCATCTTTTGGGTTTATAATTTTTTTTTAGGCAAAGCACGCACAAACTCATAACTCGTGCTAATGTGTTCTGTAACATGTAAATTGGGCATTCAGCATGGAATCTACTGTATAATCTCACGTAACTGTCGCGCCTCCTGTTTTGGACTAGATAATTGAGGAAAAAATATGGTTATAAGTTCAATTTTTTAAATTTGTGTATGGGCCACACCTGTTAAAGTCACGCCCAAATTAAAAAAAAAAAGTGCGGTTCTTACACGAGTTTGTGCAACAAAAGTAAAAACAGCGCTAATTTTTACACAAACCACACAGAAAGGCCAGACAGGGGGCACTTTCTGGTCTTTCTGTGTGGTTTGTGTAAAAATTAGCGCTGTTTTTACTTTCGTCGCACAATGTTACAGCAACTAGCCCAGCAAGAGGTACTGTTACACGAGTTTATACCGTAATTATCTAGAATATAAACCTACTTGTCACAAAGTATATTAATGCAAAAGCATTATATGTCTCATTGGCAAAGAAATCCGGCGTCGGCGATGATCAGCAGCAGTGGCCCCGAAAATCTCAGATGACGTCACCGTGGCATCAGAGAAAAATAAAATTTCGTCCCAGTGTGCGGGGAATCGAACCCAGGACATTAAGATCACAAGTTGAGCACACAATAATGAGTATGTGTGTCATTAGAAAGGACGAGAAAGAGTTAAAAACAAGAAAAACCAAAAAGGAGATGCAAACAACAACAATGAGTTTGCATTCAAAGCACATAAGTAGTTTTTAGTGCCCTCCGTAGTACTTTTTTTTTTGTTCCACGAAGGTTTATGCACTTCTTTCCCTGCTGAGAAAAGTTATTGATGCAATAATCTCATGCAGGCTTCGGCATACAAATGTCATACAATTTCTATGATATTGTATGGCATCTGTATGATGTCTGTATGACAAATGTGTGATTTTGCAAAAATGAATGACATTTGTATGACAAACTGTATGAGGTTATTGCATCGTACAACTTTTGTGCAGGATTGTGTTGCAGAAAATTCAATTCTGCCCCCCCACTGCGACCCTCTCTTTGCGTTGTAGGTCTTCCCGCCCTTCAACGGCTTCTTGGTGTCGGATCTTGGCACCACTTTTATCCAGGACAACGTATATGCGATGCCCCTCCCATTCAAAGCTCATGTCCCACATTTGGTGCCCGTCTCCACAGGTAAGACTGTCCAGAGTGCCTCACTTTGGCCTCTTTCATTTGCACACTTTCCTCCCAGTCATCTAATGGAGGCACCAAGCTTCCCTCATGTATTTACTCTTTTGGACCTGTCCCATCGCTTAAAGTGCAAGGTTATGGCCATGCAGGCTTTCTGACGATACTACTAAAAACTACTGCTCAATAATATCTTGTACGTGTTGCAATACCATCACATTGAAATAAACATTTTACAGTCATCTCATATTTGCGCTGCGTTTTGACCGTAGGGGCCCGGGTGGGGAGGAGCACTGCCATGAAACTTGGCTACCCCTAATGGAGAACCCTGCACACTCACTAGCACGTGTTCATGGAGTTGTCGTTTAAAAGCAATAGCTGCTCAATGGCACAATCGCAATTACGACGAGCACTCAGGGGTCTCATAATAGGTCTCGCACCCCTCGAAATGTGTTGGCTCCGCATGTAGGCCAACTCCCCAATTTTCGATGGCCCCTTTTGCAGGACATCGACACGCTTCAATGAGTGCAGTGAAGTTCAGTGCATTCTCTCTGTCTCTCTCTCTCTCTCTTTTTTTTTTTCAGATAATGGTCTTGTGTGTTCGAAAAATACGCAATTTTTAAAATGCCTGTTGTGCCATTCAAATTATTTTGTGTGCTAGAATTATTGGAAGTATTCGCATCGAAATTATCGGAAGGAAATTACTAATTAATTCAAATTCACTTCGAACCAAAAAACCACTATTCGTACATGCCTTCTGTTTTCTAAGTGGGCCGTTTGTCGTCTGTGCTGTGCACAGTTGTGGTCCACATGGAGGCCACGGGCAAGTGGCCCGATGATCTGGAGGCCCTGCGTCGTGTGAAGGCTGCATTCCACCTGACACTCGCTCGACTGCTGCGCGACAACGAGCACCTGGTCACAGCAGCGCGCCCAGAGCACGTCGATGTCCTCAAGGTCAGTAGGTGTGGCATGTGCGGACAGTAGCTGGTAAATCTTCAGGTGCCTCATGTTCTTCTGCTTGGAATAATGGAAATTTTGCCACATTACACACAGCAGTGGCTCAGTGGTTACGGCACTGGGCTGTTGACCTAAAATACTTAAGTTCGATCCTGGCCGAGGTGGTCGCATTTCGATGGAGGTAAAATGCTAGAGGCCTGTGTACTGTCAGTGCATGTTAAAGAACCCCAGGTGGTTGAAATTTTTGGAGCCTTTCACTACAGCGTCCTTCATAGCCTGAGTCGCTTTGGGATGTTAAACCGGCATAAACCAACCTGCCACTAGCGGCTTGACGACTTGGACCATGCAAAGCTTGCATACCTGCGCAAGATATCATGTTTACTCTCATAAAGAGTGCCACTGCCAGTTTTGTTGTGAAAAGGTAAAAATTTTGCCTGCATAATGAATGCACATTGTAATAATAATTTTTTTTTTAAAGTGCTTTCTTGTGCAAGAAAAATTTATTTTGATGCTTTTTACAGGGATGAACTGAAGTGCCAGTTTCCTAAAGACAACCACTCAGTGTGACATTTTGAGCCAGGAGTGCTGCATCTAACGTTGACTGCTTGATCTTGAGAATAGACTCCCCTTACTGTGTGCTGTGCCTTGCTACCCTAAGGTGCAAGCATGTATTTTTGCACCCTACATGTGCTTCCCATAATATCTGACTGTGTGCTCCTCATACGATTTACAAACCTCTCTTGTGACAATTTGCTACGGTCTGTTGCACTGGGTTTAACTTCCTTATGAACCAGAACATGTTGTACAACATCTTAATTAGAGTATGCAGTAAAAAGCCCGTTAATTGACTCTATTCTTTCGTAAATCTGTATAATTCGAATTGCCGGCCCTTCTTGGCCAACGCCGATGTAAGTCTGTGGCTCCGTACGCTCATTAATTCGGGCACTATGGGTCTCGAACAGGTTAATACGAACGGGCTCCATAAGGGAGGCCACTTCCATGTATGACTGGCGTGGCAAGAGGCCCTATTAAAAACCAGAGTTCCATGCTGCAGAGACTTGCGCACCTCGTATGTGTGCGTGACGGCAGTAGTGATGAAAGATAGGTGGCTCCATCTCCGAGAACAGTCCGACTGACATAGTTTCGATTTCGCTTTTCTGAGCTTCACGCCAGCTTGCAGCGATGCTTGCTCGACCAGCCAGCATCATCCAGCCAACCTAATCTAGCTGAGTACTGTTTCGAATGCTGATTGGCACATCACCGGTGTTTTCGTCCCCTTTTGTCTGCCGGTTCAACGCCGTTTCCTTCGCTTGCGTTCGCATGGTTTCTGTCCTGCAGTGCTCTGAAACTGTGCGCTCGTCACATGCCGTTCACTCTTCATGCAATGAAGCGACACGCGACGCTGCCACTTATGGTGGGTGTGATGAGGTAGCGGTGGAGCTCCACCATATCATGCCGTGATGGATGCTGGAGGCCCTTAACAATTTCGAAGCAGTTCTGCTTTGATGTTCCCGACAGTATGCACGCAATAAAACATTGATGGGAATGTGAAAAACAGTCACTGCTGCACTGTTCCAATCTTAAAATCAGGCACGCATTGCCCAGTCTTTCACCAAATAGATTTCTTGTGCTGCCAGCAACTCTGCACAGTTTCTTTGGGGTCATTCGATAATTCGAACATCTTTTACGGCTCCCTGAAGTTCCAATTAATGAGCTTTAATAAGTTATTTGTCGCACTTTTTTTTTTCTGCTGGTTCACTAATTGTGATTGTTGGGAAGAGGATGCAATCTGAATAATTTTTGAGTGTGCCTCTTCAGGGCAGGCCAGCTTTTGTCATGACAGATGTTATTGAGCTTACCCATGACTCTAATTAGTGCAGTTTATATGCGAAGTGCTGGTGATGTCAACTCGGCATTGCAGGACAATATCAAGAAAACTTCTGGACCAGACAGTAGTTCCCATGTGCCCTTATTGCAATGTTGGCAATGTGCCTTAGCACCTTTTTTTTGCAGAATGGCAGGATGGAGCTAAATCTTTGTTGCGGGCCTCACTTTATTCATTTCATTTGTTGCATTGTGGTAACACTCGCATTACCTTGTGTCCAGGACTGTGTTAGACATGTAGCAGCAGCTGTGCGCTGCAAGGAGATTTGTAGTTGTATTGTCTGCCGCATAGGAGCTCTGGGATGCCACTTTGCATCTGCTTATTCTTCCTTTCCCTCTTATTTTTTTTTGCACAGTCTGGGTTCGTGTTCCGAGTGTGCATCGCAGCCCACAAGGAGATTGGCCTGGCTCGGCAGATCGTCTCACCTAATGGTGCCATCAAGATCAAGGACACTAAGCTCAGCTCTAAGATCGAGTTTGAGACTGAGATCTTGCCCAGCCTCACCAGCACACTGCATGGGTGAGTTCTCATCATGGCATGATTAAATCCTGCTGCTATATTACCGTAAAAACCGGATATGTCGGACCGGAATATAGGTTGACCCCCTAACTAACCAATTCTAAAAAGGAAAAAGATCTTTTTTCAATGGGAAAAGTACCGAAAGACATCCTTACTTTGAAACAAATGCGACTCGAGAGGTTGCACAATGGTGACAGTATTTAATTTCATTTAAATGCTGCTTGTATGTACACCCAGCAAATTTTTTAACAATACCGCGCACCAATCGGCCTGCGTGTTTGTTTCTGGCACAGGCAAGTACGGCGCCGTAGAGCAAAGCCCTCCTCTTCATGAATTGCCGCAACCAGGATGGCGAGCCTTTGAATTGCGCCCTCGTGAGTCTAGAGGCACGCGCGATATCTGCCGCTTTCACGCGGATACATTCGGCAGTCACAGGCAGCGATCTTGCTCGCAGCGCAACGTTTCCTTCCTATTCTCGATACACTACGGTCTGCCCACGAAATGATGTTTTCTTCTGGTTGCTGCAAGTTGTAATACGCAGCTTCTGCCTCTGCCAGTACTGAATGCTCTTTTCGGATACTCCAAATTCGCGCTGTGCCGCCAGGTTCCCGTGAGCTTCCTCGTACTCAATCGTGTTTTTCTTGGAGGCGACGGTAAATTGCCGTTAGCTTCCGCTTTGCATCTACTGAAACGCAAAATGGCGGCACTGCTGCTGATGGCGATGGTGATGGAGGCTGTTGACTTCAGCCACCCATTGTTGCAAGACTTCCGTATTTTTTCCGCCAATGACCGGTATATAAGACGGGGGTCGACTTTTCACCATGGTTTTTTGAAAAAAAGTTCGACCTATATTCCGGTTTTTACAGTAGTATGAAAAGATGCCTTGTGGTGTGGTACTGTAGTGCATGCAGATACCTCCTGAAAGTTCCGCCTTTTGGAATTATATACCGCATGTACTCGCGTAATGAACCCACTTGTTTTTTTCCCGGAAAAGTTGACATCAGTTTAGTGGGAGGGTCCATTACGCAGGAAAAAATTGGCAGTGGCTTAACTTCACTAATCCTAGAATTCAGCGCAAAGCAAGGATGCTTGCTAAATGTCAGAGGCTTGTCCATGGCAACTCCGCTACACACTCGCGAGAGCTGTTCAATATATAGTACCCACACGACGACGTGGTAGCACATGGTCTTACGACACCCCTATCGAATTTTATCACGTGGCTTTACATCACCTCATCAGGTGTTCTTAAGGTCAAAGGTCAACCCACAGGTCACCTAATGTCTGAGGTCAACTCAAGATCAAAGGTCATGGGTCAAGGGTTCGACACCATAACTGTACCGCATAAGGTCATACATGGCTAACGTGGTTGGGCTGAAGCTCGTTCAAGGTCATTCTCCAGCCAACGTGATGACTGCTTTACATAGCGTAATGAAGCTTTACGCTTCAAAAAAAAGTTTAAGCAGATTTTTTTGGGAGGGTCGAGATTTCATGTCGTACCTCCGTCCGGTCCGACCTTCTGTCATCAACAAATGCACGCTGTTAGGCGCGTTCGTACCGCTGGTGTTTAACATTGTTCACTTTGACGCGATCCGGCAATTTTGTCAGTTTGGTGGTAGCCAGCGGCGCCGGCCATTCATGGTGAGATAACGCGAACATGCTGAACACCAGCCCTGAAGGTCAGGCGCGTTTCTTACGCGAGGTTAAAAAACACAGGACAATGACGAGTGTGTAATGCGAATGTTTAAGCCTTGGCTTAGAGCACACAACGTCTTGGCGCTCTGTCAAGCTCGCCCAGCACGCCCCCCCTCCCTCTGGCAGGAGCTCTCCTCAAAAGATAAAGAAACAAGTGCTGATGTTATCAGCGGCAGGCAGCATGCGGACGAAACTGGGGAGCCCGCTACAAAAAGCTAAAGGCTGAACAAAAAAAAAAGTAAGTTCTGGTTGACAGAAGGAGGGGGGTTCATTAAGCGAGTATATCCGGTATAATGCTACACTGAATAGATACATACACACAAGCACAATTGAAAAGTGGCACGACATAAGCTGTTTGCAGCCTCAAACAAAAAGTGACTTGCCGGCAGTCAAAGTGTTGTACTATCTGAGCTTGTAAACCTGCATGCGATAGCAGTGCTCTCGGCATGCCGTATAGACCAAGTTTGTCACATTCCAGATGATGGAGCTATGTGAAGCTTGTTTGGTCATTTGGCGAGAGGCTCACATTTAGAGTCAGTGATCGATTTTTCAGGCATGTTTGATTTTTTGGAATTTTACGGAGCATCATCACGCATCCCATAGAAAAATCAGTGTTATAAATGCGACTAAAATTTCGGATGTGTTGCAGCTGGTTGCCTGACTCCTTTTACCTCACTCTGCCGCAGATAGCCAAACTATTCTTTTGTTTGTTCATTGGAGTCTCGTTGATTCTAACATCGAAGAACGTTGAAGAGAATGTTTCACAGAAGTTGTGTGTCAACCACGTTTCAAACTGCAGGACGTAGCTTGTGGTTGAGAGATTACGATTCACTTATCAGTTTCACTCTGACTTTGACATTGCATTTATCAGGTGCGTAGTACACCATAACTTCGCATATTCAAATATCCACATGCCATTGAATTTCTTTCCTTTTTTTTTCCATTATTTTCATAACGGCCTCGCAGGCTGCAGCAGCAGCACAGCACGTTTAGCGCAACGTGCCGACTCGCCAAGCGCTGGGTGGCGTCGCAGCTGCTGAGCAATCACCTGACGGAGGAATGCGTCGAACTGCTTGCAGCTGCTGTCTACGTGTCTCCTGCCCCATACGTGGTGCCCAAGTAAGTCGAGACTGTTTCAAGCCCACGCCAGTCACTTTGTGGTATGCACTGCTCTTTGAGCCCGTCAGACAGTGCAGGAGTTCTGCTGCTGCTTGTCATCCTGCCTTCTTTCTTTTATTTGGATCATTGTTTCAGAGATAATTGGTCTTGGATAACAGGGAAAAAGGCAGGTCCCTCTGCATGACGAGGGCCCTGTCACATATACACTGGTCGGAAAGTGCAGGTGATGGATTAATCGTTATACAAGTGGTAATGTAAATAAACAGTTCAAAAAAACGCCAACAACACATTATTCCCCTTGTTTTCTTTTTTTTTATCTGAATTAAGAGCAGAATCATGCCATTCGCATTGGTCTTAATTAGTTCCTGTAGAACAGAGGCACCGGTGCACTGCTAGCAGTTCTAATGATCAAAGCTTCTGTTGCCGATCTGTGGGGCACATGCTGACCCTGTATTTTTCATATTGCACTGTGAGAGCTGGTCAAGTGGTAATCTGCTAGTGCGTTGTTTTCCATTTCCTGGGGGGGGGGGGGGGGTCGTTACAATTGATCATCATGCAGTAGAAGCTCGTTAATTTAAAGTTTGTTGGACTGCCACTATAGGAAACATTGGAATTAATTGAGCTTTCGAATCATCCAAATGGAAATGAAATGAAGAAAGCAAGCATTAAATGCATTAAATCGGACGCAGATCTTTGAAGGCACCGCCATTGCACTGAGCAAAGCTGTAGTTGTCCAAGCTATAACACGAGCTTGGGTGGGGTGGTTGTTGTCGCTGTCATTGCTCACCGCCAGAATATCAGTCGCACCAGTTTCAACACTAGCAGATCACTTTTGTGCATCTCCCTTGATGTAACTGAATGACGGAACTGGCGCAGCGTTTGCCTTTGTGTGTTGGAAGCCTTGGAGGCTGCAAACAGTCAATTAATTATTAAACTTAACTATTCAGTTTGCAGTGCACTAGCTGCTAACATTATACTGTGAAATTTGCCGGGTGGATTTTGAGGTCGCCAAAAATTGTTGAATTAGCTTGGATTTCGAATTAACTGACTTCGGTGTACAGTCGAGCCCACATATAACGGCCCCACTTAAAACGAACTTTCGCTTATAACTAACGAGACCTGCGCTACCGTCAAAATATACATTATTTCAGTGGCACAAAATCACGCATATAACGAACGTCATTAAGCCCTGCCGATCGGTTACAGCAAATGAACGGTGTAAACCAGCCGCTGTGATGCGAGATAACCTGCCTTCGATCCCTTTGCACGCCTGGCGCATGGTATGTTTTCCCAAGCCTTATCGCAGGCAAACTGCCCGCCCCGTTTCGTGCCCCTCTCAAGCGAGCTACCCTTTCCCTACTGACGTGCTGCCCACAAGGGTTGGCATGTGCGGCGTGCGCCCATATTGTGTAACTTCCAAGATCGCCTTCCCGCCCCTCCTCGGAACTGCGCTTGCCTCTGCTCACTCTCTTGCAAATCCATGCGTGGCCTCCGCGATCAACCGCGCTGCCGCCGGTGCTGATTGCGGAGACCACGCTCGGTGATGCAGACCTTCCGTGGGAGCCAAGAGGTGGCTGCGCCAATGCTCATTGGCTTCTCCGCTGGCGCTGTGCATCTGTATCTGTAGCTTGATTGCCGCTTGTGTATGTTGCACGTCTACCCCATCGCGCGCTTTTGTCACTCTTGTTGCGGTGCGGACGTTTCGTTGGCTTCGTTCAATTCTCGGGCCCTGGTTGTAATTCGGGATGGCAGACAGGAACACCGTGCCCATTTCCATTGCATTCAGCGGTAGAGATGATGAAAGTGGCCTGGGCGGAGGTGACGGCAACTTGCGTGCGGAACTGCTTCCGCAAGGCCAGCTTCGTCAACACTGTGTCTGATGCCGAGCCTGATGCTTCCGAAGATGACCAGCCCAGCGGCGATTTGTGGCAGCACGTCGTCGGCTCTGACATGGGGGGGGGGTCATGACATTGGTTGGAATGATTTTATTTCTGTCACTGACGACGCCGACACCGCGGAACCGTGCATGGTCGAGGACATCGTTTCTGAAGTGCGGGACGAGAGTGACGCAGAAGAATCAGATGAGGATGAAACTTCAGAGCCAGCACCCATAAGTGCGCCTGTAGCGCAGGGCTACATAGAGAGCCTCGGACAATGTGTCTATGCCAAGGGCCTCAGCGAAAAGTACGCTTCTGCTTTAAATAAACTGGAAACCGCCCTCATCGGATCTGCGCTGCAAAAACAGACGTCCATCACGGACTTTTACACGAAGAAAAAATTTTGTGTTTTGACAAGGAACTGTCGTTAAAGCTGTGGTCCACTTACTACGAAAATCGGTATATAACGAACGGACGTCGCGTAACGCTCATGTTTGTTATAAGCGGGCTTGACTGTATTATTTCCTTTGTGAGTAGAAGATTCAGCTGCTTAATGTCTGGTGCACTATGTGGTTCTTCACAGCTCCCCAAGACTGGGCTTCCAGCGGTTCCTTGCCCTGCTGGCAAACTACGATTGGGCTAGGCAGCCCCTGATTCTTAACCTGGCAGACAAGTTCACAAGTGAGTTGAGGCCCACACAGTGAAGCTTTACAGTGTGTATGGTCGTGAAGTGGTTTGGCGAACTGCTCCACGGGCGAGAAAATTATCTTCGTTCCATACTCACTGGTGACCACCTTGTAATATGTAATATGTGTCCAGCAGTTGCCTTTTAGAATGTGGAAACTTTGCTGAAAGTGTGTCACGTTGTTGCCGTGTTATTGCGGGCAAAGGATCTTTTTGCTGATTCCTTCTAAAGCATTTTGCCAAAATTTGTAATCAACAGTGCTCCGACTTGAATGCCTTTGGAATTGTAAGTTTATCTATGGTAGTGCACTGGATGGGCACAGTTGACCGATTTGTGTGCAGCAACTTAAAGGTGATAATAAACGCACTGCAGTAACAGGTGGTGAAGAAATTAAGGTAATTAGAGAGGCATCGATTGTGGAACTCCCTGCAGAACCTGTGCATTAAAATTAGCTGCATTGATTGTTCCAAAACATGGAGGTCAGCAGACCGTCACACCATCTACAGGCTTCAAATGAACTGCTCTGCACAGCTGAGAACACAGGGATAGCAGAGAAATTCAAGCTGCAGGCTGCCACAGATAACTGACTACCCGACTCACAGATGGCGCTCCGTTTGTTTACATCCGGGAACAGGCTGCTGGTCATGGTCAGGTTTTGAATTGGAGCTTTTTAACTGGTAGGATTGAAGAACTTGGAGATAGGGCCTAATGTGAATATATTTGCATTAACGAGCTTCGTCCTGATGGCAGTTTATTGCTCGCTTGTCTTTTGTGGTGGTTTGCAGAGGAGCAGGTGGCAGAGCTGCACTCTACCTTTGTCAACCAGAGGTCAACGCTGCCCCCAATGTTCATTGCGACTCCGCTGGACGGGCGGCATGTGTCACACTGGACACGGCACTTTCCAACGGGCCAGATCCTGCAGCGCCTCACGGCTTTGGCTAGAGAGTCGCTTCGGGTCCTGGAGGGACAAATCATGTGCCCTACCGAGGCCGACATCCGGGTGAGTCGAGGAAGGGCCTGTGCAGCAACACAGGACTTGGAGGTTGTCATCAGCGATTCCTGTCTCACATTCTAACCAATTGACTTACATGGGGCAATTTTTTTCACTTTGAGCTCATTTTCAGCGAGCTTCAAAGAGCTTTACGCTCCTTGTGCTGACTAATGCAAGCATTAACTGCATTAGCTTCGTCGTTTCACTTTTATAAGGCTGATACGCAAAGCAGCAACTGAGAAGCTCCAATTCCCATCATAAACTTGGAAAGGTGTCTGATAGAGTGAAATACATTGTATTTTGTCTTGGGTGAACACCACTTTTTCTTCATTCAAACCGTATCTTCCTCCACTTCCGCGGAACACACCTGGCTGTGTGGGGTGGTTATTTCTTTCATTTTTTTTTTTTTTTGTTGTAAGATCTCTCTTGCTTGTATAAATCTGTCGTTCGTGTCTAATTTTTCATATGTTGTTTCCTCAAATGCGTGCTCGTGTGTGGGACTCTCTGTGTCTGCAGCAAATATTCCGGCCTCCTCTTGGCCCATACGACGTGATCATTCACCTGGACGAGAGGCGAGTGCCCACTGCACACACAGCTGTGGACTGCACTGTCGCAACTGGCCTGAGGCCGTTGAAGAGCAACATGCTTCCCGTTGTTGGCTTTGACGTCGTCGCCAAGTATGTGAAGGCTCTTGAGGTGCGTGCCTTCACTCGTCACCAAATACCCTCACTCCAAATTCTTTGTGAAATTATGAATGTGTGGAATTTCAGCACCAGCACTTCGTCTTGCCTGTTTAACCTCTTTAGTAAAGCACTCTCTCACGTGGTTCATTCGTCCACGTGATCTTTCATGATATGGCTTAATAAGAAGGTGCACCTGCAACTGGCACTCTTGCGCCCTATTCTATTGCCCGTAAGTGAATGTGGTCACACCACTGAGGGTGTGCTCTTACTAGAAGCATTTTGCACGCCTTGCACAATTTTACAATATGTTGCAGTATGGAGGTTAGCTTGCATATGACCACACATCTAATGCCTTGCAAGGGTGCCATACTCTGTGTGTTAAAGATGGAGCATCTGAGGGAGTACCACCTTTGAATTTGTGGTACCCATGCACTTTAGTCACATTGTGTTGGCGCTATATTTGACAGATTATGAATTCCTTTTTGTCATATTCTCCACACGGCTGTCAAACTGTTTCAGACACAATGTTCACATTGTGTGCATGACAAACTCACAGCTTATGGATAATTTTTCCTGGGCTTCTCGAGTTATCTGTCTCTGCAAAAAGAATGGTGATTTCATGATCCTTTGAGTGCCCGTTTCCTTCACTTGCGAGAGAACCTTGTCACGACATCAGAACCAAAGTGATGTTTTTACGCAGTTGCATGTATGTACGTCTGTGGAAAATTAACAGTTGGTGTTTCGCATTTGAAAACATACCATCATGCTTTCTTTAGGCCTATGCAGACTGTGTTGATGGGTGTTTTGCAGAAATGACAAGTACCGCCTGAAACTGTTAATGCTTTTCATTTTTCTCCAGCTTGAGCTGTGACTTTTCCTATGCATGTGAAAGCGGCAGCTTCATGTTGCGTGCATATGTAGCGAGAAAGCATTGCACCTTCTGCAGAGTGCATACGGAGAGCTGGCCCTGTTCTTCTACGACCGCTACGGAGGCAACCTGGTGGCCGTTCTGTGGAAGCCAAATGCCTTTGTGCCCCAGCCACTGAAGGTGAGACTGGGTTTTGATGTGTGCAGAAACAAGTGAGAAAAGGTCAGATAGGTGGCACCACTTGCAAAACGAGCCTTGACACATAACACTGAATACAGCTCATTGTGTAGGAAAGAAAAATGCAAGAATGTATACGGATGGGACAGGGCGAGTGCCTAAAATGGTCTATTCCGATTGCAGATTTGCTCTGCTTTCCACCCTAGCACATTGCTTTATTGGTAGTCATGAAAAGGTGTAAGATGGAGGCCTAACAGACTATATTGTTTTCTTTATCGTGGCTTATTTCTAGCCCCAGCGAACTTGTTGGCCCGCTAACAGTGAAAGAGACCTGTCATTGTTGACCGGTGTGTAACGTTGCCACCGTGCCCAGCTTCTTCACTGGCATGGTAACGGGCTCTGCTTGACTTTTTCCCACTGGTGTTGCCGTCTTCCATTTTCATCTTCTGGTGGCTTGGGCAGATGAGCTTGGTGTTTGTTTGAGGCACCGTGCATAGAGTACGAGATCGAGAGTACGAGATATATTAATTTATTTACTTGATACTAATGTGCATCCTTTTCTCCGTTATAAAAAAATCATCTAAAAGTGAAAATGACTTGTGCGTTGGAATCAAGTATGAAAATGAAACTACGCCAGCAGTACCCTATTGTCATCGGCATTATAAAATGGCGGCTTGGTGAGGCAAATGACATTAGGACTACCTCTGCACGTTTGGTGTTCCTGAAACTTGTGTGCATGATTGACAGAAGCAACAAGATAGGATTTTCTCCAGCAAGTCGGCCGAAAAGGGTTTCAGTTGGCCGAAGAAAGGCCAGGTTCCAGAAATAGAAGAGCTTGCTGACATCATGCAACAACAGCAAACAGATCACAGAATTGCGACTATGGGATTCTTGAAAGTGGGGACTGTGCATTTGGTGATGCAGAAGGGCTTAACATGGATGTAGTTCAAAGCCAGCAGGTGGTGGAAAATGGACTTTTAATAAAGTCATGGATTTTTGCTTCGGAAGTGAACAGGCATCTGCCAGAAATTGCCAGTAGAGTGTTAAAAGCTTGATGCCTTTAAGCATTAACATCCCGAGCCGCTCTGCTTCGACGCGCCTGCCACCACAACAGTGGAAATGAAGGGGGCAAAACAAGTGCACGTTTTATCCACTGGTCAAGAAAAGGCGAGAGTAACCATAATACTTTGCTGCACTGTGAATGGGCACGAACTGCTTCCATTGTTAGTTTTCAAGCGCAAGACACTCCCAAAAGGTGTAGTGTTCCCAAGCAGTACCGTTGTGCGTGCCATTGAAAAAGGGCGGTTGGACGTAGACCTCCTCTTGGAGTGGAAGACATTGCACTTTTTGCACAACCGTGTAAGGAGCTCATCCTGCTGAAAACGGTGTCTCCTGTCATCCTACATCAGGCAGAAAAAATCCCAGAAGTTTCATATAAAGCTAATGGATTGGGGGAGGGTCCAAATGAAGCCAAAATTGGTGAGGAGGTTCCTCTAATGGGGGTATTTCAGGATATAGAAGTAACTCACTATAAGAAATTAGCCGGCATTGGGGTTCGAACACCGGCCCTCTGCATGCCAGGCGGGCGGGTGGGCACGCAATGCATAGGCCACGAAGAGTCGTTGGTTCAAGCGTGTTAGAGGGGCACCTGGTGAATGCGTTGTGGTATGTATGACTTAGTAGCGAGTGTTTGAGATGTGTACTGATGTTAAGGTTATAAAACAAATAGAACCAAATATAAATATATAATATAATTATAATTGCACAGAATGAAAAGGCGGCGTTATGGTGCTTCATTGTACTGAAACAAATGGTATGTACGTGTATGAGTATGTAATGGTGTAGTATATCGTGCAGTGTAAGCTAGCTGGTGATTGGTAATGTTGTCAGTTATTGTAATCAATGACCATTGCAGATTGGTAATGTGATTGTAGATTTGGTAACTGGTGATTAATGATAGATAACTGAGATTGGTACTTGCTAATTAAATGTGCTTTATGATTGGTAATTGATACTTGTGATTTAGGAAGCCGCCATCGCCTTTACTCTTAAAGGAGTATAGACTCCTAATTTTGGTGGCATGTTTTCTTCTCTACAATGATGCAGAAGACACTACTGTGCATGAATCCCCATGTGATATTCGCCTACGACCGCTAAATAATTTATAATTGAATTTTTTCTGTCGTGCTGTTTTGGCTTCGGTTTCAACAGCCGAATGATGGCTGTGATGGTCAAAGAGTGCTTTTGTGTCGCTTAAGGCATGACAAAATGTCCGTATAATCGCTGCTTCATCGTTTTAATTTACTGCAGTGCCGAAGCCAGCCTTCCTCAAGAGCCGGAATTACAACAAATGCAAAAGCAGCGATTATATTGCAGTTTTTTCATGGCTCACGTGACCTGTAAGCACACATTGACGTCACGGTCCCCATTTGGCTGTTGAAACCGAAACCGCACGAGAAATTCGATTTTAAATTATTTAGCGGTCGTGGGAGAATACCGGGTGGTGGCACATGTATAACAATTCCTTACGCATCCTTGCAAACAAGAAAATACACACCCAAAATTTAGGTGTCTATACTCCTTTAAGGCAAAGCTTAAGTGTCCTCCTAATTTTTCTTTCTGACCATGAAAAGCAGGTGCGCGTTACAGTCAAGTAAATGCAGTATTTTAAATGTTAATGGGTGAGTGTGTATCTCTGATCACTGTCCTCATAGCTGTATTTGTGCATATGTGAGTTGCAAGTGTACTATGTAAAACTCTGGCAAAACATTGCCCGTGCTGTGTGTGGCTGTTAATGGTACTTTGCTGCCAGCAACTGAATGCAAGATCTCGATTGGTGCAGGTGTCCCACATGGGAGGCTACTTGCTCAAGGGCAAGGACATGATGGTGCCCAACGTGGAGGCCATCGTAGAAGACTTCAGCATTCTCGGAAACGGCCTAGTGGCATCTGTTGAGGCCAGGACCAGCAAGTGGACCATCTAGATGGTGCTATGTGCACAGGACTCTGATTTTAAATTAAAAAAAAAACTTGTAAATAAACAGCATGATGTGGCAGTGTTTGAAATGTTGGTGCTGCACCATCATATGTCCACATGATGTGAGAAGACATCTTTATTAAAACACTGGGTCTGATATTGTGTAAAGCCCCTCTATTGTCGCTGGCGCTTTTTTTAAGCAACGCGAAACTTTGAAGTGCGCCGCAGCCTTCCTTCCGTATCCGCATATGGCTGTTGTGGTTCCATTTTCCGCCGGAGGTCGGCGTCCATTTTGTATTTGCTCGCATGGAGGTCGCACAGGTTAATCACGGTCACGCACATTGTTTTGCCGAGATGTTGATCTACCGAATGCAGGTCTCTAATGCAAGCACATAATTCGAGAGTGTCGATGTTATCAACGAGGTGCAAAGGCGCACCACGGCATCAACAAGCAGCAGCTCCGATCCCCGTCTCTTGGCATCGGTCAACTTCTTGACTTGAACGCTCAGAAATTTCAACGCTTTTCACACGGTGTAATCATCGCATGCGGACACAAACCACTAGCGTGATATGCTTTTCCAATACTGTTTGAGAAAATAGCACCCAAACAGCAATACGGCGATGGATGAAAACAGCACCAATGCAACGCAGCCACAGACTCGCCTCGAGAACCGAGCAACAAAATGGCAGCGCTTCCTTCCGTTCAAGACCGGAAGTCGGAAAGCTGCGTGAGGAGGAAGGGCCGTGGGAAACGGGAGGTAGAGGCCACTTAACCTGGTCGGCAGAAAACGTGGAGGGGCTTTAATATGTATTGTGAAATCAGAAAGAGCTTCCTGGTATGTGTGGAGAAGCCGAGGTGCTGTTTGTCCATTCCTGCTGTTCTGCTCCACAAAGGTGGACACACCTCCCTATAGTTCACCTTTAATGTCACCCAGCTTTAGTATGTAGGCTGTGTTGCTGGTTGCAAGTACAGTATAGCCTCTTTATATGATTTTTTTTTAAATGTGAAGGGACAGGGACGTATTATTCGGGAAAACGTATAATTCAAACCGCCCAATTGAAAAAAAAAATGTGGACTGGAATTTCTTAGCATAAGGTTGGATCCGCTCTTTTTCTAGTGCTTGCAGAATTCAGACAGCATTTGCGTTGTCCTTGGCACAGAAGAAACTTCACAACGCGTCTGGTCTGTCGATGGTAATGGCGGAACTAACCAGAATCTCTTCCACGTTTCTGGATGCTTCGCCTCCTTCCGCTATTGCACTGTGCCTGACTGTCACAGCATTCCTAATCTTCGTGCTGCATTCTGTAGACACGGCCAACTTATATTTAAGTGCATCGCTGTAGTTCTCAAATTCTTTGCCACACACCTCCCCCCCACCCACAAGCCTCCATAGACTCTGCAAGGAAGCAGCTGCGTTTCACTTCTTTTTCCCCGTTGGAATGGCCTGCTCGTACATTAGCACAGCGTGGGAATCGTTATCTGGGAACCTGAAGAAAAAATTACAAGAGCACTGAACTCTGCTTCAGTGGAGAAATGCGAAAGAATTGTTTTTTGCTGCTGCTGCATTTGACTACACCACTTTGGAAATTTCCGGTTTCAGCATACTAGGACATGAACCCGTGCATCACAATTTTAATATGAAAATTATTTTTTGAAGAAAGGGTGTAGTAACTCTCACATTTTGGTGGACGCCTCAACCACGCCTTAAAAGAAAGGGTAAAGTCTCACAAAGCATGCAATTGAAGGTGCATATGTCATCGGTCTAAATCCCTGTCGCAAGCTAGCCTCCAACTTGACTGAAGCATGTAAGCTATATGCAAAGAGAAATGCCGACGCCACCTGGAATGCTGTACGACGAACGGTTGCTCAAAATTTTTGTGCGAATGTAGTGTGGAATACTGCCACCACATTGAGGTCAACCAGCAATGCCATCGCTCGAATTTCATCTACACCTGCGGCATCTGTTGCTCTCGTCTAACAGACGTGGTTTTGCACCATGCCTCTCTTCTTTCAATCATTCCTCTTCACATCTGCTTCCTCTCTCTTCTGTATTCATTCATTTATTCCTTTGCGTAACTACGTACTATGTCACCACACAATTAAATATGACTCTAGATGTATGAGGTCATGTGAGAGGAACCACTTCCTGTTGTCTTCATCAAAAGGCATTTCAGGAGCCTCGCTTACACAGGCTATATGCCACTACCGCACTGACAGAAGACTCATGAAAAGCAGTGCCACTGCTATTTCAGGCTAGCACCTCCCTTCTTTGCAAACATGCTTTTTGCAAGTGCATTCAGTAAACTGCAACAACTCCCAACACAACAGCAGCCATATGGGTGACCATTGGTACTTGAATCTACCAAGGAGAGGCTTCTGCAGCAGTGGGAACTGATTCAGTGCTGAGGCTCTCTGGTGAAGTCGAGTTGACGATGGCATCGACCTCTACCATTTTATGCGCCGCAAAGATAGCTCCCCAATCCGCTTTTTCCTTATTCTCTTTCTTTTCCTTGAAATTCTAGACTACTTTTCTCCTAGCAGTTAGATACATACCATGCATGCACCCACCACAAGGGTTGAAGCCACAAATCACTGCCATTCATCATCGCACCGTTGGCTTTTATTGGAGCTCTTTCTTCCACTTTTTCTCGTCCTCTTCGGCGAATATTCGGTGGGAACGCTTGACGGCCTTCTTGGGCTTGTGTTTGACCACCTTCTTCTGCTGGCGCCGCGTCTCGATCACGTTCCGGCGCTGGAGGCTCTTGAACCGGTCCTCGAGCACGTTTATCTCGGGCCGCAGCTCGCGCAGCGACTCCCGCAGTTCGTCCGACAGCTTGACCGGCAGCTCCGGCTCCTCGTACTTCCAGGCGCTCAGCCTCCGGGCACCGTAGAGCTTGTCAACCTCACGCTGCCGCCTGCGGGCCTGGCGCGCCTCCGACGCCTCGGCCTGCCGCCGCAGATCCGCCTTGAACGTCCGAATGCGGTACACATCGTTGGCGAGGGCGCGGGCCTTCTTGCGCTCCTGGGCTTCGCGGCGCAGCCGCTTCTGCTCGGCGGCGCGACGCCTCTGCTGCCGGGTCTTAGGAGCAGCATGGGACGACGCCGTGGGCAAGACGTCTGCCACGCTTTCGCCGTCCTCTTCCTCGACGCCGCTGTCGTCATCGTCGTCCTGGTCGTAGAGGCCCTGGGACATCTCGGCGAGCCTGTCCTTCTCTGTGGGCCAATGGCGCTTGTCCGGCACCGCTAACCGTCGGTCGAGGCGGCGTTCCTCACGCAGCCTTCGTTGTTCGACCTCCACCGCTCGCCGAAGCAGGTCTTGGTGGTCGGCGTGAGACGGGTTGTAAGACGTTCCCGGGTGCGGCGGCTCCACGGCGGGAAGCAGCGAAGGCTTCTGGTGACGGTGCTCCGGAACACGAACGCCTGTGGCGGGCGACGCGCCGTCGTCGTCACCCCAGAGGTCATGTAGACCCGCAAAGTCGAACCTGCTCGTTGACTGCTTGGCCTTACGGGCCACGCTGCGCAGTCGATCGACGGCGGCTTTTGCGAGTCGCTGACCCAAGCGCTGTCGCTGCGTCTCGCGAACTTCAGCGGGCTTGCGGGCGTCTGGGTCTCGCACCCGGCGCGGCTGAACCGGCGCCTTCACTTTCGAACTCGGCTCGAGGTTGCGGAAGCATGCCAACTTGCGGTTCCGGCGTAGCTTCTTATTCTCGGCGGCCGGAGTCTTCGGCGCGGCGGGCAACTTGTCGACGAAGAACAGCTCCTCGTCCGGCTTGCTGGAAACCGGACCGCCCATGCGCTCGTCGAGCCTCTGCTCTTCGAGGAACTCCTCGACATCGTTCACGTCGCTGTGCTTGATCCACGCTTTCTTGCGGTTTTTGCTCACGCCGAGACGCTTACGTCTCGTGGTCGCTGCCATTTTTGACGTAAAGAACAAACTTGGCTTGAATACGTGCTGGATTTGACTAGTTGGTTCCAGCGTTGCTGGCATAAGATGTGTTGACGGCTACAATTGATAACTGGCAAAAAAATCTGCAAAGTTGATGCGCTTTATATTGTGTAATTTCTTTCCTAGAAAAAACATATGGTTGCAAGCTAATTTTGCGTCACATTAACATCAGACACCTCATCACTTTGTTTGGTTTATCACTCTTGGTTTCGCTTTTGCCTAACCTGAGCAGACACGCAGCCACCTTTCTCTCTTTCACACTCCATTCCGTGACCCACGAAATGCTCTTTCTGGCCAATTCCTGAACACGTTACTCTGTATCGCTCGCTGCCCGTCTGGCCCTCAGTAGCTCGTCGCTAAAAACAGTTTCTCTGCTTGCCGGTTCCCTGATGCGCAAGGAATGCACGCGCACGAGGCTCTCGAACATACCTTCGAAATGAGACCCTAAGCTAAAAGAATAAACACACAAACGAAATTAATGAGAAGCAACTGGTTCCCATGTTTTAAGGAATATCCAGTTGTCTGCCTTGGTTGCGGCTGTGGCAGCAAACATACAAGTTTTGTTAAGCGTGAAATAAGCAAATACAACTTTTATTGCAGTCGATAATACATACACAAGAGTTGTATCCAGCTTTTAAGTGATAGTTTTGCAATTCACTGGTGATTTTAAACCATGAAACGTACAAAGCAATTGCTTTATGAATAGTAAAGTAAGTTTAATCCAAACACCCAATAATAGCAACATATTGTTTTTGAATATGCCAACTATTAGGCCGAGCAGTGTTCAGCCAAAGTACTTAGAATGTATTCAATCCTTCTCTTTATGGTCGCTATTTTGACATCCAGTTGCATCAACAGCTAGGAGAAAGAGAAAAAACACAGAATGAGAAACTTTTCACTTTAGTTGAGAGTAACCAGAGAATGCTGCAACATTATGTTACGCTGGCATCTAAGTGTAGCCATGATGACAGGACAAGCCAGGATGCTGCTTCGTGATAGACTGTGTCTACCTCCTTGACACGTTTTCTGACCAGCACTTCCCCATTTCCAGTGTGGAAAATGATTGCTGCCATAGAGTCAGATATACTTTCCGGAATCTTTATATGGGCTTCTTCAATGCCTCGGTTATACCATTCCTGCATGACTGCTGATGCCTCCATTGAACAAAATGCATTTTTGGAATCCGTGAAGGTTACATATAGGGACCAAATATATGCCTGATAACACCAATGTAATCTACTGTCGAGCATTCGCTCTGAAAACAGCCTGCACCGATCAGAGAAATGCCACTAGTTTATCCTGACTGTTCTAAACTCATGTTTTAAACCTTCATGTCTATTAGCTATAACTAACTCATGTCACCTTGTGTTGGGTGCATTATGGCCTCAGTTAGTGCACTGTCGCTAGCCCCCAGCTACTCTTATTACCGACCCTGAATGAAGTCAAGCGTTGCCCTGACATTGTTAGTAAATGTCTCGTACAAAGACAGTCACCTAATTGGCCTATATCTCTTCATGATGAATGGATCAGTACTGTTAGCACTTTCTCATAATTCTGATATCCTTGAGGTTGATGTGCAATGTACTCAGTACAAAAGCATGATATATTCACAGCCTATAAGGGGTAAGATACTTCGCACCTCCTAGAACAAGCACCTAAACCAACTCTACCAACTTTCTGCTCTAATTAGCACAGCAATTGGTATGACACAGTAATTTAGGACTTCACGGTGTTGAGGCATGCAATTTTTTCGGATAACTCAAATTGGCTAAAGAGCGCCGAGTTTTCTTTGACCGACTTAGATGATATTCCACTGTGGACACTCCATTTCTTGACATAGGTAGCACTTGGACGGAGCAATTGCTGGCACTCTTTGCAAAGCTGTAACTAGCATTCTACTTCTATCCGAATTGTTAAGGACAAAGCCATCTCACTCTTCTACCACATGCTACAGGGTTAATTTTCATATGCCTAATTTTTTCCTTGCAGCCTTAACATCTCCTCCATGCTTAAGCACTTTCTCAATTCTGAAGCATGATCTGTCTTGTTGAGATGGCGTGTGCCAGAATATTTTTCGTTTCGCTAACTGCAGCTCACTTAAACTCTCAGAATTTTATCCGAGTGTGAAAGGCACATAGTCAATGCGAGGATGCCAAAAATTCGTGCTAACTAGCTAAAAAGAACCGGCGCAGCTGCTGCGCTTTTATTCATACTGAACACTGCACTCTAAAAGACAACGCAATGAGATCACTACGTTCTAGCGTTTGACTGGAATAACGGTGCAAGCGGTATCGCGTGCGTGCGACTTGCAAAAACTGCGCGGAGAAGGCCCATCACGCTGCCGCGAGCTTAACGACTTTGGCGACGTCAGCTATGTGTTTAGGCCCAGTCCTGCAGCAACCGCCCACCCACTCGGCACCGAGATGGATCCAGTCGGCGACGTACGAGGAAAGAGGCCGGCACGTTTCTGATTTGTCGGGTACCCATCCGGACGGAGTGTAGACCTCGCCACTGTTCGGGTAAACGACAAAAGGAACCCGGATCGACCCTATGGAGCGCAACGCGACCTCCACCGACTGCGGAGGGCAGCAGTTCACGCCCACGGCGAAAACCTGCCCAGAAGCGTCGGCGCTGAGACAATCGCGCACAGCTTCAGCCAGTGGCTCTCCTTTGGCAGTGCACTGCGGTTCGTCGCGCGAAATGCTGAAGCTCAGCCAAGCTCGGGCCCCCGGAAACTCTCGCAGAAGCCGCACCAGTGCCGCGGCCTCGCGAGCCGCCGGTATCGTTTCGAAGGCGAGCACATCGCATCCTGCAGAGAGCAGGCACCGAACCCGGGGCCTGTGCCACTCCACCAGCTCCTCGACGCTCTTGCTGTCGCCGTACGCACCGGTGTACTCCGACAGATCGGCCTGCGCCGCGCCGTACGGCCCCACGGAGCCTGCCACCATCACGTCAGGCCGTTTGCAGTGCTCGCGTGCGGCGAAGGCGGCCTGGCAGCTGCGTGCAATCAAACCCTCGGCCTCGGAAGCGCTGACGCCCAGGTGCGCTCGAAGGTTGTCCACGTTGGCCTGGTAGCTGCACGTCGTGACGACGTCGGCGCCGCTGTTTATGTAGCTCCTGTGTACGTCCTCGATCACCGAGATGCCGTTAACGAGCGCCCTGGCGCTCCAGAGGGGATCCCCCGGCTTCATCTCGCCCCGATCGCTTAACTGCGACCCCATGCTTCCGTCTAAAACACGCACCTGCACCATTTCCGAAAGCGCCGCTACCTGCCGCCTTGCTAGTTGAACCATATGGATATGGATCGCACTCGGATATGGCGGGTGTTGGATCGTAAAGTTGTACGCAAAGTGCACTATAGTTTTATAATAATAATAATAATAATAATAATAATAATAATAATAATAATAATAATAATAATAATAATAATAATAATAATAATAATAATAATAATTGGTTTTTTGGGGAAAGGAAATGGCGCAGTATCTGTCTCATATATCGTTGGACACCTGAACCGCGCCGTAAGGGAAGGGATAAAGGAGGGAGTGAAAGAAGAAAGGAAGAAGAGGTGCCGTAGTGGAGGGCTCCGGAATAATTTCGACCACCTGGGGATCTTTAACGTGCACTGACATCGCACAGCACACGGGCGCCTATAGTTTTATGCAAAAGCTTCATATGTAATTTTCCTCTGACCGCAATTTTTTGCTCATAAATACTTTGGTACAGACAAATGAATGAAATATTTTTTTTTCCAGTTTTTATGTGTGCCTTTTGAGATACCACGAGGAAACGCTTGCGTGTCCGTTTACAGGCATTGCAAGCAAATCATAACAGATTTCTTCTCAGTTGCGCGTGTGTATTTTATCACCACGGTGGGTGTGCAAAGAAGCATGTCATGAGATTCAGACAAAGCATCTACGCCCGAAAACAAGAGGCGTGCAGCAAGTCGTGCAAGTTTCTGACTGAACTTCCCTGGTAAGAGCTAAAGACAACGCGGGTATTTCAAGTTGCATCCCGCACAGCATCCATAGAAGGCACCGGCGTTGTTCGCGCTTGTTGCTGGTATCCAAAAGTGCCAAGTGATGCGAGCGATTCAGCAACGCTAGAGTGCAAAATCCTTGAGACCGCGCGCTGTCGAGGCTGCTAAGCAGTGCCGCGCGCGTGTTCTTTCGGAAACCCGGTACGAGAGGCTTTTCGGAGCATTGCGCGATACGAACTGAACGTTCTCGTTGTGTGCCTCACGAGCCAAAAGAAACAGTGTTTCATTCAATTTACTTTCAAGGTTCGTTCTTCCGCAAGCACGTAAAGGAATTACTGGAAGAAAGCACGTGAATTACTGGAAACCTGTGGGATTTACGAAAGAAATCACGAAATATATAGCCTTCTGTTTTTCTTAGATGAGCAATCATGCTTTTGACTGGTTAGATTCTGCACGTTCCCTTACCTGTGATGTGCAGTATTTTCAGGTCATTTTCTTTCGACGTTGCCTCTTGGAAAATTGTGTTCAAGAATAAAGTTTGTTGTCAGCCAAGTGTCGTCCCGTCTACGTACTCATATTTTGTGCTCGAGTACCTTTTCGCTGGCCGGCACGAGCATGTTGAGCCTGTGCAGGCCTGCTCCTCCTCCTTACTTGCGTGACTCTGCGCATATGGAGCACCCATGATGCCCCTAGCGCCTAGTAAACGGCCTGGCGATGTCAGTGCACGTTAAAGATACCCAGGTGGTCGAAATTATTCCGGGCTCCTCCACTACGGCACCACTTTCTCCCTTTCCTCTTGCACTCCCTCTTTTATCCCTTACGGCGCGGTTCAGGTGTCCGCAGATACTGCGCCATTTCATTTCCCCAAAAACCAATTATTATTATCATCATCATTATATTATTCTACCCCCACTCCACCCTTCCTTGGCAATTATCACCAGACACTTTGGAGGCGGCTCCAAACACGCACTTTACCCTCCCCTTATATACGCTCGCGCTATCACCAAGTCCACACAAACCCCTCCTGTACCCTCTGCCACCACCCCAAAAAAGCCACTCTCGATCATATCCTTTTCCTCTGCCCGGCGGATCCTCCCTCGCGGGGCCTAAAACACGTTACCTTGGGGAGACTTGGGAGACCTTACTGCGCTCCGAGGACCCGGCCAAACAAGCCATCGCCACAGGCCGGGCTGCCAGCGTCATGAGCCTCCAGGACATGAACGTTTGACTGCAGTGGGGCCGTGCGGGGGACCAAGAACCTGCGCGTCCTAACTCCCCTGTGTCCATTAAAGTTTTCACCACCACCACCCGGCAATGAATAGCAAGATGGCCACTATTCCCTTCTTTCACCAGATTGTAATTATTGCTCCCTTGCAACGGTAGAAACCGAGTTGGTGGTTGATAGTGCAAATCGGCCTTTTATTTTTAACCATACCATTGGACAAATTTTAGATAGCTTGCTTTGGGGCGGAAAAGAGCACGTTTACATCGTATTTGCTTATCTGGTGCAAGAAGGGAAGATTGGTCATCTTGCTACTCGCTGCCGGGACTGTGTAAACCCATTTATCGAAAAACTAAATTTCTTGGGCATGGAAAGGATCGGATGGAAAGAGAAATTTTTGAGGCATATCACACCAGAAAAGCAGGAGGTCAGTGTGTCAGCACCGCTTCCTTGTCTCCTTCTTGATAATGAAATGACATTTTTGAACCAATGCCGCGATGCTGTTGATTGCCATGAGATGGCGATAGTAGCGCTGTACTTAAGCTTTGGGTTTCTCAATAAAAATCGGCTGGGAGTGCAGCATTCATCCTGTCGTATATGTGTGTCTATTTCGTCTACGTTTTTTCATGAAAGAGTTAATTGTTGACCATTTCCGAGGTGAATACGGAATGCGAGCTTAGTCCTTCATACTATCGCGTTGTGAACGTGTGAACTCTATAGTTAAAAAGTCGTGGAACTCCCGAGTTTGCGTAGCCCGCGCGGGAGGTAAACGATGTGTCTTTTTGGGTGAATGACAGTCCCTTGGCTGCGTTTGAACGTTATTTTTCAGCAAGTGAAATTCAGCCCTGTGACCTTTCCACAGCTCGCATTTTCTGTGAATGCCAGCGATCTGGTTTCGTCGAATTTCCAACGGCATACAGTCACTGTCATCCTTAACATCCTTGAGCTGTCTGCTGGCGCGCGCACGTGCACTCAGGCGTCGTTTATAAACAGCAGCATTCGGAAAATCGCACAGCTGTGCCCTGCATGCAGAGCACCCTTTGTTGTTGGGCTTGTTGTTAGTTTGTAGTCTTTTTATTTACTTCAGTGTGTCTACTACTTTGTTGCATTGTATCATCAGCGCGATAAAACAATGAGCCCGTCTGGCCTAGACCAAGTTAATTTACAGCTAGCTGGTCTTTAAATATTTGCCTTGTGACCATTAATGAACACCACAAATAAAAAGAAACCCTGTGCTCTTTGTTTTCAGTGACTTTTGGCTTCCGCCATGTACACTAACGATAATATAAGTTAGAATGGAGCAAGTTTGGAGGCCTGCGTTACAGTGACAACCACAGTGCATGCAAGGATTTAGAAAGTAGTAGTACTAAGTGGTTTTTAATAAAATAATAATAAAAAGGAAGGAAAAGATATTTGCTAGCCCCGGCATCTGCCATCGATACTGAAGCACCTGACCTGGGGCAGCGGAAATATAGGATAGCAGGCAGAATGGAGAAATGAAATGAAAGAAGTGAGGGGACAGGAAGAGACTAGAAAGGCTGCAAGTTCAATTATTTTTCTCTCAGTAAAAGCAATTAAGTGCGTCTAAAATGCTTGGGTGCACCGCTACAATGCTGCCGTCGTCCAGGGGGCCAAATTTTAGACTTGCGAAGCTGCGCTCCAACCACTTGCAGCGTTTACTTTCGGAAATTGGCGTTGGGCGTTTGAAACGCCCGCCTTCTTTTTTCGTCTGCTAGTCTACACCAGAGCTACACCTCCGGTAATACAACGCTACACTAGTGTAGCCAGTGTAGGTAAAAAAGTTACCTTACTCCCTCTAGGTAGTATTTAGGAACTCTGACACCTCCAAAAAAAAAGTTGTGTAGAAAAAAATCTTGTGCTATGCTATGCGTAAAAGAAGAATTGTGTTCGTGTAGATAAGCTTAGATACACATTATTTACACTGGCAAAAAATAAAATCATGCCTCATTGTTTACACTAGTGTACACTAGTGTAGTGTAGAGTAATGTAGGTAAAAAAAAAATGCTCCTGCTTGTAGCCGGTAAAGCCGCCGTTCTTAGAACGTTGGGTAAAACAGTAGCCCTGTTATAACCGGTGTGGCCATTTGCAACAGTGTAGCAGTTGCCAGCAGTTATGATCGGTGTTTGCCTGCTGAACCACATGTCTCGGGAGTTCTAGCCGCTGCTTTTGTGGTCCCGCCCAGAAATCGAGCGTCAAGTCAGTCCAGCGCCTCCTCTAGCTGGTCAGACATGGGCAAGCGTTACCATTGTGACTACTGTGACAAGACGTTTCCTGACAGTGCGAGCAACCGCAAAAAGCATTTGAATGGCGTGTTTCACACGCGAATGAAACTGCTTCACTACGACTCATTTCGCGATGCCGAAACTGTGTTCAAGGTTTGTTAATCATTATTTGCATGACGGTGCATTGCCAGTGGAAAGTAATGACATTTTGATTACTTTGACACCTTCGTGTTAGCTACGGTGCAGGGTTCCGCGAACCGTGTGCTCCGTGGGTGCGTTTTATCGCTGCCTGCAGAGTGTGCTCGTTTTCTCGGTTTTCAAATTGCATTTAATTTTGACATTTATTGTTTTTCTTGGTGCAGGTTGAGTCGACGAAGAAGCCGTGCCGGCGATTTCAGCAAGCAGGAGGCTGTGATTATGGCACTACGTGCAAGTTTTCGCACCTGAGTCCTAGTGAGTTAGCAGAGCTGGCAGCCCGCGCAGAAGCCGAAAAGCGTGCTTCGAAGCAGATCATTTCCGCACCTCTTCCAGCGGACGTGACAGTGCAGGAGTGGGCTAGGAAGCGGCTGAAAGCCCAGGAAAGGCTACCAGAGCCGTTTGCATACAAATTCATACTTGCCGAAGGTAGTGCTGCTGTGGACAAAAATGCTTGTGGTTCTGTGCGTGCACCTTCTCTTGACGATTTGTTGGCATGCAGGCCAAATCACTGGGGCTGAACTGCTCGACTAGTACTAGGGTAGAACAGCTGTATGTAATGCATTCATCGGAACATCTGACTGTTGCTGCATAATGCTGAGAAGTGGCTGTCAAAACGTGCATTTCTTGTTGAATCTTTCAGGCAGACGGTGATCCTTAATTCAGATGATCATTGAACATTTCTTAAGAGGGTAAGCCGTTCTGTCAAGCAACAAGGAAGGCTGACTGTGACTGTTTCTTACGAATAAAATATGCTTCCATTAGTTCTCGGGTTGTTTTATTCCGGCGGCGAAACAAAATCTTAAGAAACAGTCACAGTGTATAAGGCAGCCAGCCTTGTTGCTGGTTGGCAAAGAGGTTCCGTTTCTAGATAATTCATAATTTTAACTTGAGATAAACTAAGCACGGGGGGGGGGGGGGGCAAATTATTAGCTAAAGATTCACCCCTGGAAAGTGTTTGTGCAAATGCTAGAGGCTCTGTAAGGTCGCATGACTTATAAAATTTGTGTGCCTTTAAATAACACTTTAGTTGCGAGTCAGCACTCGTCTGTGGTGTCTTTTTCTTAAGTTATTTTGTCTGTTGCGCGCTGTACCACCCACAGTGAACTATTACCAACTTGCCCAGCTATCCATCCTTCTGTATGCAGTGTCCTGGCAGCTGTTAGTGCGAAGCTTTGAATTGAATGCACTGCTTGATGTGGCAATGCATTGGTGCATTTCTTATTGCCAGTGACAGAAAACAACGTTCCTGTGGTGCAGCCATCTCTTATGGGGGGCTACATGTTCCAAGGAAAGGATTGGATAATGCCAGACACAGAGGCCGTCCCAAAAACTTCAGCATCCTTGGAAGGGCCTCTGTGGTGTATATTATAACATGATGCAGCAGCATTTGTGTTAAATGTTTACACGTGCAAGGCTGATCGTAAACCACCATAAGAAACTATTTTTGGTTAATTAAATCCTTTTGTTGCGTAGTGGGCTGGATGTGCTTAAAGCGAAACTTTCATCTTCACACAGCCTCGTAGATATTCCATTAGCCTCATCACACCGCGAACAGAATTTCTGGAAGAGTGACCCAATCTGCAATGTGATTACACCACATTGTGTTCTTGTAATGACCCAAGCACGATTATTTTCCCCAAAGTATGGCATCTGTGCATTTGCTAGCTAAGGGATAAAGCAAAGCTTTTCAGAGCTAAGACTGCTTCATGTAGCTGTCCCTGCATTGAGGCACACTGTCATTCCAGAGGGATACAATATAGATTTAGGCTGCTCTCCTAATATATCTGGTTGGATGTTAAGATGCTTGGTTGTGCCATTTTAGAGCCAAGTAATCACTGAGAAAGAGTAACTGAATCCTCCAATTTATTGTGAGCACTGAAATGCAAAAGAAAGGAATGCTGGACGCTGTCAGAGGAGTATGCGGTACTTCTCGGTGCGAGGAACTCGGTTCAAAACGAGCCGCCCATCATAGCTGAGCGACGCAAAGAGCCACGGATCCGCTGTCGACCAGTGCACTGCGTAGACGCTGTCCTCGTGTTCTTCGTAGGTGGCTATCACACCATCTTTCTCACATTTTCTGGAAAAACAAACAAAAGTTTACTGATAACACTTCAAGGTACGAAGTAATTCCATAACCCAACTTTCCTGATTGCTTCACAGCACATGAATGTCAAAGGCAAATAGATGAAAGGAAACTTGTAGAGGCAAGTATTCAGTAGATGAGGAAGTTAACACTGCACGGATAGGGAAAGATCAAGAGGCTAAGAAAGAAATGAATACAGCACCACAGGTGCAAACGGGCGCAGGTCAGCTATAGTCTGATACAACTCAAGAACCAAGCGGCTTTTCCCGTCAAAGGACCCCATTCCAGCCAATGGCATCAGCCGATTCTCATGACCCTGCTAGCGTGACAGTGCAGGGAGTGGCAGGGGAAAGGGGATAGTTGCCTCCACACCTTGTCACGCTAGCAGGGTCATAAGAATAGGCTGATGCCATTGGCTGGAAAGGGTCCTTTGAGAGAGGAAAGCTGCTTCATTCTTGAGTTGCATCTGACTATAGCACACGCAAGAATGCTCTACACTTGGTAGAGATTTCTTCATGGCTCAGCTTCATTAAAAGTTTCGCAATGCAACCTGACAATGGGAAATGTGTCGCAGCCGCTGAAGCCGTAGACAGCAATGCTATCCATTTTCTTCTAGGCCTGTAAGGACTTCTAGGTGCCACAAAATTTCAAAATAAGCATTGTGCATTTGCCCATTTGGCTCTACAGCCCGTTAAGGTTTTTGACACGAACATATACTTCTACAGCTACTAAAATTGCTGTGCAAGATGGTTAGAGGCATTGGAAGAATAATTTCCAAAAAAACGAAAGAGCCGGCAGTTGAAGTCAGAGGCACACTAGAGTTAATGAGCATACCACTCGCCTATGAAGATTGCTAACATGACTACATGAAAAAAAATACCAGCTATTCTCACTTTTCTTTATGTTCATCGCCACCTTCTTCGTCATCATCCACAAGGTGGCCGAAAGGTTCGGATGACACGGATGCGACGCGAGAGAGGATCACCCGGGAGTCGCTGCTCGATGTCAGAACGAGCTGGTCGTGGAAGTGGTTATAGCGCACACTCCACACCCTGAAAAGAGAAGAGGGAGGCATTACCAGTGACTGAGATCTTTATTCCTAGTTCCTTCACCCTTTCTCTTTTGCTTTCTATTCCTCGCTCTTCCTGTCCCTTCTGCAATGAGCAGAAAAATAGGCCGTTTGGCTGCACTAGTGCAAGGGATGCAGCATTGCAGTGCTCGCTTCTCCTGTGCCAAGGGTGCACACCCCATAATGCACTTCCCTATTTGTTTGCCGCAGTGACGTCAGGATGGTAATGGTTATGCCTACCCCAGTGGGGAAATCAATATCTGTTTGCCACATGCATAACAGCAGGGATGTAGTTCCACTGTTTAGGCAACTGATTTCAGCAGAACTTGTTGGTCGCTGGCACAGTCTGGCAGCTTCACAGCCAGTTGCGGACATACCAAATGATCGCAGACTTGTAACTTGCTTGTCGTGGTGATAACTGTGAATGGGCACGTGAGAAATCCGCATGCAAACAAACACAGCAACAGATACCGCTGGTGTGACCGCGAGGAAAGTGCCAGCAGCAATGTAGTGAAAAAACAGTCAGACCTGCATTTGCTTGTTTGTTTTTGAAACAGCCATGCAGTGCTAGCATCAAGCTGCGTCAATACACAAATTTTCTAAACGGGCCGCTGGTTGCCAAACTAAAGAGGTGTTAAAATTGCATGCGAAGATTAAACTCGCTTGGCTTAACACCTGGAACGGTATGCACTGCAGACTCAAGTGCACGTGTATTTTTCGTAAACACGTTTGACAACATTAGTATATATTTCCCACTGTGAAAACAGATTCTGTACATAAAAATAATTTTTTTTCCTTTGCGCATCACTATTTTTCTCAGCCTGCAATGTGGTTGCTATTGCTACAATTTGTTATAATACTTCCACTGGTGGTGTATCCTGAAGAATGACCGTTCTATGAGCTATTGCTTTCAGTGCTTGTCACCTGGGGGAGCAGGAGGAGACGTGGTGAAGGCAACCCGAAATAGACTTGTTTCTTGTTCAGAGTCATACAACAACGCACAGCACTTGAGATGACCAGGACACAAGGAAAGCATGGTCTGCCACAAATTTATTTAAAAGAAGGTGGAATGACCCCCTCCTTGTGAACCGCAAATGCTCTCAAGCTGCCCTTGACTGTGTTTGCCACTAGGCCAGACAATTTAACGGGAGCGGAAAAGTGGTGCAACGCCACGTTTGAGACTGAAATGGGAAGCTCGAACATTAGACCAATCTCGTGGAGCCTTTTCTGCACATACGGACATTAATGCACAGCATCACCGAACACAACAGCACTCTGTGCTGGACGCTATGCTGTGATGGAAACAAAATTCAGGTTGGCTACTCGGCCTAAGTCTGTGAAGAGACAAATACCACTATGGGGGATGACCAGAAAGGTTTAAAAATAACACGTTCCTGCCTGTACCACCTGTGAAGAGATGGCTTGAATGGGGCCCAGATAACTCATAGCACAAGTCCCAGCAAGTCGCACATTCAAGAAGTGGAAACTAACTCGCTTGGCAACAAAGTACTGAAATGGTCGAAGATACAAGGCGCAGGAGTAGACAGGACGAACAAAGAAGGAACACGGACAAGGCCTCTTTGTTCGTCCTGTCTACTCCTGCGCCTTGTATCTTCGAGTCATGCACCAACTCACTCAGCAGTCGATTCTTCTCAACCAAAATGGTGACAAGGTGAAAAAGCAAGTAAGAGAAGAAAACTACCGCTGCCCATTGTCTTACCAGTGCGAGTGGTCGCTGAGGGTGACTGCTGGGGCCGACGGGTTCCGGACGTCCCAGAACTTGGCCAGGCAGTCGTCGCCGCAGCTGGCCAGGAAGTACTGCCGGTTGGGATTGAAGTCCAACTCCCGAACCAGCTGCCCGTGGGCCCCTTCGATCTGCCATGCCTGCCTGCATGGTTGTTGGAAAGATGGCATTGTCTGCATATCTGCTCTGCAGCCATTGCAACTCAATCTTGGGAAACTGTGCCAGGGACGATGGAATACATGGGACAGGCACAGAAGCATGGTCCTGTGTAGTCCTTCATCGTATTCCGCTTCCTTTTTGCAGTTTTTTCAGAATGGATTCCAACTCAATTGCTCAATTGTCCACTGTAACTCAAGTTTGATGTTTAACTGACTCTTTACCTAATGGCAAGCATTAAAAGGCCTATCCTTTCGGTTGTGCTGTAGCAGTCTTCCTAATGCTTCCAGCAGGCAACAGATGCAGTAGGCAGCAAATCGCATACTACGTCACGGAGAACCCTACTGGGTCAGAAAAAAATGTACAAAGCCCAGGTACAATGATAGCCAATTCATGCTCATGAGCAAGATGCAGCACTGTCACGAGATGATTATTTTTAACGGCACAATGGCATATGTGGCCAAAGAACACCACGGCATAAGGTTTTTTTAATTTATGTAATCAAGGTGGGGTCAAAGATACATTTCACCCCAAAGACGCCAGTCATCAGGCCAAGCGGAAGTTTGTACCCATTGCATCACCGGTGGGTACGCGACGGCACTGAAGATCGAACCATGCATGTCCTGCGTGCCAGGCGGATGCTAAAACAACTAGGCCACCACTGCGGAGCACTCTCAGAAGAGGCTATGCAAGATGGCAAGACGCCCTTTCTCATAATTTTCTAAATTATAACCAGCAATGTAAAAAAGCAGTATTATATACAGCCTAACTACACGTGTGACTGCTCCAGGACACAGTTATTTTGAATTTAAAGGAATAGGTGATAAAAAACAGCCTTCTGCAGTCAAAATGTGAGCCAAGTGAACTTTGCGTGAACAGCATGCAAGCTGAGTTACACCAAGGTGGAGACCTCTGGGTGATCTTAGGTCATCTAGGGTGCTTGATTGTGCACTGTGGACATGGCGAGCATAAATTTTTGGATACTGCTCCCATCGCAAGCTGCAACCGAAATCGAGAACCAAAATTGTTGCGTCAGTAAATAAATAAGTAAAAGGCGAAGGATGCGCCTACCATAAAGCGTGCAAAAAGTGCCGAGAGGAGAGGGAAAGGCGCGAAGACGCTGAAATTCAAAATTTTAACTACAGATAACTCGGCTTCTACAAAGCGCATTAAAAAAATTCTTGCTGGACACTATTCGTAAAGCGGCGTGCTTTGATACCCCAGGCATGCCGCAACTTTATTAGAGCCCCCTTCGCAGCCCCTTTAAGGTGAATCTCTTGGGAAATGGGTCTTTGACCCCACCTTTAGTAGGAGAACCTTGTGCCATGGCATTCTTTGGCCACAGATGCCCTTGCGCCACCATAAAAAAAAAACCACCATCAATAAAAGACAATGCACAGCAAGCCTGGAAAAGGCCTCAGAACCAGCATGTGCACTCTGAACCTATCAACCACAGTTGTGAAAAGTGTACTCGGAGGCATGGCCAATAAAGCGCCATTGGTTTCACCAAGCTGCAGCTCAAGCAGTATTGATGCACAATCCATTTGGACAACATGAAGACGGTTCTCAGAGTCAGTATTGAAACTACCCCACTGCACCTGCGACATGATGACTGCTATGATGACATATCACTTCAGCAGTTATTGGAACTGTCTTGCAAACTGCATTGAAGGCTGGGCAACTTACTGCATGGAGCGTAAGTCAAAGGCCTTGATTCCAGTGTCTACGGCCGCAGCCACGAGGGTGCAGCTCTGGTGCGGGTTCCATGCAGCGCAGGTGAGCTTGGGGTTGCCCTTGAGCTCCACCGTGATGCACCCTGTCAGCTGGGCATAACAACAGCAGCTGCACTGAACTCATAGTAAGAGGAAGCGGCAACAAACAACACCGGGCATCTCTTTAGCCATGTGCCTGGAATATCCCTCAAGGCTTTGCCGATCTCAAGAAGCATGTGATCCCCTTTTTTGTCTTCCCAAGGGCAGGTCGTAAGAGTTATGCGGTGCATGGAAATGACAGAGGATTGTAACGTGATGAACACTCTCTCAACTGCCACATCAACATGTGCCCAGCGTCAGAACTATGTGAAATTGCTTCCTGCATCTGTTAATGTATCATCCCAGTGAAGAAGCTTGTCTCGCACAGTGTTTCAATGCTTTCCGGGGAAGGGTCAGTGCTTTTACTTATTTCTTCAACTATTATGAGCTTGACTGGCTGGTCATATAGGCAGCAGGCAATAAGTGTTGATGGCAGGCAGCTGCGAAAAAACCTTTACCGTGGCCGACGTGCCTGATGATGCAAGGTCCCACATGAGGACATTGTTGTTCACCAAAGAGACCAATTTACGGCCTTCTGTGGGCTCCCAGAGCACCCTGTGCAAAAGCCAGAATATACATTAGAAGGGCATCCGCTGGATATCCGAGACATTGCCCTCATCCATACATGGCACTTCACTGTAGGTACAAGTATTCCTGCTTAGTTTGGCACCGCTAGTCAGTCTGCCTTAACCCTTATACTCATATGCCTAGCATCCCAAATGTAGGGCACCACTATTTTGTGCAGTAACTCTAAAAGCCTATTGTGTAAAAGCTAGCGCCCACTAGCACAGGTGTAAGAAGGTCTAAACTTTTCCTGTGAAAGGGTTGCGTTGTGTGCGTTCAGAAAAATCCGCCAGTCTTCTGTGGACACCATTTTTGAAATTCAACCCCATCGACTACAGTGCAATTCTGCAAGAAAAAGCAGCAAATAATTTTTTTGAGCATTGTCATAAAAGAACACTACGCACGATGAGAAATGTGATATTAAAGTCAAAATGTTGGAAGCTTTACTGCACGCAACAGCTAGCGAATTTGCCTAGTGTCCTGCATTGCAGGACGGCTCCAAAGTCGGCGCTGAGAAAAATATTTACACTAACAAAAAGGATGATTCTGAATTATGAAGTGAAATAAACATTTTATATAGAAAAATACTTTAATTTTTTTCAAATTTCAGAAGTTTCAGCATATATGGGTTAAGGCCATCTTGTGTTCTAATGTTCTGCAGTTCTAATGTTCTAATGTTCTAAGGCTGCAGCAACACGGCTCCAAAGAGAAAACTGTAGTAGTATCATCCCCAGGGCCGCCGAATACCCACCGGTGTTACAATGGGTACAAGCTTTCCCCTGACCTGGTGCTCGGCTTCTTAAGGGTGAAATGCTTGGGAAATGGGTCTTTGACCCCACCTTGGCACCAGTCCTGTCTCGTGTGTGTTGTCTCCGTCTTTTAGCGCCAGTACACTTTTTGCGTAAACCATGTCATGCTACAACCAACTAGCTCAAATCAAAGTATTGCTAGAAAACCATTGCTTGTGTTAGGTGTTATAACAACAGGGTTTTACTTCATGAAAAAGTGATGCGGAGAGATAAATATAGAACCAATGTTACTTTCACAGGAAAAGCTGTTATACTGAGCACTCCCTGGCATAATCAGGGTATGGACCACCAACATCTAGTCACATAACCACTGGTCACATGACCAGTGTTTTCCACATGACCAGCACCATGTGCCTGCTGTGATCGTTGTGGTAGCCCAGAGTGCCACACAGTGTGTAGGTCTTGGACTTTACTGTAGGCCTTAGCCATTAATAAAAGATAGAGTAGTACAGTGACACCTTTGCCAAATTTAGTGCATTACACAACAAAACGTAAACACTTCGCAATTTTTCAGGACAAGATGAAGCTCTACCTTTGCAGTACAAAGAGCTATAATTGCTCGTTAACTGTACGTTATAAACAAAGCATTTCAAGTTAACATGGTGGCTTACACCACTAGAACATTCCTGCCAGTCTGGAACAAGCTTGCAGCCTTGGCCACAGCACAACTCCAATGTGAAGAGGTGGCAACATGGAGTTCAAAAAATATATATGAATAAAACAAAAGGTCACTGACAAGCATACCTGGGTACTTCACTGCCATAGTTCTGGGTGTCGAGGTGTGTGACTTTTTCGAGTCGCGGCAACGACGCCAATCCATCGTCGGGAGGTGACAGATCACCCACAACAGGTACTTCAGGCAGCTTCCAGATGGCAGCTTGCATCTCACACTTCCCTGCTTTGGCTGCACCGAGGAATGAGAGAAAGGGTGACAGACACTAAACAAACTGGGTGACAGAAAGGATGTTGTGACAGAAAGTTAGATATCTAACAGTGCGTGCAACAATACAATGCATGCGCAGCACCGGGTGTGACCTTTTTCAGTTGTGAACCATTTCCTCAGACTCGCTATTTCAAGAACTAAGTCTGGTGCCAGTATGTAACTGAGGAAACAGGTGCTTTGTGTCACTTTGAGCACTTGAAATAGAGAATATGATTCTGAGAGTTAATAAAAGTGTGAAAGAAAACATTCTCTCGTAAAGAGCATCGTCTCGATTGTTTGAGAAGTAATAACAAGTCTCCTGAGAAAGGTAGATTTCTAAATGGAGTTCTGTAGAGTCTTGCCAAGGTTCATGATCCATGGCTGTATTACGAGGAAACTGAGAGCCATGCATTAAAATACCTGAACAGTAGAAAAGGCTGGTTTATCAGCCCATCCTTCACACTCGGTTTTTCCAGCACCATTATGAGAAGAAATGATAATCTAGGTACCCCTAATGCTTGACATAAATTTTTTCTGCTAGGAAAACAGCCTTTAGAATCAGTACAGTTTTTTTTTTTTTCATAAGGCCAATCAGCTGCAGGCGTTTAGCATTCATCCTCAGCAGCGTCTTTTCACTATTTTGCTGCTCCAGCATGAGGACATACAGTAAAATGCAGACATAGCAAACTTTATCAGAACCAAAGCAGCATGCTATCTCACTTCGAAGTGCATTGAATCGCAGGAGCTATTGCAACCAACACAGTAAACTGGGGCACTTCATAAAGCTATGATACATAATATACAGGTTTGACAGCACAGTTACCACCACACGCCTGTAGCATTGACAGGTGGTGGTGAGAGGCAGGGGCACAGGGAAGAACGGACAGGTGCTTACTGATTTCATTGTAGCAGGAGGAGAACAGGGTCCTGTCAGTTGGCGAGCATGCCAGATGCCAAAGCTCTCCCGCACTGTGAATGTACACAGCCTTGCTCAATGAGTTGGTCTCTTCGTTGTAGACCAGTACATGGATCTGGCAAGGAGACAACAGGCACTTGAGTGATCTGTGCAGAGGTGCAGCACTGCTGAATGCAGTTCTAGTTTTTGTGGAGCTGCAGTTACACCTCTGCACTACTGGATTGAAGGAAACCAGAATTTTTTTGTTATATATCTGCAATACAAGTCAACAAGTTGGCGGAGAGTGCAGTGGACACAGGGGAAGTTGCTGTGCTCCATTCTGATTTCTGTGCTGTTGTATACCCTGTCCAAAATAGCAACTAGAGATTAATTAAGAGTGTGACAGACAGGGTACATAGGTTGGCAAAAAAGCTAAAAAGATACAGCATGCATACGAAAAAAATACAATTAAGTGATCAATCAGAACGCTTTTCGGTGTTTCACAAAAAAACGGTACAGTTTCCTGCAAATGGCCCCAAATATTACCTTTACGACATAGTTGTTGGCGCTTCAATAAACTTCATTCTATATATGATTGGTGCTTTCTGATCAGCAACTCGCTGTAAGCTAGCGATCAACACACTGCAGTAATGTCAGGAATTTATTTGATCACAGTAATTCAGCCAAATGAAATGGTTGCAGCGCCAATTTCTCGCGAAAACTACCGAAAATGGTGCTTGTCGCTGTGTGCATTAATCAGAATACGAAATGAAAAATAAAAACAAAAACAGACGAGACGGCCGTTGGGCAGTGAACGCAGGCACCTTCCCAGCTGCCACCGAGTCGGCAAACCAACCTGGTTGTCACACTTGAGCGACTGAGTTCCAACCAGAAAGCAAACTGTGTCGGTCTCCGCTGCTAAAGCTGCCAGGGATCGGGACTGCAAAATAAACGAACCGGTTAAAATCTGTTACGCCAGGTGCTCAGCTCGCATAGCTACTCACCTGGAGTTCCAATCCGTAGATGACAGCAGCTTCGTCTTCCATCTTTCCGTACTACGGACAAGAAACCGTGCACCTGTCACGAGACGCCGGCAGCTGCCATCAAGTGCTCAACGGCGATCACAATCGACCACCACTAATTACAGGAGCCTAGTGCGTATGTCCCACATTAACATCGTTTTATCGATTTCTAAACGCCTAAATCACCCATCTAAAACTTCATGATTTGTGAGCACGAGAGCATAAGCGCTCAGCTAGCAGACAGCTCGCCCCGGCTGTTTTAGGAATCAACGCCAGCTATTTTGACGTGCGACGTGAGAACATCTGTTATCTAATTTTGACGGGTATGCCGAGTGCGAGGTCTCAAAAGAAAATTATTAGCCTTGTTAGCTTTAGTTGACGTTTTAGTAAATTACTGTTTGTGTTACTTAATTTCAAATGCTTGAATTTGTTGGTATTACACTAAACACTGCATGTGAAACTGCGTACTGCGTTTGGTAACGTGTTGGCGCCCGTCGAAATAGCTAAATGTGCTCGGGCAAGACTTGGCGGAGTCCAAAACAAACGTTGACTGTCGCTAGCAGCTGCTTTCGGTTTTTAAAGTCGCTCTTGCTCCGATGATGCTCGCAAAGCGCTCGTACGTCCACGTGCTCGGTTGAGAAGAAAGGTGTGACTCATATCGCGAAGCTCCGGACGTGTCGTGCGGGCAGGAACGGCGAATCACCGGCGCGATGTCCGACACACACCCTCCTGCGACGTCGGACGCTCTCGGCCTGGACGAATCGGCGAACGCAGCCGCCAACTCGGACGCCGCTGCGCCGGGCGTTGTCGTCGAAGCCGACGACAAGGATGACTCAGCGCCGATGGAAACGGTGGCCTTGGAAACGACAGACATCTACTCGGAGGTAGGAACTGCATGTGTTCGCATCATCCGAGCCCGCTTCTCATAAACGGGCTGTGTGAACAGTTAATTCCGACGTGCTGCGCTTGATCGCTACATTTGATGAGCTCTAGTGTGGGTGCTGTCTGGAACTGTGGCTTGCTGAAATGGAAGACTCGTTGATCATTGAGTCAGCGTTTGGTCTCGCGAAGTAATAGTTGGTTTCATACAGGTTCGCTGTCACAGCAGGTACCGATCGACTGAGAACTCGTTACATGCCATAACCGGTTTGACAATTACCGTAGCTAACGAGCTACGTTAATCGACAGGGGCCCTTTGAATATGACAGGGTCACATCACAAACACTGTTCATAACTTTAAGCACTGATCATTGCCTGGAATCATGACAATGTGTCATTCTACTATTTTGTGCACTTCAATACAGCATATCTTATTTTGTTCACGCTGACAGATTCATCAATACAAGTGCATCTCACTTGATACTGATGTAATTCTGATGATAATGGTTAAGACATGATTGAATCCTAAGGCTAAGGATACTTGTATGTCTGTATGTGAATTATGTGAATCACGTGTGTGCATTGAGAAATATAGAGAAACAGGGTGTCGTGGCTTTTGGAATACTTTGCTTGGAGGAAAGCATAATATTTGCTGAATGGGATGTTAATTGTTCTTTGCATTGTGCTGGCACATGTCAATGAGTACAACTTCTCCATCAGAATTCGTTTCGCATGCACTCTAGTCTAATTGGTGATAGCATGCAGCCAAGTATGCAACATGTCAGCTGACCACACGACGCAGGTAAGCTTGTGCTGCAAGTAGTATAGAGTGCAAAACTTAGTCTAACCTTTGGTGCTGAACTTTGTCTCTATTTGTACTTGCACCTGTCGTCCTACCTTCACACATGCCTCAACGTGCAGGACTCTGACCCGGGGAAAGACACAGACCTAAAGCGGTACTTCAGCAACACACCGACCGATGCAGCAGCATGCTCCTTCTTTGATTCACTGGCCGTTAGCACGTCACCAATGATGAAAAGTGTCTCGGAAGTGAACATGGCACAGAAGGCAGGCACAGCATTAGAGGATGGGGTTTCAGAAGCACCGCTGGTCGACGAGAGACCACCAGAGGACTCGTCTGTGTTCTTTTCCGTTGGCGACGGCACTGTTCAAGAGCCCGAGGTAGCAGTCATCGCGCAGGAAGCTGTTGAAGGTACTGCGCAGTTCTATTGAAGACGGCCATTCCAAAGCACTGCATGCATTGAGTAAAGCATGGTTAGCATCTCCTAACTCAATTTGGTCAGGCGGCATTTAGTTTGTTCAAAGCACCGAGGGTTTCCACCAAGTAACGCATTGGAAATGTGCAGATAATTAAATTTTTAGTCACCTCAACTATCTTGCATTGGCAGCCTGCACCTGAACTTGAGCACTGGCACTGTACTGAATGCTGATGCTATGTACTGTAACTGTTCTCAAATTGAAGCAGAGTGCTGATTCACTAGGCTTCTGTCAGTTGTTTGTGCTGCAAGTGCTTCTAGGACATAAAAAGTTTAGCCTATTTCAGGATCCTTTTGCTGTGACTGTTGCTTCAGCTGCACCTGGTTGTGGTTGTTGGACGC
Source organism: Amblyomma americanum (assembly GCF_052857255.1). Taxonomy (NCBI): domain Eukaryota; kingdom Metazoa; phylum Arthropoda; class Arachnida; order Ixodida; family Ixodidae; genus Amblyomma; species Amblyomma americanum. Next base: position 46,423,079 of record NC_135506.1, read on the forward strand.
CCTTGAAGAGTGACCACTGGTACAAATAAATGCATATTAGCGTCCGCTAGCACTTGCGTGTAGCAGATGGTGTGCTTGGCATAGCCCAGTGCTTGGCATAGCCCAGTGCTTGACATAGCCCGTGACACCACATCACACCTTCTTCTTCCGTAACCCTTCTTCAGGCCCGACACCTTTCTTTTCGATGCCTGCTCAAGAGCCTGTCGTCGCTGAGCCACAGGAGAACCACGGAGCTTCACGAAGCGTCTCAGAGGAAGGACCATCTTTGAGCAAATTCTTCTCTAGTGACTGCAGTGGTGGTGACCAGGAAGGAAAGGCGTTCTTTGATGTCCTCGCTGCTGGCATTGCTGGCGTTGAGCAGTCTGGAAGGTCATCGGGGAGCGCAAGCCCCATTTCCCTTGGGCAGGTTTGTGTTAATGACTTGCTCTTACACCACCTTTGCGAGACCCTCAGAGTGGCAGCAGGATGTACGTGTTGCTATGTGAACTTAGTACATAACTTTGGCTTCTGTAGGGCTGTGCAGTAATATTAGAATCAAGATCCAGCACTGCTGGATCACACGGAAATCACACAGGAGGCGTTAAAGCCTGCTTTCCCGCATCTCACGGGGATACTGTGCCATGTTTTCTATGTCTAAATAAACTTCAAACTTCAATGTGCTTTGGACATAATCATGGCAGCTAACGTAGAAATACTAAAGAATGTGAGTTCTGGTTCACCTAACATACTTTTAATTAAAATGTGACTGTGTTCTCACACCAGGGGAAACAAAATTTGTTCTCTTTCAATAGTGCTGCTTCCATGTGAGCAGATAATGCAACACTGGACTGCTTTTTAAGCTCTAATTCTTAGTGTACTTACACAGAAACAATCAGCACTGCAATTGTAATATTTTTCATTTGCTAAAAAGTATTTAGCGAAACTCACTGGTAAGTTGCATTTCAGGAGCCCTGCCTGATGACAGAGCCTGTGGAAGATGGCGACATTTGTGCCTACGACAACTGGCTGCCATCGGCTGCCACGAGGGACTTCCTAGCCAGGCTTGCGACGTCCGAGCCTGGCACCGTTTTTCCGGAGCGAGAACATCTCACCATGCCTGGTGTCATTATTGATGAGCCTCAGGTGCACCATGTACATTGTTTCGCAGTTTCACTTCTAATTGTTTCCTTGTTTCACCCCTCTTCATATTTGTCCCGAGTAAGGTTTTTTGTGGGGATTAAAACATGATGCGCTGAACATTACGGCCACTGAGCAAGGAATGAGCTGTGGATATTAAATCATTCTCATTGTTTTTGCTGCAATACCAGTGAAGAAGGCCACATGGGGTGAAGCACTTGGGCACGATTACTGGCTAGGGTGCACTATTAGAGCCTCCTTTTTACCAGCCGTCCTCGAGTTCAGTTTTTGAGTACCTACTCATGGCCCCTGTCAAACTGTGGGAGCTCCTCTGAGAAGGTTGTGGTTGTGTCAGATTTAGCATGGCTAGCATACTACTACTGCGAGTTTCTACTAAGCTAGCTGTTTCATGCTTGCTGCTCCAGTGGGCAATGAACAGTATCTTTTTCCCTCTTTCATTTATTCTTCCTGCAATGTCTCAAAACTAATCATGTCTTATTTTCTTTTATTTTTCACTCGTCTGTACTGCAACGGCAGATGGATCCAGTCCGGGTGCTCCTTCAGGAACACCTTATTGACGAAGCAAGTTCTCGGCGGACGCTGACAGCGGATGACGTGCCCCAAAATGAAGAAGGGCTGAAGCAACTCATCGTAAGTTTTGCCACTACTGTAGCCTCTTAAATGCAGGCCATTTGTAGGACCAGCCTTAGCACTTTCCTGATGTCCGGTGCATGATACATAGAATACAATGCTGTTTAGGCGAGCCTGGAAGAAGAGCGAGAAGATAGTCCCACAGAACATCACAGAAGAGTTCCCATTTTGACACGTGTATACATCCTTTATATGCTCAGAATACTTTTCTTTTGCTCATTAATGCCTGTCTTATAGTTTCACTCGTAGGTGCAGCCTCTGAGAGGCTGCACCTACGAGGCTGCACCTATGTATGTTGCATGCATTTATTTCTCTTGTTTATGACACTTCCAGCAACAAAAGCATTCTGTTTATTTCATATTTTGTATTATAGCCAAAGTAATAATAATAAAGTCGCACCTTTAAGCATGTGAAGTGATGGCGTTATGGCTCGCTTCAGCTGTTTCTTTTCAGACACAGTCACAGTTCTTTGTTCACATTCACACGTATATCACATTTATCTCGGCCCAGTTTCCACAGTCTTGTCTTTCACACTGCAGTGTATGCACATAATGCTGCTTCTATACATACACACACATTGATTAGTACTCACTGTACTACACACACAATCGCATGGCCACGAAGGAGCGTTCCACCTGGACACAGGTTCCGCACTGAGGAAACTTTTAATTGCTCATGCACTGTCTGTTGGGGCAGTGCCATACATCAGATCGTGGAGGTTTTTCGCTGATCCTTGCATGCCAGTGGTGCTATGCCACGTCAAGCAAAGAGGTCATGACGTGAGTTTCTCGACACAACAGTGATGCTGCCTTTTCTGCTGAATGGGAGTGACGGCTCTAAAGCTGTTGCTTTCAAAGCGGCTTGGTTCTGCCTGCAGTTCCGGCTAATGTGGTTCTGGTATCGAGAGGTGTCTCTTGCCGTGTGAGATAAAACTGGTGCACAGAGCCTGCTGTGTAAAGGCTGCATGCAGAGGGCAGAGTGGCAGTGACCACTGCTGAACACGTTTTCTAACCCGAGCCTTAAATGTCTAGTGCTTTTAACCCGATTTCTGGTTGCTTTCGCGCCTGAAACTTGCAGGGAGCTCAGTGTCATAATGCAGCCATCAACCTGACAACTAGGCTGCTGACCAGCGTGGGCCAGGGCCCAGGGTCTGGTGGTCACCCGTCAAGGCACAGCCCTTACTCCCTGCAGGCAAGCTTTCCTCGTGTGGCTGTTTAAAAATGTGTTTGTAAATTTGTCGAACCTGCATTTCAATTGCTCACTGGTTTAATTTACGTACTTATTTATTTTCATCCTTAAAGATGCACTAAAGGGGTCTTGATCTCGTCTTTTTACTGCTTGTTTATGGCATGTCGTGACACTGCCACGTTTGGCCTTGTTTCTGCAGCTGTGGTACACACGGCTGGCACTGTTTGCGAAGCAGCGCAAGTTTGCCTACGCGGAGGTTGAGGGAGATGCCTTTGGGGACCTGGACAAGCCCGACCTGTTCTACGAGTTCTACCCTGACACCTATCCGGGCAAGCGGGGTAACTGCTCTTACCCGATTGGGGCCGGGGGTGGCATTCCACTGCACTTGCTTTAAAAGGGACCCTGAGAAGAAATTAAAGCTGGCTTTTATTAATAGGTTACCATGCTCTAATCATGGAGATACCACTCTCAATGAAAGCAGAGCTTCTAAAAGCTAGAAAAGTCCCGAAAACGAAACACAGGCATCGCTATCGTCAGCCGATATCAAGTAAACTGTGCGTGTATTGGCACCAAATTTTTTGGCACAAATTTCTGAGGCTGCACTATTTCATCATTCACTTCAGAGTAGTGGTCGCTGAGTCCTTTTCTCTGCAGACATCACGGTTTGAATTGAGTGATGGGAAAATTTTTTAATTCAGTACCCACAGCAATAAATGAGTCTTTTTCTGACGGACAGGCGTGAACATACCCTGAAAGAGTAGAAGAATCAACTTTTACTCAAAACAAAACATGCCACTCTGTTCAGTGTTATTTTTTTTTCTTTTTAACTGTTGCATAGTGTGCTAGGAGATTTTACCTGTCTATTACTGCTGGTCTCTGTGCTGAATCTGAGAGCAAGATTTTTATGCAGGCATGTAGAGTAGCATCCATTACCTAGCGTAAGGCTGATTGGTCACGAGACTCTCGACAGAAGAGACTACTAAGGGTACTGTTTTCATGATTAGTCGTATTATGCCAAGAATGCTGTATTTACTGTTTGGTTATTGTGGCAATTCTTTTATTAATTTTTTTTGTCTAACATATTCCAGGGCTGCATTAATTTGACAACGAGGTAGGGTCGCTAGTTCTACACCAGTCTTTATGAGGGTCAAACGAATATGAGTGCTCTGATTTAAGTGGAAGTGTTCGCTTTATGTATTATTATCAGCCCTAACAATTATGACCTGTCCAAATAAATACGTATCTCCCCTGACCTGACAGCGTAACATAAGATTTCTTATGCAGACATCATTTGCATACTGTTTCTCTTGTTCCAAACTTTTGAATACTGTTAACTCGTTTGGTTTCCTACAAAGTGGAGAACAAATAATGTCATGCAGAATGCAGTCCTGAACAGTCCCAGCAAAACACTTTAGCGCCTGATAGCTTTCTAAGTGGAACCCTTTTGGTGGCTGCAGGTTCGATGGTACCCTTTGCCATGCGTTTGCTGCTGGCAGAGCTGCCACAGTTTCAAGGGAACCATTGCACGGCTCTCAACTCTCTGTACAAGCTCCTCAATGTTGTGCACAGGGTAAGCGTAGATGCAGTTCGACGATTTCAGACTTTCAGTGTTGCTGGCGCCGCAGTGTAATGCTGTAAATGTATGAAACAAGAATTGCAGCCTTGTTATTGATCCTAGATATGACACAGTGGTGCTGCTGGCAGTCATATTTAAAAATCATCTGCTGTTTGCTCAGGTGAAAGTATAAGCAGTGATGATGAGAAAAGTAAATTTTAAAAGATTGGTTCTGTTCAGCTGCTACAAAAGGCTTTTCAAGACTTCTCGTGACAAGTCTCGATGGATTGTCAGCAAGAAAATTTTAAATGTTGTGGCTGCTTTCTCAGAAGTTACACTTCCGACAGCTTCTGACAGCTTTTTCTTGTGCAGATCCTTGGAAACTTGACGAATGGCATATCTGAGGATGGTAGCCTTTTGGACATGAGTGAACAGCTGAGGCAGGGTGAGTTGACGAGATTCTAGTGATTGCGGTCAGGCTTGTGCAAGATTGGGATGACGATGATGGTTATGGCGATCCTAGTGTCATACCAAAGAGGAACTTGTCTTAGTATAATAAAGAGTTGTGTGAGTGCATTAACACAAGTTATATCCTTGCAGCCACTGCAGTTTTATCCCTTCATTCTGACAGGTGGAGGTAAGAAGGTTATCTTGGGTGCACCTTTAGCACTGTACAGATGTCCGCACACTTGTCTACAGCACTGAAATGGTGCACTGGTGTCATTTACGAATGGTCCAAGGCTCAAAACAACACCTTAACGAGCGAGCGTGCACGTTTGAATGAATCATGGTTTACTTCTCATGTCTCAGAAAGCTATGTCGAGCCCAGCAGGCTCTGATGAAAATCACAAACACACAGCAGAGCATGCTGTTCGAGTGTTGTAGACAATTATATGGACATTTGAACAATTAAGCTTTCTATTTTAGACATCATCGCTTTGTGAGTCTTTCAGTACATTAGACATTGATTTTCTCCTTGATATTATTCGTACGTTTCAGTTTGTTGTAGTCTCTCAGACACAAAATAATGTATCGCTGCCATGGTGGCTCAGTGGTTGTGGCGCTCGGCTGCTGACCCAAAAGACGCGGGTTCAATCCCTGCCTCAGCGGTTGCATGTTGATAGACGCAAAAGGCTAGAGGCCCATGTACGGTGTGGTGTCAGTGCACTTTCATAGAACCCCAGGTGGTCTAAATTATCCGAAGCCTCCCATAACGCTGTTTTTTATAGCATGTGTCACTTTATGATGTTCAACCCCATAAAGAAGGAAAAATCAAAGTAATGTATCAGCTTTGGTCACCCTTCAGTGAAGAGTTAAAATATATGTATATAATAAAAGCAGTGCGAAGATGTCAGTAATGTGCTAGATGTTATTGCTGAAAACACTATCAAATTGCACTGCATGCAGATTGAAACACCGGATTTTTTATGAAACTGCAATGGCTTCATGCAGTGTGTTGGGTGCCGTTCACATATTGAGGTGATCGCTGGTGCTCGTAAAGGAGCTAAGGACAGTAAACACGTTCGTGGACCTTGAAAAAGGGGCTGCTAAAGTCCATTTAGACGCTGCCGTGATGGCTGAGTGGTTACGGCGCTCGGCTGCTGGCCCGAATGACGCGGGTTCGACCCCGCCGCGGTGGTTGAATTTCAATGGAGGCGAAATTCTAGAGGCCTGTGTACTGTGCGATGTCAGTTCACGTTAAATAACCCCTGGTGGTCAAAATTTCCGGAGCCCTCCACTGCGGCATCCTCCATAGCCCACATGTACCCTCGGGGCCCCACATATACATACAGACCATCACAATAATGCATAGTGCCTATTTACTTTATTAAATAGGCTTTTGACTGTATGGCGTTTTTTAAGCTGGTCTCTGTCTCGTGTAAGAAGCAGTCTGAGGAAATGTGCGTATTGATTTGCAGCTTCCATGAAGTTGTGGGAAGACCGTGAGTGCCGCGTGTACTTTGCCATCCTCAACTGCGTCCTCAACCAGAAGGCAAGGCTCAGTTTGCTCGTCACCCTTTTGTTCATAAGTGTTCAAACATGTTTGTATGCGCAAAAAAGAGTGATGAAAAAGGTATGAAAAGCAGCATGCATTTTTGGGGGCAGCTGACGCTTGCAGACATGCTTTAGCGGTCTACTGAATCTCTGGGCTTACTTATTTGACATTTCCAGGGTTGATAAAGCACGGTCGTTATGAGATGTGGCATTGCATAGGTTTTTCTTGGAACCTTGTTGTTGCCCTGTACCAGGAGTAAGGCATGCAGCATGCTGACAGTGAAGTCTGTATTTGTTTTCGTTGACGCGATTGGCAGTACTGTTGTATGTATGGCAGGCATGAAACGTTATGGACGAAGCTGCTTGTACACGAGAACAATGCATCGACCAGTTGTGATAACCAGTGATAAGGGTAGTAGAGGTTTGCTGATTCTCTGATTAGCTGGCTCTGGGCTGCCACGATTCTGTCATGGTTCGAATGAAATAGGGCATATAGTAGGTGCTATTTTGGTGGGGTGTGCCGGAGTGCATGCTTGGCACCTAATGCATTAATACTTTCTTTTTGCCGCAAATCTCTTTTGTTCTTGGCATACATGAAACAGTGGAATGCGCTACCCATGCTTAAATACTGCCACTGAGTTTGACTTGCAGCTCTTGGAACTCGGGTGTCTTGCAGGACTATGTGGTGGCCATCAAGGTGGCCCGGATCCTGCTCGAGAAGAACACTGGCCGAAAGGCGCAGCTGCATTCGGCCATCGGCAGGATTTACCTCCAGGTGAGAGATAGTGGCATCTGATAAGCAGGCTAAGGAATACCTATCAGTATTGCAAAAATTTTGCTTTGAAGAAACTGGGCATTTGCATGTTGTGCTGGTTGGTAAACACGTGTGCTGGCTGCAATAGGCTGAAAGCAGAATGGTGAAGTTACAGCCGATTTTATTAATAGTGGTTATTGTGCAGCAAATTTTGGACAGTTCTTGTTTTCATGGGCACTCACTTCCGTGGTCATATTAGAATCGCACCATCATGTCATTGCGGTTTGATGTGCCCAGCTAATTTCTCTAGTGGTTTTCACTAGGCTTGAGAATGCAAGTGAAGTTAGAGAAGTGGATACAGGACATGATTTTTTTTTTTGAGTCCATCACGCAGAACATTCGCTTGCCAGTCTTTGAGTCGAGTGACTGATGACATCCTTTTCTTGTAGGGACGCTGAGGATGGATTGAAGTTTGCCTATACTGACAGATTACTGTGTTCTAATGACAGATGCACTGCTGTAATTGGAAAGGTGTTTTTATCAGATAAAAACAGTAATGAACCGAAATACACATTTCGCCATCTCTGGCTGTTTTTGCGAGAGAACTATGGTGTGACAGACAGGTTTTTTTTTTTGTCCGCAGGGTCCCCGAGACTAGGCAACACCGCCGTTCACTTCCAAACTGTGATTACAGAGTTCTTTTCGGCGTGGACATCTGAGTTTGAATGGAGTGAAAAGAAAATTTTGAAATGCAATTTTTCCTACAATAAATGCATCTCTTGCTGCCGGAAAAACGGTGCCTTAGTCTGAAAGCGCCACAGAATTGATATTCACTGAGGACAAAAGTTTGGTGGAGTTGGTCTCACTGTCCCTTTAACTTTAGTTCACTCACTTGTAAGCCTGCTAATCCTCTTCTCTTGAGTGTGTTTGGATTGATTTGGCATTCTCTGCGTTCATTTGGTGACTCTGGCCCCCTAGAAAATGTGCTATCATTTAAAAACCTGTTTTTACTTTATGCGTTGAGACAAGAGAGGGAGCCGTTTATAGTGAAACATTCCATTCTGCAGTAATTTTGTCCCCTTAATTTTTGCTCTCTTCGTTTAACAGTTGGGTGATGTAGACTCTGCGCAAAGCCACTTCCACAAGGCAGAGGCCCTGTACCACAGCATGGGGCTGGAAGGCCGGCTTGAAGTGCTCATCAACAAGTAAGACCAAATTAGCTGCACTTTTTCTTGCTGCAGGAGAGAGTTCATGGCATTTGCAGTAGCAGTGCACAATGCTTGACACAATACACACACCCTTCACCAGCCTCCCTTTGTAGCATTGTGCGCAATACACTACAGGTTTCAGTTCAGTGCCACAGTGGGCAACTTCTTACTTGCATTCGAGAGCCAGCATCAGCCTGAACTCTTTGTGAAGCTTTCAGAAGAACCTTGGCTCCGATTCCTCAGGAATTTGAACCTGCAGGTTAAACCCTAACTGTTTACACACAGTTACTAACAGCATGGAGGTGTAAACCAGCTGTTAGAGCTTAAAGGGAGCAGCAACTGAATATACCAGTTATGTACTCTGTTATGTGTTCGTAGCCATTTAGTATGTGTATTTCTTGCCATGTCCATGTTCTTATTTTTGCTATGTACAGCCTTTGTCAGAAGTAAGTAAGAGCCCTACAGGTTTGTCTCTCAGCCTTATTGTGTGGCTCGTTATGCATTGCAAACATTTCAAATCTCTCGAAGATGGGAGGAACTCTTGTCCTTGCTCCTACAAAATTTGGAACTTCCACGGATACTGCCAGAGCTCCACTGCATGACTTGAAAGCAAACCACTTGGACTCGTTACTTTTGACAAGGACCGCACCATTCATTTGCAGACCAGTTCCATATTCATTGTCACTTTGGACTGCACTACACTGTTCAGATGCAGGGAAAAGTGCACACACTTTACCAGCAACCAGTTTACAGTAATGTTCATTGGGCACGACTCTACATAATGGAACATGAATCATACCACTTGCTTACATAGAGAAGTAATTATTAAATATAGAAGCATGGTAGAGCGTGCAGCCTGGCTCATAGGAATTGCGTGCATTTTATTCAGGTGCCAGAGTATGTGTTCAATGCACATTTTGTGTACATTGGTTCAAGTTGAGCTGCCTTGTTTGCTGACTGTTACTGCATCGCACGTGTCTTTCCTTTGCAGGGGCATGATGGCCTTGGCTGAAAACAGCTACTCGGAGGCGTATCACTTCTACGAGGAGGCCAGCAAGTTGCAGCCAAAGAATCCCCTGGCATGTTATATCTTAGCTCTGGTGTTTCATTCGCTCTGCGCCTTTCTTGTGCATTCATACCACCGTGTAGTGGCTTGAACTTGTTGCCTTGCTGCTACAGCATGCGTGCAATCGCTCGAAGTCAAGGGGTGCACACACATTTGTAGGCAGCTCAATAACGTGTTGGGACTAAAATTTGAGTTTGAGATGATGTTTCAAGTGTTGGGACTGCCTTACATGAGATCGGTGGTGCTGCTGCCATTATTGACTAAATTCGTTTCAGTGCGATTAAATTCACTTGAACTTTAACCACTAAAGAAAAGGGACACAGCCATGGATCATCATAAGCTTATTGCTTGCATCCAATACAATATGGTTGTAGTATATATCTCACTAGTTTGCCTAAATGGTATACAAGAATGAAAAAACTGCCATTTGTCTGCAGTGATGCTGTGGCATACCATTTGATTGTTATTTTAATTTTGTAATCTCTGCATTGGAATAGCTGGGTCTGCTTAGTTACATTGTTGAAGAAGGTGTTCCTAGCTTCTTCGCTGACCTGCAGAGGTAGGTTTTACTGTGCCTGTGTCACTGAACTGTGCATCTGTTTACTAATCTCCTGACGTACAGCTTGCATTTTTAGTGCACCTGTTGCGCACAGCAACTAGAGCTGCGCTCAACAGTGGTGGGGTGCGGAAATGTCCATGTACCAAGTCTTTATTGCACATTTAAGGACCCCATATCGTCAGCCTGGAGTTCAGCACTATGGTGTAGGTATATGATAGTCGTGGCACACCATAGGCCTCTCCATAGTGTAAACAGCGCAACGTCAAAAAGGTGTGACCTGATGGGCGAAATTATCCACTTTCGGTCTCGATCCGGTTTTTCTTTGCTCCCCGATTCGAGACACCTCACAGCCTTTCTTCTCCCGCTTAGAGCCTCCTCGGTACAGCGCATGTCTTGCCCATCGGACCAGAAACACGTGCGCTGATGAAGTAAGCCAGAAGAGGTCTGTTGGCATGTGAAAGAAAGAGGAAAAAAGAAAAAAAATTCCCCCGATTTACCTGGTTAAGCTAAATGTGACTTAGGTGCACTAGCTCGTTGGCTATTGTTTAGCTTTTTATAAGCTTGAAAATTTGAGTAAATTTGAGTTTCACTCAAATCTTCCTGCGGTCGTTCCTCGGCTTTCCTCTTGCAATAAGCCGCCAAAGCTGCTCGTTGCGATTTCAGTCGTCGTTCCATCTATTCAGTGATCTCTGAAGCCACTTGCACATGCCTCTCGACCGCATGTTCCTCGGGCAACTTCATCATTTGCCTCTTGTTTCTCGCTCTTCATCCGTTCCCATCTCTCGTTTAGCAAGTCTACGCTGTGTTCACCAATCTGCTTCGGCTCGCCACCTCACTATAACCACTGGATCGGCTGACTCACGTTGGTGCTCGCTTCTTTTGTGTTGCTGTTCAGCTCGCCATGAATGCCATTTGATTTCGGATTCTGTCAAAGGACCAGCTTCTTCCATGATTTCCTCTGCACGGTCCTCTGGCGACTTCATCCTTCGCCTCTTTCTTTTCTGGCATCTGTATGTGCACACAACCACGTTTCTCACTCTTCACCTTCACGCCCTCTCTCCATTCGGCTGCAGCTGGCGCGACGCTCCTCCGAGCTTCACCTGGACATAATGGCTTTTTCTCTAGTGACCAATCTAGTGATAGCGCACTAAAAAAAAAATTAGCTGGCAAATGCTCTCGGGTGTCGGAGAAGTAGCAATTGAGCTCCATGCTGAGGTCGTCCAGCTTATCTGTTGCTTCAGCTTTCCAGAGTGGTGTGCATTCGGGGTGCTCGAAATGATCGTATTCTAAGCACCTCGATCAGCCCCAAGGCTAGCCGGTTTAGTTGTGACTCTTCTGGAGAGCCAGAATTTCTTGCGCTGCAACAGCAACAAGGATTGCATTTTTTGAAGTCTAAAAAATATGGCCACTACGAATATGGTATGCTACGTGGGGTTTAATGTCTCAGAGCTGTACGTGGGCTTTGAGGGATGCCACAGTGGAGGGCTCCGGATCAATTTTGCCCACCTGGGGTTCTTGATCGTGCGTACTCACACTGTATAGCATACGGGCATTTTGTGTGCATCAAAATGTGGCTGCCATAGGCGGGATTCGATCTCACATTCGTGGGCTTAGCAGCCAAACGCTTCAGCCACTAAGCCACTGTGTAGATCGGTGCAGCTGTACATTATAGCGCCGAGTTGCGAATCTTCAATTACAGTGGGGCACTTAACTGTCGTAGTGAAATGCCCGCCACCGGAGACAGTGTTATCCTGAAGAGAATGCTCTCCCTACTCAAACCTGTTTTTAATCACCAATAGTCTGGTGGAGGAACCAGCAAGTCAGGTTCATGGCCACCATGAAGCAACATGTGTAGGCTGTTGGCCACTCAGCTTTTCTCACTGTATTGCACAAACCAGTGGCACTTAGCAAGCCATTGACAGCTTTTCTGGACATATCTGTCTCACCCGAGAAATTGTTGGCTGTCAGATTAGATTACAACTCAACAGCTCATGGCAGGACACTGTCTGATTGAAAGTTTCTTGCCGTGTTTTGCCACGCAGTTTATTAACAACATGGCAGTCTGCCTTCTCTACCTGGGCCGGTTGAGTGAATCTGTCAGCCTGCTAGAGACGGCCATGCACGGCGACCCTGTGCTGTGCCTTCACGAGGGTTTCCTGTTCAACGTGTGCACACTCTACGAGCTGCAGTCCTCGGAGGCGGTCACCAAGAAGCGGAGCATGCTCCGCCTGGTCGCCAAGCACGCTGGCGACGGCTTCAACGTGGCTTCACTCAAGCTGCAGCCAGCCAAGACGTGACGCTGACTGGGCAGCGTGCGCTTGTAAACAGTCCGACCTGACCAGCAATGGTGCACAGGTGCTGTATACCGTGCATAATGAGGTCAGTGGGTACGCAGCTCTTTGACGGACTTGTTGCATGAGTTTGTGCCAAGTTCAACACTTCGTCATTTCACATAACTCGCCCCTCGTCATGTTGGAATGGTGTGCAGGTCAGTTTAATATTACACTGGGGTTGACAAAAAAATAATTATGGTGTCTGGCATAGCATGATAACATTAAGAAAAATATTCGCAGTGTGAAAGACAGTTCAAAGCATTTATGTTTCATACAATGATATTGAGATGTATATAGTGACAGTTGTGCTGAACATGCTTTTTTGGTCGTTTTCAGGTGACCTAGCTGTACTGCTTAACATGAAATTTTTCTCTCAGCAAGTTGCTGGTAGCATTTAGGCCGTCACAGACATTACCCGCATGATTGAGCTAGCCATCTAATATCGTTGCTGCAAATTGATACCACAGAAGAATGCATATGCACCCTTAGTATTACTCCCACGTGTTGATAATTACTCAAGCCTCACATGCTTAGCTATAGAAAACTGTGCTGTAGGTGCTTTTGCTCCTCTGAGGGTGTTTGATGAAGTCAGTTGCCAACATTCCGGAAAGAGATGTTTACTGTTACTGTGCAGCTTGTTTGTGGCTGAGTACATATTGAGAACTACAGTAAGCTTGATTGTATCTAAATGGTGATAAAGATTGTGAGGGAATGGAATTGATAGGTCTGGTAAAACCAGATTAACAATGATAAAATAACAGTGGCTCGAGAAGGGATAGGGAGATGAGAGTTGCTGTAAACCTAGTTGATTGCGGCATTGCAAACTGTAGCTTTGCCACTGCATTGCTGTTGCAGTGCATGGCACATCTTTGTAAATAGAATTGCGGAGGATTCCAATGCATTCGTTCTGCAGAAGAGTTGTGACATGTGATGCTGGCAAAAAAAAATGTTGCTCGAGAATACCATGGCCTGTAACTTTTCCCCGTGCTGCCGGGATTTGTTCTAGGACCTTGGGTCCAGTTGTTTTTGTATGGTCAGATATCCTAACCACAGATTGGTGCCCAAAAATTTTTGATGTCCATTTTATAAGAGCTTTAGTCTATTGGAATTTGCCATGAGTCACATTAAAGTATTATGGAACCAGAATATGAGCAAAGAGGTGTTCATGATGACAAGCATTTTGCAAAAGTTTGCTAGCATGGGTATAAAATAAAACATAAGTTTATTGTGAAAGAGAAGGCAGTGTGACAAAATCTGTGGTTTGATTTTTATTATAAAAACACTCTTCAAAAAACATTTCATACCACTATGAAAACAAGCTCGCATTGGAGCAGAGGGTGTATACTACAATAAAAGGAACCATTTTTTTTTAGGCTATAGATGTAAGAAGTCTAGTAAATAGAGCAATGCAAAATGCATAAAATAGTACTTCATGCCTTTATTTGCCTACCATATTAATGCAAAATTAAGCGCCCCATAATCTTGAGCACTGATTCTTTGATGACCCCTATTAAAATACAAATTCTTCAAGTCTGGGTGCTCTGCTTTAGTTCAAATGTCTCTACTTTAAAAAGTGGGGCGCTTAAATTTGCGTCAACATGGCAAGCATGTATGATACTTCAGTGACTGACACAGTGAACAACAAAAACAGTAAACAACAAATAGAAAATCCATCTTCTTGTGCCAAACTTCTATTAATGCCTCTCCAGCTGCGGACAGTCATGCAACGAATGTTAACCACTTAGCAACAGCTGTGTATTATAGCTAGTGTAGTAATAAAATTTGGTAAAACAGTAAAAAGAATGTTAAACGTGGCCTGCAGGAAATTTTCTGTCATGCATCAACATCATGGTAAGTGCAAATGCATATCGATCTTTTTCAAAAGTGTGTAGCTCATGCTGTGCACAAACAATGTGTTTTTAAGCTTTAAGGGAGCATGGTAAACACTGCTTTTGACAGTAGAGCACAGTAGCAGCCCCACTGCATGCCCCGATGAACTAGCGCAGTTACACCTTAACTGGCCCATTTACTTTTGACAAAGACTGTACTGCATTACTATCCGCAGCAGTCTTTGGCACAAATTAAAAGACTAGATTGACAATTTGAGATGCTTCTGACTAGGCACAAGACGAGAAGACAGAGGCTGGTAGTGGCTTGTAAAAGAATAAAAAGATAACAAAAGCTTGCAGTGACATGATCTGAACAAAGCAGGCAAAAACAACGACACAACCAGCAAAAGGCCTTAGATGCGACTAGTGTTCTTTCGTTTGTCTTCTTACTTTGCGCTCTTTGGGGTCCTGTCAACGAAAGATCACAGCACAACCCTGACTACATGAGACCCAACCAAGGACATCAAAAAGAAGTTTGGAAGTTACAAAATGTCGTCGGGTAAGGCTCTCCCATCTCTGCTACTGATCTCCGGCCCCTAGAAAACCGTTGGGGTTCTTCTTCTGCCAGTTCCACATGTCTTTGCCTTGAGAAGAAAAATATTTAAAAAAGCGTTACTTCATTGTTCAACGATTTCAGCCATGTATATATCTGTACATATTAAAAAAAAAAAGACCTAGATAACAAATGTGTGTTCTGTGTGGCTCCAGTGCCAGTTATATGAAGTACCTTAAGCATATGTTATTTTTTCAATTTGCAGTTTGAGGTTCGCTGCTTATGCAATTTTGATCCTAACTGATCAATTATGGGCAATGACTTTCGAGAGAAGATAATGAACATGCGTGTAAGACAGCTTTTATGTTCCTACAATAGACTAGTAATGGTGTAGCTAGCCATAGAAAATTACTGCCACAAAAGCCTACAAAGAGAATGAAATCTCTGTTAATGTCTCTTCTCTCCCTGTTGTCAAGTAGACCAAGACTGATAAGAAAGGCAAACAAAAAATGTGTCTCCACCAGTCACTCATCTCGATTCCAAACTAACTCACACTTGCAAAACAGAAAAGGTTGTTTTTAAAGGGAATTTGCACAAAAATGCTCATGCCACTGTGTCCCATCACCTAAGGCACATGTTCAAAGAATCAGTGATGTCATTGCTGTCCAGTTATTAAAGGGACACTGGGGATGAATACAAATTTGACTGTATCAATAGGTTACTGCCTTCTAATCGCTAAGCGACAACTATCACCAAATACAGAGCTTTTAATAGCCAGAAAAGACCAGAAACTAAATACACGAGTTGCCATCACCAGCCAACTTCGCAGGTAAAGTGCGTGCGTCGACAACGATTTCTGGGCGTGAATCCCAAAGGCTACTCTACATCTCCATTCACTTCAAAACAGTGGCAGCCCGTCCTTTTCGGTAAAGATGTTACGAATTGGGAGTTTGGGAAGATATTTAAATCCAATTTTCTGGCAATAAATTTATATTTTGCTGCTGGAAAAATGTTAGTATAGCCACAAGGAGCCAGACAAGCAATTTTTACTGAGAGAAATAATTGGATAGAGATGCCTTCAGTGTCCCTTTATTGCATGCAGCCGTGGACTGCCTGCCTGAGGTTAAGAGGGAACGATATGTATACTTAATACTACACCAAGTGCTATGTTAATAAGCCCTGTATCGTTTGAAATCTGTGTTCCATAGGCTGCCAGTTAGTGTACTAATTGTTCCGAACTAGCTTCTTTCTTTTAGTGTGACACTCTCGGTCTGTTGACGGATTGGTGTCCCAGTTCCACTAAAAATCCAGCTTGAGCTTCATTAAAAGGACAATGAGCACAAATTAAATATCGACTGGTTACCAAATGTTGAAGAAGCTACTTTCACTGGAAACGGAGTTTGTATACTGCGATGACGTTGAGTGGTTTTTTTTTTTCTTTGCGGATCTCCGAGGGCAGACCCACTGCCACCCACTTCCAGACAGTGATCGTGGAGCCCATAATCATCTCGACGTCATCGTTGTCACAAGTTTGAATCGAGTTGCGGGGAAAATTTCGTTTTGAAATCCAAATTTCTGTGCAGTAAATACATCTTTTAGTGCTGAATGAACACCAACGTAGCCACAAAAGGCCAAACAATCGAATTTTACCGAGAACAAAAATTCTATGGAATTATCCTCTGTGCCCCTTTAAAGGACTATAGACAATAATGTTTTGATTGCATGTTTTGTTATTTCAGATGATGCGTTAGACATTAATATACATGACTCAGCCTGTGGCATTTGCCTACGACCACTGAATAACTTATAATTCAATTTGTTCTTGACGCTGTTTCTTTTTCGGTTTCATCAATCAAATGGTGGCTGTGATGTGTAGTTAGTCATAGGTCACATGAGGCAGAAAAAAAAAAAAGGCAATGCGGCTGCTGATACGTCATTTGTTGTCATTCCAGCTTTTGAAGCATGCTGTTTTAAGTATTGTAGTGAATTAAAACTACATATCAGCATTTATATTGCAGCTTTTCATGCCTCCCATGACCTAAAGTCTAACTACACGCCATAGCCATCGTTCGGTTGATGAAACTGAAACAGAAAAACCATGAGAGAAGACATTCAGTTAAACTATATTATGGTCATAAGTAAATACCACATGATGATCCATGTATTCTAATGTCCATCGCATCGTTTAAATGAAGAAAACAGCCGCCATGGTGGCTCAATTGTTGCGATGCTTGGCTGCTGACCCGAATGACGCAGGTTTGATTCCGGCCGTGGCAGTCTCATTTCGATGGAGGCGACATGCTAGAGGCACGTGTGCTGTGCAATGTCAGTGCAAGTTAAAGAAACCCATGTGGTCAAAATCATCCGGATTCGTTCACTACAACATCCCTCGTAGCCCAAGTCGCTTTGGGATGTTAAACTTCATAAAGCCATAAAACCAAACTAAATGAAGAAAACACGGTATTAAAATTAGGTGTCTATATTCCTTTAAATATGTGCTTAAGTAAATGAAAGCAGCTGGTTTGTGCGGGACCTTGTGCCCCTGCCAGTGCTACAGTGCGTGGCATGACGCAACTCACACATGTCGTAGAGAGACTTCTCGGCCTTCCAGCCAAGCTCCTGCTCAGCACGGGTCGGAACTGCAAAGAGCCCGTCAACATCACCCTGTCTCCGTGCGACGATCTTGTAAGGCACCTTGACACCACTGGCCTGTTCAAACGCGGTGATCACATCCAGCACAGATGACCCACGGCCCGTGCCCAGGTTGTAGGGCTGCAGATAGAAGGCGTTACATGTTGTCAAACCTCAAAATTTGGACTCCAGGACAAGCAAACCAGTTAAAGTGCAACACAAGATAGAGAAAAGAAAGCTTAGTCAAGCGAAATAGTGTGCTTCAAAAGACTAGGTGAAGTAAGAAAACAGAGCTCAACAATAAACGAAAGTGTGAGGAGCTGCAGTATTTAAGCTGATAATGAACTTATGGCTCCCTAGATTTTATTTAACGCGTATCTCCATGCCAGAGTAGATAAAACATGGACAACACCAAAACTGCAACTTCACCACGGTTTTTGTAATACTTTTAGATATAAGAAAAGTTTCTCCTCGTCCAGCAGACTCATTATTTACAGATAGCTTTATAGTCTAATCACCAGTCTATAACTTTGTGCTTAGATTAAACACCACTGTGCTACCTGTCTTTCTCTGCTTTCATGATGCAAAGTGGGAAGTGGTCGCATTTATGCAGGAGACTATGAGCTAGCTGAGATAAATGCTGCAGTTTTTCTTGTAGCAAACACGGGAGAGGGGCACCAACCTTGCATCCGTCTATGTCTCCAGCCATGACCTTGTCTAGGGTTGCCACATGACCTTTCGCAAGATCAACCACGTGTATGTAGTCTCGCACACCTGCGTCACGACAAAATACGCACACCTTCAGTGTTGTGCCTTTCTTTTGCTTTCTCCCGGCTGTTAATCACTCTAAATAAAAAAGCAGCAACGATAGCTATTTTTTCTTTCACTATAACTGCAGGCATGAATCAAAGATTGCACAAATTCAACTGTAAATCGGTGATCTTTGCACCGACAGCAGTTTACAATTAAGTATTCCTGTCATTTCTGTCAGCTGCGTATCAGCTATACATAGCGTTCTTTTCTTGTCAAGAAAGAAATCTCTTTCCCTCGGACATTGTCAGCATTGGCGGCATTCACTAGGCTGGGCGATAAAAGTAAATAAGTAAAATAATGCAATGACTGAGGAACTTCAACTACAGCGATGAAGGGCAGGTTGAGCAGCTAACTGTGACTGTGAATCCGGTACTTTCTACTAACTCTTATAACTCAACTTCTATGATAAGCAGAATGATAATTTTACCCTTAGTTCAGTCCTTGATGTCAAGACAAACCAGTCACCTACGTTTCAGCAAGTTCCGTGCAGCGAACTGTATTATGAGCTCTCTCCAAAAATTTATAAGCATATTGCATAAGTTCACAAGGACTTGTTTTACATGAAATAAATGACATATTTAGAATCGGCACACAAAAATACATGTTTCCTGAAGATTGCATAATTGTAACTTCATTGAAAGTTTTTTTTTAAGAGCCAGGTCTCTCCTTAATTCACGAGCTGGACTTGAACAGTAACACGTTGACTCCATGTGGTCTAGTCATCCACTCAAGAGGTGTACACAGCTACAGAGGGAGCAAGCACTTTGACAACTTCAGTGTTTCCGAAGGCCTGAAATGTCCATGAGCTCTAAGTTGGGAACTTCAGTTAAGGCGTTTTATTAATCACTGAAGCACTGCATTAATGTGCACCTGTAATGTGTGATCGGAAAGAAGGGAATTGCAAGAGGGAAAATCAAATACAGCTCACCTGTGCCATCGTGGGTGTCGAAGTCATTGCCAAAAACAAACAGCTCGGGGCGCCGGCCAATGGCCACTTGCGACACGTACGGCATGAGGTTGTTGGGCACTCCCTGAGGATCCTCGCCAATGTAGCCAGACTCGTGAGCACCCACAGGGTTGAAGTAACGGAGCAGAACTATCGACCAGCCCTGGATTGGAAAACGGTATCGGCGCTGGCAGTCAGAGAAGTGTGCCCGCACTCAACTGCTTGAGTTATCAGCTGTGCAGAAACTTGAGGTCGGTTTAGTCAAGCCAAAAGCACAAGTAGCAAGAGAAGGTGGCAGAATGAGTGCGAGATAGATTGGAAGGGCAGGAGCGCTACTTGGGGAGTCAAAGTGTCAAGCGGTGCAGCACTTTACAGCACTGGCACTACCATCAAGGAGGAAAGATGGAACAAGCAACTCTTCTGATAGCAACTGTGCTGCACGACGTGCAGTTCAGTGGCCAGTTTTGTGCGAAACAGCAATTTTATGTCGTTTCTGAGTGGACCAGGCAAGCCGCTAACAGTTGCAAAATAAGACATCTCTGCAAGATCTGGCTGCATTAAGTAAGTGAATAGTATGTATGAGGAAGTTCCTTAGTGTTTTTAGCCAACACCTACAATATCTGCACAACAACAGTCACAAAAAGCATTCTTAATTGCTTACTTCTCAGTTAAAAATGTCGCACAAGTACATGTAAAGGTGCCTCCAGTATGAAAGGCAACGACCACTTTGCGCAAAAATAATATTTTTGGTTGAAAACGACTTTTGGATTTTGTATGCCAAGAGGAAAAATAGTAATATACAGGAAAAGGCGTGCTTGTGACACGTGGATGCCAAGCAGTAATTACATCTTTATTGCATAATTATGGGGTAATCATCAACTGAATACTCAGACTTTGTTGCCTGTCATATAGAGGGAGGTGGACAATAGAATCTAATGGATTGATGCCTGGTAATAACAGGAATGCATGCCCTCCAATGAACAGGACACCACAAGCACTGCGGTTCTTGTGGTTGGTTTTTAATGCTAGTGGATTACTTACGATGGGTTGTGACACAGAGCACACGAGCCCTGGTGTGCAACAAATGTGTGTGTTTGAACAGAAATGAGAGATATATATGGTATCACTATGCATTGTGCCAGTTGGTGGTATCACTTGGAACAGCACGCACCTTCTCTGACGCACTGAGATCCTTGAGCATCTCTTCAATGAAGTACTTGGTACGTCCGTAAGGGTTGGTGCAGGACCGGCCCGTCGGGTGGTCCTCATCGATGGGCAGGTACTGGGGCACGCCATACACAGTGCATGAGCTAGAAAATATCAGCTTCCTCACGCCGTGGTTCCTCATCACCTGCGCATGAGCACCAGTTTACTCTGTATTCGTCCCTCTTACGAGACACTTTATCATGAATTCAAAGACTTGTGAAAGCTTTGTTTTAATTGTCCTGAGAGTGCGTTGCTGTCAACAGCTGTGAAATGGTTTAAGAGTTGTACATAACTGTGAAGTTCAACATTAGTGTGCAGTTCTAACCTTTATTTACTTGCATAAGAGGAGAGTTATGCCCAAAGGTGTGCACATTCTCCTAACATAGTGAAGTTAAACAGCACAAAAATTTCTCTGCATGAACATCTTATGTGTGCAGTTAAATTTTCTTACGGAAGAAATCAAATTTGATGCCTATGATGACATGTGCCCATCAGTTTCTCAGCACTGGTTGTTTCATTTTGGCTTATTCAAACTCAGTGTTCCAATGCCGTTCATACATTTTTCCGTAACAACTGTTTGATTCTAATAGAGGTCTATCTATGTGCTTCTGCTCTGTAGTTCATTATGCAAATCCATCATGTGAAGGAAAAATGTTTGTTGCTGTTGTCTGAAAACAGCTGTTCAAAACAGAGCTGATGTGGCAACAAATCACACAGGCTATAAGAGCCAAATAGAATGTCCGTTTTTAAAATTGTCGAGCTGGATTGCAACATGTGAGCCCGCATGCAAACATATAAGTGTAGATGCATGAATTGGCCTCCAAAAAAGAAAACAGGAAAAAAGATACCACAATGCACTAAAGACTGGTATATGGGGTTAAGCACATTAATCTGTAGGCCAACACTTTACCTATTATGCGATAGCATATACATCTCATTCATTCAAAAAGCCGTCGGTGTAGTAGTAGTCGGCACCGTGTGTCAGAAATAATCGTATCAAGGTAATTTGAGGTTCTAGTGATTGATAATTGAATGATATGTGATTTAGGCTATGGCGAGTTAATGAAATCATTGTAATTAATGCATTAGTTAAAGAAACGAAAAAAATTGAAAAAAGGGGGCCCAAAGGCGTCAAAATGCTCAGAATGAAAAGTCAATGCTTGATGGTGCTAATTAAGAAAATTTAAATGGCTTAATTGATCAATTAATTAATTGAAACAATTAAAAATGAAAATGCGTTCAAAGGTGTCAAACTGCTCAGAATGGAAAGCCTAACCCACTGCGCTATCGTGTCATACCCTTAAGGCGGAGCTTAAGTGTCCTCTACAATTTTTTTTTTTCATTCTCTCATTGAGTTTCATGCTACTTGTTTCTGTGCAAATCTGTGTCTGTCACCATATCCACCTAAGTATGCAAGATCAGCTGCAACGAGAGCCTGTAGGCTGCAAAGCTTGTACGTGGCTTGCGCCAGACATAAGCAGGTGGCTGGCATAACCAGCTGTGGACTGTTCGCACGCTGAGCTCGCGCCATAACTAAAACAAAGCGAAAGAAAAAAAAACAAAGCGGGAAACGAGGTGAAGGAGGATACACTCTACATGTGCTTGGAAGGATGCAGGCGTTGATGCACATACGAATGTGCGGTAACTCACGTCGAGCAGGTTTACAGTTCCACCTAGGTTGTTGCGGTAGTAGTCCAGTGGAATTTTCCACGACTCGCCGACGGCTTTGAGTGCCGCAAAGTGGATGACGCAGTCAAAGCGGTGCTGCATGGACAGGGAGAAAAATAATCTTATCATAGTGGGTTATTGTGTTGCTTTCAAGTTTATTGTTCTAGCTGAGCCCCATTCAAATGATACACCTACTTTGCTTATAACCTCAGTCTTCAGACAGTTGGATCTGCAAATGCACATCTTGATCTTTTGCACCAGCACCTTCAGACGGCTTGTTAGCATAAATCAAAATAAAATACTTTTAAGTCTGGAAGTTCCCAGGCTCGGAGAAAAAAAGTTATGCAGCCACAGGTCTGACAACTTTACCCGGAGTTTTTTCTTTGAACTCTGCACTGCTGGTTTTGATGTCTTCCAGAGCATGCCTTGTGCTAGAACATGTATTCAGTTAAGAGCATGTGCAGCAGAACAGATTTAAATCAGAATTACGAATAAATCTATCTCTACTGATAGATGGATAGCTGATAGATAGCTTGTTTGGCCAACATGAATGGAACACTGATTTAAACAGGGCAACCAATGTGAACAGAGGGCAAGCTCTCTTCTGGTGTGAAAGAAGACTTGGCAGCATTTCACATGGAAAGAGTGGCAATGGTTAGGCCAACTGATGTCTCTCGTGCTGCTGTGAAGGTGTGCCATGATTATTAAGTGCTGTTAGTCTGCACGCATGTATCATGGCATCGGCACAGGGAGAATGATGCTTTGCATTAAAATGCTTATATGCTGCATGCTTCGGTCTGTTTTTCATGAAACAATGTTGTGTCACGCTTGCCTTCTTGAAGATGTCGTCTATGGCATCTTGGTCCAGCAGGTCTGCTTTGTAGAATGTCACCGACTTGCCGGTCAGTTCCTGCACCCTTCGTAAGCTCTCTGGCATTTTGCCTTCCTTATCTGGAACAAACAGTGGGCCCATATCAATCTACAATGAGTGGGAAAGATACAAAGAGAACTTCACCTGTTTGCATAGTGGTTACAGTGTTATCTACAAACACATTCACAGTGCTGTGAACTTTTTCGCAGGAAAGCAATGGAAAGCTGATTATTATTATGGACACGGCACACGACCCATATACATTTCTCATAGTGTATATTTGAAGATTGCAAAAGCTAAAGGTTGTGTCATTGGGACAGACTCCTCGGTCTTGGTTCTTCAAAGTTACACATACATGGTGCGTTTTCCTGGTGAGTAGAACATTAAAAAAATCCGGCTTTAGCAGAAGAACTTTTTTTTTTTGTCAGCAGAATTTTTCTTTTTTCTCTTCACTAAATCGGCGCTCGGCAAATCGTAAGCTGCCAGCTCAGGTAGTGGTCTTCACATTACTGCTTATCCCGCACGACATTAGCAAGCATCTTTCATGAGCATAAGTCCGCTTTGAAAGGCGCTTAGCTTTCACCCGAACACTAAAACAAACGAAAAAAAAAGACGTCTCAGCACAACTTGTGCGTCGTCTGCTTCGAGAGGCTACGCATGCGCGGTAAGGCGCGCGCGTAACAGCAGACGCACGCGCACCGCTACCACAGCTGTAAGATATGAGCGCCGCTGAAAGAAAGAAAAATTGAAAAAAGACGACGGAGAGAAACAACCATCGGAACAATTGCATCAATCGCCGTACCCGGATGAGCGTTGTGGAAATTGTCCATGACGACGACATCGTAGCCGGCGTTGAGCAGTTCGAGGACGGTGTGGCTACCCACGTAGCCGGCGCCTCCGGTCACGAATATGCTGCCCTTGGACATCTTGCGCACTCTCCCGCCAGAGACGATGGCACCTATCAAGAAACGACCTTTGCACCGAGAACTGCACGTAGTACGTCCGCCTCGAGACGGTGACGTAAGAGAATGTCACACTCCGCTATTACACTGGCAAAAATACGCGCCGCACCAACTGAATATGAATGGCATTTTTTCTTCGCAGTATCTGAAGCTTTATAGAGATCTCTAAAGCATGTTCACACAGTTCAGACGTCTCTCTTGGAGCACGATCAAAGAGCGCGCGCCGTAATCGCGTTCCATTCATTCGACGGCCGATTTCCGGACATCTCGAAATCTGCGCTCGGAGCGAAAGGTTCGAAATTCTCGGCAAAGAGATAAGTGGGAGGTGTTCTTTCTACTCACGTCGACGCGCTACGTGGTGCAGTGGGGATATCGATGCGACTACTGCTGTTCTATCGTCCCAACCAAGTCAGCTGCACGACCACATCACCAACTCGAGATCCCTCCTCCAAGGCAGTCCTCTGTTTCGGTTTCCGTGCGGCACCTTAGCGCCACCACAACCACAAATTCTAACATTATTACAAAAGAAAAATAACGGTATTAAGGCATGTCTGGTTAATTTTTGTACAGCAACACAATTGTTTTGTTACCGCTTTACTGTAACCCATGCTAGAGTGAACTACCCATGCTGTAACTTGAGATGCTGACAGGAAACGCTATACCCGCTCCAGTGAAAAACAACAGGGAGCGCTGTCGCACTTCCGGTCTGTCATTGCCGTGCATTCGAACCGTGTAGGAAGCTGTGAATGTGCGGCGATTTTCGATTTTTTTTCGGTGATATTCTTTAGTTGAGTGCCTCACATCGCGCCCATTCATCGGAGCAGACATGGAGTGTCTTGTGGGCATCGCTTTTAAAGACTTCGCGCTGATGGCAGCCGACAGGACGACTGCGTTCAGCATCATGGTTCTCAAGCACGGTGAGTGTGCGCTTTTGCATTACGCCGTTTTCTCGTCCCGTACAAGTCTCCAAACGGCCTGGGTGAAGTCGAAAAGTTTGTTGGCGGATATGCAACATTTTGTAGAGACGTCGCACACAGAGCGGCTGTACACTACTCCGTGTGCTTCAAATATGCCGGCTCATATGTGACGGTAGATGCTGTACAGCTTGTTTTCAGCTTGAAGTCCTGTTGGCGTGAGATTTTCTCGAGTGCCTGTAAACATTTCAAGCCTCTAGGTGGCTTGCAGACAAAGTGTGGCTTTTGTCCGGGGCAAAAAATCGCCGGCAGTGCACGGTACCCAATTTTCGTACCCGCCTGAAGCGCGATCTGTCGACGCCGAGGTGCACTCGTCGCGTCGCCCATGACGCTTGCGTTTTCGATTAAAAGATTACACAACCATGGCGACGCACTCCGGTTGTTGGAGTTGCAGTCAGGTCGCTGAAAGTGGCCGCATAGCTCGCGGTTGGCGCTGCTGTCGCTTACACGCTCGCGCTGAGCTACATTCGCGAGGTTGCACGACGCCGCCGACGATTAAAGCGCGCTCCGGCTGAATGCCTGTCGTGTTGTGCTTGATTTCCGCGGCTTTAATGCGTCGCGTCGTTTGTTGAGGTCGTTGCGTTCTGCTAATCTGCGAGCGCTGTGCTGTGCCGAGTACCATGGACGGGCGCGCGCTGTGTACGGTCACGTCCTCCCGCGGGAGCCCATGTCCCTACGATCGCAAACAAAGCCGCGCGTGCTGTTGCTGGGGGCTTGCACCACTGCGACGTGAGTGGTCCGCGGCGGGCCACAACATGGCGATGTGTTGACGGAGTGAGCGGCCCGTTCGCTGGTGTCGTCGAACCTTCGGCCGTGACGGAGGGGAAAGCCCGCCCGGCCGCCGAAGTCACACAAAGAAACCGCGCTCCCAGCCGCGTGGGCCGATGCGTGCCAGGTTGGCCGAGCTGCGGCGTGCCATGAGCTTCTCGGGCAAAGCCAAGGTGACAACAAAGACCCCGGCGGACAGCATCGAGTATGACCAAGTCTCGTTCTCGGCGGCGCCGAACGGCGATGTCTGCGACAGCGGCGGCGGTGACAACAATGCCGAGCTGGCCCTCATCGACAGGCAGCTTCCCCGGGAGCTGCTGCTCAAGATCTTCTCCTTCCTGGACGTGGTGTCGCTCTGCCGCTGCGCCCAGGTCTCGAAGGCGTGGAACGTGCTGGCGCTGGACGGCAGCAACTGGCAGACGATCGACCTGTTCGAGTTCCAGCGCGACATCGAGGGCCCCGTGGTGCAGAACATCGCGGTGCGTTGCGGCGGCTTCCTCCGCCGTCTCGGACTGCGCGGCTGCCAAAGCGTCGGCGACGCGGCGATGCAGGCGTTCGCCGCGCACTGCCGCAACATCGAGGCCCTGACGCTGAACGGCTGCCGACGCGTGACGGACGTTACGTGCGAGAGCATCAGCGCGCACTGCCCGCGGCTCGTCGACCTGGACATCGGCTCGTGCGGCCAGCTGACCGACCGCTCGCTGAGGGCGATCGCCGCGGGCTGCCGCAACCTGGAACGCCTCGACGTCTCGTGGTCGCAGCAAGTGTCACCCGAGGGCTTCGTCTGCATCGCGCGCGGCTGCCCGCGCCTGCGCTCGCTCGCTGCCAAGGGATGCCCGGGCCTCAACGACGTCGCGTGCGAGGCGCTGGCCGACGGCTGCCGCGCGCTGCGCGCGGTCAGCTTCCACGAGTGCGGTGCCGTGACGGACGCGGGCGTCGTAGCGCTGGCGTCGCGCTGCCCGGACCTGGCGTACGTGGGCCTCTCCAACTGCGCCCAGCTGACGGACGCCTCGCTGCAGGCGCTGGGCCAGCACTGCCGCGCGCTGCGGACGCTCGAGGTGGCCGGCTGCTCGCGGCTCACCGACGTCGGCTTCCAGGCGCTGGCGCGGAGCTGCGCCAAGCTGGAGCGCATGGACCTCGAGGAGTGCGTCCACATCACGGACGCCACGCTGGTGGCGCTGGCCGGCTTCTGCCCGCGCCTCGAGAAGCTCAGCCTGTCGCACTGCGAGCAGCTCACGGACGAGGGCATCCGGCACCTGGCCGCGGGCCTGGAGCGGCTCGCGCTGCTCGAGCTGGACAACTGCCCCTTCGTGTCGGAGGCGTCGCTCGAGTACCTGTCGCGCTGCCCGGCGCTGCGCCGCGTCGACCTCTACGACTGCCAGCTGATCACGCGCGAGGCCGTGGGCAAGTTCAACGCGCGCATGCCCCAGCTCCGCATCCACACGTACTTCCCGCCCCAGCAGGCGCCCCCGGTCGGGCCCAGGCACGAGGGCGGCCGCGACGACGGCGCGCAGCCCCGAGGCCGACCGGGCGCCGCTGGAACTCACCCGCGCTACTGTCGCTGTTGCGCGATACTCTGACGGGGCTTTCCCCCCGAGGAATTTTCTACTCGGAGTGCTTGTTACGGGCGTCTCCGTCTTGGGAACCACGGCCGCTACGCAACGCGCTGGTGGCTTTCCTGCTACGAGCAGCGTCGTTCCGCAACGAGGCCAGTGATAGTTTGGGTGTCAGGAACGGGCGCAGTCATACCTCTTCGAAACTACAAAAGAATGCAATGGCAGTGCTAAAATGTTTGGTCAGTCTGGGATCGCTTTGGCTCGGTGCACAGCGGCTTGACTCGTTTACCAGTAATCCTGCCCACGCACTGAAAACAAATCCAGCTCAAGTTTTGTGCATATAAGGTTCTAATGGTGCAGGGCACCTCGTGGTCAAATGAGTGAGTGGCACTGTGTGGAGAGTTAGCGCCGTTTAATTGAGGGAAGGATGGCTATGCGGCTAGAACTTGCTCGATTTAAGACCGGAAAGGTTTTACCAATTTATCTCCCCACTATTATTCCATCCAGTTGCGAAGAATGGCCTAAATCCCCCACCACCTTGCTTAGTGGGCATCCCCATTCTGCGGCTCTTCATGACGGTATGGCTGGAAAGAAAGGGAGGCCTGTGACGATTTCTACAAATTGCTAGAGCTGACTGGGGAGGCGATGCGACTCTTTCTACTGATGTAGTTTAGTAATGCTTGATACTTGAAGGTTGCGTGCTCTTGTACTTGTGTATGTGTGTGTGTGTGTGCATCATGCGCTCTCGGTGAATGCACCAGGTCATATTTTAGGTACTTGTGCAGGGTCTGTGATCCCGTAGGTGCCTTTCGATTACGTGCTGCTTTGCTAGCGTAACAATGCTTCTCTTGAACTGTTGTGTGTGTGTGCACCGTGCTGTGGCTGTCCGTGGAGCCGCCATTGATGCGTTCTGTAATGGTGACTGCCCATTTGTGGCTTTTTCTTTTGCTTGTGTGCTTGAATTTTTTTTTTACTGTATCGAATTTTGTTTGATGTAAGTGCCTTGTGCTCATTGTTACGAGAGTACAGCGGTAGTGAGAACAGCATGTTTTGTGTGCTTGTGTGACTTTGCTTCAGACCAAAGCTTTCTGACGTCTCTTTGTGGCATTCTGCTTATGATGGTATGCCTTGGTAGCAGATTTTGACTGGTTTACATGAGTGCGAGATCGTGGTGGACTCCTTAAGAAGCTGAGAAGTTCTCGTGACCCTTTGATTGCTTGCTTTGTGTGGCGTGCCTCAGGGAACTTCGTTGGTTTGAGACATAACAGAAGAGGACAGATGGTCTGGATTTTGTTTTGCAGTACATAATTGTGAGGTTTTCTTAACCCCTCTTGCAGTATCGTTTGGGCTACACAAACTGTGGCATGCTTTTGGTTAGAAGAAAAAAAAAACGCGTAGCTTTGTTGTATTTATTTTGCATTCGTGTGTTTTTGCGCTGCTAGCCTTTATATTCCATGCACATAAATCCCCAGCTTTTGTGCATCTTTGTATCTTTATTTGCTATGTTTCTTCGTTTTGTCCGATTTGTACCTTTGTTTTGTGAGTTGATTGCAACTGAGAGTTGTTGCAGGTGCAGTTTGACCTGCATTGTGAAGCTCCTTTCGGTTCATTGTAGGGGCAGTGGTGCTAAAGCCAGCACAGCCTGCTGTTTCATTGCTTATGGCGAATAGTCTTATACCTTGGGGTGTGAGCCACCTTCCCGACTGTTGCAGTCATGCTTGTAGCTTTTTCTCAGCCCGTTACCTTACATCAAGTTCCTTGCATTGGTCTCCTTCATTTTCAACTACTTTGCCTTCTTTGCCCCTTGTTGAAGGGGACAGTGCCTTTAGAAATAAAAGCTGGTCATTCTCTGCCTATTTTTAAAACTACCTTTTGCATGTGAAGCCAATATAGACTTAAGCTGAGCGTCAGCTTTGAACTCTGCTTTCGGGGTCATGATTTGTGCGTCCTGTGAGGATTTGTCTTTGCAATGCCTTTTCTTAGCGTAGATGATGTTAGCTGCAGTTTATTTGGCCATTTGTTTTCTCTCTTCCCCTCCTTTTTTTCATTGTGTGATATTCTAAATGTCGCACGCAGTTCAAACGGTGCAGGTACCTCCTTGTTGCTTGAAGCATCGTGATATTGTTCTTGATGCTGGTTGTGGTCTTGTGTATATAGCTAGTTATTTGGGAACTTGCATCAGCGATCTTTTGCCTCCTTTGTGTGGAGCTTAAAAACATGTTTGTGTGAGTTGAAGCGCTCATAAAAGTTGAAGCAGTTGGGAAAAGCGAAGCTGACTGCGGAGATACATGACCGACAGCTCTTGCATATCTGTCTGTCTGTCGAAGTTTCGTCGCGAACAGCACGCGTGCTGCCTTTTTGCAAGATGTCTGTCTGAATTGCGCTTTTGATAAGCTTGGAGTGACTGGTGCCCCCGTGTTTATTCACGCCGTGTTGTATTCCTCACCTGACCATGTCTATTCGGTGTGCTGGACCCGTGTGCAAAAGGCGGTCGTTTCTTTATTCTTATTGGGTTTTCATCTCACCTGGTTACTTCAGAACAGTGAAAGGCACACAAGTTGTGAATTGCGATTGGCACTTTCTCTATTCTCCTTCCAGAGTTCGTTGACCTTGCTCCCCTGTTCATTCACCAAAGAGAAAGGCGGCCGTCATGTGATCCTTGTGCTGACGCCCCCTGTTTCAAGTTTGTTTTGAAAGTGCAAACAGCCTTCTTGCAAAAGGAGCCTTGGCGGCAGTAGGGGAGAGGGGGTGTTTGACAGGTCAGGCTTTCTGTTTCGAAACGTCTTGTGGTTGCCATTCCCTCGCCACGATTTCTCATCTTTTTCCTTTTATCTTCCATTTCTCTCTTCTCTATCTGCCTGGCCCGTGGTGGTGCTCTCCAGAGTCCAAGGTTGGACGGGTGGAGATACATTATCTCTGGCAAGATAGCAGCAACTGTGTATTGCCTGTTGATCTCTTCGCAAAGCTCTGCGCTGTAGTCCTTTCAGGGTTTGTGTTCGAAGCCAACTTTTTTTGGGGGGGGGGGGGGGGGGGGGGATCTTGTGACATTGTAGTGATCTCTCCCCCTTTCTTCATGTGAGGACTGGCAGTGAGCTGTCTTGTGCATTCCACATTCGACACTTGTATTACCATGGCCTTGCATTTGTGTCCGCAATCAACCTCTGCTGCCCAGAGTGCAAGAGTTGTCGCCCTCGTTCCAAGTGATGAGGGCACCTGCCTTTTTCCTGTTTGCATTCATACTGCAGTTATCTTGCACTGAGGGTGCTGTGGCCAGTGACCAAAGTGAGCAGCTAGTGCCTTTTCTGTCCTTCTTGACACTGCTGTGCTTTTTACGTCGTCCGTGCCTTAGAAAAGACAAGCGGCAGATATGACGGGAGGAGGCAGTTGCTGTGCGTGCACCCAGAAGCTCGGAGCTTACTTGTTAGGCGAGCTGTGCACGTCTTTGCTGCAGCTGTAGGTAGTGCCTTGTGCTGGTAGAGCTAAGTGATGGTGCCTGCATTTGGCATTGGTTGACCGGTGTTTGGTGTAGTGTCACGAGTGCATGTGCATTTTGTGTGTGTGTAATTCCAGTATCCATATTTCACTTGGTTGGTGCTCAAAGTAGTTAATGGCCAATGCTGTGAAAGTTTGATGCCCAAAGGTATTTATAGAGGTGACTAGCCTTATTGTAGGCCACAGTGGGGTGTCTGGGAGATGGTGCGATGTCGATGAGGACTTTGGCAAGCAGGCCTTTTTTTTTCTTACTGGTGCTATAGCCATCCGAGAGAGGATTTTGCAATTGTGTGTTGAATACGAATAGCAGGCACAGAACAAAAATAGAATGTGAAGTGCAGCTTCTATAAGCTGTTTAATTAACAGTTGCATTAATAGCTGGAAAATGAGTGCACGATCTCCTAATATAGCAGCCCTTTGCTGCTCCAGACCTGCCATTCGTGTTCAACTTGCTTGGTGCGTCCAAATTGACCTTTAGGCTGGTTCATTTTGTTTGTGATGCAGTTTCCTTTCGTTTCCAATGTCCGATGCCTTATTGTCTGAGATATGCTTGAACACTGTCGTATTGCAATGCTTATGCACTATTGATTATGGTGGGAGCAGTCATGTTTTGCTTCTTTTGTGATGCTATCTGTTTACTTGGTGGAAGCAGCATGCAGCTGTCTGTGCTGTGAAGGTAACGGAAGAGGAATTCAGTTTGTATTTAGCCTCAATTTTACTTCTGGTTTTGGCACTTTGCATCGTGGCTCAAATGCCTCGCCGTCTCCTTACTAAGTTGATATCCAGAATGGGCTGACATCTGACGTTAGTGCTGAACATGCAGCTCGACGACCAACTGTGCCTTTGCGTGCGATTCCGAGGTAAAAGAAAGACTAAGCTGAGCTAAAGAAGTTGTTATGATAATTTGAGCTCAAGTGCTTTTGTGCTGGCAGAAGTCTGAGCGTTTGCTTTCTCTGTTTTTCATTGTGTCTTGTAACAAAGTGGTAGCCACCTCGTTTGTGCTGGTGCGCTGGGCTGGTTCAGGTCTTTCTCAGGTCATGAGGAAGCATTTTTGTACCTCTGGAGGAGCACAGAATCAACTCCAAAGTTAGCTGCTACTCGTTCAGAGTGCTGAGAGCCAGGGGAAACGTTCCAAAGAGGCTGGCGGGGGCGTGTGAAACTGAGCAGCTCTCTTTTGCGAGATGTGATCTTTGTAGAGATAGCGGGCAGCAAGCCAGTCATGCCATGAGGTGCTTGGTGTATGCCGTGATGCAGGAGTGCTTGCAGTGAATGCCATTGTGGGTAGGGCATCTAAAGACAATTTATGGGGGACGCGGCTATTAGAAGCTATTCTCGTTATTTATGCATGAAATGTAATCAAATTCGGCACATGCATGTAATCTTTTTTTTTTAACATTAGAGAGCAGCGCAATTTTAGTCGAATGCATTTTTTAAAAGCTAGCTTTTATATTTGCTCAGTATCTATAGTTAACACCCGCGTGCAGTCATCTCAGAGCGTTAAATAATTATGGAGAAAGTGCTGAAGTTTTTTTTTACGTCGGCATGATCGCAATGCCCTGCCGTATGTGGTAAAGCTACTAGTTGCTTTTTTTTTTTTTTAGATACCGGATGCATATTTACAAATGTTGCTTGCAAAAATAACGTGAAAAAACAATAGTTCTTTTTTTAGATGCTTGGTGAATATTTATGAGAGAATGTTTCTTACAAGAATAACGCTAAAAAAAAAGTGTTGCCCATATGCTCTGAAAAACCGGGAGCTTTATTGCACTCCTTGACTTCTCGGGACGTGCGAAAAACAGAATAACTCCACTGTCATTCGTTACGAAATGCCGAAGGGATGAGTGACAGCAGTCGCAGAAAAGTGAAAGCCGAGAAAACCAATCTTATTCCCTCGTTTACTGCCTCTTACGTGTTTGCTTTTGGTCAGAAAAATGTGGCATCACAACCAACGGCAGCTCTGATCGTCTGACCTCTCCTTCCCCCGTGATTCTAAGGTGGTGCTGCTCTGTTGGAAACCTTCGGAACTTGCGATGCACCGGGACTATCACAGGCGCTATTCGCTCCCAATTTTCGACGGCCACATATGTAAAAAAGCATTGCTTTCTAAATTTCTTTGTATGTTTCGCTATAACTTTTCGGTATGAGACAGGTGAAGATCCGAGGACTCTGAAGAACAAATTGAGAAACCAAATTTTTTCCAAATTGGCATTGTATTTACCGCGTGCCCCCTTGAAAGTCTGTGCCTTAAGGTCTCCACGTTGAGTCATTACATTAGGCTTTGAGGCTGTATGGTATTTGAGCTGAGTGCAATTACTCTAAGGGACTCGTGCAGTGTGTAAAGACTGCTTTTACACCTAATATTGTTTTTGCACCTCTAAGGCCCATTGACATCATGGCCTGACATATTGTTGCCTTTAGGCATGACTGAAGGCCTTCCACAAGCCTTTTCTTTTGTCTTCTGAGAGTAGATGGCTACTTGATGAGGAAAGAAGCCCAACGTGTGCAATTGATGGCTATGTGCTGGAGTGTGACAACTGTTTGAAGAGAACCATTTGGCCTAACACCCATAGTTTCACCGAGGTGTTAGGGTGGCCCACTGTTCATCGAGGAATAAAATTTTGATCTCGGACCACTACATTAGTTCTACTGTTTGCCATTACTCAACTTTCACATGTTGAAATTTTCAAGTGATTTGCACTGCGAAGGTTTGTGCATACTGACTGTGCGAGAACATCAAAGTATGCGGCAGTCCCGTGAAGCCTGTGGTTAAGTGCCTTCACATATTTCTCTGCCACTTCTAAGGTATTCTTTTGCCATGGCCACAGGTGCTTTTTTTTTTCAATCTTTTCTTTCCGGGGCTTTTGCAGCGCACATTGTTTTCATTCTTAGACGAACAAGACGAGCTCTCAAATCGACTGTTTTGCAGAACAATAAAGGGCACTGTCTTGTTCCTTTTCTCAAATGTCTCCTGTGTCCGTCATTTATGGGGAGCACATATTGTCTTTTGTGCTTTTTTGCATCGACATGGACTTCTGAGGCATGCAAAACGGTGCTATTCTTCCGAGAAGGCTTGACAGTCGGACTTATCGCCTGTTGTCCGAGTAGGTGGTGAAAGTGGGGATGACGTGAGTTTCGAAGTCGACATGTGCTTTACGATTCAATCATTACCAATTCAGCCAGAATTCCAAACATATAGAAACGGAACTGGCTATTTCAAGAGGGATGGCATTGGCACGTGCAGTTATAATGCGTTATTAAGCAATCTTGCATGAGGCTACTGCGGTTGGCATGCTGCACGATTTTTTTCTAAATATACAAAACAGCTGGCCAGCACATAAAGCACTGCATTGTGTGGTGTTAGCTTGGAAAGAGGCCAGGTTTTGTCTGCAGAGTTCAATTCAGGCCTCTTCAAGACTGCACTAGTGATTTCTGTAAGAAGTTTGTTAACCACACCAGTAGCAGATGTCCCATAGTTTCACCTGCCATTCCTTTGAATGGCAGTTTCTAACGGACATTGAATTGAAAGGCAGTCTGCTGAAGTTAAAAGGCGTGTTCCACAAATCTGTTCGGCCTCTGCATAATGTGCTCGCGCCACGTGCTGGGAGTTTGTAAATAATAAAAAAAACTTAATTATTTTAACTGTAAGTACTTCATTTTCACTGAACTACAGTTTCTGCAGAAGTGTGACACTTTGAGTACGCTGGAGCTGAATGCCTCAGAGCCAAGACAATCCAGTAAAGGCACGTCTGGCTTCACTACTTGGCTGCATTTTTTCTGATGTCAATTTGCAGGTTTTTGTGCTTAAGCTCATTCGATTAGTGAAAGTGTAGATTAGGAATTGTACTAGCCCAGGCAACAACCTTTCGCATCATGTGAGAGCATGCGACAGTGGGAAATGCAACCGACTAGCCTGACTGCAATCTCCTCAGTTGGCCCATTTAACTGGGGCCCCAGTTGAATTGAACTGCGGTTGAGATCTCAACAGAAGTTGGCGCTGCTGTTTAACACTGCTAACTGCTATGCAGTTAAACTGACAGTGAACTGAACTTCCGTTGAAAACGCCCGTGTAACAGGAATATTATTCTTTGATGTTAAACATAGGTATGCTTAAAGAGCTTTTTTTGTGCATTGGCTTCTTTCTCATTATGCTCTGCCAAAATGTGTTGCCAGCGGTGTTTATTTTATCCTCAGGGAAATCGCATTACAGAGGGGAGAGGAAGCATCACAACATCGCGCAGTAGTGGTAGTGGTGTTTGGAGTGGAATGGGAAGGGGGACGCTTGGACGCTTGAAAGACCATCGCTTGGAGGTGCTAAAGTAGCTGATAAGTGAGGCTAAGCAGGACTGAGGATAGGAAGTGCATTGTACCTGAACTAATGAACACAGCGTCGCCGTGCTCATAAGGGAAGATGGAAGTGCCAAGTTTTTGCTTGCATGCTAGCCGTCGCATTCAATCCAAGAGCTAGGTATGTCTGACTGTCACGTGAGACTTCTGCTGTGAACACTGCTATAAATGGTTTCCGTGTAGAAGGTATAGAACCCCTTGGAAGTATAGATCATGGAACTTTTAAGATGGCATATTGCTAGGCAGTGCAAATGTTGGGCAAATCTAAACTTGCAGTATTTCATTACTACTTGCCCTTGCTTTTCAGATGTGTGTAAGTTTGGAAATTCTGTTGTGAATATTGCTGTGTAGCGATCTTAGCACATGCACTGTTTTTCTTAGTGGGAAAAAAAAAGAGCAAGACACTTTTGCTCGAGTACATACACTAAATAAGTAAAATTTTCATTCCACCACATGTTGATGTTTTGTATGCCTGTTGAGATTTTGGGTTGATTTGCAGTGAGGGATCTTGCACCAGTCTTTCTGCATAGCTTATAAGATGACAATGCATTTTCAGCCTAAAACACAGAGATAAAACATCTGGGCAGGAAAAAGAAGTAGGTGCAGCGGACCTTGTTGTTAGTGTATGGTGCCACTGACATGGGCGTATGAAGTCGATGAAATGTGAAATTTTTTTTGTACAGGCAGTTCTCTGGTGAAGTTAGTTGAAGCCACACATTAAAAAAAAAAAAAACTTTTGCATACTGCTGCCATCAGCTGTCTTGGCTGCGGTACTGACTAAAATGATCTTGTCGGGAATGACTTTTGTGAGCTTGGAGTGACACCAGCCAATTGTTTTCTGTGCGCAGATGAGGAGAAGATCCACAAGCTGAGCAGCAAGCTGCTAATGGCCGTTTGTGGGGAAGCCGGGGATACCGTTCAGTTTGCAGAGTTCATCGCCAAGAACATTCAGCTCTACAAGATGCGCAACGGTGCGTATGCCCCTATTCGCTGCCAGCAGGTTTTGTACTTGCGTGTTGTACACATCTTGAAAGCACTGGAGTCTGCCCACCTCTGAAACTGTCGCGATTATGGCAAGAATGTTCCAGAATGTTTTGCCACAAGCCAGTGTAGCTGCACAAGCTCAGCTAGAAAGTGCAGCAGCAATGTCGCATATGATGTGAAATATGTTTGCAGTGCACAAGGGGAGGCTAATCTGACTGCTTACATGCCCACGTTTCCTGTTTGCTATGAAATGGACCGATATTTTGAAAACTATTCGACTTAGTTTGTGGAGAGGGAGCAGAAACCCATTAGGGCATGTGAAGTGCTCCAGTGACTGCATGGCCAAGTGCTCACTCCATGGGCCACTTGAACCCTTAAGGAGCCGTGCTCATTGCTGGCAATATTATTGCAAGTTGTCGTGGTGTGTAGGACTTCCTCTGTGTAATGCGGGGAGGGGGGGGGGGGGGGGGGGGGAGAGGGAGGGGGCTTGTCTTGCAGTGGTATTTGGTCAACAGAAATTTCATGGGATGTAAAGGTCATCATTGATGATTATCATTGTCAGCCGACAGATTACGCCTGGAGCAGAATAAATGCTTCTCCTATTTGGTGATAAGTTAACCCTGACCTGTGCCAGGTGTAGTTTACCTAATCTCATCTCCCTAGCTGACGTGTCTCTGGCCCCACATGTAAGCTTAATGTCAGTGCAAGGTCTGGAAATTTGGGAGCATGAATGAAGACGCTGTTCTGTACACTATGCTACTGGATACAGTATTTTCGTACTCCGTGACATCGAAATAAATGCCTTTACTTGTATCATTGGTTCTCAAACTATGCTGGCCCAGAGGACACTCCTTGAGTCTCTGAAGTGCTCGCTTTCCAATAAGATTTTGTAGTTTCCTTAGTGCAGTCACAGGACCTGATGGAAGCGCGTGTGCTTGTTATGCAAATGAATTGAATCACGTTTCCGGAGGCTCATACGAGAACGAAGTGAACTGTTCAAGTAGTTTTAGTTATCCTATTCTGTATATATCCATAAAAGGTGCCTGGCCCATGGCCACAACTAGTTAAAAAATTTATCCTTGTATTGTTCTAATAACACTTCACCCATACTTCCCAGGAATGCTTGATAACTTGCTCTCATGTTTAATGAGTCTGTCCCTGATCTGTTCATGGCATCACTGTTGCTGTACTTTCGATGGCATGGAAGCTGGTGTACAGTACATTTGGGGAGTGCTTTCTTACACACGTATAATGGAACTAACAAAAAAAAAATGGAGTGGTTATGAGCCGCTGAATAGGCGCAGTCACTGATCATAGCCCGTGGACTATGGTCCGTGACTGCTTCTTTTTATTGGGCCACCATGCCCGACCAGACGGATTTCCATCAAAGTCCAGACTACAAGTGTGTGTGAGCTAACTTCTGGGATGGCATGCATTCTTGCTGCCTTTTTTTTTTTATCAGCAGTGCGCTATCCCAGTCATACATTATGCATTTCGTCTTTGTCGCTTGAGTGGCGTGTTGCCTCCAGGAATCAGGAAAAAAAAGTTGCTTCGTGCGTCATTAGCTGCCTGGCTGAAGCATGTATCTTTTGTGTGTTACGTGTCTGTCTGTGTTTGTGCTTGTATGTGGCTTTGTCGGTCCCTGTCGTAACGTTCTGACATTGCCCAAGTGAACGGCTGTGGCTGCGTAGTGAGCCTGCCGGAAGTTGGCACTTTGGAATCAAACTCTGAAAGTGGAGCACGTGTCCTTCATCGCCGTAAACCCAACTGTCGTGTGACACACGAGCGGCCATCATGTGATGAGCGCATTAAAGCTTTCCTGTTCAGGACGTGATAGCAGACAAAGAGTATTTGAATTGCCCACTTGTGCGCTTTGTTTTTTAACTTGTTTGGCCTTTGTCCAGCAAGCTCATATGTGTGCCTCAAAGGACAAATACATAGAGTGAGCATGGAGGTAAATTGGCAGTGAGCAAAGCAGGTAAATATCTAGCCAATGCTGATTCCCCTTTTTTTTTCTTTTTATCAGCATGCACGGTTCATTATTTGGGAGTGAGCGAGATAAGCTTATCATCTCTTACTCTGGTGGTTTGCTATGGTATAATTGAGCCTGCCTTCAGTGTCCTCCTCCTCCTTTCTCCCATGTGTTCTTATCCAGCATGGTAGCATTTTTTATTATATTTTCTTTTTCTTTGTTTTTTGCATCTGGCACAAGAGTAACTTGTGAGTCACTGTGCATATGGCTAGGAACAATGTCGTCCTGTTCATGTGCTTTCGCTCTCACACGCAGTGAAGCGCAAATGACAAAATGTTTGTGAAATTTATTGTGTTTTCGTATTCACTATAGTCTGATACAACTTAAGTCTGCAGTGAAGCTCCACCCACATTTAGGTTTGTCGCACAGAATTCCTCTGTGACCAAGAAGTAGTCCATTGTTAAAACTCATTTTGTACCCTATGACAAGAAGCTGATCACAAGAAAAATGTTATAAGCTCTAGAATTTTAATTCCTGGCTTCTTAAGTAGTCAAATGTTAAAAAGCTGATTTCGCTTACTGTGTGATTGCTTAGCGGAGGAGTACAGGACACCACGGACTGTGGTTCAGTGTTACAAACTGCAGTTTATTTAAGTTGTATCCTACTGTAATACGCATTGTGGAGCTAGCTAGTTCACCATTGCGTTAATTAAACCCGAGAGGTACGAAGGCTTGAAAGTACAACAGGACTTGGCGGACACCAACTAACTCTATCAAAGAAAAACTGTGCATAGTCATTGCACAAAGGTGCAGGGGTCCTTTCCTGTTGGTTACATATTGCGCAGTAGGGAAGGGTTTCTTCTTTTTATTTATTTATTTATGTCCGATACCCTCGTGGCTCACAAGGCATTACTGAGGAGAGTGGTACGTAAATTGTTAAAAATCAAATGGTTACAGAAGCGGATAGAGCATAAAGAAAAAAAAAAGAAAAAAATCTACACATGATTGTGACAGAATGAAAGAGAAAAATGATTGGAGCAAATACATCATCCGAAAGCCCAAAATGCAACAGTAAGCTAGAAAAAACGCAAGTATCATTAATATAAAATACAAATCTCATTCATTTCGTTTGTCCCTCTCTGGGTTTTTTTCTGCTGCAATATTTGCTCTGTCTTTTGCATGCATGCATATACGGCCATCGTTGTAGAAAGAGGTGCACTTTTTTAATGAAAAAGTTGGTTGGACGTGGCAGTTGTCCCGTCATGCGTGTTCCATATTTATCTCTCATAAGGCTGTGTTGTCTTGGTTTAGCGCAAATGCATTTTTGTATCGTACGTCTCCCATCCTGTGGCTGACTGCTTTGGTGTAATTTGGGGGAAAAGGTTGAACAGCAATTTACAGTCTTTGCACATTATTAGTACTATGCTTTTGCTTGTTCTGGCTTTACACGTGGTACACTAGAGAAGTCTGTAATGCATAACGGCAAGCGCATATGTGCTGAAAAGAAAACAAAAAGGGAAGGGAAGCTATGTGTCCTGCATTGATGTCCTTTGGCGGTAAGGTATGGGCCATCTGGTCAGATTCAGGGAAAATGAACTCTGCAAAAACTGGGATGAAGGAAAAGGTGTACGTGCAAAGTCCCTTCATCGGTGGAGCACAGAGTCACTCATAGCAGTGTTCCTAAACAGCCTGTAAGCACACATTGCTGTGCTGTGTAAGGCTGACTTCTAACAGCTGCGGAAGGTCATGCAATGAAAAATGAATCATTAATTTTCAAGAGAACTCTCTCTGAGTTGCTATTTTTTATACCAGGTTACGAGCTCTCACCATCAGCAGCTGCTCACTTCACTCGCCGAAACCTTGCAGACTACCTCAGGAGCAGGGTGAGTTGATACTGCGTGCCTACAGCCTTTGGGCCCGTGGGCTTTATAGTGGTGATTCCTGTGAAATATCCACCCTGATTGATGGCTAGCTTGGCAATTGATGCTGGTTCACCTTGATTGGTTTGGTTTATTGGTGTTTAGCGTCCCAATGCAATTCAGGCTATGAGGGACGCCGTAGTGGAGGGCTCCAGAAATTTCGACCAAGTGGGGTTCTTTAATGTGCCCTGACATCGCACAGTACACGGGCTTTTAGAATTTCGTCTCTATCGAAATTCGTCTGCCGCAGCCGGGATTGAACCCGCGTCTTTCGGGTCAGCAGCCGAGCGCTATTACCAGTGAGCTACCATGGCAGCTATGAATATAAAAAACAGCGTTCACAAATGGGATGGAAGAAGAGACTCTCATACACTGTATTAAACTATCAAGTGAAAATTTATTGAAGAAAGCGAGAATAAATACACAGAATCCACCTGGCAAGTTGTATTCATCAATTGGGGAAACAGGTTATCTCTAAACAATAGCGAGCCACCGCGGTGGCTGAGTGGTTATGGCGCTCGGCTGCCGGCCCGAAAGACGCGGGTTCGATCCCGGCCGCGGCGGTCGAATTTCGATGGAGGCGAAATTCTAGAGGCCCGTGTACTGTGCGATGTCAGTGCACGTTAAAGAACCCCAGGTGGTCGAAATTTCCGGAGCCCTTCACTACGGCGTCTCTCATAGCCTGAGTCGCTTTGGGACGTTAAACCCCCATGAACAATAAACCAATCTAAACAATAGCTGTCAATATGTGCTAGCCCTTTATTATGACGACGTGTTTGATGCGTGATGGCCTTTTTTTTTTTCACAGACTCTGGGTAGCCTGGGTTATGTATGGGCCAACAGATTTCTGTAATTTGTAATTTGCCTCAGCTAGCCGTGTTACCTGATCTCTATGGCTCAATAGCACAGCTGTGCGCTGTCTGGGTGTGGACAATGATCTTTGTATAAGGCCTAATGTGCGGCTAGGTACTTGAATGATGATTCGAGAGGGATCTGAAATTCTTCCGCAAAATTGCATGGTTAAGCATGGCCGTTTTTGTCCAGAGGCATTTGTCCAATTTACACTTTATCTTCAATAATTTTTGCAACAGCGTAACACGAGGACAAGAGCACCGTCTTTGTGTCACTTCTCGCTTTTGTCCTCATTGTGTTGTGCTGTTGCAAAAATTATGAAGCAGTACTTGCCCAAACTTCCATTCTTCTGTACACTTTACCGCAAGGTAATGGGATGCGGTAAACAACACTTGTGGTGCATGGGACATAGGTTTTGGTGAGCAGCTATGCACTTTGCAATGGCACTTATCTCCACTGTTCTACAAGAGTTTAGACGAGTTTAAGCTTTTTATGCTTTACCTCGGTACACGCAAAGTTGTCTGTGCAGTGGAAAAAGAAAAAATGAAATCACAATCGCGGAAATGCTTTGAGCATGTTCACTTCAGGGAAGGGACTCATGCGAACAAGCGTCAACCTTGGTAAGCAAGGCAGTAATGCTCTTCCATTGGGTCTACATTAACAGTTAGTCCACGTGATGACTTCAGTAATCATAAAGGTGACACAGGAGGCAGTTTGTTTCACTCTGCAAGGCACGCAGCAAACATCTCGGCCTCCACCGATGATGACGCCTTGAGCGTTTTGGTGCAAATTCGAATTAGTAATGAAGGACACAAAAAAGAGCAGATGTTTAATGGGAATAAACGTATCTAAGAGCATTTGGGCCCAACGACTTTGTTCCTGTGCGATATCTGCTAATTTGCTGAATAGTTGTACCCATCGACGATGAATTGGGTGAAAATTTTTGACAGCCACTGGGTTAAAACGTGATTGAGTAGCTGCTGATTTAAGTCATTCTTATAGTATCTTTCAGTGCTCAGATATGAGAACTAAACATATACTGAAACTTCAGAAATTGAAAAAAAATTGCATATTTTTTATTTGAAATGTTTGTCGTTACAGAATTGATGTAAATAATTTTCTTGACACTGAATTTTCAGCTCTCCTACAATGTAGGACACTAGGCAGAATGCTGTGCTCGTTACGTGTGTTTCAGCTTGAAACATTTGGCGTTGACTCTGATGTCACATTTCTCACCATGCATGGCGGTTTTCTCATGGCAATGCACAAATCGTTTGATTTCCTTGAGGAATCGCAATGTAGTCCATGGGGTCGAGAATCTGCCGACTACTTCCACGGAAGAATGGCAGCTCTTTCTGAATGCACAAAACTAAACGTGCACAACACAACGCTTGCGTAGGAAAAATTTGGAGCTTAATAGGGTAGAACGTTGGGCCAGTTGGTGTAGCGACATAGTTCAAAACTTTGTGCAGAATAACACAGGACGGGAGGGAGAAACACGCACACAACCATGCGCTCATTCACCCTTGCAGACTCCATATTCTGTCAACGTCCTCCTGGCGGGCCATGACAATGCCAATGGTACGGAGCTATACTACCTCGACTACCTGGCAACCATGGCCAAGGTGCCCTTTGCAGCGCACGGCTACGGGGCTTTCTTCCTCATGTCTGTGCTGGACAGGTACTACAAAGAAGGTAGGTCACGTCTGCTGCCATGGCTGCATCCCTTAACCACCTGGATAAGTGCCGCCCACCAGCCACCAACCCCACTCCACCTCCCTAGCTAGGGAGCTGCCCACGCACACACTGCCTCGCTCGACCCGGCCCACCTCCACCATCCAGCAGTTCCACCCACCCACTTCTTCCCACCTTCACTTTCCAGGAAAATTCTGTTGCTTGTATGAAGCCTTAGAGGGAAAGCATTCATTAGAGTAAAAGCATCTAAGTAATCATCGAGGGCAATTCCAACTCCAATCCCAGCTACTGGAATAGTCTCATCTGATGTGTGATTGTCCCATTGTTTTTTATTTTCAAAGCTATTATGCTATCTGAGTGCCCCGGTTAGGGCAGGGATGCAAAGGGAAGGGAAGTAATTTTTTTTTAAACTTTTTAAAAACTGAACTTGCCATCAGTGTGTGGTTCCAACATCATTGTCATTGCTGCAGAGTGGTGACATTTCTCAGTGACGTGTTATCACAGCTCTTATTGGGAGGGC
Source organism: Amblyomma americanum (assembly GCF_052857255.1). NCBI lineage: Eukaryota > Metazoa > Arthropoda > Arachnida > Ixodida > Ixodidae > Amblyomma > Amblyomma americanum. The sequence goes on from NC_135506.1 coordinate 46,466,058, forward strand.
TGGACCTTTTGGGCTTCACGTTGCTTCAGGCATGTGGCACCAGCTCTCTTGCTCTGTTTCAGGGACACACATCAGGAGGGAAAAAGAAAGTTTGAAAACCTTTACAAGGTGTGCTAGAAAAGTATTGAGACTGGCAACACTGCGTGAACCGACAATGTTGCTGTCTCCCCCTTCACATGGCAGTTAGGCTGGGTCGTGCCTATTACTCAGCACTAGTTAAAACTTGCTGCACGAGTTTTGAGATCGTTTAAAGTGAAGTTGTGTGTGTCAAGGGCGTTATGAATATGGACTAGCAAAAGTATGATCAACGCTGTGCCATCATATTTTCTGTGAAGCTTGGCAAAACCGCTGTTGCGACCTATGAAAAGTTGAAAAACGCATGTGGAAAACATTCTCTATCAGAACACAGGTGTTCAGATGGCACAAGTGCTTTTTAGCAGGCCGAGAAGTGGATGAGAAAGCTTAGAAGATGTCTTGCAAGAACAGATCGTCAACTGATGGTGAGAATGATGAGTCATGATTGAATTAGAACACTTTTACCGGTAATCTGTCAATTCTTAACACAGAATTTGGATATGCGAAAAGTGTGCTCAAAGATGGTTCCAAAGAGCATCATGATCGAGCAGAACATCAATAGAAAAGCTGTGTCGTGATCTTCTGAAGTCCTTGAAAGGGAGCCAGAATTCTTCAGTCGTGTTAGAACAGGTGATGAATCATGGATTTTTGTGTAACTTCAAAGTCTGTAGTGGCATACTGCAAACTCTCCGTATCCAAGGAAAGTGAGAATGAGCAAATCGAAAATTAAATTAATGCCAATTTGTTTTTTTGACAGTTGGGGGATCATTCAGGGGGAATTTGTGCCTCCAGTACAAACTCTTAAGCTTTTTATCATAAAGTCCTTGAAAGACTCAAGAAACGGGTAGAACTTGTGCAACTGGGCATTGCACAGACAGCGATGCTTCACCACAATGCACCCTGTCACAAGGCAATGTCTATCGATTTTTTGGCAAGAAATAGTATTGGTTCCTAAGACCCCATATTCATAGGATCTCAGTCCCTGTGACTTCTTTTAAATCCCCTGGCTCAAAACCCACTTGAAAGGGCGTCACTTTGGTACTCCGGATAATATCCAGAAGAGCGTAACAGACGAGCTGAAACGTACTCCAGTAGAAGCCTTCCAGAACTGCTACGAAAACTGGAAACGTCTCCATCGCTGTGTGAATACAGAAGGGAACTATTTTAAAGGGGGAAACCTTAATGTGCAAAAATAATAATAAAATTCACGGTTAAAAAAAAAGTCAGTTTCATTACTTTTCGAACATACCTCGTATTTCTTTCAACACAACATAGACAAATTTTAATGCAATGTTTAGTGCAGTGTAGCCTTAGCTACTTATGCGTCATAAAACTCAACATGTGGCTGTGCCATTTCTTTTTTGCAGACATGAACGAGGATGAGGCAATTGAGCTGCTGAAAAAATGTGTTGGCGAGGTCCAGAAGCGCTTCCTCGTCAACCTTCCTGCTTTTCGGGTGCAGATTGTCGACAAGGATGGCATCAGGGACAAGGCCGACATCCCCGTCGTGGCTCTAGCTGCTGCCTGATGAGGCAGGTGGCTACTGTGCTAGATTTCTCATTGCCCTGCTTCTGATGTGTAATAATAAAGTCTGCACTGGTCCTCTGGTGTTTCAAACCTCCCTTGTCGTGCAGAGTATATTAGCATACAAGCAGTGGTAGTGAAAGCTTTCATTGTTGTGGTGTTCACTGGATGTTGGCAGCTGATGTTAGACTTCTACAAAGCACTTACATTCTGCTGCTCACATGGCGTCCTTTTTATGCAACAGCGTAAGGGCCCAGTTCTGCAGAAAAGCCAGCATCAGCATATGTGACAAAGTGGCTATTACAAAAGGCCCCCACAGATGGCGCCAGACAAACCAGTGACGCATTAAGAGCAACTGCGAGCAACATGCCAATTGAGGGCCGTCAACCGCAGTCTTCCTCCTCACTTTCATATAAACAAGCAGCAGAAGGGTCTTGTTACTAGTGTTGCCAATCAAACTGCTATTCAGCAGACCCATCGCGGTATCGTCTGACCCTTTGGTTGAGTTGGACACTGCTAGGCCACGCAGACACGTTCGTCGTCATCAGCCTGACTACGTCCACTGCAGGACAAAGGCCTCTCCCATACCTCTCCAATTAACCGCGCCCTGTTCCAGCTGCGGCCACCTTATCCCCACAAACTTGTTTATCTCATCCGCCTACATAACTTTCTGCCGTCCCCTGCTACGCTTGCCTTCTCTTGGTATCCAGTCCGTTACCATATGGTTACCCTTAACGACAATCGGTTGTTTAGCCTTTGCATTGCATGTCCTGCCGCAAACCTATTTCTTTTTGTTGATTTCAATTAGGAGATCATTAACCCGCGTTGTCCTTAACTTGAGCTGAACCCTTTTCGTTAGCCTCCATGCTCCTGCCCTATAGGTGAGTACTGGTAAGATATGCTGTTTTATATTTTTCTCTTGAGGGATGTTGGAAAACTGCCATTCATGATGGGAGAGAGCCAGCCAAATGCACACCCTGTCTTATATTTTCCCTCTCGTGATCCGGATTTGCCATGAAGGAAAACTCTGGAGACGCCCTCGCTATCGGAGCTGCACGCCAGCAAGTGCCGGAAGTCGCGCGCTTCCGCTAGGGCTACTGGGAGTAATTTAGCCGCCGGCGCAGCCAATAGTAGCGCTAGGAGCAGCGGTGTCGTCTGCTGCACTGCCTGTTGCGCAAGCGCGCTGAGACGGCGGCGAAGTAGGGAGGCCGCAGGCGGGCCCTGACTTCAAAAAATGTGTTGTAACCGCCTCTCGAGTTCTTTCCTTCCTCTATGGGATCTGACGTCACTGCCTGCCGTAAGTAGACGTATTCGCTTACCACTTCCAGTGCCTCACTACCAACTGTAAACTGCAGTTCCCTTGCGAAACTGGTGAGCATTACCTTTGTTTTCTGCAAATTGTCACGGTGTTGGTGACAAGAAATAGGCGGGATAGCACGCCCTTCTGGAGGGCAGCCGGCAAATTTCGTCTTTCGGGTCGAGCGCCAAAAGGGTCAGCGTCTTTGATCCTGAGCGCCACCTGGTATTCCTCCATTCTTGAAAAAAAAAACTCTCAGATAAGTACACTAGAAAAAATTAGCGGTGGCTTAGCTCTGCCTGGTATACGTAGCGAAAAGAGCCATTAAAACTGATGGAGCCGACTTGATGTCAGCCTGTGAGTCTGTCAGTCGTGCCGAACAGCCCGGGCAACGACTTCGGGGTCCGTCGAGTTCATTTCCCGAAGCCTATTGTTACCGCAACGAGTAAGGCTTTTCTTAATTATTCGATGGCTTGCAACTGACGGCCGAGCGCATTGCCTCCCGTATTCATTCGACCCCACGCGCATGCGCAGTAAGGCGCATATATAGCTTGTGGCGTCAATGCTCAGCCTCTGGATGGGGTAGTCGACGCCGTCTCTGCTCTGGGAGTACCTCGTTGGAGTACCGAAGATCAACTAGTCACTATGCCTACATGTTTTTCTCGACACCTGTCGTCGTTTTCCCTGTAACGAGGCGTGCTCTATAAGAACCCTGGTTCCAGTTCGCGAGCTCACATCATTCCCATGATCCTTCGAGAGGAAATCCTTTCTGTGTGCCACAACGAATTCCAACTTCTGGCCACTTGGGATTCTCCTTCCTGGACCTGGGTGAACCGGCGCAAATATAGTAATAAAGTTTATTCTCTCTCTCGCACGCTTGCCAGAATACGTCGACTGTTCTACTGGGCCAACCTCGCCTCTGCTGTTTAACGCTATCGGCAATGTCAGCGCCGTATGGCCTCGGCCTTCAAGCTTCAGGGAATCCTCCAACATATTGAACCACAACGTGCCCCGTTATATCAGGTCGGCATGACCGTTCTGGGCCCTTTGTCTTCTAGTGGCAACCGGCTCATCATCAGTGCGTGTCATCATCGTCCTGTTGTCTTCTTCACTTGTCCCCGTCTTTTGCGCTATTTCCCTTAAGTATGTATCACCAACTCGCCCGTCTTGCCATCGTGTTGAACTGCATCATCATCGCCACTCGATACGCCGAGGCCAAAGCCTTACCTCGTGGCACAGCATCCGAGGTTGCAGATTTCTTCATGAACAAGATCGTACTTCGGCACGGCGCCTCGTCCTACTTAATTACCGACAGAAGGACGGTCTTCATTTCGCAGATAATGGCCGAAATATTTTAACTCGGCGGTACGACCCATCGCAAAATTACGTTCTGCTTACCACCTACAGGCAAACGGGCTGACAGAGCGGCTTAATAAGACCTTGGCAGACATGCTGGCGATGTACGTCAATGTCCAACAAAAGACTTGGGACATGTTTCCTGCCGTATGTGACATTCGCTATACAATATGGCAGTCCAAGAGGACACGTTTCGCCCCGTCTGCGGCAGGGAGGTTCAGGCGATGCTCGGCGCAGTGCTCCTTTGCGCAAGCGATCGTTAGATGTTTTTAGCATACCGGAGACGTACTAGCGTATACGTATACCGGACCCCTCCTGCGCACGTGCAGTGCCCCCCCCCCCCTCGACACCAACAATGCCACTGCGCATGCGCAAGAGGGGTCTGGTATACGTATACGCTAGTACGTCTCCGGTATGCTAAAAACGTCTAATCTCTGCCGACGCTGAGCAGTTTGCCCAAGATGCCGAGCAGGCTCGTCAACTATGCCTTCACATTGCACAGCAACAAGATTAATTAGCGCCGCGGTACAACCTTGGACACAGGCAGGGCCGGATAGAAAAATGGGAACCCTAGCCGGGCTAAGGCGCATGCAGGCCTCTTCTCCCTCTACTTACACCCCCCCCCCCCCCCCCCCCGCTACACTACTGGAATATGTCCCATGTTTCATTTTAATTTGTGCGGGTTTTACTAGGGGAGATAGTTTCTCCCCGCATAATCGCGGCTGACAGAGTTCAAAACCGCCGGACTCCACCCCGTGATCGCGTACGCCGACCATGGTGGGCCTTGCTCTGCGAGAACAAAGGAACGACAGACTAGTTGACACAAACAGGCATTTTGCTACAGCAACAATAACGCCAGTTAGCAACAAAACACGCCAAGGAATCGAAGTCGTCCGACTCACCAGCAAGGTTACGAGCGAATGTGTGCCCACGCTAGTGCAAGTGATGCTCCGAAGCCCGACAGGACGAGATACGGGAGCATGTCTCCCCGCCACTTCCTCGCCCCGCTGGCGAAAAGCGGAGCCGCGAACGACACGTCCGCTCGCGCCGACGATCCCAGCCGAAGAGGGCGTTATTGCGCGCGCAGCAATAATGCCCTCTGTCGCGCTCGTGCCGCCCTTCCAGGGTCACGTGGCGCGCCCCGAATCGAGGCGATGCTATAGTGCCTAGAATATACTTGTATATATAGGATATTCTAGGCACTATAGCGATGCTGTGGGACTGTGCACAGCGGTAAAGCCAACTAAAACCGTCCCCACATGCAACTAACTTATTAGCATAAGGTACCACGTGTACCCAGAGCTCAGGTCGCATGATAGATGCACACACTGTGGGGCGAGCGGGACCCTCGACCACATAATTTGGGAGCGCCAAAATTCTCCCGGGGCGGGCAAAAATATTGTACATGCTGTCTTGAAAGCCTTGAAAAAGGCAGCCGAGGCAGTCCATACCCCCGACAACGTCGTTAGCACCACTTTGTTCCGGCCAGCTGACCGCGGCGTGGCCTTCTCCAAGGAGCAGGGATGGGATCTTGCGGAGGAGCTTCGACCCCGGCCGGGCGTCCGGGCGGTGCGTGTCGACACGCGCCGCAACGTGGTGGCCGTGGCCAACGAGGCCACCCTGCGCGCTGCTTGCCACTGCCATCGTCCGTGACATCGCTGTGCGCGGGAGTGAGCCTGCTGCCCGCAACATATCCACGGGCCTAGTGTTGGGAATGGACGCCCGACGCACTCCAGGACAATTCATGGCCGGTCTCGAGTCTACTGTCCCCGTCGTGTCGGCGTCGCTTTCTGGGAGCACTCTGGCCCTCAGATTTGCGGCGCTGGTGCCACCGGAGGCAGTCTCTCTTTTCAGAATGCGTCTGGTGGTTCGAGCTGCATGCAATCACGGCCGCTGCAGTGCACCCGGTGCGCCAGCTTGGGGCACGTCACGGAGACCTGCCGCGCACCTGCACGGTGCCCTTGCTGCGGCGGACCTCGCGAGGAAAGGTCCTGTACGTGGAAAACGCCGGACTGCGCTAACTGTGGCGGGCGACACGCGGCCACAAACCCAGCATGCTCGCACTGGAATAGAGAACGACATGTGGACACTTTGCTGTCCACTTCAGTAGTTCCTCTCTCCAGGCGGGCAGTTCGTGCATTGGTTCAGGCTGAGGCCGCGCGCCCTGCGCAGCATAGCCAACCACCGCGACAGCGCTCCTACGCGCAGGTGGCCGCCCGTGCCAAGCCGCAGCAGAGGCAGCAGAAGCAGCAGAAACAGCAACAGCAGCAGAAGACGCCGGTCCTGCCCAGCGCCGCAAAAACATGCCACCGCACCAGCTATGTGGGCTACAATTCACCCACGACATGTAAGGGGGCGTCTTGTCCCGCAGTGCCGTGTTGTGATCCCTCCCACAAGCCCGGGAAATCTCGGTGCACTGTGTATGTGCGGTGCGACGTACAGCACGTCCTCGTTGGCTTGGCGGCGTCGACGAGCCACGCGCAGGAGTGTGTGGTGGTGTTGACACATCGGTGGCTTGTGTCTACGTGCGCCCAGTTGTTGCGTGGAACGCGCTGTGGTTTCGCGCAGTGGCATCGTGTTGTGCCCCGCGCCAGATTATCGTGCGTGATTTTAATGCCCACCACTGCGCGTTGGGCAGTGCGCGAAACAGTGCGTGCGGCGATGACCTGCACAACGCTGCTACGCAACTGGGCAACCCCCTCAACACCGCCGAGGCCATGCACCCTCCGACGACTCGGCACACCTGGCTCCTGCACCGACGTTTTTTTTTTAAGCGAAATTTATTGCCCCAGGGCATCAATGATGGTTGAAGGCGTGACGAATGATGTAGTAGAGATTAAATTAATGGAAAAGGTTAGCTTATTTGATGAAGTCCAATAGAGAACGATATGGTACGGTCCCTGCGTCCAGGCAATGTATGAAGCAGGGTTGCTTGGTGAAAGACCTGCTACCATCAGGCGCCGGATCCTTGTAGGCTTGAGAGCTGGGCAGTCCCACAGTAAGTGATGTACGTCAGCCTCAATGTCCTCGTGTTTACATATCGGACACCCTGGCCGAGGAAACAAATCTCGGTACTGAGGCCACTTACGAGTGACGGCAGGTGTGAGGGCAACCCCGACCCGGATCCGCCTTAGCGCAACCTCCTCTGCACGGGTAAGACCGCGGGGAAGGGTTACCGCACACGGAGGGTTACCGCGCACGTGAGGGGCGCGTTTGCCAACGTCAGCCGTGCACCCATGCTTGCGACGCTTGAAGGGGCCGGCGTGTGCGGACGCCTTTTGCCCTACGTTCGGGGTTTTTCTTTTTTTTTTGAACGTCCGAACTGTGCGCGTGAGAGTAGGAGACGCGCTCTCCGATCCTCGCCCGGTGGACCTAGGCGACCGCAGGGCTCTGTCTTGTCACTTTTTCTGTTCATTGTGGCCATGTCGATGGTGCCGGGCTGCCTTTCCATGGCCGCCCGACAGCGTGCGTACATGTCTATTTACAATAGGAAACATTGGTTGCGCTTTCTAGACAATCACATAAGAAGACAGGACAGGCGCAATCCTGTCTGACGACATTGCCCTGTGGTGCCTGGGGCCACCGGGAGAGGCGCTCCGCGTGCGTGAGTGCCTGCAGGAGGCCCTGACAGCAACTGCCGCCCGTTTGCGCGGCCTCGGTCTGTCGCTCTGTGCTGCGAAGTCCGTCGCCATGGCTTGCGTTCCGCGCTCGCGCGCTAGACCGCCGCCGCTCGAACTGGACGGGACTTCGCTGCCGTGGAAACGTTCAGTGCGTTACCTGGGTGTGTACTCATTCTGAACGTAAAAGCGCAAAAACACAAGGACACAGACTGAGGCAAACAACACGAGCGCTTACTTCCAACTGATTTTATTTCATGCAAGAAGCGAAATTTATACTCTTGATAAGTGTCTGCACATGCTTACAGGGCAATTACCGCAGAGTTATGACTGATACCAGTTATCATGTAACACATATGAAAGATGTCAGATATGCCATCTCTTTTTGTGACATCAGAATTGATGGAGCACTTATGCAATCATCCCCAGCTCGCGCTATCTCCAAGGCTTCAACAATTTCTCGGGTAATTTGGCATTTGTGCACGTAAAGGACTTTGCACTTGTGAAAGAGAGGACGACAACCCTCTTTACTTTTTCTTTTGCACTTTAAACAATGAATGCTCATGTGCCCCCCTTTTTTGTTGTTCACAACGTAGTCATGCTCGCTCAACCGCTCGTTCAGGCATCGTCCCGTTTGGCCTATATAGTATTTTCCACATGATAAGGGCACTTTATAAACAACACCTTCTTTGCATCTCACAAACGGCTTTTGATGCCTGATTATGCAACCAGTTTTTCTTTGGTTTCCTGAAGTACTTTGCTTACATAATGACATCAGCTTATTTGGGGCAGAGAACACCACGTCAACGTTTGCCCTGTTACCAATTTTTTTGAGATTGTGTGAAATCTTATGTTTATAAGGAATGACTGCAAATTTCTTATTGGCTTTTGTCTCTTCCGGCTCGTCCTGGCACTTGGCTTCCCATTTTTTCTTTTTGACAAGTCCTTCCGCCACAGAAACCAGCAGGTGTAACGGCTTCCCATTTTTTCTTTTTGACAAGTCCTTCCGCCACAGAAACCAGCAGGTGTAACGGATAACCCACATCTTGCAATTTGTTGGACTGCAGGAGAAGGCTTTCTTCGATTGCATGTTCACAAGACTTCTTTGTACAGTTAAGGAACCCTAAACGAGCTATGTTTCTTTTTATAAGCTTTGAGTGCGCGGAACTGAAGGGTAAGGGCATTTTTCCATCCCTGGGATGATAAATCCAGCAAGTGTGGTCTTCTAGAAAAGTTAACCTGATATCGAGAAAGCGTATGCTACTGTTCTCTGGCATTTCATGCGTGACTACAAGAGGAGATAGGCTACACTTGAAATGATCTAAAACCTTTTCTACCGCCTTTTCTACCTTTTCTACGTGCACAAATGCCAAATTACCCGAGAAATTGTTGAAGCCTTGGAGATAGCGCGAGCTGGGGATGATTGCATAAGTGCTCCATCAATTCTGCTGTCACAAAAAGAGATGGCATATCTGACATCTTTCATATGTGTCACATGATAACTGGTATCAGTCATAACTCTGCGGTAATTGCCCTGTAAGCATGTGCAGACACTTATCAAGAGTATAAATTTCGCTTCTTGCATGAAATAAAATCAGTTGGAAGTAAGCGCTCGTGTTGTCTGCCTCAGTCTGTGTCCTTGTGTTTTTGCGCTTTTACGTTCAGAATGGAAAACCAACTCGCCCAAATGCAGCCATTACTGGGTGTGTACATCGACGAGCGCCTCTCCTTCCGCCCCGCGGCGACCAAGGGCTGCGCGCATATGAAGAGGACCACCGCCGTCGTACACAAGCTCACCGCTCGAGGCCAGGGCATCTCGCAACAAGCCGCGCTGCGGCTCTACAGTGCCGCAGCCCTGGGGGCCGCTCTCTACGTGCTCCCACCCGTCACGGTGCGCAAACCGAACTGGAAACAGCTCGAGGTGCAACACCGGCCGTAAAGCTCTACGTGTATGCCTCGGCCTCCCCGCGAACTTCCAGTGCGCGGAGACACTAGTCGAGGCGGGCGCGCGTGGCCATAACTTCAGGCCACGCGACGGGCGTTGCACCACATCGACAGATTACACCGTGCACCGGACGGCGGACCGCTACTGCAGCGTTTGCGCAAGTACCCACGTTCGCGCATGGGAGCGGCGCTGCTCGAGTACGAGCGGCTAACCAAAGCCTGTCCCCATACGGCCTCTGTTCGCCCTGGCCTTCTGCTAATTCTTCGGAGGTTCAGCCAGACATCGTTGGCATCGCGGGAAAGCGGAGCACCCTGTTCTGTGCAGTGCAGCAGTTCGCTGGAGCCGTCATCTATAAGAGAAACTTCGAGACCACCTCGATCCTTGTGTACACTGACGGCTCCGTGGAGAGCGAAAGCCGCTCGCTTGCTGCGGCGGCTACCATCCTCGCCCTGCACCTTCACAGACAGCAACGTGCCACCTTTCTGGGCTCCTCCACCACGTCGAAGCTTATGGGCATCCGTTTGGGGATCGACTTGTTCCCCCGCCTTGCTCCGCCGCCGCCCAGATGTGCTGTGCTATGCGACTCTCTCGCTGCTCTTAGCCGTCTGCAAACCGGAGGTCTCGGTACCCCCTGCTGCGTGAAATCCGCGCGCGACTAGAGCACTTAGCGCAGCAGTGCTGCGCCATTCGCGCCGAGTGGGTGCCCGGCCACTGCGGAATTGTGGGCAATGAGCTAGCCGACGAACTCGCGACGGCCGCACACCAGCTACCTCCTAGCGACCTCCCTCTGGCACCCTGGAGAATGTGCGAGCGGTCATCTACGACCACCTCCGACAGCAGCACCTCGACCCGCGCATCGACGGCATCAGCACGCCATGATCCTCCATGCAGGTGTAGGATGCGTTAGGTCCGGGGACAGACGGGTGCACCATGGACTGGCTACAAGCGACGCGTGTGGTGATTGTGGTGCAGGTGAAACACTGGAGCACTTGCTCCTCCGCTGTACCGCGTTCGCCCAACCGCGTCGCGACTTGCTTGCGGCCTACAGGGCGCAGGGGCTCATCCCGGAGAGTGCATCGGCGTTCCTGTGGCCGCAGGGCAGTGCGCGCACCCGTGAGCGAACTCTGGTGAGCCTCTGTGTATGCTTGGAACAGACGGGCTTGACGTCCCGTCTGTTCTACGCCAGGTAGAATTACCAGCAGCAAGTGACAAAACGTTACGCATGTGTTACCTTCGGGCGCTTTACAGCTGGGCGCCCCCACTCCAGCGTTGTAACAGTGAGCCGCGAGCATGTTTCTGCCATATTTTTTGTCTCTCTTTAGTGGTAGGACACGGCAAGAGCGCGGCATATAAATATTTACTTTGAGCGTCCGGCGCGCAACGGCCAAGGGTCGATGCAGGAGTCGATGCTCCGACACGCACACAATGGTCGCGTGCGACGTTCGGCCTGGCGCAGGGCAACCCATCTGTGCCGGCGTGGAAGACATCGCGTGAGCGGCGGCTGCGTTTTTATGGAGGAAAAACGCTAAGGCGCCCGTGTGCTGTGCGATGTCAGTGCACGTTAAAGATCCCCATGTGGTCGAAATTATTCCGGAGCCCTCCACTACGGCACCTCTTCTTCCTTCTTTCATTCCCTCCTTATCCCTTCCCTTACGGCGTGGTTCAGGTGTCCAACGATATATGAGACAGATACTGCGCCATTCATTTCCCCCAAACCAATTATTATTATTATTATTATCTCCTCTTTCAATGACGCCGTACAGAATAATAATAATAATTGGTTTGGGGGGAAAGGAAATGGTGCAGTATCTGTCTCATATATCGTTGGACACCTGAACCGCGCCGTAAGGGAAGGGATAAAGGAGGGAGTGAAGGAAGAAAGAGGTGCCATAGTGGAGGGCTCCGGAATAATTTCGACCACCTGGGGATCTTTAACGTGCACTGACATCGCACAGCACACGGTCGCCTTAGCATTTTGCCTCCACCAAAACGCAGCCGTCGGGTTCGAAGCCGGGACCGTACAGAAACCGACAGACCGGTTTTCGTTCTCAGCACTGTTCTAATGCTAACGCATGAAACAAAAGCAAGCTGAGCTAGCTTCCTACAGTTGAGCTGGGTACTCCGGCAGCGACTATGAAATAGAAACTCTCGTTAATTAGTGCCCCGAGAGGGTATTAATAAAAATAATTTAATTATTTGCTTACACGATGAACTTTTACTGCCGCCCGCGTGGGGCACATTTGAATAGCAGAATTTAAGTCCTGGCGCAGTGGCTAGAGTGCTCGTCTGTTGAACCGAGCGTTCAAACCCAGCCACACGGCGACCCCGTTTTGATGGAAGCGAAATGCAAAAAGGCGACCGTGTGCTGTGCGATGTCAATGCACGTGAAAGGATCCCCAGGTGGTCGAAATTATTCCTGAGCCCTCCACTACGGCACCTCTTTCTTTCTTATTTCACTCCCTGCTTTATCGCTTCCCTTACTGCGCGGTTGAGGTGTTCTTGTCCACCTAAAAGTGAGGAAGCTACTGCGCCTTTTATTCCTCAAAAAATTAAAGTTTTTCACCTGGCTACACAAAACCAATCCCAAGAAAAAAGAACGAACAAAATAAATTGCCCCGGCTGCGGCGGTCACATTTATTTAGGCAAAATGCTAGAGACCCGTGTACTGTGCGATATCAGTGCCCTTTAAAGAACCCCAGGTGGTCGAAATTATCCGGGGCCTTCCACTACGTCTTCCCGCATAGCCGCCGAATTGACACACCTAAACATAAACTAATAAACGAGTGTTTCACTTTTCTAGAAGTGAGGAAGTTACTGCGCCTTTTATTTCTCAAAAAATAAATTTTTTCACCTGGCTATGCAAAACCAATCCCAAGAAAAAAGAACAAACAAAATATATTGTCCCGGCTGCGGCGGTCAATTTCTTTAGGCAAAATGCTAGAGGCCCGTGTACTGTGGGATATCAGTGCACTTTAAAGAACCCCAGGTGGTCGAAATTATACGGGGCCTTCCACTACGGCTTCCCGCATAGCCGCGGAGTTGACTAACCTAAACATAAACCCATAAACGAGTGTTTCCCGTTGTTTCGATTTCCTATTGGACCCGCCGCGGTGGCTCAGTGGTTAGCGCGCTCGGCTACTGATCCGTAGTTCCCAGGTTCGAACACGACCGCGGCGGCTGCGTTTTTATGGAGGCAAAACGCTAAGGCGCCCGTGTGCTGTGCGATGTCAGTGCACGTTAAAGATCCCCATGTGGTCGAAATTATTCCGGAGCCCTCCAATACGGCACCTCTTTCTTCTTTCACTCCCCCCTTTATCTCTTCCCTTACGGCGCGGTACGGGTGTCCAACGACATACGAGACAGATACTGTGCCATTTCCTTTTCCCCAAAACCAATTATTATTATTATTCCTATGGGCCGCCGGAGCACGAAGTGAAACTGTGGGAACTCAAAGAAGCTAGATGATATATTTGTAGTTTTAAAAATTCGTGGATTTTTAGCGGATTATGAAAGCAGTCGAAATGCTTCGCGGCGAGGTCGACCAAACTTTTGTGAGTGAGCACTCGTGATTTTGTCGAGGTAAGCCAGGCAATAGAAGAGGGTCACGAAATCTTCTTCCAGCCTGGTACCAGGTCATAGTGGCATTGCTGGCAACATCTTAGCTGACGATGCTGCTCGATCGGCTCATGATACAACCAACATTGCCCTCTGCATACCACTAACAAGAGCTGAAGCGGCAAGGCACCTTCGAGGCTTCAAATGCTTGCCCGAAACGTGACTGTGGTCTCCCTCTAGAGGCTGTACACCCCGCTCGCACCACTTCGACCCGTTACTTCATCTTCAAATACAATTCGGCCTCCCCCTCTGTGATACTACGCTGTTGTGCCGCTTGTGGCTGGAAGTGGCATTCAAAAACTCCTGTACCCATGTAATCGCAATGGCAGACTCTCCAGCGTGCGAGCAATGCGGATGCGATGAAACGAGTTGGCACATATACTATGCGGCTGCCCTCGCATTGGGCGAGAGCGTACCTTCCTGGTTGCTTTACTCCGCCACTTGGACTCTCGTCGTCTTACAGAAACAAAGATTCTGGGGCTTTAGTCTGATCCTTCATCACAAAGGAAAGCGGTGAAGGCGCTCCTGAAGTTATTAAAGGACTCGGGGTTGAGTTCCCGACTATGAACATTTAAGTGTGCGGCCTTTGTCCTCTTGTGATTGTGGTCGATGGACACGTGAAAAACTCATTCTTTCCATTTTTACCTTTGTTCCCCTCGTGACGTGTAGGGTAGCCTACTGGGCACTGCTATAGTTAACCTCCCTGCCTTTCCGTCCTTCTGTTTCTCTTTCATGACCATAAAGCGCTACTGAAGGACCGTGCTAATATGAACAGAAAATGACAAAGTCGTCGAGTCAGTCCGCTATAGATTCCTGTGTTTCTTTCAAAGGGTAGAACGCAGCCAAATTAAACAGCCAGGAAAGATACCAGAGGCCGCGAAGAATGACACGTACGGCTGCCAGATTGTGGCTGTCATGGCGCTCGACTTCGTCAATGTTTAATGCAAACAGGAAATTTCACAAGTATCGTGTTGAGTGCCAGCACTGCGAACAATCTTCCAGGAAGAGCTTAGAAACAAATATTGACTATTTGTGGATCTGCACAAAACAAAGTCTGTAGTTGCTACACTAATGGCCTCATCTGTCAGTAAAATACAGACCGTGGAATCGAGAGTGCAACATACGAAAGTGAAGCATAATGCGACTCTGATAAACACTGGACGGGAACGTTCTGCGGTCCGGTGGTCAGCTGCTGAGAGCACAATCGTCAGGTTCTTGTCCGCTGCTGTGGGCACCTGCAGGTCGGGTTCTTCCGTTGCGAACAATCGGCGAAATCTCACTTCCTACTATGCCATGACGAGGCGAACATTAGTCAGATTGGAAGCACAGACGGATTTACAGCAACATCGATTCAAGATGGGCGCACGCCAACCCCCTTTTTCCACTTTCACGAACAGCAACGTTCAAAAGATAAACACAAGGAAGTATATAAACTACGAACTTCCTACCTGTCAAAAAGCGAGATCACTCGTGGATCATTTGCGCCTGGGCTTAGAGTACTCCAGGGTAGCAGTAAATTGGGGTAAATTTCAGTTAATTTCGTGATGTGCCCATTATGGCGAAATCATCGGGCAAACATAAGGCGGGCACACAGAGCTACAACAGAATCCATTCTAGGCATATGCGCGTTCGCACCATCTATGAACAAGAACGTTTGAGATGTAAAAACAAGAAAGCATAAACTAGATAAGCACCAAGCATCACACGACAGCATGAGAGTATCGCTGGTGAAACACCGCAAACGCAAAGCGATTTAAAGTAGGAGTATAGTGGGATATGAAAGAGCTGCGCCTGTCAAAGATTACACTAAGTTTAAGGTCTGAAAGGGTTTTCTGGATTCGCTTTTATATATGCCAATTCCTTTACGGTATGAACTCAAACCGCCTAATGTATCCGGTGATACGTAAAAACACGTAAAACTGAAATTTCTGTCGATTCGTTGAGTAATATAACATGGGATAAAGGGGCGTCTGGTAATTATCAAGCGGGTAGAGCCCTTTATGGACGCAGCAGGCCGTCACTAAACACAGTTCTATACATATGTTCCAGCACCACGGGTTCAGTTCTGAACATATGTTCCAGCACTACGGGTTCGTTTTCGACCTCTTTCTACGCTTCGAAGGCCTGTGAATGGGCGTCGCGTCCGGTGTCCCCTGCACAATCCTGATCATGTCCTCCTCGACGGACCCAGCCGCGTGGACGTAGTCGACGAGGCCATGGCTCGTCTCCGGCAACCCGAGCAGCGCGGCGACGCCCCCGAACACCGCCGAGCCCATGATGGCGAACTCGAGGTCCTCGCGGCCGAACTCCTCAAGCAGAGACAGCACCGAAGCGGCCACGGCGCCCAGGCGGCCGCACGCGTAGGCGCCGCACATGACGATGCTGCGGACGCTGGTGGGGAAGAGCTCGGCCATGTACAGGTATCCAGCCGGTACCATGACGCGGGCGCAGCACTGGGCGAGCACCAGCAGGGCGTCGCCCACCACGCGGGGATTGGCGTAGATGGCGATGCCGAACAGGGAGCAGGTGCCGCCCATCAGAGCCATGGTCGCCACCAACAGCTGCAGCCTGCGCGGCGAAGTTTCGAGGTCAGAAAGAACCCTGAAGTGTCAGAGGGGTCCTGAAACGTTACCATAGCTATAGCCGTGGATGCGACTCAGGAACAAAGCGGCTTTTCCCAGACAAGTTACCCTATTACAGCCAATGGCGTCGGCCGATTATCATGAACCTGCCAGCATATGCCAATGCAGGAAGCGGCGTGACAATGCAAGGAGGAGACTGTCCCGACCATGCAGGAAGGAGCTAACCCCTTTCATCTGCCACTCCCTGCACTGTCACGCTAGCAGACTCATGAGAATCGGCCGACGTCATTGGCCAGAAGGGAGTCCATTGATCGGGAATAGCTGCTTCACTCTGCAGTTGTGTCCCACTGTAGACCCGGCCAGAAGTAACGATATGCCAGCAAATATAAAAGAGCAGATAAATGGGGGCAAATAAATTAAACTTATGGGATTCGCTGGACGGTTTAAAACAAAAATTCACCCAATGCAGCGTCCACAGCGCTGGACGTACTCACTCTAGATCAGTAAGTGCGCTGCTGATAAAAGCTCGCGTGCGTCGATGACATCGAAGTCTTCCTGACAGTCCCTTCAGCAAGACTTACTGGCTCACCTGCCCAAGGAGATGAGCGCCAGGTACATGGCCACGTACGAAGGCGCGGACAGGACGACAGCCAGGAAGCTTATCCTGGTGTCATTGCGCATCCTGCTGCTCCAGGACAGCCCGTAGAAGCCCAGCATCAGCGAAAACGCCACGAAGAACACTCTGACCAAGTAGTTGCCTCCCTCGAAGCTGTGCATGAGCGAAGACGAACGGGACGTGTCAGTGTTCTTCTCGACGCGGTTCAGCTGGCTCCTGACCTTCATCATGGCCTGCTTGGCCACGGCTCGATGCATGTCGTTCATTTTGGCAGCCTTGAGCATGACTGCCTCGGCCTCGTCCACCCTGGACGCCGCCAGGAGCCACAGGGGAGACTCGAACACGACGCATGGGCCGATGAGCAGGAGCGCAGTGGGGGAGAGGACGATCCCTTGCAGCATGTGCCAGGAGAGCGGGAACAGCGCCAGAACGAGCACGAAGACGTCCACGAGCAAGACGCCCAGAGAGCAGGAGACAGCGATGTAGAAGGCGCGGTAGTTCAGGGGTGCCACCTCGTACATCAGGATGAGGCTGATCACGAATGTGGAGCTGGCGCAGGCTGAGTTCACGAAGCTCGCTACTAGGTACGCAGCGTAGGAATGCGCGACGCAGGTGCACACGGTGCTTGAGAGAAGCGCCGCGACGCCCAACATAATGATGGTCTCGCGTCCGAACATGTCAGCAGCGATACCGGCGAATGGAACGAGCAGAACGGCGCCGCTCATGAAGACCGCGTTGCCCATGTTCACCAGCCACGACCTGTGGCAGACCAGATCCCAGTAGCTTCTCGCAGTGTGCGCGGCACGCACAGGATCGTAGTCCCAGGCGTCGCACTCGTAGGTCTCGGTGTCGTTGGGCTGCTGGCCGGGCTGGACGTAGGCGAGGCACTCGCTGGCGCGCCCCTTTTCGTCCAGTGGAACACCGACGTTCTTCCAATCTGGCACGGAGAGGACGGCGAACTCGGCCGGCGGTCGGCACCAGTGGTCCACGGGGCGTGTTATGAGAGCGAAGGCCCGGCCGTGGCACTGTAGCACGACGAGTGAGACGGCGGCGAAACAGCATATGACCCTCTGGAAGTGTCCGTGGCCGTAGACAGTAGTGCCGAGCGGTGGTCGACCGCCGCCGGCAGTAGGGCAGCCGCGGAAAGCTCGCTCGGGACTCGGCACCTCGATCTCCGGGTGCCTCCCCCAAGAAGTGAAGGGCATAATATTGACCAGCGCGCAGGCAGCGACCGTTGATAAGGGCAGCAGTTGTTGGTCGCCGCTCTTCTTGCTCAATCTAGAGACCAGAGCGAAGCGTCGCCTGCGCTGGGGTACCAATTCTCGAGCTCGCGAGCACGAGCGCGAGCCCGAGAATACTACGAAGATCGCAAATCCTCAAAATTTCGTGCACAGAAGGTTAATCGCAGGTATACGTCAAGAAAGCAAACAAAACGAAACAAATGACAACTCATTTCATAATAACCGGGAACCGGGGAAAGGAATTATTGCCGCGATCGACAGCTGTAATAAATTTATACAAGCCATTAACGACTATTAATTGTCCTCCTCATCATCAGCCTGACTACGCCCACTGCAGGGCAAAGGCCTTTCCCATATCTCACTAATTAACAGCAGGCAATGTGGGTGTTTTCGCGTTTTTTTAGTGACACGGGCCTCGGCTCGCGATTGTGATGACATCAAATGTGTGTGCACATACTCTCATCTATCATCTCATAATAATAATAATAATAATAATAATAATAATAATAATAATAATAATAATAATAATAATTGGTTTTTTGGGGAAAGGAAATGGCGCAGTATCTGTCTCATATATCTTTGGACACCTGAACCGCGCCGTAAAGGAAGGGACAAGGGAGGGAGTGAAAGAAGAAGGGAAGAAGGAGGTGCCGTAGTGGAGGGCTCCGGAATAATTTCGACCGCCTGGGGATCTTTAACGTGCACTGACATCGCACATCACACGGGCGCCTTAGCGTTTTTCCTCCATAAAAACGCAGCCGCCGCGGTCGGGTTCTATCCTCTCACCATATCATCACCCATCATGACCCTCTTTCTTCTCCTCCCCTTCCCCAGTGCAGAGTAGCGGGCCAGATATCAATCTTTCTGGCCGATCTCTTTGCCTTTGTTTCATTAAATTTATCTATGTATCTATCTGTCCTGTGCGAGTTGCGGCTACCTTCTTCGGCTACCTTATCCCCGCGAAGTAAGTATTGCCCGCAGCAGTGGTCTCATGTGTGGAACTTCGTCAGCTCAGCAGCTTGTATGACTCATTCCAGGGATGCTTATACCTGCTTATGTTCCTGTGGCAAAAATACGGGGTACATTATAGCATCGTGTTACTGTGCGAGCGGATTTGCTGGAGGTTGGCATCCTTTAGCAAGATTTTTTTCTTTTTTGAATATATTAATTGTTAATCCGAGTAAACGTGCGAAAGCATGTGCTTAGCCTGATTGGCTCATGGTTTTTCTTTGCTGGCTCGTCGGCTCGTCTGGCGACGGTGTTAGACTCAGGTTAAGCTTTGATCGAGGTTAAGCCGATCCTATTTGTTCGCGCCGCAGGTGGAGGTTGGTGAAGACGACGATGTGCAATGCGCATTCCGATTTCCTCGAGATCTCTCAAAATTTTTTTTTGTCTTCACAGATTCCTCTATTTATATTTATGAGCCGCTTGAGATAAAACTGGTTGAATTTTCTCCTCTTTGGATCTGCACCAAACCCTGACGAATCCCCTACCGTGGGTATGTGCCACCGCTTTTCAGGCAACAACAACAACAGCGCGAGAGTGTGTTGCAGCTTAACACGATCGAGGCGTGATCAGCTGCGGCAATAGCATACTGCTCTCGTGCAGTGGCCAGCGAAGCTGATCTGTTCTTGCCGCCGCGGGTTCGAAACCCGTTCGCAGCAATGTTTATTTGTTTATTCAAGGTCAAGTCGGTGCAAGGCTTAAGCGGTAAATCGGCTTTTGCAGATTTCGTCGTGAAGTAGAGCTTTCGCTTTAAAAGTGCGTCGTCGGTCACATAATTCCCAGGCACGGAAGGGCAGCAGTAAGATCGAAGTCGTGCCGACTGGAGAATGCCTTGCTGTGGTGTTCACCGGAAACCTGAATTTGGACATACATTACACATGACATCCGCAGGAAAATGAATCGAATTAACAACGTCCTTTGCCTACACAGATATATACACTTTCAACACAAATAAGAGATCATATTAAAATGGCCGGACAAAAAGCAACGAACAGTCCACTGTAGCTCGCTAATGGTAAGCACTAGGGAAATGAAATTTTATAGGTAGAAAGATTGGAGCTTTGGGCGCCCTTTGGAAATGCCACTGATTATATTAGTTGATCCATTTCAATCACTGCACTGCAACCATCTCTGTTTCTATGAGTTTCCATGACATGAATTAATCCACATTCATAAAACCAGTAAGGTTGGTCATTACATCACTTTTTCAAACGCAATGAACTCGTTGTCATCTCGAGTACGTTTGCCACGATGATGAGCCTACAATCGTCCAAACAGTTCGAAATCTCTTGAATGACTTCATCAAATCACATCAAAACAACGTTTCTTCCCTAAAGAAACATTGCAGGACTGCACGCACATTGTTGCTGATTTCCATCGTCTCCCTTGTCAAAGGGCGTGGATCCAAGCGAGCACAGATTTTTCTGCATCCTAGTCGCTCGATTAGCTTTAAGACAGGTCCTTTTTCCATACCATTTAATGCGAAAGCGTTAGTCCCACTGCGAGAAAAGCTGGCGCACGCGTGCGCGCGTGTGTGTGTGTGTGGGGAGCTATGGGACAGCTTCATGTCCTGCGCGCGGCCGCCTCCATGCGGCACCATTGTCTGCAGAAGTTCATCGTCCGAGGAGCACGGCACTGTCCAGACCGAGAACGAAGCCCCTGCGCTCTTAGTTTTATCGTGGTATTCGATGTTTATTGAGGCAGATTTTGCGTGTTCGGGTAATGCAGCATTAATAATATTCGGTTCCCGTGACTCTATTTCTTGCTAGGTGGGTGCGGTGCTGAGTACAACTGCCGCCAACACTTTGCAGATTAGAGCCAAATCTGGGAGAAACGGAAATTAATTTACATAACTACTTCTTCCCTACGCTTTAAATCTTTAAAGGTAGTATTTGGGGAGATTTTATAGTAATTATAGCTAAACGCTGCATGATACCGTTTGTCCGGTTTTCTGAAAGTCTGCCATATATTTTACGGGTTGACGTATTTAATCCTTTTTGAAGCTTTTTCTTCATAAAAGCCTCGTGCGTCAGCAAGTCTCGCGATTCGAGCTCGAGAAGGAGATCCCCTGTGCAACCGCCGCTTATTTCTGTTCCAATGGCTGAGCACAACTATCGAAGGTTCTAATACCCCGCATCTGGCCTTCTGAACGCATGGCCTTCTCGAAGGTCTTCGATAATCCCGAAGCCTACAAAAGAGCTGATGATTCCCAGTCTGAAACAACTACTGAGCAACTCCCAGGCTGCTACCGGCGAACCAGAACTAGACGTCGACCAGCGGGACCAGGGCAACACTGTCAACGGCCACGGAGACTTCCAGAGACTCATATGCTGCTTCAGCATCGTTGTGCTGTTCGTTCTGCAGTGCCACGACACCCCATTCGCTCTCGTAACACGCCCCGTGGACCACTGGTGCCGGCCGCCATCAACATTTACCGATCTCTCGGCGTCCAAGTGGAAGAACGTCGGCATTCCGGTGGACGAAGAGGGACACCACAGCGAGTGCCTCGCCTACGCCCAGCCCGGCCAGCAGCCCAACGACACCGAGACCTACGAGTGCGACGCCTGGGACTACGACCCGATCCACGCCGCCCACTCCGCGAGGAGCTTCTGGGATCTGGTATGTCGCAGGTCCTGGCTGGTGCCCCTGGGGAACGCGGTCTACATGAGCGGCGCCCTTCTGGTCGTGCCCCTCGCGGGGTACGTGGCGGACGGTGGGCGTCTACGGCCTCGCCTGGAGTAAAAGAATGCGGAATGGCACTACGCTTGAGGCCGTGGCCGTTATACTGTCTGCGCCTTCTTACCTGGCCATGTACCTCGGGCTCGTCTCAATGGGCAGGTGAGCCAATATCGCCGACGGAACGGTGCCTCGCTCACCCGTGGGGAAAATTTAATGAATCAGATAATGTTACGAATTCCTCGGAAACAACGCTAACTCATTTAGCTGTCCTCAGGTGAAAAGACCCAGCGTAGCAATGTAGCTTGGCGAAATATTATTGCAGTGCTTAGACGGTCAGAAAATTGGTTACTACATTCTTCTCATGTGCATCTGCCGTATTCATTTCAAGCATTTTATGGTGTCGGCAGGCAGGTGTTTGGTATATGTCTGTTCCTATACCGAGTGTAAAAGTACCGAAAGAGTAAGAAGAATTAGCAGGTTCAACCATTACTCTGCCCATTTTCAGGCGAAACGCCACCCACATAAAACAGTTTCGCGAAACAAGGATGAGGGGGAGGGGGGGCTTTTGCGCCGGCAATTATCCTCTAAATGTCTGTCCGTCTATCCGCGTACCCAGGCGCAAAAGCGACTTTCGTGTAGCAGTCACCATTTGATTTGATTTTTTCTTGAAAGCTTAATTTTAGTTGTTTGGAAGGGAATTTCTCAAACACTGCACATTTCTCTGCAGCCTGACCGATGGCATGAATATATTCTAATGTCGACTGCTTTGTCTCAAAGCCATCGTGGTACTGCCAAGAATGCTTGCATTAAACGAGAGAAAAAATAGAGGCCCATTGCTCAGGAAGGAGACATTTTGGGTCTTCATAGCAGCTTCGTCTTGAAAACGTCTAAGAAATGCTGCGTTTTAAGTTTCAGTGTCATGGTAATAGCAGTCATCACGGTACCGATGATAATCACGTGACTTGTAAAGATTGCTCTTACGAGGTTAGAGCTCCCTGTATCAGGTCTGAAATGTGTGGCTATCTGTCAAGCGACGTTACGACAATGACTGCCACTACCGTACGCAAAAATATGGTGAAGGTGTGGACGGAAGTTCTGCCGCCAGTTTCACTCTGGATTCAGTTTAGAGCAATTAGCGTAGCGCTACAACATAACGCGACCGCTATAGGCCAACATCGCATGCTCCGAGGGGCAAGGTGTGAGGGCATTTGGCCCGCACTTGGCTCTCCGAGGCCATAGCCCAAAATGTTCTCTACCTGGATAAAACTCATGCTGACAGCTTAGCACAGCGCTACATCATGCCCCGACAGCTTGAAGCCAACAGACCCCTGCCCCTGGAAGTTCACTCCCCAATATTTTCCATGACATCTCCGTCAATCGCCTTGCACCTGCTGCGGCCGCTAGCAGGTGCAAGGCGATTGACCGCAACGTCATGGCAATATAGGCTAAGGCCATTGGTTGTGAGACCAGCTTTTCGCTCCGTTTTTGAGTTGCATCCGACTGTACTACATTAACTGTGCGCACCACAAGATTTTTCATGCAGGCCGCAGCTCCTCCTCATAGTCATGTCACTGCTTGGCGGCACCTGCTCCCTGTGCAGCGTCGCCATCTACGCCAAGCCCCGCCTGGTGGGCGACGTCCTGCTGGCGTTCGCCCAGTGCTGCCCCCGCGTGCTCGTGCCATTCGTCTACTTGTACGCCGCAGAGCTCTTCCCCACGGGCGTACGCTGCGCAGTCCTGTGCGGCGCCCATGCCAGCGGTCGCCTGGGCACCGTGGCCGCCTCGCTGCTGTCCCTGCTCTAAAGGGTCGGCCGCGAGGACTTCCAGTTCGCCATCATGGGCTCGGCGGTGTTTGGAGGCGTCACCGCAATGTACGGGCTGCCTGAGACGAGATACGGCCTCCTCGACGCTCGCGCGGCCGACACCGAGAAGGTCGTGCTTAAAATCATGCAGGACACCCAGGACGCGTCGTCCAGGCCGAGACGCAAGCGCAGAAGGAGGGCGAAGCCCTATAGTGCTGAAAGCCCCCAACTGTCAACGGGCCGGGTGCAGGTTGCACGGCACAAACGAGCGTAATGCTTCGTTACTGAACGCGTACGGCTGTATGTTTAGAGAAACAATTGCTTGTTGATAGAGTTTGTTCGGATTCTGTTTGTGTGAGTGCCAGCTGGACTGCTGCGTCGAAACCTGTACGTGCGCTGCTCCCCAGACTTATGGTGTCTTGGCGGCGACCACGAGAACGAAGTGCGCCCTCTGGCGTGACTCTTTTCGTTTTGTGGCAGCTAGCGACGTCGTCATCCAACGTAGCCAGACTTTGCACCTGTACCTTCTGGAGAACGAATTGGAGACTTGCAGTGTTCTGTGCCTGCATCACACATATTAATTGTTGGACGAATGTGTGGCCAGTCGAAGTTCTCGATGTCACGCCATATGGCACTCGCCTATAATAGCCTGCCATAGTATAATGGATTATATTTCGGCTGGATGCCGTTGTTTGAGGCAGTAACTTAGAAGTCAAGTGATTTTCAATCTCAAACACGTTTTTAGAACGCAGTACTAATCGCAGTAGAACGCAGTACGAATCTCCTCCTGTGTTTGCTCGTCCTCCGCAGTAAGTGAAACATGCTGTTGCATTTTCTGTACACGTCTTGTCTCCACAGCGTCAGTACAAATGTCCAGGCATGGTATTGCCATCGGGGGGGCTGTGGGAAAAGTAGTACCAACAGTGAGACAGTCGAATGTGATGTTGGTAGCTTCGAGCAGAAAACCAACACGAGAGGGCCGCTCGGCATTTCTGGAATGCACCATCGGTCAGCTCCACGGTTCAGGATGGAGTCGTATACGCCGCTTTTGGTTCGGAGCACATTTCTGCGCCGCCGCGATACTGTTCCAGAAAACAGCATTCAACGATGGCGCTCGCGTTCAGGCACCCATGTAAGAAAAAGCTCCCCTTCAAAGTCCTCTTTGGATCTGGATCTGCACCAAACCCTGGCCAATCCTCCACCGTGGGTACGTGCCATCGTTTTTGAGGCACCAACAGCAACAAAGGCTGTTTGCAGTACAAGGACCACGGCACGGAACGGACGCGAAACAGTGCGTTTGAACACTGTATAACAAAGCCACTATCGGTGTCGAATGACCGGTGGGAAAATGAGCGAAGGCTTGTGCTTGTGGCAGCCCAATGACCAGTGTACTTCCCTTGGATGTCTCGCGGACGTCCTAAACGTCCGAAGGACCTCCATGGTAATTTCATTGATTGGGAGTAAATTGTACACTCGGGGAAGCTTTCCCAGCAACGAAAGAGGGTGCCACTGCGGCATGGATAGTGACATAGGCACTTGGCAGTCGTTGAGGTCAAACAGCCGCGACTTTCGCAAACGCTGTACGAAAATCGTACAGCTTTCTAGTTAACACACGCGCATTATCGCTGACATCGCAGAATTTTGCAGAAATGAATGTGCGCACGTGATTGCACCCACAAAAATAGAATTATATCTCCCGGCCTATTCATAACTCTTTTCTGATGTGTTAACAGGAGGTAACAATTTCGCGACCCAGCGGTGATAGTTTGATAACCAAACATAGAACTTCAGGCGTACCTTCCTAATGCAGTACTGGCCTGGCACAACACAAAGGTTGTCACGCAAGACAGTTTGTAAAACAGTGTAAAATATAAAAAAAATGGCTGCTGCTTTAGCATTGCAAGCGCGAAATATTGTGCGAAAGCACGTCGATCGACTCAATTTTCAACTTTTCAGGGGTGGGCCGCCCATATTTTGGGGGTGGGCCAAACCCATACTGAGGGTGTCCCGGATCAGTTCCGAACGTGGGTCAACTCAGTTTTCAAATTTTTGGGGGACGGGCAACCCAGCATTCGGGGGTGGGCCAAGCCCATATTCAGGGCGTCCTAGGAATCCACTCAGGTCTTTTGGAATCCGCTCAATTACACTAAGAAGTCGTCCGCTATCTGGCCTCATTATATTTAAGTGTTGATAGCCATCATGATGGAGACGCTGCCGATGGAATAATTGCAAGGGCTCGGCTGCTGGCTCGAAAGACGCGGGTTCGATCCCGGCCGCGGAGGTCGAATTTCAATGAAGGCGAAATTCTAGAGGCCCATGTATTGTGCTATGTCAGTGCACGTTAAAAAACCCCAGGTGGTCGAAATTTCTGGAGCCCTTCACTACGGCGTCTCTTATAGCCTGAGTCGCTTTGGGACGTTAAACCCCCACAAACCAAACCAAACCAAACCAAACCAATAATTGCAATGCTAACCTCACCAGGAACTAACAGCTCAACTCCGCATAACGTGTTCTTGCCAAGTCGGTTTCCTCTTTTTAATTTCAGCCGGCGCCATGAGCTCGTGTTTCTTGCCTAAATCAGTGTACCCGCGGTTCCCGGCCTATCATAATTTATCGAATATGTACATCTTTTCGTATCGCGCTCGTGTTTCACCCTCAGCAGTGTTGTATATCGTAACTAGGACAAGAAGACAGCGTACCCAGCAATCGACCTCATACAGGCCATTCTGTATTATCTCTTCGTTCCTCATCTGGCGTGTGCGTGCGAGCATCGCGCATACAAGGCTTCTTCGTCTTCTTCACTGCAAGCTGGTCTCGCGCTCGTGAGCTCGAGGTCTGATTCGCCAGCGTAAGCATTCCTTTGGTCTCTACCTGTGATTTAAGCGAAAACGCCCACCAAGCATTGGAATATCCATCATCGACCGCGCAACGTGCACCAGTCATGACTGAAAAGGCGCCTTGGAAAGCCTCAAGCACGTGGAAGAAATCCAAAGACTCGAATATGGACGTGAAGCAAGCACTGAGCGACTCTCTGGTCCTTAGCGGCGAAATAGAGAAGTCGACCAGCGGGACCAGGGCAACACCGTCAACGGCCACGGAGACTTCCAGAGACTCATATGCAGTTTCACCATCGTTGCGCTGTTCGTTCTGCAGTGCTATGACACCTCCTTCGCTCATAACGCGCCCCGTGGACCACTGGTGCCAGCCGCCATCCAGGCTTGCCGGTCTCTCGGCGTCCAAGTGGAAGAACGTCGGCATTCCAGTGGACGAAGAGGGACACCACAGCGAGTGCCTCGCCTACGCCCAGCCCGGCCAGCAGCCCAACGACACCGAGACCTACGAGTGCGACGCCTGGGACTACGACCCGACCCACGCCGCCCACTCCGCGAGGAGCTTCTGGGATCTGGTATGTCGCAGGTCCTGGCTGGTGGCCCTAGGCAACGCGGTCTACATGAGCGGCGCCCTTCTGGTCGTGCCCCTCGCGGGTTACTTAGCAGATATATTCGGGCGCAAGATCGTCATTACCACGGGCGTTGTGGCGCTCTTAACAAGCACAGCAGCGACGTGCATCGCGCGTGTCTATTCGTTCTTCCTGATGACCAAGTTCGTGAACTCCGCCTGCGCCAGCTCCATCTTCGTGGTCAGCCTCACCCTGCTCTACGAAGTGGCGCCCCTGGCCTACCGGGTCTTTTACATCAGCGTGTCATGCGCACTGGGCTTATTTCTTGTGGACGTCCTGCTTTTCATACCGGTGGCGTTCCCTCTGTCCTGGTCGCTGCTGCAGGTGGTCATCCTGACTCCAACGGTGCTGCTGCTGCTCAGCGCCGTGCACGAGTCCCCTGCGTGGCTCTTGGTGACGTCTAGATTCGATAAGGCCCATGCAGTCATGCTCAAGGCTGCCAGCACGAACAACTTGAACCGGGGTGGCCAAGCAAGCTGTGTTCAGGGTCAGAACAGAGCTCTCCCGCACCGAGCACACCACCTACAGGTGCGGCATGACTACAGCCCCGTACGCCGTGCAAGCCGGGCACCGTCACGGTGTGCGCGTACTGATTCTGGCATACGCGTGGATGCTAGGCTTCTACAGCGTGTCCTGGAGCAGCAGACTGCGCAAGGGCACCACGATTGGTGCCGTGGCCGTTATGCTGTCCGCTCCGTCTTGCGTGGTCGTGGACCTGGCACTAACCTCTCTGAGCAGGTAAGGCATCAACGATAACGGTTAGACGTCTCCTTACGTCCGAGCATTTAACAGTCAAAACATTTTGAAGAAACGATGGCTCATGGTCTACTAGAATATCCGTGGCATACGAGGTACCACATGGGTTTCATTTTTCACTGTCGGAGTCCCATTTTTTTATAACGGGTACATGCATTCCGCGTCGGGCACTCGGCTTTGTGAAGCCGATCCAAATATACCTTTTCCATTCAGTGACTAGAAATCGAGGACATGCATTCCAAATGATTTTGTGTTTTCAGAAAACGAGCGTCTGATATACACTCTAACGCACTAATACGCCTATATGGCAGTAAAAAGGGAGTAGGCTGTCCTCAAGCACACTCCCACTTATAAAAAGGAGTGAAATGACAATTTACACCCTTTTTACTCCTATCAGTTAGGAGTGCACGTGGAGATTTGTAACGTTTAGCGTGATAAACACGTTGGGCAAAGTTTATTAGGAGATGGGGTCTTCACAACTGTAATGAAAACAGCTAAGCTATATTCGCTGCAGGAATAGCTATGAGAACTCTTGCAACTTCATGACCATATCCACGTAGTACCTACGTCTTTTTTTAGACAGTTAATATGCGTGTGAGCTCACGCGCCAGTTTCTAACGAGTAAATGGTGCTGAACGTCCATAATTCCGAGAAATGCATTCGTAGCAGCCCAAAATCATATGTAGTCACCATAGGTCTTTGCAAGAACTTCTATACCACAATTTTGAAGGACGCCCAGCACAAATATGCCAGTGTTGCTAATATTGCGCGGAGCAATAGTGGCGGAAACACTCAGCCTGCGGGCCGTAACTTCAGTTGGATCAACGGACAGCCATATTTTGCCCTAGCAAAGGCGAGGAGAAGGGGCCTGAGACGTCACATAAAAAAAAAGGCAGCCAATAGCTGCAATCTGGTCTTCATGCGGGTCCGCGGTCGTCCGCGCGAAAGTTGAACAAACTTTTTTTGCGGACGCTTGCCTGGCCGGACGCCTATTGTCTGAACTGTCTCCGCACGCTTCTTTGCAGAGGGCGCAAAGAAACGGTTGTACAACGGCCCCTTTCCACAAGTTTCACCTCACACACCACATTTCCTCCTCGCGCCGCCATGGCTCTCCTGGACACCCGCTCCCTTTGCAGCCCCGCCTTCTGGGCGACACCCTGCTCGTGTTCTCCCACTGCTGCGCCTGTTTGGTGGTGCCGTCCGCCTGTCTGTACATGGCCAAGCTTTTCCCCACGGGCGTACGCAGCGTAGTCCTGTGCGGAGCCTACGCCAGCGGTCGCCCGAGTGCCGTTGGCCGCCTCAGCGCTGGTCCCGCTCGAAGGTATCGGCCGCGGAGACCTAGAGCTCGCCATCGTTGGCTCGGCACTGGCGTCGTGGCGATGCTCGGGCTGCTTGAGACGAGCCATGGTCTCATCGACGCTCGTGTAGCGACAGTCTAGCAAGGACGTTTCCAATTGTGATGCATGCCACCCTGAATGCAACTCCCATACCAAGACTCATGCGCAAGAGGAAGGCGAAGGCGAAGCCCTATTGCTGAAAGCCTTCCAACTATCAATAGCTTGCGGCATTTATGGAAAAAAGGAGCAGTAATAATAAACACACACACATGTCAATGACTTCTCAACGACCCATGTTCTGCATGTTGAGCGTAACGATTTGCTTTCTCGGGTGAGTGCAGTGTGTGAAGCGTGCGCGGTTTAGAATTGCTGCTTGTAGACTTTTTCGTGTGCTGCCCGTGATAAAGGCCTGTGCCACCTAGACATATATGCTCGCATTAGCTACTGCGAACGACCACAAAATTATTTCTCCTGTAAATGCTTGGTTGTCAGCTATATTATTGTTGTTCCAAATACCTTTAAAGGCCCTCTCTCGAGGGCACTATGTAAGGGTTGGAGGGGGGCAGTAAAAAAAGACTGTAGTCGCAACCTAACCCCGAAAAAAAAAAAAGCCGGAATCCCACTTGGAACTTGTTTTGCTCGAATCCATGCGGTGACCATCAAACGTTATCCACCCATGTTCCAAGCAAGTGCAAACAAATCGAATTTCCATTGTTAAGGCTTTTTGGGCAAGAAAAAAAAACGCTGATGTTGGAAATGAAGGCGCTTGCACCGCTGCTCGCACGCTATTGCCCCGGGCACTGACCAAAGTAAGATATTCAGACCATCGCAAGCTCATTGCAATCTCGTCTTTATTGCGTTTTACAGGATGGCAGAGGGAGGTGTTCGCCTCACCAAAGAGGCTAGCTGTTTTCATGTAATGTATTTAGGCAGCCCAACAGAAAGAAAGCGAAAAAAAATTCCCTTAGTTCGAATATGCAAAACTTAGGAAAAGTTCCAGCAATTACAAAAATATTGTCTACACAGTTATATATTATACCAAAATCAAGATAAGTACACAATACCACAACTACACTAAGAAAACACTATGTTCAGTCTTTTTCCTTAATAATGAACACAATGCATGTTACAAAAACATGCCTTTTCTTCTGTGCCTTTTTGCAGCTGGTCCTGAACAAATCACAAGGTACATGACTGAGAGCCAAGGTGGAGGTGACTTGTGGAGGACAACCACAATGATTTGTATTGTACATTTTAACATCAAAACTAAGAAAGCGGCAACAACAGGAAAATAGGCACCAGAGTCATGGCCCACTTTCAGTCATGGTATATTGCTGTCAAACGCACTGGAACAACGGTACGGTGCCCTTACTGGAAAAAAGAGGCGAACAGTGCACATATATAGCAAGCACTGATAAAAGATATCACAACTTATGGGCTGAATAGGTTGCAATTGCACAGCCAGCTATAAGTACTCAACAAACGCAGTGAATGCACATGGGTAACGTTATTAGGGTCCTCAGAGAAAAACAACGTCAACCACATTTTTTTCCTCAGTGCTGCATAAAATTAAAAAAAAAACATTACTTGCAACACAGCAATAAAAACTTAAAAGGAGTCATGTATGGTTGATAGGGTTTAAAGTCCCAAAGTGCCTCAGGCTTTAAAAAAGGCATAGTGGAGGGTATGGATAATTTCGACCACCTGGGGTTCTTTAATGTGCTCTGACATCGCAATATAAATTTATCTGACACCCGTCCCATCCACACTCATGAAAAGTTCTTAGTGCCCCAAATTTGTTAATGGCATTATATCTGGACAATGTGCCATGTGTGCAGACAATGTCATTAAGTGCCATGATGATGGCAAAGCTGAAAAGTTAGCTGGATGCAAAAATTTCAATGCCAAGCATGAAATGTATTCAATATCATTTAAAAATGATTAAAATCATCTCGAGAATACCATTGTCTTTGTTGATTAAGTTAAAAAATTGTACACAAGCCATTGTCACGTCAATCTTAAATATAGATAAAATGACATCTTTTGTATCAGAAATGCTGTAGAATCGCCTCGCATGAGAATAAATGATTGATTACTTAGAGAAAAAAATTGTGATGAACTATCCGGCTGTTCCGTGTAAGCACTGGAGCAAAGTACAAAGTACACATTTCATGGGATCATTGCTTGCAGCAAACTAAAAAAGCCGCAAAGACCATAATGCTCCTTTTTCTCTCACTCCCACCATCCTCCCTTTCCTTACAGCATGGTTCAGGTGTCCACTGAGATATACGAGACAATTACTGCACTATTTCCTTTCCTCAAAAGCCAATTTTCCAATTTGAAATGGCAAAAGGTGTCCCATGTGACCCCCCCCCCCAAGATTGGCATGAAATTTTAATGCATCAGGCACTTGATGTCATTTTACCATTATGAAATTCGGATCTACATTTTTTTTTTCAGCTAATACCCGCGAGAACAGTGTGCACCCATGCAGAAGCAATTGTGATGCACCACAAGCTTGCAGGTAACTGAGAATTTAACAGTGCGAATTTCACACTTCCTGGCAGCAAAGTGTGACCATGAAAAGCTGAGCCACATTCATTTCAAGAAGCACTTCTCGCTGTCCACTTGTATATTTTGATTAATTGTACGCTCCTCAACACTGCAGTGTCACACTCAACTAACACTGCAAATGTACATGGCTAACGTTATTAGGAATCTCCTTGGTAAGAACCCTGTTTATCACAGAGCTTGTCAGGGCAAGCAGTGCTGTGGCTTCTAGTAGAATACAAGAGAGGCACGGTCACATCTCAAAGTACAAGAGTGGCTTCATTGGTCAGCTAGGATATGACCCAAAGGGTTCACAAAGGTAACAGGCAGCATAATCAGGCGACAGCAGCAAGCAATAGAGAAGTTGGAAGCGTAGCTGACTTAAGTAGCTGCTTTCAATAAATTTTTACAGACTGTCATTTTATGCTGTCAAAAGACCACATGTCATTAACTCAAAAAAGTAAAGCCAACAATATGCTTTGCAATCCAGACAATATAATATCACATTGACACAAGTTAATCACCCTTCTTAGGACATGCTTTCCAGTTGTGTTTACTTGTAAGTAAAAATAACAAACAACTACAGTCCTCCAAATCTCAAGTAGTATCGCCACCTACCTCCCTCTTAGTGATGCACAGCCTTAGTATTTACCGAGATTAAAATCTAAGAGCTTTCTACTCAGCACTTTTAATACTAATAGTTAAACCAGTCAGCTGAACTAACTGCTTCTAGGCATTACACAGTTTTATTATCTTAGTTTTTACGGAAGAAAAATAAAAAGCTTTATAAAAGCTTCTGCATTGGCATATCGTTCCTGATATACCGTAGTCAACTAGTAGTTCCTAGCTGAACACCTAGAGTGTTTTTACTATCAGCAACGAATGAAACATGATAATGCAAGCTGTTATCGTTCTGGTATACATGACACCAAAATTAAGCGTGCGTGCTATAAGTGGTCAGAGTCATGCATGTAGCAAGTGTAGAGATTCACCCCTTAAACCCCATTTAAACCCCAGTACAAAGCATGTCTAATTGAAAAATTCCTTCTCAAAGGTGTCAAATATATTTCAATTATAAGACTTCACCCAACCCAGGGATTCATTCAAAAAGAAAACAGAATGAACATCAGGTACCCACAGAGCCTCGCTGTTTCTACACAACAAGTGACCAGGACTTTGAGACAAGGAACGTACTACAGTCGAACCCAGATATATCGAACTCGAAGGGGATAACGAAATAGTTTTACATGTTGATATTTCAATATATAAAAAATGGTTGTACATAAGTTTATCTCTAACCTAAAAGCAAGAATGCATTGCACCAACGTTAGTGATGCACTTCTTGCTGACAGCGCACCACCCACTAGGTGTTGGTTAAAGCTTCAACCTGCTTCGCATCGAATCTGAAGCAGATGGTTTTTCCGAACTAACCACTTCCTATGATAGAATGTCTAACCCTGGCCCGAGTACACCATAAATAACCATCTATTAAATTTAAAGTACAGCTGATTTTCGCAACGCCTTCGACAGCGAGGCGCACTTCTGGCGATCGTGTCACCTCTGGCGTTTAGTTAGCTGGGTTGCTTTCACAGCATGACAGAAATGTAACGTGGAATATGAGTACAAGAGAGTTAAAGACTGAAAAACCCTCAATCACACCCTACGTTCATTTCATCACACGTTTCACAGCTCTAGTGCTGCCAGCAGGTATCCAAGGCCACGCAGCCGAACCGTCTCCGTGCGCGAAAAGTGATCGAAGAGCATCATTAGGAGAACTGTCACTTGTCACACACAGTTCATTGTACACATCGAACGACCGATAAAATTGGAGTTCGATGTAATGTATAACTTTCCTGTACTTCTACACAACATTTTCAAGTGAATAGCCCTTGTGTTCGATACAGCCAATAATTCGAAATATCCTTATTCAATATATCTGGACTTGACTGCAGCCACACTTATTCAATATATCTGGACTTGACTGCAGCCACACCTTGTAAATTGTCTCAAAGGGACACTGAGAACAGATTTCGGAAGCTGGCTTGTATTTATAGGGTACCATTGGCATGTATTGATAGGGTACTGTTGGCTTGTATTGATAGGGTACTGGCTAGGCTACCCTGCCATTCACTTCAAAACATTGGCAGCCTGTCCTTTCTGTGTGGACCTCACAAGTTTGAATCGACCAGTGAAAAGATTTTTAAATTCAATTTTCTCAGCCAAGAAAGTGTCTTTAGCTGCCAGACAAACGTCAACATACCCAGAAAGGGCCAGAGAATAAATTTTTATTAAAAACAACAATTTGATGGAATTCTCCTCAGTGTCCTTTTAAGAAATAACACCCCTCAGATCATGAGGAACTTGACGATTTGTGATGCGAGGTGATCTCTTTATAGTGACTTATGACTGACAAGAGTGCCAATCACAAAAAAAGAATTTAAAAATGGTAAAAGAGGAAGGGGGGGTTACACGTGACCACAGCGGTGTGGTCACATATAGCCAGCCCTAGTGGAGGCTGGTTTCATGACACCACACTGTGCCTGACCACCCTGGTGCAAACTACAAATTCATAAACTTTAAATAAACTTTCCATGCAAATATACAACGGCCCCCACTATCCACTATTGGACTGCACTATAGTCGAGCAAGATGCTCAAGAGCAAACTTTATAGTCCCTTCAAAGTACCCATGCCTGACAAGCTCCTCAGTACACTATCACTCAGAAAAAGTGTGTGCCCAATGTATATGTCAGTTCTGGTGCTTGCATCATAGCATTTCATTCACTTCTGACAGCACCTATTCCGAGAAGCCTAATCTAAACCTACCTTTGCCTCTTTTAATAATCTTCAGCACCTCACATAATATGAGCGACACCTTGTCTAAGACCTCTCTCCAGGTTCCAAAAGTGTTCCCACTGAGCCAGTGTGTGGCAATGATTGTGATAAAGCTGAGCCGGTGTTGGAATAAAACAAACTATAATCTGGCCTGCAGACATCTCTCTATACTAACACACTAATGTATCTATGCACTACATATTAGACAGCTATTCAAAAAGACAATAAATACCTACATAGATAAAGGGCATCTCATGAGATGAACAGCCTAAGT
The DNA here is from genome assembly GCF_052857255.1 of Amblyomma americanum. NCBI lineage: Eukaryota > Metazoa > Arthropoda > Arachnida > Ixodida > Ixodidae > Amblyomma > Amblyomma americanum. The sequence goes on from NC_135506.1 coordinate 46,500,622, forward strand.
TTTGTGCAATGTGGGCTTGAGAGAGATGAGAACATAGGGTCAGGATTGCTCGGCAATCTCCCAGTAGTCTTGTCGAGATGTGGCCCCACTGAGGTAAACGTTCACGGTGTGCACAAAACACCTGAGGAAGTTGGCAAAGGAGACACCATATCCTGTGCAGTAGGTGGTGCACCAGGCATACCTGTGGTAACAAAATTATGCCTTGGCTCACTGGAAAACTTGGTTGAAACCAACCTAGATGCCAGCAAGAAACTTCGCAAGTCTGCCGCAATTAATTCATAGGCAGCAACATGCTGCCTGGTCACCTAAGCACGAACGTTTGAGCATCAAAACTGCTGCTCCTCTAGTTGCTGTTCACGCAGCATGTTGGCACAATATGTGGATGCCACTTGTGGGGACCTGCCCTGCAGCCCCCTGAGTTTGCTTTCCCGCGAGGCACCGTGCAGCAGCAGTCACCCCGAGGATGAGCGCGTTCCCTTGTCAGTTACATTAACTGGCAAGAGAGGGCGCCAGCGTCGCTGCGCGGGAGACTGCTGAAGCCTGCCCGCGGGAGATGGGGTCTCTTCGGCCGGGATAATCGCCGCGATCGGACGCGTCGCTCGCGGCTCCGCTCTTCGCCGGCGGGGCGAAGAAGCGACGGGTAGACAGGCTCCCGTACTCGTCCCGTCCGGCCTGCGGAGTTTATATCCCTTGCCCTAGCGCGGGCGAACATTCGCTCGGAACCTTGCTGGTGAGTCGGAAGCCCTCGATTCATTAGCGTACCTTGTTGCTAGCTGGCGTTATTGTTTCTGCAGCAATAAATGCCTGTTTGTGTCAGCCAATGTGTCGTTCCTTTGTTCCCCCAGAGCAAGGCCCGCCGTGGTCGGCGAGCGCTCGGTAGCGTACGCGATCACGGGGTGGGGTTCGGGCGGCTTTGAACCGTGTCAGCCGCGATTGAGTGGGGAGAAAGTACTTATCTCCCCAATTCAAACCCCACATCTGGCGCCCAACGTGGGGCCTGCTCTTGGAACATTGGACGACTGTCGGTTCGGTTCGAGGAACGCTCTTTGTCCGGACTTGACAAGTGCTAGGCCTAGAGTGAATTTTGATCGCTAGGACCTGCGGCATGTTTTCTTGAGTGCGAGGTGTATTGCGCTGCAGCATGTTTGAACTTTTCGACATGCTCAGCACATTTTTCCCTGGAGTTTCTTCGTGAGAATGACTTGGTCCGCATCGAGGGAGTTCGAGGCCTAGCGCCCGCGGAGTCGCCGAGCCCGAAGCGAGTGAGTACGGAAGCCGCGTGGGTGGTCCGAGTTTCTGTATATATTTTCTCTACTATCTCTTTTTCGACTCTGGGAGTCGCGGCTCCGGGAGCCGGGTGGCCTGGGGCCACGGGTGCCGCTACGAGCTCGCTGGTATTGCAGCTCGGCACCGGGCGCTCCGACACCGTCCGATACGGTGGGCGCCGACCGCTCAGAAGCTGCTTTGTGCAGTGAGCGGGGTAGGACCACCCCACAAAGCTGATGTCTCCTCGCGGCTGCGCGCACAAAACCCGTTTCGGGTCTTTGGTGTGGTCACGGTCGTTGTAGGAGTGGTCGTTAGGCCTGAGGCTTTTCGGAGCTGCCTGCACCACATTAAAAGAGACATGACCACCGGACCGTGACGTTGAGAGGGGGCGCACTTTGCTGCCCGTCCGTTTTTTTTGTAACCTCGCACGAACTGAGCAGTCTCGTTCAACTCAAGAAAGGGCTTTGTTCACTCGAACTTTGCGTTTGCACAGCCGCCGACACGTTTTGCTAGCGAGTTAGGCATTGTGCCACGAGGCCCTTGCGGATGCCGTTTCCCCTCCCGTGACCTACGTTAAAGGCACGCCGAGAGCGTTTCGACAATTTTGCAGATCCGGTGGAGCCACCCAGGCTTGCTGACCGGTGCACATCGTCTCGCTGCCACCTGCTGCGACGGAGCGGCCTGTATCCTGTTCGCCGCATCCATCCGGGGCAGCTGTGGCGAGACCAGACAGCAGTCACCTCCGGCTGCTGCTGCCCTGGCGACTACTGCAGGATCCTGGCCTGCAGTTTTCCCACCGGCCTTCGATTCGCGGGCCTGCGGACACGGTAGTCCGCGGGCCATACGAGTCGTCCCAGCGGAGACCTTCACGCCGCCTTCGGAATACCGCGGAAGTCTGCGTGGACGCTGTCGGCGTGACCTCCGCTGCAAGACGTGCCTCAAAGACATGAAGACCAGGAGACTCCTCCATAGCATGTACTTTCAGGCGCGTGGGTCTATTTAAGGTTGGGGGGATGTGGGGACCTGCCCTGCAGCCCCCTGAGTTTGCTTTCCCGCGAGGCACCGTGCAGCAGCAGTCACCCCGAGGATGAGCGCGTTCCCTTGTCAGTTACATTAACTGGCAAGAGAGGGCGCCAGCGTCGCTGCGCGGGAGACTGCTGAAGCCTGCCCGCGGGAGATGGGGTCTCTTCGGCCGGGATAATCGCCGCGATCGGACGCGTCGCTCGCGGCTCCGCTCTTCGCCGGCGGGGCGAAGAAGCGACGGGTAGACAGGCTCCCGTACTCGTCCCGTCCGGCCTGCGGAGTTTATATCCCTTGCCCTAGCGCGGGCGAACATTCGCTCGGAACCTTGCTGGTGAGTCGGAAGCCCTCGATTCATTAGCGTACCTTGTTGCTAGCTGGCGTTATTGTTTCTGCAGCAATAAATGCCTGTTTGTGTCAGCCAATGTGTCGTTCCTTTGTTCCCCCAGAGCAAGGCCCGCCGTGGTCGGCGAGCGCTCGGTAGCGTACGCGATCACGGGGTGGGGTTCGGGCGGCTTTGAACCGTGTCAGCCGCGATTGAGTGGGGAGAAAGTACTTATCTCCCCAATTCAAACCCCACACACTTGATGCTAGAAAATCAAAACTAATTCCTGGCACATGTGGCTACTTATCAAATTATTTATACTCTCAATATCTCAACATTAGGTCTTCCACTTTCTAAAGAAAACATCTGTTAGCTCTTTAGTTTACAGCACAGACTGAAACAAGTGGTGGTATGAAAGCCTCGGTCCACTGGACAACAGTTTGACAAAAGAACCTGTCTTCGTCTCGGGTGAAGACAAGTCCCGAAAGAGTCAAGTGCTCTACTCAAAATGCTCTTCAGCACACAGAGGCTTTTCTCCAGACCCTTGTTCAAGTTTGTGCTGTCAAAAATCGAGTCTTCCCTGCTCTTCCCATACTAGGGATTTTTTTAAATATATAACAAAATTAATAAATGTATAAAAGCTTAATTAAAACAAAATTTCTAATTTGACTTCTATTCCTTTTGATAATGTTAATTCTTTGCTTAATTGAAATATATGTTCATGTTCACGGGGTTTAAACATCCCAAAGTGACTCAGACTAAAATAATTAATGCCACTTAAACAACAAATTAATTTTATAATTAAATGTGTTATAAGTGCTGTTGCAGTGCACATCTGTCTGTCCATATTCATTTTTTGTGTGCTGTGCTGAATTCAAGTGTGTTATAAGAGATTTTGGTGTTATTAGGAGCACCCATGTATCAGTTCAAAAGTGGAAAAGCTGCACCAGAGGCAGCGTGCACCAGGAGAACATGACGGCAGCTGGCACAGCATTAGTCCTTTCTTTTAAAACTGCGCCATCACATGGAACCATTCCTAGCACAGTGTATGACTGCACATAGCTACTTTTCCATTCAATCCATGCATGCAAGCTGACAACAAGAGCCTGACTTTGGACGAGCATCAGAGGCTTGGAAGACTACATGTGTCTTGATAACAGTGTGTTCAAGTGCTCATGATAGAGTCAGAGCACACTGGCACCTCTTGCATGTTACAATGTCATGGGTGCTTGACTGTACTAACATGCCTTCTGCAACACACTAATCACCATTTTCATCCTCTTTTCTTCCTCTGCATTTTCTCTTCAGCTCATGTGTTGCACAAACTTAGCAAATTCAAAGAGAGCACTGAAAATCAGTAAAGCGAGGAATTTGACAAAAACAAGCAGGCTAAAGTCACAGGGACGATTGTGATCAGCACCAAATATCCTCGCGAACCAAAACTCTGTAAAAGACTAGCACAGCCGTTAATGCTGGGATGCATACGCAAGTTACCCAGCTAGCAGCCCTCTTCTATATACAACACAATAAAACTTAGTGCAAATGGCTAGCATAAAACAGTGAGGGTGACACACTTTACAGCTAAATGTGCACCAGTGGTGACAGCTAGCTAGTAGCTTCGAGACATTGGGCAAGAAAAAATCCTCAGCGACACAGTATAGATGATCTGAACTAACAGTTCTTCCCAGCTGTCGTGTGACTCAACAAAGTGGTGCTCACAAGGTTTACTTCCACTAGTTCTTTCACAATGAAAAAATGTGTGCAATAAAGCCATCAAGAAGTGCAGTGGATTCTGTGCTCAAACTTTCTAACTTTCAGTTCCAAGTAAGCTTCACCCTGTCAGTGTTGCAAATATCTCTCGGTGAACGTAATTGTCAACAACATACGGTGGAGATGCAATGCAGCTCCCGAGGAGCATCCAAAGGGCTGCCGAAAAATGTAGCATAAAACGCTGCACATCGCAGTTTTATCTTGCAGCCACGACAAAAGCGGCAAGGATGTCAAGCTTGAAAACTAGCACCTCTCCCGCTCAGGTCACAAACAAAATGCTGGCCTGGAGTGATCACATCAACATTCACAGCACTATTTCAGTGCACTGGAAATGCATTCATAAGATGCGCCGTTATTTCAAGTAGAAGAATTAAATACTGCAGCGTTTCAGCGGCAGAACTTGGCAGGAAATTCACAATACAACAACAACACAGCCGACAGCCCAGCTTCCAGCTCTAGTTAGTCACAACGTCACCCATAAACATCACCAAAGGATGACTTCTGCAACACGCAGCACAACCGAACAATGTTCCCGCTTACATGGTTATTCAAAGGTGATGCACATCAGCTTAAACGGGATAATGTGCTTCCTGTCATTGGCAGTCACGTCACAGGGTCAACCTTGCAAACTTGACACATTAAGAGAGAACTGGGCTCAAACTTTCCTAAATACAAGTTCAGCAGCACTTGCCATTGGTTGCGTGAGAGTAGCTTGCTGGAAAGGTGGGCTATCAAGAGGTCAATTACAGCTGTGCGCACAACCATAAGCACGTGAACATGGGCACAGCCAAGGTGGCTTATTGTGAGAGGGCCACGAAACAGCTGCAAAGTGCAGAAGTCCAGAGAAGGAAGGCCTTCCACCAATCGGGATATCGTAGCAGCAGCAGCAGCCAAGAGGAAAGGCAGTGAGGCACGTCATAGTTCCTATGTGTGTGTCCCGAGCTGAGGGAAGGCTGCGCGCAGGGGCTGGTTGGATTGGACGGCGCGGAGGAAGTGTCGACGTTCTTTGGCAGGTGCTCGGCAGAGACAGTGTGAAAGGGCTTGCAACAAGCTCAACTGGTGGGCTTCTTCTGCTCCTGGAGCTGGCTGTGTCTCATGTCTTCTTTCGAGCTGAGGAATAAAAGCGGGAACATGCCGAGGATGCAGCCCAAGAAGACACCAACCGCCCTTCCCTGAAAGAAAGGAGTGACGCTCATGATGGTTGGCACTGCAGCAAATGCGCTGGCTCATAGCTGCCCACAGTTGCAAAAGATTGTGCAATGTGCTGGCACTTCTCATAAATGTGTAAAATTTTACTTTTGGCGTTGGAGTGCGACTGAATTTATTTCAGGTCGTGGGGACTGCATGTGAAAGCAAACTGAGCAAAACCTCAGGAAAATTGGGACACATCATGAAAAAAAGAAAGCATTGCCATTAGTTCACACTGACACTTAACTTTAACTCCTTACATGTTGCCTCTCAAAAATGTTTTAGTTTTGGAGGCAGCTTACCGCTTAATACCTACAGAGATGGTGCCTATGGGGCCATCAATACATTCTCACCGTTTCACCGCGGCTGACACAGTTCAAACAGCACCGACCTCACTGCATAATCACACGTGCTACTGAGCATTGCTATAACAACGCCAGCTAGCTACAAAATACGCTAAGGAATCGAAGCCGCCCGACCCGCCAGCAGGTTACGAGTGAATGTTCGCCCACTCTACAACAAGAGAGGAACTCTGAGGCCGGACGGAATGAGCTCGCGGGAAAATGTTCCCATGAGGCTTTGCTCTGCTGGCGGAGAGCGCCGCGACAAAACATCTGCAAGTGACGAGTTCCCGAGCCGAAGAGTCTGTCTCCTCGTGCGTGCAGCAATCATGCTGTTCGTGGCACGCATGCTGCTGCGGCGCAGGCGCTCCCCCTTGTCAGTTACGGTAACTAGGAAGGACGTATCGTGGGGAAGTAAACCAAAGGGGACGGAGCGGGGCAAGTCCTCACACACCTGAGGCAAACGCAGGTACAAAAGTGTAGGTGTTGGTGAGGGACCGGAAATGCTGCAGAAATATTCCTGAGGACAATAAGCAATCCCTTCTCAATCCTAACCATAAATTCGGTGCCTCTGTGCAAGCATGAACATATGCCAACACACAACAACGAACATGTGATACGACACAGATCCTCAAGAAGACAGTGTCACATATGTATAATCATGCGCTGCTTGCTTATCCAATGTGTCTTTCCACTAAAGAGAAAAACAGCTGCTGCAGCGCTGGCTCCAGATTCATCGTGACTTTGGGGCTCTAGAATGTCCTCGCATGTTGAAGAACACCACGTGGTTGAAGTTAACCTCGAACCCTCCCCATACGGTGACCCTTACTCCTGACTTTTACCTACTCCTTCATCTCTTCCCTCATGGCACAGCTGAAGTGTTCACCCTGAATGAAGCATTTACTGCTCGTTTCTTTTCGTGAGAACCACAAATGCAATTAGTCCAAGTACAATTCTGCTGAGAACGTTTTTTGTCTTCATAACAGACAGTAATCAATAGTGCTCTTGTTGCCTCCATATAAGTGGAACGGCTGAAAAGCACGTTACACCTTCTCCGGGCAAAACTTTTGAACCTGTTCCCAATGAAGCCAGCCATTCAAATTTGGCAACACAGCAGAGAACCTGTTTGCAAGCATTGGTGAAAAAGTACTCACAATGTTGGCACTCCACCGTGTGGCAGCCATTTCTAGTTGCGCGGGGGTCAGGTTTGGAGCCTGCACTCCAATCTTGACGGCCAGCTTCTCTACGTACCAGGCAGACCTGGAGCATGGAGGCCGCGCATGCTTATTTAACAAGGTATGTGTGACTGCATGCCTCGCACTGCTCTACTCACTTGTAAAAATGACCAACACAGAAAGAGTAAGGGGAGCTCAAAATAACATGCTGAATTTCCCCGTGATGCTCAGCAACGATCTCCACTTTTCTCTTGTAATGTCGTTTAATTCGTAGTGTCTGGTCTTACTCCTTTCTGGATTAGCACACGTTTTGCTACTGCTCTCTTTGGGGCTGCTGACAGGGTTTAGCTGCACCATTCAAATATCTGGTATTTGGGAACAGACTTCAACAACAGTCAGAGAAGACTGCGAAGGAATCAAGTTTCAGCACGATTTCTGTGCAGAGAAAGAGAGTGACAACAAAAAGCGCACATTATAGTACGTAATCAGCATCAGCAAGAACCAGGTCACACTTATATGTTATGTGAAGCTAAGCTCACTGTGCTGTGTGCGTTCCTTTGACATCAACAACTAGCTTTTCATTAAAAGCGCAAAACAGTGTTTAGCAATTCTCTTTACATGCAACTTCATCTGGAGACTGCACAAGCCAGATAAACTCACGAGCAACCTGTCTTACTGTGAACTGTTTCCTCTGAACTACATATATGTTCAGATGTCAGCAAGATCCTACATGCGAGAAGTCTTGAAATGCAGTTTAGCCTGCAGTGAAGCTCCGCCCACATTCATGACTGCCACACAGAACACACCTGTGACAAAAAGAAGACCGTTGCTAATGTTTTTCTTGTGACCTAAACAAGAAGCCTGTGACAAGACGATATTATAAGCTCAAGAATTTTGATGCCTCTGGGTTGATACAGCCAACATTAAAAAGCAGATTTCATTTACTGTTGTGGATGGTCAGCAAAGTAACACAAAGCCCAGCAGGCTATGACCCACTGTTACCAAGTACTGTTTTATTACACTGTCTCCTACTATAGCTCAAAAAAGCCAGTTGCTGTGCAATGACAATGGGGACAAGTGGCAGCAAATCTGCATCAGAAGCTATGTTTAATGGAGACCAATTCTCTGATCATGGGCAAGCTTTATGCCATGTGCAGCTCTAGCTGCACCAATTAAAATCATTCTAAAGGAATTTAACAAACAAGAAATACTGATGTCCGCTGGTTGCATGACCGTTTAATAATTTTATGTTGTACCCTCACTTAAAAAGAAGTGCACAAAATCACGGAGCATTTCAAGTGCTGCAAACTGAAGGTTAAGTCTTAAGTTTTTGTTTTCACCAGTTAAAAATGCAGAGATTCACTCAGGTCAGTTACACTGCACACTTTTCCCGATTTCAAACTAATTTGACAATAATTTGTGCTTCAGTTACTAGAAAACAGCATTTTTTAGGTCTTGATGCGCTGTTTAGATGCAAATGTCAAATGCATCCTTTCCTCCAACTCCATAAATTTTTTAGAGCGTTATACTCAAAGGTCTTACCCAATTCCGGCCGCATCAGATATGGCATTCCCCAGCCCAGCAGCTGAAAGCAGGAAACAAGAAACAAGGAGTTTTTATCTTTTCATGCACATAAAATATCACGGAGGCGTTCTGAAAGTGACTTCGGAGCTTGATCTATGCACAGAAACATTTCAGAGAAGCTTGACACATTTCAGAGCTTAGGCTCTGTCATGCTTGAGACAGATCCGCAACAACTAGTTGCTTGCCTCAATACTCACAAAAATGGAGTGATTTACACCTCTAGACTATGCGTGTATTGCAGCCTTTTTCTCGTGCCAGTTTGAGGCTTTGTTGCACGCAGTTATCGCAATGCCTGCTGCAATTAACAACCTGACATTGCCTATGGTTTCTTACTCCTTGTCTTATCTTGAATACTTGTGTAACATGAAATAGCCTACAAAAAGCATCTCAAAGCAGAAGTGAGTTTAGTTGCAAAGCAACAGCAAAACTAGCAGTTCATTTTCGGCCGGTATGACTGCACAGTCCATCAAACAAACAATAGCATACTAAGTGAGTGCATTCAGTGGACCGAAACCATTTTTAATGTGACAGCATTTAGGCTGTAGCCTCACAAAAAATGTTTCGGCTTCCGTAACAAAATTCCCTGATTTGTCAATTGCATAACGATGTCATCAGAATTACGTGATCTCAAGTGACCAATCAGAGAGCACTGTGAAATTTGAAATTCCCCACAAAAGTTCCTAACTGGTCGGGAGAGGTCACGTGACCTTTTGATGCTCTCACAGCCTGCCCACCATGAAAGGTGGCAACCTGCCTACAGGATTGTGAGCAAACTGCCCACCATTGCCCAATTCAATGCAGTTGCCACCTCCCCATCATGGCACTGCCCATGAGTCTTATTTATGGAAGGTGGATCAGTGGGTAGGATTAGTATAATCCCATACGAGACTCAAATGGAAGGTACTGGAATATCATAGAAGATAACGACTCGTGTATACTACATATAAAGGCAATTAATGTAACCAGTTCCAAACGGAGTTTTGGCAGGAAAACCACAAGAATCTAAGAACGTTAGACAGTCATGGTAGACACCACAGCGGGCAACCTAAATGCTGTCACATTTTCTTTTTAAGAATGTGGTTAATAAGGTGGCCATGTTTTTTTGTAAAATTTCCAATTTGTGCACTGGAAATCCCCATGGCTTGCTATCTTTGCATCAACACTGCTGCAGTCCCAGAACACTTCCGTCTTTTTGACACCACTGAGCAGTAGTTCTTATCGGATAATGCCGTGAAGCATGAACAACAAGTACCTGCCATTGTTGAAATGCCCAATCCAATGCCGATGGTTGTGTCGATGTAGTCGCCCTACACGGACAAAGAAAAAAAAAAAGCCAAAAACAAGAGACACTTCTAGAGGAGTAGACTTTATACCTCTTTCAAACATGGAGCCTGAACCTTTCAAAATATCCTTTCCTTCAAAATGCCAGAATTGACAGAATGCAACAGTGATGCACTTAACTGCAAACGCTCTTCATATAATTTTACAAAGATCAGCTATTTATGAGACAATTTCAGATGAACTGACTACAATGCAATGCAATGGTGCAAAAAAAATATTTCAGTGACATGAACACATATTACACTAGTTTTTTGAAAGGCAGGGATGTCAGCCTATGGTAGTGTTTTCCAGACACTTATACAGCTGTCACTAGGACAAAGAATAGTTGAAGAAAAGAAGTAGAAACAAAGGATCACATTCAGCACAGTGCAAAGATATATGTATATGTAACTGGATCTATAATACTTCTCAAAGTCTGAGGTTCACTGCAGTGGCTATCAAAAATAAAATCGCAGTTCTGACTACTTGACTAGCACACCCCGAGTGCAAATTTTTACAGGCACTGGCTAGGAATATCTATCACGCAGTTACGACTGCCTAGCTTTGCTGAACAGAGCAGCTAAACACTGAACTTCAATATGATTTCAAATTCTTCCCATTCCTTCAACTCGTATCTCTTAATGACTCAACAGTCAACACTCACAGCCACAATCATGATGAAGTTGTCAAGAAACCCAAAGCCCACGAATGGCAGGGCGTTATGGATGGCCAACATTCGTAGCTGATCACCCGTAGGCATGGTTGCCTTCCCATCTGCCAACAGACAAAGCCAACAAGTGCCATCAGAAACACTGAAGACCCCTCACCTACAATGCTTTGAACAGCTCACAGCATGATGGGCACAATGAAGAGCAAGATTCAAATAAATTTGAGCAAGTCTGACAGCTGTCTCATGACTAGATTCAGACTCATGCCTAAATGACTCAGTGATTCCCTGAAACAGATGCTGTTTAATATCACCTCCATATCTTCTGGTCATGCACTTTAGAGCAGCTGCAATTTTGGTCATTACATACTCTATGTGCATCATCAATTTGAGTGCATGTCCATAATGCGGAAGCAACGTGCAACTTTGTAGCTCAAGACCAAGGTTTTGTACCTCAGGCATGAAATTTATGTCAAAATATTAATCATGCCAGCTGATAATGCGGTTCACTTCTCACTTGACAAAACGTGTGCTAAAGTTCATAAAAATTGTTCACACTTTTTTTTGGCCTGACAGTATGTGAGAGCATAATTTTTGTGTGGTTATATACATCAGTAGATAAATTCGCGACGAAAGCTGTAATTAACAAAATGAGAAATGCACTACCTTTATAGTTCATGCATTGCAAGGTCCCTTGGACTTCGCTTTCAAAAGATGTAGCAGTTTGTCGCTGTTTTGATCGTTACACTGATGTATACTTATGCCCAATACAGTAAACCCAGCTAAAAAAACAACTGACTCCATTTGGGAAATTCCCTATTGGTACCAATTGCAATTTCCAATCGTAAATTAGTACACAATTGTACTAGTTCAACCAGCTGGGCCAACTCGAATAATAGTTCCCATTAGGTGCCATGCAGGAAATTATTCCATCCAGGAAACTTTCACAAAGTCTACCACCCAATTAATTAAGCTGCACAAAGTACGCAATGTGAGAGATAGGTGCAAAAGAAAAACTGACCTGTGAGGACTGCGGGCTGAGATGTTTTACCTGATACCATGTTTTTAAAGGAATTTAATCTTTTTTGGAAATAAAACTAATGATACGTTACACTCAAGAAACAGCTACTAAAGTCACACATCTAACATAAGCCCAACACATATCCATGTGTACACTAAACTTCTGCTTCTGCTTATATATCTTATATGTGAGGCTCCCATAATGGAAATAGTGGCACTTACCAGTTAAGCATAGTTATTTCATTCATTTTCGACAGCAGAGATAGCGTAAATGATGTATACAATTTAGCAGATTAAGCTGCAGGTAGTTATTATAACCTAATTTGTATTGCCGTGTTTCTGAAATATGCAGTTGTTCACATGAATATATTGGGTGCAGTTTTCAGACCAATTGGATGCAGTTGGTAAGACCAACTGGACTCACCAGTTGGTGAAGACTGATTCAAGTGAGCACTCAATGTAAACGTGAATTACCATACTACTGCTGTGTCAGCTGGCACTCTATTTAGACTAATGGAGCAAAAATTTCATATTGGAATTAGTTGGAAACTCAATCGGTCCAGTTAGGAGTCCATTTTGACTGTCCAATTGGTACACCATTCCAACTGGAACCAGTTAGAAACTCAATTGGTCCAATTGGCAGTCCATTTCGACTATCCAGTAGGAACACCATTTCAAGTGGAACCAGTTGGAAACCCAACTGGTTTCAATTGTTCTTTTTTTACTAAGAAACCAACATGTGAGTTACAAGCAAAAATGGAACGACTCCGAGCGTTTCTAAAATGCAGAAGAAAAAAAAAACGCCGCGCCCTCTTGCGTTCAGGTCTGACACTTGTCGTAGGACAGTGCTCTTTAGCGCACACACACAGGGTGCTCCACTAATGGAATCATATGAAACAGCGGCAAGCGTCGGAGCAGGCTGCTCCTATTAAGCTGATATGACCGTGCAGGCACGATGCACTCGCTCAAAGAAAGTGTTGCGAAAAAGATGAAGCTAGGCCGAGATTGCCTTATCAGCGAAGTGCAGGAAAAGAAAAAAGAAAAACAGCGAGCCAGCTCCATGTATTCCTCGGTCACTGTTCTGTTGACGTGGCTCAGCTACCCAGGCTGCGGGGCAGTGGCTAAGTACCTGGCGGTGTTGCTCTAGCTTGCTAAATTTCTCCTTTTTGTCTGTGCCTGTTTGCTCCTGTTCTGGGGTGATTGGGTGCGGGACGAGAGCTTAATGTCTACTTCTTCTCCTGGCCAGGGGTTTTCCCCTTGGTCGGCATCTCTTCCTAAAGACCAGCTCCCAATTGACCTCTTTTTCCGCAGCGGTGTTTCAAGCATTCCAGTCGCATTAGTGCCTTCTGATGGAGGCGCTATCCGACTGAACAACCCGGAGGCCGTGCAGGCGGCTCTTAGGTCCACATCGCAGCATTTCATGCACATTACCGACGTCCGGCAGTTCGGCAAGGCTGGTATTTTGTGCAGGTCGCCGGATAAAGCCTGTATTGAAGACCTGCTGAACTGTATGTCATTCGCCAACCACCCGGTGAGTGCATTCATTCCGCCTCATCTAGCATGTTCCAAGGGCTTGGTTCGAGGGGTCGACTCTCGATTGAGCCCTGCGGAAATGCTTGAGAACCTCTCGCCTGCGGGAGTGATTGCTGTCCATCGATGCAGCAGGATGGTTGACGGAGAAAAAATTCCTACGGAGTCCGTCATTGCCACATTTGCAGGAATATTTTGCCCGTCAGAGATTAAGGTGTGGCCATTGGTTTTTCGAGCAGATGCCTTTAACTCTCGGCCCCTTCAGTGTCAAAACTGCTGGCGATTTGGCCACAGCGGCAAAGCCTGCAAATCGGCCTTACGCTGCTGTGCCTGTGGGGAACGTCATTGCAGAGAGGAATGTCCTGAACAGCAAGAGAAATGTTGTTTGTGTAGCGGTGCTCACCCTGCTGATTCGCCTGACTGTCCTGCACGAGCACAAGAAGTTCAGGTGCTCGAGCTTATAGACAAGCGCAGATGCACGTGGAGAGAGGCTTTTGCCGCAGTGAAGGAGAGAGCCTCAGCCTACTCTAGTGTGGCCGCCAAATGTCCACCCATAATGGATTCTAGTTGGTCCCAGGCTATTACAGCGGCAGTTGAGAAAGCTGTGGCAAATGCAATGGATCGCATTATGGAAACCGTGTCCACGTGCATTTCGCAGGTCCTAGCTGCTCAGATGACCAATCTTCTGCAGGCGTCCACCACTCCGCTCTTGTCTTCTTTGGCTTCGGAAGCTACCCCTCCTTCTGTAGTAATTGATTCAGCTCCACAGGGCCAAAAACAATGTCAGCAACAAAAGACCTCTCAGCCCTCTCCTTCGAATAGCGTTATGGACGCATCCTCTATGGATTGTATTGATATGGAGTCTGATTTCCGCGCCCAGAAACGAAGTGGGTCTCCTCTGAATATTGCAGGTCCATCTTGCCCCCAGTCAAAGACAAAGAAAAGTAACGCAAGTCAAAACGCTAAAACCAGGATTCTAGAAAAGGCAGTCGCGGCTGCGGCACTTCCGCCAAGATAGGGTTCTTAAGTGTACTCCAGTGGAATTGTCGATCTATATTCTCAGCTTCAACAGATTTAAATTGCCTATGCAATCAGCTTCTACCAGATTTAGTTGCTTTACAGGAAACATGGCTAACTTCAAATTTCAATTATCATCTCAAGGATTACCATCCGTTCCGGCTTGACCGGTCATCACGAGGGGGAGGGTTGTTAGTGCTCATATCTACAAAGTTTTGCCCCAGGGCATGCATTTCTTTTCAATATGCGGACAATGAATGTGAAATCCTTGCGGTTGACTTCAGTGTCCCAGGTCAACAGCCCTTTACGGCAGCTAATGCATATTTCCCGTCTGGTGTGCGTGACACTCGGCCCCTTGACTCACTCATGTCTAGTAGCCGATCTCAGGTTCTATTACTTGGCGACTTCAATTCGCACCATGTGACTTGGGGGTTTAAAACAGACAGCTTTGATTCTAGACTATTTGATTGGGCTTCTGGCAACAACTTGATCTGCAACAATTCCGGATTGCCTACGTTTGTTCGCAGTCAATGCCGCTCTGCCTTGGATTTAACTTTTTCCTCCCCAGGAGCCTCTGTTATGTCTTGGGCGCCTGTTGACTGTGCAACAAACAGTGATCATCTACCGATTAGTTTCAAGTTTGCGTGTAAATTAACTCTTCCTGAGCGACATCAGCGCACGTTCATAAATTACAATTGCTTTAAAGACACGCTAAAATCAGCCCTCCAAATCACTTCAGACACTCGCGCTCAGAGAAGTGCCGAAAGCAAGGCTGCACATCTATGCTCAGTACTGGACCATGCAAGGCAAAAGTCTGAATTTTTGCTTAAGAGAACAAAGGGTGCAATCGCGAACAATTGGTGGAATGCTGAGTGCACGCGTGCATATAGGCGACGGAAAGCAGCTTGGAAGAAACTTCTCATCAATCAATGCCCAAAAAAATTGGCTGGATTATAAGTATGTTGCAGCAACATTTAAGTGCACTGTCGCCCGTGCAAAGGAGGAGTATAATACAAATCATTATGATTTCCTTTCCCAATCAGGAAATAAACGAGCTTTATTTAATTTCATGAGGCGCAACAAGGTGATTCCTCCGGCTGCCAACATTGAATCCCTTGTTCAGTCCCCTGCTGACATCGCAAAGGCCTTAGAGGATATTGCGTGTGGCCTAGAGCTTCGCTTTACATCTGCTTTACCTTCTCCTACTATATTCACATGTACCTCAAGTGATTTCACTGAGGTCTCTATGCCTGAGCTGTCGCAAATTGTTCTGCGCTTATCCCCAGCGGCTCCTGGCCCCGATAAGGTCACTTCATCTATGATCAAAATATTGTTCAATGAATCTCCTGCAGACCTGTTGGCTCTAATTAACCATTCTATTAAAGGTCCTTAGATACCGCATGAGTGGCGTCTTGCTGAAATAGTTCCATTGCTTAAAAAGCAAGGGGATGGCTTAACTTTAGACAATATACGCCCTATTTCGTTAACATCGCACCTTGTGAAATTGGTGGAAAGGGTCCTTCTCAGCCATGTCATGTCATTCATTTCAGAAAATGCTGTATTGAATCCATGCCAAATTGGTTTCAGGCCGGGTTGTTCAATTTGGTGTGCTCATACTGACCTTGAGAGTCAAATTAGCTCGCAATTGAAAAAAGTTTGCTGCGCTTGTCACCTTGGATGTCAGTAAAGCATACGACAGCGTGGAGCACTCGACTCTATTACTAAGATTACAGGAACTCAACTTCCCAAGCTATTTTGTAGCCTGGATTTCTGTTTTTTTGGAAAATAGAGAATTTTACTGCTGCCAAAATGGTGTTTCCTCAAGGAGATTTGCACAGAGAAGAGGTGTTCCGCAAGGATCAGTTCTCTCACCTGTTCTTTTTAACATTTTTCTAAGCTCAATTCCATGCATTCAAAATGTGAAAACTTATGTGTACGCCTTAGATATTGCATTTTTTGCATCAGCAGGTGACATTCACACTCTTTATCAAACCCTGCAAAATTACCTCAATGTTCTTGACAACTGGCTAGGAAGAATTCATCTGTCCCTTAATGTGAAGAAATGCGCATTGTTAGTATTTCCAGTTTCTGTTCCAGTAAATATCTGCCTGGTCTATAGAAATAACATAATACCTCAAGTTCAGACGGTGAAGTATCTCGGTGTAACATACGACTCTACTCTCTCCTGGCGGCCACACATTGAGCAAGTTTCTGCAAAAGGAGTTCGGGCCAATGGCATTCTGCGCAGGCTTTGTAGTGCTAGGTCAGGCATGAGAAGGCATACGCTTCTGATGATTTATAAAATGTAAGTCTGCCCAATTTTGGAGTTCGGGTGTGTTTTATTCTCAGGAGCTCCTGCCTATAAACTTCGCCCTCTTGTGCTTTTGGAACGTGAGGCGTTGCGCCTTTGTCTGGGGCTTCCAAAATATGTCGCCAATGCTGTTCTGCACCTTGAGGCGCGAATGCCTTCGTTATCAGCTAGGTTTCGCCTTTTAACAGTTCAAACATTTTTAAAATTGTGCGACTCACCTTTTCACGCTTCCAGTATAATATTTCTTAGTCAACCTTCCGCCTTTTTTAGTGCTGCCTGGTCTCGATTTCATACCCCACAGATATGTTACGTGCAGTCCCTCCTTGATTGCATAAATATTCATTTCACAGATGTCTGCCAAATATATAACAACTCATCTGTCCAGATTGAATTCGATGACATTTTCCCATCGAATGCAAAGCTGCAGCCCTTCCCGCTTCTTCAGGGTCTATTGCAGGACCACCTAAGGTCCTTTCCCTCTCATGTTCTTATTGCTACCGATGCCTCGCAGGATCGCGAAAAGGCAGGTGTGGGAATTTTTTCGCGTTCACTGGATCGGTCTTTTTCTCTCCGTCTTCCTGACTTCACTCCAATTTTTCTGGCTGAATTATTAGCAGTAATCTTAGCCTTACGAAAATTAGAATCTACCGTTTCCCAGGTCGTGGTTATGACAGACTCTCTGTCCATTTGCTCTTCCTTATCCTCACCCACTGACTCTCGGCCATTACGCCTCTTTAAGTTCCTGATTCCGCTCCATCTAAATTCGGTAAGGTTGCTTTGGGTACCCGGTCACATGGGCTTTCACTTAAATGAGGTTGCAGATTCCTTAGCAAGAGCCTCTCTCAGCGGCCCAATTGTTGCTGTCCTGCCATCGTGTGCATATACAGCTGTGGTGAGGTTTCGCAGCTACACAACATTTCAGGAATTTGCTGCCTCGGATCTTACATCATCTCCCGAATATCAGCATCTTCTGCATCCTTGGAGTAGCAAAGACTGGCGCTCACGCAGACTAGAGGTCTCTTTCACGCGCTTGCGTTGCCGGGTTCCCCTTCTAAATTTCTACCTCCACAGATCTGGCCTGGCAGCTTCCCCACTGTGCCCTTTTTGTGCCGAACCTGAGACAATAGATCACTTCCTGCTGTTCTGCCGCCGATTTTCTCATTTGAGGAAGCGTCTTTTGCAAATTCCA
The DNA here is from genome assembly GCF_052857255.1 of Amblyomma americanum. NCBI lineage: Eukaryota > Metazoa > Arthropoda > Arachnida > Ixodida > Ixodidae > Amblyomma > Amblyomma americanum. The sequence continues at coordinate 46,518,345 of NC_135506.1, forward strand.
TTTCATCAACTGGGTTTGCCTGTGTCTTCCGCGGTTGTTCTTTCCATTGGCGCTTCTTTGCTTGGACAAAGCGACAGGAGTGTGCGCTCTGCTGTGCAAAATTTTCTTCAAGAAACGCAGCGACTCCCATTCTAATTTCTTTTTCCCGCCCTCAGTCAGTACGACATTGCAACATTACAGGCATTGTGTACTATTATGCACATTAAGCAATTGTCCCGTCTTCGATCTCCAAGTTAACTGGACCCCTTTCCTTCCCTCTTCCAATCTATCAGACTACATACTATTACCACTCCTTTTCCCGTCAAAACTTTCCTGTATCCAGTAATTAACCGCCTGTGTCTTGGCCACACCCCCGTAGTGGGTATGTGCCAGCAACGTCTGAGGCCTTCCTTCCTTCCATGTCACGGCTTACTACATCAGCAGATCAACCATTCAGCGCAGCATACTACTTTATGAACCAGATTACGTGTACGAACGCGAGTACCCCTGCTCGCTTCCCCTTTCTGCCAATTCCGCCCAGCGCCCTTTATTTTTTTTTATTTTTTTCTCCGCAGCGCACTTCAAATGCTCACAGGCGGGAACAAATAAGTGCTCGATCGATTCACTCAATGACAATTCCAACTAAATTGCTACCGCATACACAGTTTTAACCTGCGGGCGGAAAAATACGCGCACCTAAATGCAACGAAAGGGTCACCGCTGAAATCGCTCATCGCAATTCAGCCAGCAAAAAATCGTGGTCTCACAGCTTTTGCCCAATGAAAGCGCTCATGCTCAGGTTTAATTAAAACGGTGCGCTACCGCGAGGAGCCGCGTAAAAGAAAAAGCGCCCTTTCAAAAAGCTAAAAAAAAAAAACAAAATCGCGTGTCGATTGAAATTTACCAGGACACCTGTTGCAAATGCATATGCGCAGCTTCGCTCCGGGCAATCTATAACTCTGGTTTGCAGTTGTCGACAATCCGTGGCAAGAACACAGCTGAGCGAAACTCACTTTTCTCCGTCTTCTCGGTGTGAACCGTGAGCTCCTCCATGAGAATCTTTCGCTCCTCGGGTTTGAGCCTCAGTATCAAGTCCTGGGCACGCTGTTTGGTGAGAATGATTTCGTGGGTGCCCGTGTGTTTTCCGACGCCCTTGCTGTATGCGGACACGCAGAATGATCGTAACAGAGTCGAGCATTCACTGTGGCAAGCGGCAGTGCGCTTGGAAGCACCGAAGAACAGTGCGCCCGCCAACCTGCGAGCCATCGCAGACGCTGTAGCAGCTGACGGAAGCAGGCAGGCAGCCATTTTCGTTTCGAGACGACTCCTTTCGGATGCTCTCAAAAACCGAAACTACTTGTGTGGGCTAGTTGGTACAGGTTGGGCTAGTCATGGGCTAGTAGTTACACTGTTTTCACCGAGTTCAGCCATATATGCCCATTTGACTTGACCAGTGCCTGAATCCATCACAGAACAGTGGCTGAGCAGAAAGAAGCATATTGACGCGGCTGTCAACTTGCTTTACATATCAACGCATGATGCATGTGTACTCCATTGGTAAACAAAAAATTGAGCTATTTTTTACTTATTGCTATTGCAGATGCCGGTGCCTTTATTGCCCACAGCAAAATTAAAAAACTTGTCAACTTGTCTCCCTTTCGGCCATCATCATCAGCATCAATCCGCTGCTTTTCGTCGCCATAACAACAGTCGTGTTGCCAAGCGAACATGAGCGACATGAATGTAACTCAACTCTAAACCAACTCAACGCCTGCAAATAAAGGTAAAATGCGTTTTTTTTTCTATCGCTTTGGCATAGACGATCTAAGCTGCTTGCTGTTAGCTTTAGCGGATTTAGTTTTACAGCGAATTCGTGATGTTTACGTGTTGCAAACGACTGCATGTGATCATATTTGGCAACAATCCTATTTTTACATGTTCACAGCAGGCGTCTTGGAAACGACTAATGCCATGGAGTCAACGGACTCCGAGTCTTCGGAAGATGAACCTGAACATAAGCAGCAACCATATGTGGACATAGATGCCGTCAACAGCACGCTTACCGAAGTCCACGAGCAGTACAACAAGCTGCTGCTGAAATATTCCGACGCTCTGAACATCATCGACAGCCTAAAATGCCAGTTGGCTTGCGGGATTAACTATGGAAGCACGGGAGCCTTGCAGCGCAAGCTTAGCGTTTCGGATCTTCGAGTTCATTCACCCGAGACTGAGTACGCATTTACACACACTCGAAGGATCCCAGTTGATACAAGATCGGGCCTGCTAAAGCTAAGAGTGGGTAAACTCTTCCCAGAAACGGCGATTTTCTGCAATGACGATCTTGCTCGTCTGCCTGAGCCAAAATATGCTTCGCAAATCGCCCTGCGATACCCCGAAGAGTCTACTTCTCAAGCGGAAAGCGATGATCAGGAAGTATGCCACGCATCAGAATTTCAGGGTCCACAAACTCCTCCGAGCAATTACGCAAGCATCATATCCGATCCGCCGGAAGAATCATTGGTTTCGCAAGTTACAGTCGTGGCTGATGCGAACAAATTTTCGGAGCCCTGTGCCAATGATCGTGTCCGTTCCGGACCTCCGAGTCGCAAGAAATCACCTGGGCAACGCAAGCACAACCAGGTTGCCGTCGTCTATCCAGCTCTGCGCGATGCACAGATCTGTACCATGGTGAGTTTTGGTACGCTCAGATACAATTGTACAGCGTCCCAATTAAATTTGAAGGCTAAAGCTTTTTTTTTTTCCCCCTATTAAAACAGGCCTGCTGTATGACTCATTCGTGCTGCTGTTGCAAGCACATGGAAAACCCGAAGAAACCGACGTGCACTCTACAAACACCTTCTGCCCAGAGTTGCTTCACTGCACACTTCAGTGCACCGGTGGCACCTTTCTCACAGAAATGGTATCATCTTGTTGCGACTTACGCCTGCGATGAATATGTCGCTAATTCTGTTTCTGTAACGTTTTCTTCCCTACAGCCTCTGTAGTGGCACAGATAACACCACAGATGCTGCACTGTTCAAGGTAATATATCCTCTGTCCTCATTCAAGTAACAAAAGTTGTGGCAGCTTCATACATAATTATTTCATTTTTTTTTTCTCTTTCAGGTCTCATCTGCATTGGACACAGCCCTCCAAATCGCTGGAGAGTTGAGGAACGTTTCGTTTTCCCTCGTTGAAAAATGGTAGGGCCAACTTAAGTTGAGTTGTGATACTTCAATGAACATTATTATTTCCTAAGTGTATGTATATACTCACAGTTGCCGACACCAAGACTCCACTGCTCACTATGACTCACCTTGAATATTTACCCACCTGCGCTGAGGTCATCTTATAGGATATGTGCCAAACTTTTATAACGGGACTTAATTATGTTGCCATATTTTTCTGATATTAAGTGATCTTTGTATTTATATTGCGTTGACAGTGTTTTACAATAAACATTCTTTTTACACTCCTCCTCTCATCAGTCATGTGCTCAACTGGTTGTTAGAAGGAACAGCGAATGGCAGGCCTCTGCCATATAAAAGTTTATAATTTGCATCGCAACCCTAGCTTTTTTCAGTGCTACACATTGCTGTTTATAGCTAGAGCCGTTTGTTTTTGGGTAAAACTCCCATTTTACCCATTTTCGCACCCTGAAATCATTTCTGGAAAACCTGCTTAAACCCCGTTTCTCCCCAAAAGAGTCCCTTCTATAGTACACACAAAGGCTAGGGAATGAAACGCTTATTAAGATGCACATATATAATTGGGCGTAGAGAACGTGAATTTTCCTAAACAAAACTGAAGACACCACACAAGTTAGTTGATGCTTTATGCTTTTTCCAGAGAAGTGTGCACATTAAACCTCTATGATAACAAGCATTAAACGCTTTTTATTCATGATGTGACTTAATTTGAGGATATGTTGGAAGCTTTTAGAAGCGAGACTCAAAACACTAGCACTGACCTGGCATTTATCCAGCATCATGTAGTTAGCGCAATCCACACTAAAGACGTCCTGCATCAGGGCTCTTGTCCGTTTAAAATAGCTTGTCTGTTTGCAGTGTGCAAGGCAGGTAGGTCTTGTATGTACGCAAAGTGCTGCGATTGAGTTCAACGATATACTGTATTAACTCGCAAAATTTGCGCCTGCTTATATTTAAAGTCGTTTTTTTTTACCAGCGAGGGGCATGAGTTGCAGGGTCAACTTATACGAAGCAATATACCATATAAATTCCGTGTTATGACCTTTGCAGTTTTTAGGACATGTTCGCAAAACCTTCGCATAATTTGTGCCCCCCTTTTTGAAGCCTCGATTGTACGAAAAAAGTGCAAATTACGTGACTAAATACGATAATGGTAATAGACAAAAAATTAATTTAGTGTGCAGTTCCTTCTGCAAAACCAGTCATTGTGTTGTTTGCAAAATATTGAGACAAAAATAGGCATTTTTTGTCCCACACAGGAACGAGCCGTTATAGTGAACCATCTTTTGCTGAAAAAAAATAGAAATGGAAATGCCCAAATTATAGAAATTTTTTTGCCAAATAACCCGATCTGTACCCAAATTTGGACTAAAAAAAAATGTACAATTTATGCCAAATTCTGGAAAAAAAAAAACGAAAACGAAGGGCCCTATTTATAGCATGCCTATTGTAACAAATTTTAAGAGGAAGTTTTCACAGTTCATAACCAGCAATATCAAAGCTGTAGAAAACTCAAGAAATGAATGCATAACTGGCTGTTCCTCTGAAAATTTAAGAAATAGTTACTGACTAAACTAGCCACTATGTCATTCCATTTTCTCCCCTTTCTTTAATGACTTCTCTCCTCCCTCTTGCCTTGTCTAGCGGATTTGCAACGAGTTTCAGTGACATGGCTCCGGGAGGGCTCCCATTAATAGCTCTCGCCGTAAAAATCTAGCTCTTGACTCGCTCGTGTAGTCTGCTGGTGGGCGACAGTACAGCCATTGTGCACAGAAACTGCCTTGACTTTCAACGATTCGAAAGTACATATTTCAAATGACACCGTTTTCTCCCCTAGCATATGTTGATCCTTTAATCTGACACCGAACATTCACCCCGATGTTGCCTATCTATATCTGCTCCATCACTGCACGAAAGAGGCCTATTCCAGTGGCCCACCACTGCTTCCAGATTCTCTTGTCAGCTGCAGCAGCATTTCAGTAAATTTCCCAAGCATCAGGAAACAGATATTAATGCTGCTTCCAATGCTGCACGTGTCGGTAAATAACCCATGATAATACGAAGACGTACAAGAACACCCTCCGTCTTCTACCAAACACTACCACTTATGTCTTGACCTTTGACCCACACCCGTTTTGCCCTAAATTTGAAGTGCAGTATTTGCTGCGAGTATTCACATCATGCAACAAACTGAAAATGTGGGACAGTGTTAAAGAAAGCGCATTGCCTTCGACAGTTTGATCAGGAGAACAGCTAGTCACAGCAACGAAAGATCTGAAAAAAAAAAAAAGCCACAATCTTACGTATCTGGAGAAATTTCTGTAGCTTGCTATAAAGATTGCATGAACAGCAACACTAAACACAGGACTGTTTCACACTATTAGTATGGTTGGTTAAAGTCTCTCTACTGGGTACTTCTGGTGCACACGCACTAACCGTGGCTCACAGAAGTGGATTGCAACATAATGTCTGCCACAACAAGAAACAGCACAACATCCCCACATACAAGATTCAACTCTTTATTCATCTTTCCTTCCTTCGCAACACGAGGTAGACTGCCCCATCATGTGGCAGTAGGGGCAGCAGTGGTGCTGCACTCGTTTTTATCGCTCCAGCAGCATTTGAACATATCACGTGGTTGGTTCAAGAAGTTTGTGGCAGTGTTATCAGCTTAACGCCCACAGGATCCTCATGCACTGTCCAGACAAAAAATTCCTGCTCTGGTGACACACGCGGACATTGCACGGAGTGTTGTTGCTGGACGTCAGCCCAACACTGCCTGCAACCACATTCAACCAGCTCGCACATTGAGCTGGTTAGGTGGGGAACCTAACCATGGCACTCATTGGGAAGCTTTGTGCTGCAAAAAAAAAAAATAATAAAGATACCCGGCTTTTCCTTTAACATGCATTGAATGTTTCGAATATATAAGTAGTATCACAGCCTTTGCAAGAAATTATGAAGGCCACCAATGGGTTTGCATGTGGGAATGCCAGAGAATACCTTGAAGGCCTTGGAGCTCGAAACCGCTTAAAAAAAAAGCAAAAATAATTCATCCATACTTCTCCGAAGTTTTGAACTGCCACAGGTACAACTGGACCTCTACTGCATCCTTCTCGCAAGTAACACGCATGTTTCAATGATCCCACGCTCTTTTTGAATTTGTACACAAGTGAAGCTTCATTAGGCCAAGACAAATCGTAATCAAGCCCAGTCAAAACCCAACAGCACCTACACGCAGTTTGAAATAAATTTTAATTTGCACAGGTATATAAGGCAGAATTTGACTGTGATACAGTACATTGATACATCCAGCAGCCTACTTGCCCTCTCTGAAGAATGAAGCACAACCACAGCTGGAATTAACCATAAACAATTAACCATAACCTGCAGTACAAGGCTTCCCAAACAGCCACTTCACGATTCACACTGTTCGCAGACATTACTCAGTGAAGCAACGTTGTCAGTTGCATCACAATGCGTGCTACATTCTGCAATGCCTGCCAACTGCTAGCTCTTACGTCGTGTTCACTTCTTTGGCATCGACACAAAATGTCTTACCCAAATAAAGGAAGCAGTTTGCAGTGAAGAGCACCTAGGTTTCAAACGAAAATGAAAATTGACAGCCAAAAAGAATGTTCCATCTTACAAAGTCGAGAATCGTCTAGTGCAACACACAAAAAGAGAGAGACTAGCGAATGCATTAACGGAAATCTTCAGACAGGTAACTTACAGACTCTGCACAATAGAAATTGAAATACCGCTCGCAATTTTGCAACGGGCTTCCACGAATCCAAGAACAGGAGAGCTGCATGGACACGGTCCGCTTGGCCAACCATCAAATGAACAAAGGAATGCGGTTTGCTCCCAGCGAAATAATATATGAACAGAAAAGAAATGGCAAAGATTAGAAAAAGAGCTCATGACAAAACTCTATTAATATCAGAATGTACACTCCTTGGCGTTGCAGTAAACATTTTCTCTTCTTCAACGGTCCATTGTACAAGAACAAGTTGTTGACTGACTGATCTCCTTCCGAGGTGATGCAGGCTGGCACATTCACAACACATTCCGACGTGCGCCTTCATGCCATCTACACAATGCAGGTGCATTGCATCATGCACAGTGCATTCCAAAGAGACGCACTCCATGCTACTAGTTGCAATATACAAATGTCATGAACATGTTCAAGGCAGCACCCATTTTTTGCTTTTTCTGGCAAAACAAGCCTTGAACAATACGCAGGACATACAAAGGCTAACAATAGACCGAATGCAGCACCAAATTTTGTTTCAACATCTTGCGAATGTACTGACAACAATTGGTCACGCAAATGAAATATATTTAGAGCCGCCCTACTTTTCTTTATTTTTTTTTTCGAGACATAAGTAACAGTGCACACTGTGTACAATGTCTACACACTGTACACAATTGTATACAATGCATACAACTGCACTCTATACACGTGCAAATCAAAAATATACTTAGATTAACACTCCTCTCGGGACCTGAGCTTTCTTCCGTCCGACTGGCCCATACACAAGTAAGCCCAAACTCATCCAGGCTCCATTCTCATTCCAACAAGACGCACTAGCCTGACCGACCTCCACAAAACACAGCCCCGCTCAACTTGCCAAGAGTGGCGCTTCAGAAAGGTGGCAGCGAAAAACTGGACGATGCAACAAGCGCAAATATCCGAGAGTTCACATTATGGTGCCTGCTTTGCCGCCACCTCAACCAGTGGAACCAATGCTCTCGTTTCATTCATGCTTTCGCTTCTCTTTTCACAGCAACACGCGGTCTCCAGACATGACAGAAACCAAAAACCTCTCAGCAACATTGATCCAAGACGCTAACCCTTCCGACCAAAGGCATCTAGAAGTGTAAATCTAGAAAACGTTAACATTGAGCAAATGACCTGCTTCAGAACTGGCAGATGGACACAACACACGAAGGGGGAAAATGATGGTTCAAAGGTGATGGCCTGCAGTCAATGGCGAGGACAACGTTTGGTGGTCGCACCTGCGTGAGCTAGTCCGGTTCCAAGTGCAGCGCATGCCTTCTTGCAATATTCAGGCACCAATGTCAATGCCGCCGATGCGTCTGGCTGCATTGCCCAAGAAGACAGTCTTTTTTCTTTCAAACCAGTTACTGCGGTCAACCCAAGGCAAATTTTTGTAGCCGATTTGATCCCCAAGACAGAAGGTTACCAAGCCAAGTGACCAACAAAGTGGACAGCAAGGCTTAAAGGTATTCAACACACGTCGTAAGGTAAAGCTGACCACCAAGCCGAATCCAAAGCTGGTTCTGAAAAATCAAAACCGCCAACCACTTCAGTAGAACTGAAATAGAAAACACCTGCACGAAACAATGCGCTCTCAAACATGCTGCTACAAAGTCACAATGGAGAATCGGACACATAAACGCGCGCACACACACACGCCACTGGAGGAAGCATGCGCTCTGAAATGCAGTGCAAACACAATTTGTTGAAGAAATGAAGTTCCAAATGCAGTGCAAACACATTTTGTTGAAGAAATGAAGTTCCAGCCACATATTTTGTTATCAAAAATCTTCACGTGTTGGGCAGTGTACTCAAAGAGGCATCGGTGACTCGGACAAGAACGTGATGGTTTCAGGGTTGCATGGATGTGCCGTACGCTTCTAGCCCCACTTGCCCTGGCGACGATCGACGTGTGTGGACCCGTTGTTTTGGCAGTGCTGCGGTTGCTGTCTTTCGCCTTGTTGGCTTCGCTGTGACGGGACTGCGCCATGACAGTCCCTCCTCCTGCGGAAGTCTTGCACCACTTGGCGGCATTAAATATAGTGCGGCAGTGAGAACATTGAGCCGGTGCTATGTCAGTGCCTGCTGCCGACCTAGCAGGCTCTGGAAGGATTCCATCTGCTGGGCCATCTCCTGCAATGAGAGAAGTGCCATCACAAAATGCTCGTCCTGTCTGGTAACGTGGGCGGGGGTAGGCGTAAGCATGAAGTGCTGATGCCTACACCGAGTACAATGGCTGGTGGCTAGTTCTTCCCACTTGACAGCTATAGCAGCTAGGAAGTTGCCACTTCAGAGCACTGTAACTCAACTTCTATGATATGCAGGGTAATTTTATCGTTATTACATTCCTTGATTCCAAGAGAAGCCAATGGCATGCATTTTGTCAAGTTTCCCGGAACAAATTTTTTTAAAGACGCTCCCGACAAAATTTTGCACAGCATACTAGAAAAGTGCACAAGGATTAATTTTATATAAAAATTAAACGACATATTTGAAATCGGCACATAAAATTACATGCCCCCTGAAGATTTCGTAATTGTGACGACGTTGTGAGTGTTCACATGGTTTTGCTGAGTTGCGGCCGAAATTCCAAGCTCAAATTTCACTGCTATTCAGTATCCACACAACCCAACCTTGTAAAGCAACCTTGGGCATCGAAGTCGGTCATGCAACAGGCATTAATCAAGTGACAAGAACAATACAAGCAAAAAAAAAAAAACACAAGCATGGGTGCAGGTACACACCAAGAGCATGACGTTACGATCCCAGGAGCGCCGGTGACGACGAACAACGTTCAGCAGGGCACAGTAAAGCCGCTCCAGCTGTTCCACCGTCGTGCCTTCAGTCTGGGTCACTGTTCGCTCTTCCAACTCCTCCAGCCAGCCACGGTTCAGCTGCAGTACCTGTTCCACAATGGACTCTGCACGAGCAGCGGGATTTAAAAAGAAGGGCAAAGAGGTTCAGCGAATGAACAGAGCAAATATTGATAAGCACATAATATAGCGCCTGTTCTGTGTGTTCTCTACTTTCTGTATACGTCTTTCGCGCTGTGTCACCAACTTGCCCTTTTGGCCATAGTGTTCGACTGGTATTCTGCCAGGTAAGTGATGCACAGAGGTGAAACAACTGAAGTAGGATTTGGAGCAATTTTTGAATCAGGAAAATCTTAAGATTTGGAGCACTAAATTCCAAATTTGGAGCAGCTTTCAGGGAAGCTTACTTCTGGAATAAAAAAAAAAACGAAAAGATGTGAATGTTTACTGTGGTAATTTAGAATTAACACCAGTAATGTGGCAAAGCTACAATCCATAAAACTAACGAGGTTAAAAAATTGTTTTTAAACCTTTTAAATAGAAAACTTTGCAGCATGGTGCTGAAGTAACAGCTATGTCCAAGACACTTATTTGGGTGGCTGTGCATCAGCAACATGCTAGTGACAATCCTGACTAGACGCCAGATGCTGCCACATACCTGTCGCATCGTTTCAGCAGCACGTGTTCCCACGGGGCACCTAACACAATTTTTTTACCAAACATGTGCAAGCAGGTTAAAGAAAGGTAAAGAGCCTAACCTGCAATTGTTGCCACAGCAAAGCAGAGCATGGAGAGAGCTTGTATATTTCATGTCACTCAGATGCTACCAGTGCATGTCTCAAATGGCACCTTCATTTTTTTTTAATGCAAGGAACAGTATCCCTTCTCTATCATGCTCTCAGCAAGTCCGTCTACACAAGGTCGAACTAAAGTTACAAAGTTTTTTTGCCAGAAGAAATAAAAGGAAGCATTCGCACATTGCATTTGACAAAAGCTGCCATGACCACTATGAATTAGCCTTCATGCAGTATCGTATGCAGTTTCGTGCACAGAAAGTAGGCTTTCTTGCAGAACTGCATAATGAGCACAGGTCTCACCTTCAACAGATGTCGTTGCATCTTGACTATCATCACCTTCTGCTGGTGCCTGAAATAGACACAATGGTGAAAGAAAGTTAATGGCAATTGGCTGCCTTCAGCAAGCTCTACCAGCAACAGCCAGCAAGCAAATTACCCAAAAGAGCAGAAAATGAAGCAATGCAAGTGCTGGTGATGATGAATGTGAATTTTTATAAAGCAAGGGCATCTGTGGCCAAAGAGCTTCACAGCACATGGTGTTTTCATCTACTCAAAGTGGGGTCAAAGACCCCAAGCATTTCACCCTAAAGAAGCCAAGCACCAGGCCAAGGGAAAGCTTGCAGCCATCGTATCAGGGCGGCACTGGGGAGCATGCGAGGCAGATGCTCAAACCACTAGGCCTCCGCTGTGGTAACCCAAACACATTGACTGGTACTGATGAATGCACTGTATATTGCCAAAATCCCCCCCCCCCAACTTTTTCCTGACTTTTCTATCGTAAAACCGTAAATAACTGGCGTTTCGATGACAGGCAAGACGCCCCTCATTATACGCAAGCCACTGCAGAGTGCATATCGATGAATACGATGCCGATTTTGGCTCTAGTCGCTAGGCCTAATGACGGAAGCCAACACCGACGGAGCGCTTGCTTTGGCCGTTTCTCGGTTCTTATTGTTTCGCCATCTTCGCATTCTCGTTCTGGGCCCATCGTACTGCAGGCGCAATGCAGTTCCCGCAGCAGAACGTTTGCTTTTGCCGTTTAGACTTTGCCCCAACCCGTGCGTTCATCGGCGACATGCCGAGGGCAGCACAGCCAGGCTGAGCTCGTGAAAGCGGTCATCGCCCTTCGTCCGTGCACGTGTCACGCGGCGAAATTTATTCATTAGGAGCTTTAGAATGTGTGCAACACAACTGACCTCTTCCTCCAGCATAATGGCAATAAGTTCGTGATTTTTTCAGTCGATTTTCCCGACTGCCTGATTTTTCGGTCATTTTCGCGGTCCCTAGAGGGTCCGAAAAATCGGTCGTCGACTGTATTAGTCATGCCGTCGCAGACAAGCCAGGTCAACATTAAGTCATGTGAGGCATAAAAAGACAGCGATAAAATCGCTCCTTTGTGATTTTAATTCACTTTGCCACTTTGTCTTCTTCAAGAACAGTAATGACAACAAATGAACAAGCAGCAAATACATCGCAACTTCTGTGTACCTCACAAAGCCTGAAAATTTTCCCAACTCCTCTGCGGCGTCATAGCTGCCGCTCAGCTCTTGAAACTGAAACCATCCGAGAGAAAAAACTAAATTATAAATTACTGCATTTACTTCCATAATGAACCCACTTTTTTCCCCGAAAGGTTGACACCAACTTTTTGTAAGAGTTGAAATTTCAAAATTTCATATATGCCTGCCCACCTGCCTGCCAGTCTGTTTAACAAAAGCATGCGGTCAACGAGTTTCAGCCCCGTGCCACCCATGTTCGTGTTGCAGGCATTTAGCATCTTTCGTGACAAAAGTGTTGCGGTACCACGGTGTGATAAAGCAAACATGCTAAACACATACTCTGAAGGTCAGGTGCAGTTTTTTTTATGCAAGCTTAAAAAAAAAGAAGTAAATTCTCAATGACTTAAGTGAGGAGTGGGTTCATTATACGAGTTGGCCCATGAAGCAAGTAAATTTTATATTTACAAGGCTTAGGTGAATTCTATGTGGCGATACATATTTACCGATGTCTCGTGCATCATTCCAAAGTACACAACAAAATTTTCATGTGTCTACTTCTTCAAGAGGAACAAATTTTTCTGCCCAAGGAGGTGGTCACTCGATTCACACCTTTTCTGGCTGCTCTGTGCTTGGGCCAGCTGCGGTGGGGCTGGCTTCCTTCGACCGAGTGCAAGGCGCCTGCTTAGCGGTTTCAGCCGGTGGCGACTTGTCCTTGGCCGCAATCTTGGCGGCGGGACGCGACGAATCCGAGTTCTTTCCTGTGCCATCTGAAGACGACCGCCGCCGTTTTGCTGCACTCCTTGTCAACGTTGCCTTATCTGTGACAGAACGCAGCACCATCGCACAGAGTCTCAGCAAGCTTCATCACAACCAAAAAGTGCACCACGCGCCGAAAGTGCACCATGCAAACCCATGGCACATTATGAGTGCACCACAGGTTTGCATGCAAGGGGTTGGGAGTACCACATGACAATCTTAAGAACTTCGCTCTTGTGTTTCAACACAAACTAGCACGATGCATTCAGAAATTCAGAACTTTCTAACCAACTAGACCACAGTATGAGATATTTCTGTGGTTTGATGATCTGAAACGATCCTCTGTTAACAATGGGTAACACAGAACCTGACGTACTTCCCGACCCATGATGGGGGTGCAAGCAATTTTTTTTTTTACGTCAGAGATTTCCAAGCCTGCGTAACTGAACATAACGCCTGAGCTCGCATTTCAGATATGTGAAGGATTGTTACAAAATAGTTCGTAGATGTTCTGGTCTACAAAACAATTCATTTAGTATTAAAGACCCAAAGTTGTGCGCAAGACAGCGCCTAACTTGCAGGCGTGATGACAATCGGAGGGCCTCTGTCGTTAGGCCAAAGAACCTCAGCAAGGTTACAGTACTCAGCAATGCATTATTAAAGCACAGTTATGGGTGACTTCTGTAGTTTATAGAGTTTTTTTTTTTTTTTATGCTGGTAGCTGCACGCGCTCCATGGCACCGGCAGAGTAAAATGACGGGGTGGAGGAGAGTGCCATCGTATATACCCTACATGATGATGTCACAAATTCTGCGAACCAATCAGAGGCCTTGGAGTGGTCACTCAGAAATGCTGAAGAGGTCACATGATCTGGTTAGGCATCTAAAAACCATCGACACTCATTTGGCAAATGTGTCATGTCGGTCAGTCAGATGGGTCCAGCTGTGTGCCAATTCGGACCTTGACTGGAATGCCATGTTATGTCGCAGGTCTTTTCGCTCACTTTTCATCCATGCGGTTCTTCCGTTCTTCCAGTGCACCAAAACTGTGCATTTGTCACATGCTGTTCATTATTTGTGTGTTTTGTCCTCCTCACATGTGACGACGCCACTTGTGAAGAGACTCCACAATTGCCGCATGGCACTGTAAAAGGTTGCGCAGACCTCTCCCAGCTTGGCCATTCTACTTTAATTTAACATTCCAGACAGAGTGTATGCAGTAAGGCACTTCATGGAGCTGCAAAAAATCCTTATTGCTGTGCAGTTTTCATCTCAGAAGCAGATGACCACACCCTCAGGTTTTCAACTACCATGAACTTACAATGCAAACAGTTTTTGGTAGTTATTTTGGGGTGGCCCAATATTCCAACCCATAGAATAATTGAGTCTGTTAAAGTAAGAATCAACAAGAAAGCATCAGGTCAAAAAATTATAAGCTGATGCTATCCCAGTATCAGCCCAGGATTACAGATTGTCAAACAGCATACTCTGAGGTATAAGGCTCTGCTTATTTGAAAACTGCGTTTGCGCATAATTGGTTGGCTATAGCAAATGAATAGTCATTAAGAACTTGTTTGCCTTTTTTTTTGTAAGTGTCTCATGCGGTCGTTGATGACCAGAAGACGTTAGCACTGATTTCACAAGCTAGCCCCAAACCACACTATGTTTTGCTGTCGCCAGTTGACTAGCCAAACCTCTGAGAATCGTAACAATTTATGCCACTGACCTGGTGTTGGCACTACCCTAACACTTCTAACATGAGACTCTTCTCATTCCATCTTCTAGTTCTCATTTTATAGATGGCTTCTCCCACCTTCTGGAACCAAGCAACTCCGTTTCTCGAAGATTCCACTTCTACCAGAGCTCTTTGATCCTATCAGGTGCAAAACTCCGCTTCAGAAGCTAGGGTTGATACCCGGCTATTCTCTGCGGCCATTTACCGAAGCTTAAGGGGGGATGCGGGTCTCGAGGTTGCAAAAAATTGCGAAACAATTTTTCGTAGTAATTTTTTACTTCAAACTATATCTCCACAAAATACCCACACTCAAAACGATTCCAAAGTACAAAAAAAAAAGAATATTTTGAGTCACGCGGCCAAAAAACGAAGCACGAGCTGAGAAATGACGTTCCGCATCACGCAATCCCAATTCAGAGACCGCTTTTTAACCGGCCACCATTTTGCTTTCGTTCAAAAGCTAGTTTTTTGTGCCCTTTCAGTTGACACTTTCGAAAGATGACATTAGAGCAACACAGCCAACACTGCAGCTGTTTTCTCGTGACTCAATAAGTGCACGCAGACTTCAAGTCTCTATCAAACACAAATATAACCTGTGTCTTACGAGCTTTTTCTCTGGTATGCCTTAGGCAATTGGACTGAGCTTAGTATAAATTTACCGGGAAGAGTAGAGCTGTGCGATGATGCTATCTTTACTGGCTTTTACATTATGCCTAAAATTCCATTATTTGCTTTCCTAAATAACCAGTACACCGGTTTTGTATGCTCTATCCATAGGTTTTTTTACCAAAGTATTTTCACTTAGGAAGGTGTAAAAACAGCATCATTGCACATTCTGTAACTGTTTCTAAAAATTTATAAGCAATTTTTTGGCTAACCGCCTGTAACGAAGAGCCCGATTAAACCATGAAACTCCTCATAAATTACATTCCAGTTGAGCTATTCAAAATCTATTTGCATATTTGAACTCAAAAAAAGAACATTTTCATGGTTATTATAAGGATTGTGCCAAAAATTAAAAAAAAAAGCTTTAAGACCAATATTTCCCCCTTAACAGACTGTGGTGCCACCTATGAGCTGGGCTGTTAGCTAGTAGCAGTGCCTTGTAACTTTTCTCTACCATGTTCATGTCTCGGGCAGTGATGAGCAGTCCGTCTCAATGTTATGAGATGGTGTGACAGTTGGCTAACCTCAGAGTTTAGGCCAACCACTGGATTTCATTCAATGCACGGGCCCAATGAAAATATCCTGAACTGGTAAGTCGCATGTGGTTATATCACTCTAAAAATTCGATATATATAAAATGGCAGTAGATCAGCCTGTCTGTATTCTAAAAAAATTGGCTGACGATTACGAGTATTGGTAATATGATTTTTTGAGCCCAGCTGCTGCGGTATTTGAACCGTAGGCGACCGCACACGAAACCCGCAGTGCAGAACAGAGGTGGCTCTGAGTTTTGGCTTGGGCAACGCACAATGGTTCGCCGCTGCTCAGCCTTTTCTCGGGCAAACGGACAATGGCGCCCACTAATCTGGCACCATCTCCTAGCAGGCCGTTGCCGCTGTGCTTTCTGCCTCTGCTTTCCGCCTTGCACTCTCTTCACTATCGCCATACTTTCATACTCCGCTTTCACTCTCTCCGATTCTCCGCTGTGCTGCTCGTTCGCTCTGCCCATTACGCTGAGGCTGACGGCAAAGGAGAGCTCTCAACCCATGAACAGCGCGTAAAGGAGCTGCGCTCTAAAACAAGAATACATTGCACCCGTGCTAGTGATGTGTACTTATTGCAGTGACATGCCGCTTGCCGGGGTACTGGCAGTGCACGCCCGCTAGGCACTGCTAGGCCTAACCAGCTTTGCGTCGAAGCCACAGTGTACAATCTTTTGGAACTAACCACTCCTTATCATGAATGTCTAATCCTGTTGTCGGAACAGCACAAATACAAGAATCGCTCATTAAAACTAAGGTGTAGTTGGTTTCCACAAGGCCTTTGGCGGCAAAGCGCGTGAGGCAAGGGCTGCCACTGGGCTTTAGTACGGTAGGTTGGTTTCACGGCATGGCAGCGATGTGGCAAGGAAAATGAGTACAAGAGAGTGAAGGCCACCCTCAAGCGCACCTCATGTTCCCATCATTATGTGGTTCCACAGGGCTAGTGCTGCCAGCAGGTAAGGCTGCGCAGGCAACCCGTCTTCACGCGTGAAGATTCAAGAGTGGCATTAGGACAAGAGAACCATTCCATATATGTAACAATCGGCAAAATTGGACCTCGATATATAAGGAGACTATGTATGCTGTACTTAGTTTATATGGTTTAACGTCCCAAAGCAATTGAGGCTATGAGGGACGCCATATGGGGGGGGGGGGGGGGTTCACATAATTTCAACCACCCGAGGTTCTTTAATGTGCCCCGACATCGTACAGTACACGGGCCTCTAGAATTTTGCCTCTATCGAGATTCGACCACCTCGGCCAGGACCAAACCTATGTCTTTCGTGTCAGCAGCAGAGCACCATAACCACGGAGCCACCGTGGTGGCTGACTTTGCCGTACTTTTGCACAAGGTTTTCAAGGGGATAATCTGTGTGTTCGATACAGCCAATAATTCGAAATATCTAGATTCGATGTATCCAAGCTCAACAGTATTATCAAAGAGCTCTGGCTTCTACCACATCTTCACACTCCCAAAGTCTGCGGGCCACCGACTCCCCCAATGTTCCAGACTCCCGTGCAAAAGCTCGACCACAAGAGAGAGCACACAGGTGTGGATGGACTGACCAGACAAGTTGCAAATCTAAAGCATTTCGTGAACACGGGTGGAAGATGGAAGAGATGAGGCAGGCCCACCCACATTGCTTCACACCATTCGTCTTTGTCCCGTATTCCTCACACTTTAGATTTGCAAAGGGAGTACACGAGGGAGGGTGCACTGTGGATCCCCTACCGGTCACAGCGGCTGCCTTGCTGTGGCCGGGGTAGGCAGTGGGATGCCTCCTCACACGGCGACGGTAGGAGTAGGAGCCAAGCCACAGCGACTTGCGCCGGCGCACCTGAGGGTTTGCCCGCCGGCCGCCAGACGCTTCCCCTGGGCCCCACCACCATCACCACGACGTCACACAACACCGCTGGCACGCCAGGGCAGAAATGGTGCACTGCACTAGCACTGTTCCTGCCAGTGCCTGCCTTGCACATGCCACACACCGGCCTTTGCCAAGTGATGGCAGAGTCGTTCAATGCTTTACTGGTCTTTCGTGCTCTGCATCTGATCCTCAAGATGGTCCAAACTAACTGATGGAGCCAAACTGCTGCCACGAATCGGCTTACATGCTCAGCTTACGATCGTAAAGGTCAGTTGCGTGCTAAAATACCTAGAAATGCAACATTTGACACTTAGCAGCTCTTCCAGTCAATGAGGCCTCCCGGCATCAAACATAATCAGAGACGAGGAATCAGAATGCTCTTCTTATTAAATTTGCGTCGGCAGCACTGAACAGCTCTCTGACTTTGTAAACTGCTCCAAGAATCCCCTCAGAGCATGGCAGGTTCTCAAGCTCAGAATAGAAACTGCTCTCTTCAAACAACATACCCTATTTCAAGCTTCTTTTTCCACAAGGATCAAGGCATTCCACTTAGCCATAATGGAAGCCCCTCAACTAAGACTTTTTGCAATTCTCTATTCATGCACAGCACCGAAAGTAACTCCTCTCAAGCGATAAAAAGCAGAAACTGGCTGGCATGCTACATACACAGGCAATGCAGTGAGCCTGCCCCAGAATATGGCTAGTTGTCATGACAAGCTTATCAATAAACAGAGGATAGCACACTACAGTCACTAGGGAAAAACAAGCCTTTCCTACATTTTTACAGGGAGATTTCATGACCAGTAAAGCATCGAAGGAATCTTGCAAAAATAACACCATTTGCAGGCAGGTATGCTGCATTCAAGAATGACTGCAAGCTGCACAGGCATTTTAGCAAGGTGAAAAATTGGGCTGATTGGTGCATGATCTTGTGGCAGGAACAGCGCAGCACGAGACAAAGAAGGGACAGGCGGGACACGACGCTGACTAACAAACAGATTTTTAATGCACGTTTGTCGAATTAATACATCTCGCTCGTGCTAGAAGGAAGGGACAGAAGAAAAAACCCATAAGATGTACACGTGGCAATAGATTAGGACTATGCACGCAGATAATCAATTTCGCTGTCACGGAGCGCTATCGAAGGTATGCTGGCGCATACGTCACATGTTTTGTCCGGTGCTTTTTTTTGCATTGATTTTTTTCTTTGCTCGCTGTTGACTTTGGCGCACAGCCTTCTTAACTTGTTGGGTGCTGACATCAACACTTTTACACCAGCTCTTGCGCCTACCTTTTTGAGACTGTGGGAAATGCCATTAATGTAAGGAATGACTGCGTACGGCTTCCTTTCTTCTGATGTGGTTGTCATGTACTTCCTGCCTCTAAGTGCTTGCAGAATCCCTTCTGCGACACTGGATAGCAGTCTCGTCGGGTAACCTGCTGCTTTCAGCCGACGGTCCTGGGCGTCAAAACTGCCTTGAACTTCATGATGACAAGATCTCGCCAATGCGGCTCTCATTGCTGCTTTTGCTATTCCCCGCTTGATGATCTTGGAATGCACAGATGTGCAGGGGAGCAGTCCTTCTAGCTTCGTGGTCCGTACCGCCAGCATATGTGAGCGCCTCGAAAGTTTAGCGTCAGGTCAAGAAATCGCAGAACGTTGTTTTCCGGGAGTTCACTCGTTATTTCTAGTCCTTTTAGTTCTTCTTTGAAGATGTCAATGATATGGTCATTGGTTTCCACACAATGTGAATTGTGTAAAGCGTTGTGTACGAAATGCCTCTGTCATGCGGACGCACCTATATTGGTCAAACTGGGCGCTGCTTAAATGAATGGCTTCGAGAGCACAAAAGATCCCTGAAGGGCGCCATCAGCAGTGAATTAGCAAAACATTGCAGAGAGCATGGATGTGCTTCACAGCTTAGCAACACAATGGTCATCGTATCACATTTTGATCAAACTAGGGAGATTGAAGAAGCCTTCAACATCAGAAAAAAAGAGCGACGTATGCGTCAGCATACCTTCGCTCCGTGACAGCGAAATTGATTATCTGCGTGCATAGTCCTAATCTTTTACCACGTGTGCATCTTATGCGTTTTTCATGCTTCTGTCCTTTTCTCCTTGCAAGAGCGAGATGCATACATTTGACGAACATGCATTAAAAATCTGGTTGTTAGTCAGCGTCGTGTCCCGCCTGTCCTTTCTTTGTCTCGTGCTGTGCTGTTCCTGCCACAAGTGCACAGGCATCTTGAGGATAAAACTCGCTGCGCAATGCATTCTGTTTTTCACACCTTGCACATTTTGCAAAGCCCAACTTATGTGGACAACATCTCTAAATATATTTTATGCCTACCTCAAATAACGGTCAGGTCAGTGACACTAGTTACTACTGACTTTCACAGTATAGGGCACTAAAGAAAGGCTGGAATCTAATCCCACTGAGACACATTAAATATTCTGCATTCCGACTTCGTACGCAATGTCTCACCACTGCACTTTTTGAATAAATGTGTATCAACAAACCTAGTAGTGTGCTATGGGTTATGATATTTGCAGGTCACATGCCCGAATCAGAGATGCTAACGATTCAAGGAACAGAAAAAAAAAAAATTTAGCATTGCAATCAATTTTCACGCGCACAAGCCCACCACTGCTATTTCAAGCATTTCATTGCAATTTTATGTGTTGAATAAATGCTGTAGTCTGTGAGGCGCATTGTACAGGCAGGTTGCAAAATAATTTCGACCACCGCTGTGGTTTTAAATGTGCGCCAAAATCTCAGCACACAGGTGGTTTTGCATTATGCCTTCAGTCAAATGCAAACGCTGCACCTCCGATCAGATCCGCTGACTCCTGCATCCCGGCCGAACCCCATTGCCACTAGGCCACCACTGGTGGGTGCCAATTCAAGAAGAGTGTGCCAGAATGCATCAGCACAAGTGACATCAAGCAATGATGAAAAAAAGCCAGCTAATATACCAAAATGGTTAAAACCACCACCAGTTGCACAAAGAACAAAGTACTAAAAATGCCAAAGAGAACCAACACTGTATATATAAAAACAGAGTTCAGTGAACAATACTTGTGAATGCTTGATAATGTTATGCAAACAATCATGTTACAAGCTACGCATCCAATGCCCCTGTCAGACGGGCAAATATTGGCTAACCCTTAGCATCACTCGATTCTAGTGCCAAACAGTTCAAACCGCAAGTTTGAGTGACACTTTGCAGTAGACAGCGCCAGCATGAAAGCAAATTCAGGTAACACGTTCACTTGGCCTACACATAAGCACAGCCCCCGATACCAGTGGTTCAAAAATAAATAACAAATGCTCCCGAAAGGAAGGATGCAGGCATGTTTCATACCGCATTGGGCTATTACAGCTAAAAAGCAAGTTCAATGATGCGCACTCTGAATGCAAACATAATCTACCATCTTGCTAGTCCAGGCAACAATTTCATCCTTCAGGCAGTAGTAGTAGCTGGCCCAATGATGAAATTTTAGCTCAAAATACTTCACCAGGTGTCTGCAAATATCGCAACAAGCTCTAAATTTCAGGAAACATGCAAGACCCATTCAAAATTTCTCGCGGTCATCGACACCCAATCCAAGAGAAAAGGCCTCTTCTGGCGTGGAGCCCTAACGGCACTTCACAAGGCACACTGCCCTCGCTAGGAGCAACGCAATGCCTGCCCGTCTGACTAGGGCATGACACCCCCAAAATTGCACCTGCCAGATGTTTTCACATAAAGAAGCCACGTACCTCGGCTCGCTGAAGAAGGCTTTGAAGATGACTGTCCTTCTGGGGACGCACAGCTCGTAGACGCTGGTTCCGGTGTCTCGCTGTTCTTCTCGGGCAGAGGGGTTTCACTCTGGTCTGCCTCCTGAGTTGTACTACTGCTGGCACTTTCAGCAGCGGGGACCTCCACCTCCTCATCGGTCGGAGCGTCCATGCCCCGAAGCCTCCGACTGAACCTCTTGGGCCCGCCATCTTCAGCGGAAGCATCGACTTGAGACGGATCAGGTACTGGTGGGCCGTTGGAAGCTGGCGGCGCAGTGCGTGGGATGACGTGGTAGTTCTTTGGTACATAAGGCACTGGCTCCTCCCCTAGACAAGCAAGGTTTGTGATTAATATTCAGCCTAGCAGAATGGTACTACCATTAGTAAAGAAAAAGAATCGGAAAGTAATGAAAAAACATCCAACATGGAAGTGCACCTGCACCGCAAGTCCTCTCTTTGTCCGGCCGGGACTCGCTACCATAGGAAATTAACTCTCTCCCAGCTTAGAAGCTGGCAGCAGTACGGCAGCAGAGGCAGTACACATCGCCTATTGGCACCGAAATCACACAAACTACAAAGCGGCATATATGGCACCCGTTGGTCTTACTTGCTGGCTCATAGCGGGCCGCGGTAGCTGCTGATCGATGGCCCGCCAAGTTTTCACAGGCCAGATTTCATGTCATCTGAATTTTATCGTATAAACCTTTCAGGACAAGCACCGACATACGGTGCCTATTGTGCAATATGAAAAATATTCAGACTCTCCGTATTTACTCGCATAATATGCATTAAGACTTCTCTAAATTAAGACTTCAAAAACGGGGCTCGCAAATTACGCGACTTCGACAAAACGCCCTAAAAAAGCTCTACAGAGTTCGTAACACAATATATGCCGTATGGTGCCGCCTATATGTTCAGCTCTCAACTTGCACCCCTCACTGGACAGAAGAAAGTTGACTCAAAACCAGCCTCACGTCATGTAGTTCCCTGCAGGATGGCATAACAGCGCGTGCGCAGCTCGAAGAAATAACATACAATGATACAATCACAAAGGTAGCAGTAAGAGGCACATGGAGATAAAAGGCAATAAACTGGTGCCGTCGCATGCCGCCTGACTGACTAGTGGTGAGATGAACAGCAAACGGTCGGTAGTTTTGGATTCTGGCGCACGCTGGTAGTTGTGCGGTGTTGTTCTCATAACAGCTGGTCCGGGAAAGCATGCAAGCGAGCTGAGTAAACGGCACGCAATTCGTTCTCTCACCACTCGCATCTCACGTAGCCAAACATGGCGATGCAGCCACGCCGTTCTTTCCAAGCCTTCTTTGTGCGCACACGTGTGCACGCTGGTGGTTCGGCGCATCAGGGAGTGTAAAATGTGTGAGTATAAAAGTTTTACAGCACAGCTCTTAGGTGCCCGTTCCTGAATTGAGTGGCGTGCCTCGGCGTAACCGCGCACGGAGGAAGAAAATGGAGGAAGAGGGTGCGGCACCAGACAAAAGACTGGCTCCACGTCCGCGACCCGCTAAGAGATGGCGCGCTGTAGTTCATTTGCCCAGGGAGACGGTCAATGGTGGTGGACCGCTGTGTGCTGCCCGAGCATGAACCCAAAGCCAACTCCATTCGAAACTGCGTGTTCTGTATGGGGTCGGCCACGGTTCAAATAACGCTTCAGCTGCGCTGAAAAATTGCATTACTAGAAGTATAATTGTCGGCCCGTTTTTTTTTAAATCCCAGGTACCAAGGTTAAATAAATAAGGGTATGCAAATTACTTGAGGACACAAATTACGCGAGTAATATGAAAATCATACCACTTAGCCTGTACTGCTGGGCAAGTTGGTTTCAAATTTTTTTTATGAAACGTGCCAAAACTAAACTGGAAACCGAGAACAACACGAGACATACACAATTGCTCTGATCTGTCTGCAGTTTATTTCTGGTGCATTTTCAAAAAAACAAATCTAATATTTCGAGATACAGTAGAATCTTGCTGAAACGAATCATGTGCGACCATAAAGAATATTTGTGTCGCCTAAAATTCGCACCATTAAAAAATTTACCAAGGAAACAAGGCTAAAGCTTGATGAAAAGGTTCGACGAGAGCAGTTGCTGCAAAAAATGGGCCGACAATTATGCTTCCAATAATGCAATTTTTCAGCGCAGCTGAAGCGTTTTTTGTATGTCTGACACCAAGGCAGCAGCTGCGTAGTGCCGATGCTTCTCACACTCTCATTGCTGCAAAGCCTTCCTAGCACAAACCTCCTCTGAGACAGCACATCAAACTCTGTCCCCTTCAACGAAAAAGCCATGGTCTGTGCGCGAGTGTACAATTTGGCACCGATCCAGGTGGCCAAGCTGGTGGCGGGTGGGCAGTAGAGTTACTGTAGAAGTTCCCACAGCTGCGCGTAGCTCTGCCACATTGCTCTCTCCAGCATCCAAGTTATGAGAGAAAGACTCAACTGTTGCATGAAGGAGACAGACTTGGAGCAGCGATTAGGGCAAGTGCTGGCTCAATCCACTTGACTTTGGCTGCCGAACTTGACTTATTCTAGCCAAGATACTGCTGCAGTGAATGACACAGCTTGCTAAGTAATCTGTTGGCTACACCCAGACCTATTTCAGTGAGTTACGGGAAAAACTGGAGGAAACACTTAGGCTCCGCCTTAGGGGTATGACGCGATAGCATAATGGTTTAATGCCGATAAGGCGGAATTTGTCAATCTCTACTTGACATGCACAGATCACTGGGAGTTCTCACGCCACTTCTGGCACAGTGGTGCAGCGGTGAAGTGATGCGCCGTTGCCCTGTGATGGCAGGTGCTGCCACCGAAGTTGCTCGTCCCGAGCCACCACTCGCAACCAATCATTAATTTAACAGCCACCTGTCATGGCGCGCAGTTCAGTCGCAATCCGGTGGGCAGGCTGCAATGACCTCACAAGGTTACCTGGCCTAGGTGGCCCACCTGCCTCCTAGGTTGCTTTTCTGGGTATTTTCCATGGATTTTTTGCTCACGGTCAACGATGGTGATGCTGGATTTTCTGCGATAACAGATCATTAATGCTATCGAGTTAAAAATACTCATCATGTGGAGGTGGGTGTTGCCATCTGTTGTGAGCTCCACAAGTTGCAACGTGAAACTCTGGGAACAAATCAAAACTTCACTTGCCCCTCTCCTTGCGAGCCTGGACGATGTCCTGGCAGATCTTCTCGAAGCCCCAGTCGAGCTCGGTGTCCACGAGAGCATTGGCTGCATCCTGGAGGGCACAGGCTCGGTGCCGAATGTTCTTGTCTACCAGGGGACAGAAAAGAAGAAAACGCAAGAGTCAAGTATTGGAAACAAAAAGTGAAGGGTTTTTCCTGTTCCACAATTTGGTGCCGCAAATTCAGCATGAGCAGCAATTTGAACCTTGAAGTTCATCTTTACCCTCAGTAAGTGCCACACAGTAAAACCTCTATGGTAATTTGATATCTGTTCATTCGAAATCCCAAGTAATTTGCACTATTCCGGCGCTCCCCGAATCTGTGTTAAATTTTACCAGATTATTCAAGCCAACACCTTGCACCTAAATTGCTCTCTTGCTATCCGACATGGGTTACCTGCTGACACTCCCTGCATAACTGGATTTAATGAGCAGACACATGCGCCCAAAGATGCAATCCGGTGCACAACTGCATGCAATGATGCGAGGCAGCTTGCAGCTTTTCCACTCATTTCGCTGACAAAGGAGTACACATGCCTTCATTTTAATGCGGAGTGGTGTCGGCAGCGACAGGTAACAAAGTTGGACGCTTTATGAGACGCGGTATTCAGTTTCAAAGCACTTTCACTGTGGCTTAAAGGGACACTGAGGAGAAATTGAAGTTGGCTTGTATCGATGGAATGGCGGCTCCTGATCACAAAAACGCCACTCTTCCTGAAAACAAAGCTCTTGTAACGTAGAAAATAGCAAGAACCAAAATACAGGTATCGCCGCCACAGGCCAATCTCGCAAGTACAAGCGTGATGACTTCCTAGGGAAAGAGGCGCCACCTTGCAGGAATTTTCCTTACTTCAAGGAGGCCACGAATCTCTGAGGCTGGCAAAGTAAGGTTGCGCACCGCACCGCTAGCCGTCAGAAATCACGGAGTCTGCGTTTACGTCACGTTTCACGTCACTCCGTTTTGTGACGTCATATGAGTTCCCTGAGTTTGAATCAGAGCAGCGGGAAAAAGTTTATCAACTTCGAATCCAAATTTCCTTGAAATAAATGCATCTTTCGAGCCCGGACAAGCGGCAACAAAGCCATGAAATGCCAAACTATCAGATTTTGCTAACAAACAAAATTGATAGAGTTCTCCTCAGTGTCCCTTTAAGTGCAGAGCATGTTAGGTCTAGCGACACCGAGAAAGTGGTGCCCAGCAATCTGCTGTCACCTGGCAGAACCAGGCCGCCAGCGTGGGTGCACCCTGGCTTCACCTTTGCGTCACAGGCAAGGATCGTGCTAACATTTCCTTTCTCTACCCCATTTCTGGTGCATCTAGTGCAGGCGCTGCTACTTAAATGGCATATTGACAATGGTTCTATGTGCAGTCTCAACAGGATGACATGTTGCCAGTATGTAGGCGCTGTGCGTGAAAAAATGTGTTCGAAGAATCAGGGAAACCGCAGATCTCACACATAATCCAAAGCATCGATTTCAAAATGTGCACATGGCCTCTATTTTAAGGAAGAAACTCGCCTTAAAACCATTTTTCTGAATTTCCAACCAAAATTAATAAAACTTTGCATGCTTATGCAGTTTATTTGTGCAGATTCAAAAAATAGTTATTTTTGTATCGACCAATTAGTTATTAAGATAACTGCAAACAATGCACTGAAGTTTGCGAAAACGATAGGAAAATACCCGCTCAACAAAACCTTACCATTTATACATTGCTAGGTACTAGAAAGGATAAGGAACACAATGTTGCAAGCAGTTTGTGATTGATGATTATACACAGTGGTAGTACAAAATGCCATTCTAGAAAATTTCAGAGAGAATTAAGAAATCTGCTTGCAACATTCTGTGCTACAGATATCTGACTTCATGCTGAAAAAAAATTATTGCTCTCTTTTCAATAGATGTTGAGATATTGGATTTGCTAACGTGACAGGAGTCCAAAATTCGCATTTTGAGAAAATTACAAAAAACTAAGAAAACTCAATTTCATGGGAGATGACGAAAAATAATAGCCTGTTTGCACATGGAAATGGCTGACAAGCCGCAGACATGTAATCTGAGTGACATTTTTCACCCGTACAGCCCTTTCTCCATGCTTGCTGCCTGTTTTCAGATGCACATTTGTGTGCTGACACCTTCCTTCAGTGCAAGTCCATTTCTCGACTGCATTAACTTCCTTGTTTTTAGTTGAATCTTGATGAAACTGCACAGTTCTCTGAAGTTTTCCGAAGTGATTTAAAACATGCTATTAGTTTTTAGATAGATACACAAATTCATGAGATAATCAAGTAGCAGTCTATTTCTTGGAGCCACATTAAAAAAAAAAAAAAAACTGGCCGTCTAACTTAACCACTACACCACTATTCTAATCACAGGCATCTGTGCTCGAAGACCGCCACACGGTCCTTCGAAGGTTTTCAGTATCTGAGAAAACATCAGCTGATGTTATCAACAGCCACCCTCGCTGTCCACCAGTGTGGTGTCACCTGACCCGCGTCGTCGCGCGCGCGCAGTTGCCGCCGAGAAACTGGCGGCCATACTGTCAGCATTTTCTCGAGTCACTCGAGGTAAGCACCGCCAATGAAAGCTGCAAGGAACCACGGTCGATGCTGCCGATTACCAACTTTGCCTTACTGCACGCCGACGTGGCGGTTCGCTGTCTGTTGCTACGCTTATTGTCCACTGTCATCGGCGCCGACAACCACAGATCAGTTATCAGTTTTTGACCCTGCTGCCCATTCTTCCCGCATTTATCAACGTTGCAAGCTCCCCGCTTTGACTTTGCGATTGCTCACGCTGATAAAATTTTCAAAATGACGGCAGCTTAATGCGACTGAAAATGGCGGGAAATTCAATCTAGCCAATAAAGAGCGCCGATTTCGCCAGGTGGTACAAGGCAGCCAATCGCGAAGCCGCATCTTCGTTTTTGTTCTTGGCGTTTTCACGGCTTTGAACAGGCGCAGCGGCTGCCGTAATGGCGTGAAAGAAAGCCGGCGAGCTCCACTACCAAATGTGACCTGAGAGAGAGCATTATGGCACATGGTTTTGAATTGCACAGGCATAGAAAACGGGTGTATTTTGGTGCATGCTCGCGAGTTTCTGCGCCACAGTGGCAACATTCATCGGGCAATTTCTCAAAAATTATGCGAGTCTCGGGCTCCAAACTTCCCTCATTGGTGGAAAAGAACCGCGCGAATCCGAATATGACAAAATTTAAAAATTGATATTTTCGCGAATTTTCGGCTCTGGAGACCTGTGTCCCCCATTAATGCACAGTGACTTGAATGCACATGAACGCCTCACGCATGACGAAATGAGCGCGGTCGCACGGAATGGAATCTCGCAGTATGAAAGCAGAGGTATTTCTATAACGCATGCAGAAAAAAAAAAACGTATAAAGTTAACCCTTGATCATACAAATCACATGGGGTCATGAAAAATATTTGTATCATCCAAAATGAACAAAAATTCGTGAGAATTTATGCACATCTATTTTCGGCTAACAGGGTTTACATACGTCGCATGCCACCACCGACTCGCTACATTAGCAATGTACAAGGTGCACACCTCCGCTCACTACTTGCGATGTGCACCACATGACTGGCGATCACGGCATCGGCGATCTACGAGCTGCACGCTATCATTGACCCGCCACCTCGGCGCTGTGCTGGCAGGGCACTGCCACTCACTACTCGCGGTGCGCGTCACGCGACTCATGATCCTGATGTCAATGATGTACGACCAGCAGGTACTTGGTGCTCCAGGCTGCAGTCCTGGCTCAAGCCCTCATATCATCCGCAGTGAGACGGAGGGTTGTTCCCATACAAATTTCTGTTCATTGCAGACAATGCACTCCGGCCAGGGCATTTTAGGAATTCGTATCACACCAAAATTCGTATCAACAGGGATCATATCATTGAGACTACTGTACAGTAGCCGACGGGTAATTCGGACTCCAATAATTCGGACTTGTAGGATATTTCGGACCTCGATAAGGCACCGTCAGTCTCCCCCTAGAAGCGCATACATAATCACGACGGATATTTCGGACTTAAAAAGCCCAAAAGTTCGATTTTTCGGACTAATTACAGTCGCCTGCGGGCCAAAACTGGCCGTGTTATCGGCTTTTGGCGGCACAAAAGGCGCAATATTGGATTGAGGTGGATTTATGCTGCAGTTGGCTTGACTTGACACACTTTCGATACCTCATTGTTGCCAGTAGAGGTCCCTGCGATCTCTGACACTTTGAGGTGGCAGCCGGATTGTCATCGCTGCCAACTTGCTTTTGTTGCCGACGTTGTCGCGGGCAGTTATCGCTTGTCCCATACGTTGAAAATTGGTTGTTGGGAAGGAAATTGTGCAGGAGCTATCTCACATCTCGGTAGGAAAGGATAAAGGAAGGCCTGAGAGAAGAAAGGAAAAAAAGAGATGCCGTAGTGGAGGGCTCCGGAATAATTTCAACCACCTGGAGATCTTTAACGTGCACTGACATCACACAGCACACGGGCGCCTTTGCGTTTCGCCTCCATCGAAACGCGCCCACCGCAGCCGGGTTCCAACCCGGGAACTACGGATCAGTAGCCGAGCGCACTAACCACTGAGCCACCGCAGCGGGTCTCATACGTTCGCCATTCGCTGTTTCGTCACTTGGGTTTCTCAGATCACGTTGACTGAGTGGTGCTCAGTCTTCACGAAGTTACATCTGTTTGCCGTTTTGTGATTGTGCCCGCCGGTTCCACCGCTTTGAAAGAAAAGTGCCTTATCTTTGCGTGTTCAACGAGCGGTGTGGTGCACACTCGGATTGTGGACAACATGGCCCCGCTCGGTCCGTCAAAGAAGCGTGAGAAGTATTTTAACTAAATGCGGTGACCTTGCTGTCTAGCGTGTACAGTGAAAGCACAACCTTGGCGCAAATACAGGCGCAAATCATCGCCAGCAAGAGAAATTTTCCGCAAGGTAAAATCAGTGACATTTTTAAGCCGATTTCATCTCAATAAAGTGATTTTTTATGTACTTCACTATTTTTCGGACTGTTCGATTATTCAGACTATTTTTCGGGTCCTTTCGAGTCCGAAAAATCGGTCGACGACTGTATATGGTAATTTTGTTTTCGCTGCTCCACAGTGCACTGAACTCTTCTAGCAAGAGCTGCAAGCACCATTCTGCCTTGCAATCCTACCCACCTGTGGGGTTTCGGTCAGGGTTGTACTCTAGTGCATTGGAGCAGATAAGCTCGATGTCCTGCAGGAACTGGCCCACTGTCTGGTACTGGTGCAGGTCAATCTTGCCCATCATGGTCTCCAGGTCCATGGGCTGCTGGATCACGTCCAGGTAGTCGGGCACCTCCTCCGCATCCACGGGCTTGGCGAACATGGTGTAGCGCCGGTCGCGCATCAGCTTGGTCAGGATGTCACGCAGGAACAGCCGCAGCTCCCGCAGGGTCGCCTCCTCCTGCTGGCGGAGCCGTTCCAGCTCCGCAGGCGTCAGCTTCCTGGGCTCCGGCGGAGGTGCCGCGGGTAGGCGGGGCATCTGCTCGGGAGGGGGACGTCTGGGCCTCGGAGGAGCGGCGGCCTTGGCAAACAGCGGTGCAAAGAAGGCACGGCGCTCCGCCTCTGCCGGGGGTGCCAACTCGAGGATTTCCGATGGGCCAAAAAGCTGTTGCAGCTGCAAGAAGCAGGCCAGGCTTTTAGCGGCAACACGCAGCACAATTTCGCAGCCAATGCAAAACCCTTGTTTAGGATGCAACAGGTTGCAAGCTGACACAGGTCTGCACCTGTCTTGGCTAGTTCCTTTCGTTAACTTGATCTCAGATCTCAC
Source organism: Amblyomma americanum (assembly GCF_052857255.1). NCBI lineage: Eukaryota > Metazoa > Arthropoda > Arachnida > Ixodida > Ixodidae > Amblyomma > Amblyomma americanum. The sequence goes on from NC_135506.1 coordinate 46,548,792, forward strand.
CTAACGGATTCAGTTTATCAACCCTTGAATTCTTTTCTGCACAGCATGAACTTCATAAATGCTAAAGAGTCATTAGGAACCCCAAAGTTGATAACCTCCTATACAGGTACCAATGCTCTCAACCAGCCGTTCTCAAGCCTGTGCTTATAGCCTGAACCGCAGCAGCTTATGAAGGATGCTAACGACCCCATGTTCTTAGGCCTCCATCTCTTCGTGCAGAGGGACAGCTTTTCCAAAGGTGTGCCCAAATTCAATTAGTAACTACAGTAAAAGCTTGTTAATTAGAACCCGAAAGGGGCCAGAAAATTGTTCGAATTATAGAACGGGTGCTAGAATGAGCGGTCACTGTGGCCCACCGCGCAGGCTTAATCCGAAGCAGTCACATCTAGACTTGTAATCACGAGCTGGGCGCTACTACACGTTTGTGGCGGGCGATTCTGAGAATTCATGCGGTCCTAATGGCAAATGAAATAAATTGATCGGCCAGTTATTCGCCAGAAACAAGAGCTAGAATGTATTCACTTGAGCAGCGAGAATAGTAAATTAAAAGTAATCAGTGGTGTGCATTTGCTTGCATTTCTTCTGCCGAGACTACATCAGCATCATTTGCTGCTTGCCCAAGAACTCCAGCGCAACGTCCGAGTTCTCATGGGCAGAAAAGTAGCGATTTGCAACATAGAGTGCCACTACTTCACATGCACTACATGCACTTGGCAGTGGCATACGCCAGTCGGACTCATCACTGTCTGCTGTGCTCACTGCACGCGAGCCCTGTGGCGCCTGCTGACAGCATGCAGCCTCAATTACATCGGCGTCACTTAAGGGCTCCAACATCTCCACAGTGTTGACCGCTTAGCTCGTGGCACCAACAAAAAGCCGCCATCGCTCGAATCTCTGTACTATGTTGCGTACAATTGCGACTAAGCAACCGCGGCACAATGAAAACCTGGAACGGCTTGCACCGATGCATCGAAGGCGCAGGCGAGTGCTCCGGCAGCAAAAACCTGCTTCAGCATGCACCGGAGCGCAGGGTCCGCCAGCGCCGTGCACTCGGCTTCTTTTCTTTTCCATTGTTTTACATTTGCAGCGCGTTGTACTAGCTGTGGGTCAACTTCTATCTACGAGGAGCAGTGTCAACCAGGGGCTCCTAGTTCGAATTAACCGTAGCGGATGTCGACCTGTTCGAATTATTGTGAGTTTTCCCCCATTGAGATACACAAGGCTGCGCCGGGACCCGGGTGTCAGTTTGAATTAACCAAGTTCAAATTAACAAGCTTTTACTGTACTTGGCTGTAGAGTGAAACAGTCTCCCACGAGCAAATGCAGTTATGATTAGTCCCGAACTAAACTGGGTTAAAGGAAAGGTGGGGGGGGGGGGGGGGGGGGGGGGGGGGGGGTTGAGACATGCATGCATTTAGGCGCTCTGGGAACCTGAAAAACACTCCAAGGAGCCCCAGGGTTCGGCAGAACCCAGTCCAGGAACCCCCGCTCTGGACCGTGACAGCGAGGCACAGCAACAAACCTGGGATGGCAGCTGGTCGAATGGCACGTCAGCCGTGGCCAGCCACAGGACAGGCATGAGGGGTTCCAGGTCACTAAGGAGAGTCAGGAAGGTGGCCCTGATAGCATCACCCAACGTGTCCCACCACTGGCACACGTGTGGCAGGTACAAAACACCCGGCAGGACCCGCTGCGCCTCCTGCAGCACCTGCATACGCAACAAGATCACCAGTCACCCACCAACAGAACAGTTTACTAGAGGAGCAGATGACGTCAAACAAACGTCAAATAAAGGGAAGGACCAAAGTGATCCTCATTATCACAACCTTCACTCGTAGAGTCCCTGTTCTGGCACACACAGTGCAATGGCAGTGCAGAGATGCAAGGAAAAAGGCAATGCTTGAGCTAACTTACAATATCACGGTCGCACTGAAACAACATCACCTAAGCCAGCTGTCTCAAACCCCTCTTGTTCAGAATGGGTGTTGCCATGCTTTGTCCTAAAATAAGACACCCAATGCAACAGGCGGCAAAATCTCGCTGCCCAGTTCGCTTTCAGATGTAGCTCTCGCACGCTGCCAAATCGTAACGGACTAGAGCACAGCACACAATTCAGCAGGCCATCGGACGTGAAGAGGACTGCACCAGCGCATGCCCACCTGTGCGCAGGCTTCCTCGGGTGCCCGGGCAGTGACAGAATGTAGAGCAGGCAGGTCCAGCCGGTGCAGGGGAAGGTGCTCGAGCAGGTGGAGCACGGCCGGCGCCACGTGCGTCGTCTGGCCCAGGCCCGGACGGCCACAGATGAGAAGGCGTGGCCGGTGGCTGCTCACGCGGCCGGCCGCAAAACGAGATCTGCACGGGTGGTCCACGTACAAGACAGTGACCAAGTGGAAACAGTCCCAGCAGCACCAGAAAACACAACAGCACGACCATGCCAGTGAGGGATAAAACATGCAGCTTAAAACCATTCAGGCATCTTTCATGATTTCATTTCAAAACGAATGTCTTTCCACCTAAATGGTATACCCAGGCCCCAAGAAAGCCAGTTCATTGTAGCTTAAGAGAACTTTTTTATAGCTTAAGAGAAGCTTAAGAGAAGCCAGGAAAAGCTTGTCAGCAGTGTGTAGGGTGGTGCAGAAAATGAAACTGAGAAAAACGCAAAAAACGAAATCAAACATTTTGGAGCTGTGTAAGCACATACAGTGCTTAATTTTCCAAAGCAAACAGCTTAGAAGGCGCATAGTGAATAGTCTGAATCACATTTCTGCCGTTTGCCGCCGCTTAGCAAGCTGCAAAAATGATTTCGAGGGTGCACACTGTGTTTTGAAGCAGTCTGTCAATCGCCGCCAAATCTACGACCACATCGGTAGCTCCGCAGGCAATGGAGGGTTGGCGTCTACATGCTCGTTCGCTAGCGTCCACGTCTTGCGCTAGGTTCCAGAAATTGCTGCCAAACTGCTGATTTTATCATCGGCGTGCTTCGCAATCCTCGTGATCAGCGCTGGGCAGAAATGTGTCAACTCTGACCCGCTGCTGCCAATCTCGCCCGAGCCCGCGATTTTCTCCGTGACGAAGGCGAACGCCGAAGCTGGTAAACAAGCGCTTATCACAACTGCCGAATTGCACTCCTGTGCCTCGTTATTCCCTCTTCCGATCACTGCTTGTGGAGTAAAACCATCCTCCGGCTCTCCGTCATCCGCTGCAGCCGCGATATGCACCGCGCTCAAAACGAACGCCGGAACGGCTGCTGCCAAGGTCACGTCATCCGCCAGTCCACGCTCAGGCGCTCAAGCACTCCGCTGCTGCTGGTTGACATCACTGCCGACGAACTTGTGTCTTGCGCTTGCTTTCTGCGGCCTTTTTTTAAGTTTTTTCCCAAACTTATGCGCACTGCGAACTACCGATACAGTTTCAAGCCACGGTGGTCTTTTTCAAAATGGCGTCGCAGGACAAGCACGGAGCGTTAAAAAAAAATGGCACCAGCCAATGAGGCGCTTGAATTTCGCCGCGTGGTGTCCAACAGCCAATAGCAGTGCCGCATTTCATATTTTGTTTTCTGCCTTTTTCTCAGTGACCAATCGCAGTAGACCTTTCGTTCTGGCGGGAAAGAAAGCTGAGGCGTTGCTCTTTCAAACGAGACTAAAGTCGCCTAGCTGCGCTGGCCACTTTTGAAGCGACACACGATGCAAAACAGGCATTTTCTAACCGTTTTTCGCAAGCTCTCTTGTCAAAATTGCATCCTTGCGTGTCGATTACTCGTAAACTACGCGGTATACAGACATGAAACTTGAAATTAAAATGGAAAATGATGAGACATATCCAACTATGCCCAAATTGAAAAGTCGATTTTTTCGCGATTTTTTGGTCCCAAAGACCCACGTCCCCCCTTAATTTCACGATCAATGGAAATGCTCTCTACACAACGTCAGTCCAAACTATGCTTTAAATTTCTGTGTTGATAGATTGAGAAATAGTCCTAGATGACTCAAATATTTGAGAGGCTATTTGCTGTGCTCCTGCAGCCCTGATTGGACGAGAGAGCTCTACCTTTGACAGTGCTGCAAACAGATTGTGAGATGGAGTAAAGCTTTCAAGCCACCCAAAGTTCAAGTCAATACAACTGGATTGCATTTCCCTCCTCCTCATTTCCCTCCAAATGCTAGGCTTCCATAGCACGAATGAGTGAGAGAGGAATAAAAAAATAATAAACATGGTCCTACCGTATGCTTGGAATGAGGCTTTGGTTGTTTGCGGCTTGCTCCGTGAGATCAACTGTAGAGCTGCCAACTCCGTTCATGGCTTCTTCATCAGAGAACACACTGCTGTCGTCAGAATGATTGCCTGGGAAATCAAAAATTCAGGGGGACACTTAATCACTGATTATGCGCAATAGTGCAATAGCATAGAGTTGATGCACACCGACGACAATTGATTTTGTTGGTTGAAATCTACTGTTGCTTCATGTGATTTGCTGCATGCCTGCGAGGTGGTGCTTCTAAGCGCTTTTTTTTTTGGTCAGTAAAGCGGCCCCACGTTCGAATTTTATTCTGCACATACAAGTACCCGCATGCTATTTTTGGACTGACATACACAAGGATGGAAGATGATGACATCCAAAGCACAGCATGAGAGACTGGCAGTTTAACACATGGGATAGTAGGCTGCGGCAGTGGCGTAGTGGTCTAATGCAGCAGCCAGCAAAGTATATCTGTTTGCACCACCACGGATTTGAATCCCTCTTGAAGCTAATTGTTTTATTTCACGCCCCGATACAGTGTGATACGAGACACCGTCGCAGCAGCTTTTCGCCATTAGCTCCTTATGCTAACGTATGAAACAGTGCGGCTCCAGCAGTCGAATGACATAGCTGTGGCCATAAAGGCACAGGTCATCAGGTTAAAAAAATTGGCAGTGGCTTAGCTCGGCTATGCCAGGACCAGGATATATGTAGCGAAAGCTAAGGCATAGCATGGTTAGCCTTGGTTAACCTTGACCGCAAGTCCAGGTTAGTCTGGCTGGTCACATGACCAGTCACATGGTGCGGTGCGACCACGATGGGACTGCGAGTTCGTGGCCAATGTAGCTTTCGCTACAAAACAAAACTCAAGTCGCCTTCCGGCTGACACAGTTCATTCCAGACCATCTAAATTTAATTGCAGGCAGCCACTGGTGTCCTCAAATTGCCTGCACCTTGAATAAAATTCAAACAGAACACAGTTGAAATCCACCTTTACAAAGATATGTTTACACTTGCCAGAAAGTGGACTGAGGGCACCTTGGAAATGTTCGCAGTAAACCCACATTACTCTAAAGTCATGAACACGGAGAAACGTTTCGCTATCATGCCGATAGCATGACTGTGGTAGCTGCGAACACCACCTCCAGCCGCAGCTGGCACAACAATGGTGGACTGATTCACACAACAGATCGAATCACATCTCTTGAGGGCGAACCGCGCATCACATGGCATGACGTTAATGACTCAAGCCGACCAACTCATTTTGGCGGGAGACACATATTGAAAAAGGAGGGCACTTTTTTGCTTTTGGATGTGCTGTATTCATCCGTTGTGTGAATGCATTCAGCGTGTGGACGGTCCGCTGACTTCTCATGACATCACGGATTCGTCCACGACCTCATCCATTGTGTGAATCCACCTACGAATGGGGTGGGGAGATTGGAAAGTGGGGGAAAGGTACCCTTACCACCGTTGCCATTCCTAACGCACAAGAGCTATCGGCACCGGAATCACGTGAGCAACCATGCAGCAGCGTTGATGGGTGTGCGTTGCTCGTTCCATTTTTTTTTTTTTTGCTATGTCCTCCAATAGCTGAAATGTAGTTGGCGAAGCGAGTTCGTTCCATCAAGGTCAACTTCCATAACACCTTCGTAGCATGGAGTTCTCAAATACACGCGCTTTCAATGGGGTGGCGTTGGGGAATGGAGAAAGTTCGTAATATCGAGGAAATCTGTACATGGAGGTTTGTTACACCCAAATTTAACCATACTGGTGACCATGGTGTGGGTGATGTTCAGGCAGCTAATGCGGAGGCTGCCATGACCACACAGAGCAGGTAACGCCTTAACATCAAACGCATACTGCATAGCTGGCGATCATGGTGCTGGTGATTTCAGGCACCAAGTGCACTTGGAGCCACAACACTAAATACTACCCCCCCCCTTTACACAAACCTCACCAGACCCATTTTTCGGCCATGTCATTACAGTGACGACAGTGGCGCTTGAGCAGCAACCACCAAACGCAACCCTCACCTTCCAAGCATTATACCTTCAAGCCTAGTTCTTTCGTTCTTATGGCAAATTATTATTTTTTTTTTTCCCACGCCTTGGCCAACAAAGCATCAGGACAGCACCCTTTGAGCACTAACCGGCACTCCACCGGGATGGGGGCGCCCGTGCACTAACCGTCCTGGCTGGCGGTGCGGTGCTGCACCATGACAGATGACTTGTGCAGGCCGGTTGCAAAGGCCTCCTGCAGGTACACCAGGGCCTTCTCCACAGCCGCGCACAGCAGTGGTCGCACGGTCGTGCTCAGTGGCCGCGCTGGCGACGCCCCGCAGCGCTGGGAGGCTGGCACGATCTTGCGCATGGCCCGGTCATAGTCCTCAGGCAGGATCTGTGCAGATGGGCAGGGCACGTGCGTTCACTACAGACGCTTCTGGTAAGCCACAGTACCACAACCTACGCTCAGTACTACTGCCCTCTAACAGGCTACAAATGACTGCATTAAAGCCAACCTCCCTTGTACAAGGCAGGATGCGAAATTTAGTTTGGCTTCGTTTAGATTTAGCAGTTAGGTTTCATGCTATGCTAGATATCTTACTATAAAAGGATGGTATCATTTTGGCATAATTCAGTTTGCTAAACTAAAAGTCAAATAAGCTAGAACTATGCTCTCACAATTTAGTTACACAGCCTAAGTTTGATTTAGCACTGTGGTGGGATCATAAACAGAACAGCGGAACATGTACCAACTCCGGTACTTAGGGAGCCCAATTGTGCACTCTTGAAACCGCACGGTTCTGTAAAATGCAGTCCGAGAGCCCGAGAGGTCACAGACATGCCAAATCAGTGCTCAACCCTGAGTTTTGCATTCGGTACAGTTTTAGTTTTATGCGGTTTAACATCCCAAAGCGACTCAGGCTATGAGGGACGCCGTAGTGGACTCCAGACAATTTCGACCAAATGACATTCTTTAACATGCACTGACATCGCGCAGCACACGGGCCTCTAGCATTTCGCCTCCATCGAAATGTGACCGCCGTGGCCAGGATCGAACCCCCATCTTTCAGGTCAGCAGCCGAGCACCATAACCACTGCGCCGCCAAGGCAGCTTTTGCATTCGGTACAGTTAGGGAGCGCTCCGCGGGCACGTACCTGGACCGACTCAATGTTCAGCTGCAGCTTTTCCTTGGTGGTGTAAATCTGGGGGAAGCTGCGCCTGAGGGCCACCAGGGCAGCCTCCGAGCACAGGGCCTTCAGGTCGGCCCCACAGTAGCCGGTGCAGCGGGCGGCCAGCTCCGACAGCAATGCCTGGCCTGGCGGCGGGCACCAGTCGCGGGTGTGGATCTCCAAGATGCTCAAACGGGCCTGAAAAGTCGTAAGGCAACAGAGATCAGGCAATACAAGTTAGGAGGCGAAATTTTGACAGCTTGGTCTTTTGAAGCTTTTCCTTAGCCCCAACATTCAAAGTGCGACACAAGACATTTTCTTACTGACAGAGCCAAACTGCTGACAGCTGATCAGAGTAACAAGCTTCACATCTCAGTATGGGGCCACTGAAGGAGCTGTCTAATCCAAGACGGCAAAATTGGCATAACATGTCTGTACAAAATGGAACGTCGTTCCCATCATGCCTCTGTATGTTCAATGCAGACTCATGGCAAGTTTATGGTCACAATGCAAAACGAAAAGCTCGGGACACAAATTAAATAAAGCCCAGTGTGCCCAAAGTAATGCCCATAAATGTGTCTTTTGGACATCAAGGTAAAGTGATTATAGCAGAGAGGTTTGCAACAACAACAAAAAAAAAAAAAATACAAGGGAGTGACTTCAGAATCAGGCTATTAGCCATCAAAATTAAACTTGCAACAAAGCGAAGCAATGATCGAGCATGTGCATAATTGCAGCGGTATGAAAAAATTAGGCGCTGCCAATCCACCAACTGGTTGTTGCCCCAATAACTCAATTCTGTCACTGCATGCACACTTTTGCACCTTCAACCCCTTTTCCTTTGGTCACTAAAAGACACCAGACTCATCCAAACAGCGTGTTCACCTTGTGGCAGGGTAGTGAGAAGTGGAACTCCCGGTCAAAGCGCCCCGGCCGCCGCAGTGCGGGGTCGATGGCATCGATGCGGTTCGTGGCCCCAATGACAACCACCTCGCCTCGGGAGTCGAGGCCATCCATCAGGGCTAGTAGAGTGGACACGATGGAGCTATGGATCTGATCCTGCCGCGTTGACCGCACGGGGGCCAGGCCGTCAATCTCGTCAAAGAAGATGATGGACGGACGCATAGAGTACGCCTGCACAATGAGGTAGGAGGACCAGACACTTCCACGATGAGAGGAAGCCTGAATCCAGCACAGCTTCGCTGTCTCTTACACAAAACCTTTGCCCATCATTTTCTCAACACAAGATAAGTGAGTAAAGAAATGAAAATGATAAGAGTTTTTGTCATAGATTATTCACTGTCACATGGGCATTTCGGAGGCCCGCGAACCGATAGTCGATATATCGACTCAAAGGCCATTGAGTGCTGCTACATTCGGAATTGCAATGGCCATCGAGTCATTAGTCTATCAAGCCAACGGAGCGACGAAAAACTCTATTGAGATTTCGAAGGCCCTCAGTGTTGCCCCAGGTTGCTTACGTTGCTTCGAACTGTACCAATGCGCACTTTCGTGCAGGATAAGTTCATGATATAAAAGCATCAACAAACATTATTCCCCTAAACTTTAATGTAAGCAGTAAAATATTAGGCTGTACAATAATTTAAAAATTGCAAAGGTCTAGTTTAAAGCGCATTAATTTTATACTCTCCATCGTGGAAGACGGAAACACCATTGATATCAGTGTCGCCAGGGTGTTACAAAACTGCAACAGAAAATTGAACAATAGGTAGTGTCTTTCATTACAATGCAACTGGCCTTTCATAATAGCAAGAAACCTCCTTTGACTCCAAAAAATCAACGGTCGTTTAGCTGTGGTTCAGCCGATGGAGAAGCGGAAGCTTCACAATGGTTTAGCCTGGCAAAGTCTTGTTATGCAATGCTTTGGTCGTTTCTTTGGTCTTTGCCAGGCTAAACCATTGTGAAGCTTCCGCTTCTCCCTCGGTTGAACCAAAGCTAAACCACCGTTAGTTTTTATGCTCACCTGAAGGCATGACGTCACGGCCTAGCACGTGAACATCACATGTGGGCTTTGTGCCTAGGCGTGCCGGCACTCCTTCCATTATGTACTCAGTTAAGGAGGGTGCAACGTCATGCCCTATCAAGTAAACGCCGCATTTCAGCTCCTCGAGCGAACCAAGAGTCGATCACGTGACCCGATTTTGGTTGTCCTAGACCTTTCACATCTGCAATGGCTTGACCATTGGTCTGACCACTGACCATTCACTGGTTCCCCAAACTTATAAAACTGAAGGCTCGACCTTGGCTGAGCCTTGAAGGTCATGGGAAGTACACGCCGATCTCAGCCCGTTACCTCTAGTAGTGAAGCTATCGCTGAAAAAAAGTGGCGCCACACAATCTTGGCGTAAAATACGAGAACCATTTCAATGGTCTTTGAGATCTGCCACGCAGCAGCGACGCAAATCCTTCGACTTCGATAGCAATTGAGAACCTCGAAAGCTCTAGACCCGATGGCCACTGAAATTGGCCATGTGACAGGGGCATAAGTTTAGGTACTAAGTCCCAAATTTAGCCAGTTGGCCACTGCCCTTCGTGATGAGCAGTACCACCCATAAAGGGGAAGAATTTGCTTCAGTGGTGTAGGGAACTTTTCATTACCACTGAACAGCAGCTGATCATGCTCCTGAGAGTGTTGAGAATCTGGGCATTTCGGAGGCCCTCGAACTGATAGTCGATCGACTCAAAGGCCATTGAGCACTGTTACAGACAGACAGTTTCAATGGCCATCGAGTCGTTAATCAACAGAGCCTTGTATCCCTGCGTCTCTCCCCCAGCGTCCACCCATGTTCCCTCACCTGGTCAAACAGCATGCGAAGCTGCCGTTCGGACTCCCCGACCCACTTGCTGAGGCAGTCAGCACCCTTGCGCATGAAGAAGGCCACACGAGAGTCACCCCGGCCGCACTCGTTCGCCAGCGCCCGGGCCACCAGTGTCTTGCCAGTGCCTGCATGATGTGCGTAAGGGTGTCACTCCTGGCAAGTGACCAACAAGCAACGAGCCAGAAGCATCACTTTACATAAAATGAGATCTCACACAGAGACCCCGTCAAATGGGACACAAATGCATACCGCACAACTTCATGCCCCGGAGTAGAAAACTGAAGCAAAGAAGGTCCCTCCCCACAGGAGCAGCAAATTTCTATATTTCGAGCGAGCTGCTTGGACACAAGCAAGGAAGGTATGAGCAGAGGGAAACGATGGAAAGGGAAGTACTGACACGGGACGCCAACAAATGTGATGCGGAACCTGTGCAATGAAGTGGCATTCAAAATACAACACACCACTCAACATCTGATCATATATGATCACTTAGGGCCATAAATTAGCAGTTTCAACATCCTTTCAACCTTTGTTCTTAACTGACTTGCCCATTTGCCGTATAAACTCGTGTAAGGGCCGCACTTTCTTTTTTAATTTAGGGTGTGAATTTTGAAGGTGCGGCCTACACATGAATTCAAAAACTTATAATCATATTTTTTCCCCAATTATCTAGTCCAAAATGAGGTGCAGCCCACAGATGAATTCAGCACATACACGAGATTATATGATATTCGAGCAATTATCATGGCTCTGACAGGACCGAATTAACAAAATGGTTCAATTCCACAAATTTACTATGCTTGGCATTGCAACTGCTAATTTTGCATTGCTTATACATACAGCGTAAAATCGAAAGTGGAGCATGAAAAATCTTTTATTTCCTAATAAAGTGAGGCCGGAGTAGTGCAGAGCTAAGAGAACAACTACCTGCTGCAGAAGCAGAGCAGAACTTACCAGGAGGTCCATAGAAGAGCACTCCCCTCGGTGGTGAGATCTTGAAGCGCTCAAACACTTCCGGGTAGATCAACGGGAAAAGGATCATCTCCTTCAGCTGCCGGATGTGTCCATCCAGGCCTCCCACACGATCGAACATCACCTGCACAGAACCAAAGCGGCACTTAGATATAAATTTTTCTGCGAACTAAGCGCACAAGCATACTAACTATTAATTACATGCTACAAATCCTCAGACGCTTTTCGAATATGCTGTGCAACATGAACTAGATATTCAAATCTGCACATTCCTATGCTTCCATTCGCAGTATCCAAAGGCCTATTCTGCGCAGGCCAATATCTAGCTACTGCCAATATTTACAAAATGGGGGCTACAACTGATGGCACTCACATCTTTGTCAACCTGCATGGGGTCGACATCGGCCAAGCTGGAGCCGATCTTGGCCCGGTCGCGCAGCACGCCCTCGAAGAGGTCCTTCTCCTGGAAGTTGAGCGGCAGGCAGCGGTTGCGGGCGCGGACCATGCTGCGTGCCTTGCGCCGCTCAAAGCGGAGTTCATCATCACTCGAGCTACTCGTTGAAGAATTGTTGTGCGTGGCGTGCCGTTTCCTGCATCCAGAGAGGAACGGGGAACAGATCATAAGAAGGCTCGGACATTCGCTCCTGACAACGGGGGGGGGGGGCTTTTTATTGTTATACTCGCGCACATCAGAGCAATAATGCAAATAAAGCAGCGAAGGGGCCACTTGTAAAGTACACAGTACTAAGGTGACTGATCTATGTCACCTCTGACACTGCATTGCAAGCAAGGTGTAGCTCTGCAACACTAACGATGACTCTGCTAGCTACCACAGGCCTGTAAGTTCATTTACATGAATGCGTAACTAACTGCACTTCTGTCCACTTCGCACATACAACACACAAAAATAACAGACCAACCTTGCTACACTGCCACGTGCACCAGCAGAAACTGGCAAAGCATTTAGTCTGAAGCGCTAGTACAAAGACACAAGTAGCATGAAAAAAATCTTGGGTTTCAGTTTTTACTGTCGAAAAATAACCCCACAAAATATGTGCACAAAAAAGTTTGACTGAGGTTTGGAAGCTGCGCTCACAATTGCACAGTTCACACGCAAAGTATCGCAAAAAAATGCGCCACCTTGACAAAGCGATCCTCAAAAGACAAACAGTTTACATGAATCGCTGTTACAGTTAAAACTGAATGTAGCAAAATTAACAAATTTTCACAATTTTTTGCTGCACAAAGGTGTGCGTTGCATGCAGTTCGCATCTGAAGACTTGCTGCAAAATGCAACCAAAGTAAGAAGCCAGTGTAAGTGAACTCACCTAGCAAGCGTTTAAATTAATTGCTCATTAACTTGAATTTGTAAAGACTGAGAAATATTTTTAGATAAGCAGAGCTTTGAGGATAGTGAAGTACCAGAACTGACAGCGTCCTTATTGTGCATTGTAATAATTTGACTTCCAGAATCGCAAATTGCAGCGCGGTGGTCAGGGGTGCACATCACTCATTCTGTCTTCACTGCTAAGTCCCGTTCTTTTGCACTGCTTTCATACGAACTGTGGTGCTACCTAGCGTCAAACTACAGTCAAACCTCCTTATAGAAAACAGTTAAAAAACTGAGCTGAGTCACACGCCAGTTGGGTTGGCTTCCACACACATTACACACACACCAGTTACCATCGACGGTTGCGAAGCAAACAGGTGCCTACCGCCTGGCTACTGACTGTTCACGCCACTATGCCTTCCACGGCGCTGTTGGTAAATGCGAGGTAGGGCCCTCTAGAGCGAGAGATGAAGTGTGAACTGTGGCACGAGCGCTTGCCACACCACCACTAGCCATTCGTGTAGTGAGGAAAAGCCTTTCGCCTGCCAACCGAGCAGGCAAAGCTTGGCGCTCGGCATTTCGATGTACCGCACTTACATGATTGTAAGTTAACCTCCCACATCGCATGTGGGAGGTCGACCAACAAAAATACAGAAAAAAGACCACGACCAAAATGTATTAGCCAGTGGACTACTCGTTCGCATTTGCACTGTTGTCCCCAATAGTGCTGACGTTGTCATTGCTGCTGTGGTCCCACAGTATGTCGTTCCAACGTCATCACCAAGCGAAATCCTGCACCTCACTAGCAACCATAGCCTGCCTTCTTCCCACAAAATCCCGCACTTCGCAAACAACCGCATAACGACATCGTGTGAAAAAGCTGAAAATTTTGGCCCACTGCAGTTGCCACACCTGCGTCACCCGTCCCAAAACGTCGAACTTGTGGCCCAGGGCAGTTTTTCATTTCTCTAGCGCAAAGAATGACACCCATCTTGAATGCAGCTGTGAACAAACGCAAACGCTTACTGGACCCGGAGCACTAATGACGATTGACGAAGCACAACAGTAAAAACTGGGAAAACATGGACGGCAGTCGAGTCGAATGCATCAAAGCCGAAGAGAAACTATGCGTGAGCGGCGTTGCCTCTTAAATCAGCTACCGACACTCCCAGGAAGCGCTACCATCCCGAGTGGCAGTGTCGCCGCGATCGGAACAGCAAACCCCAATACCGCAGCTTGGAACCAGAATCCAGAGTGTGCGGTTAAAAGGCAAAAAAATAAAAAAAAATAAAATCTTTCAAACAAGCGTGCAGAATAGCCCAATGCTACTGGGCAGAGCCATACAGCAAACATAAAATTGCAACTGCGTCGTAGCGTCCCCAATAACTCGTTTTTCTCGCCTTTTTGTTGATGGTGACATGCTTTAGTTTCGACTGCAAGTCGACCCCCAACTTCGGATTTTAAAATTAAAAAAAAATAGGTCGACTTACAATCGCGTAAATACCGTATTTACTCGCGTAATCCTCGCACTTTTTTTCCCTGAAAATCAACGCGAAGTTTGGGGGTGCGATAATTATGCGGGGAAAATTTTCAAGCAAATGTTTCGGAGTGTTAAATGCAAAGATGAATTGGTGCAAGATCAGGATTGTCAGGTCCGCAATTGTAAATATAACGAAAACATTACTTTCAAGCGTAACTTACCTTCGTTATAAAAGTACAGGGTGAACGTAAGCTCAAGCTGCTAAAGCACTTTATTTGCCGCGCGCAACCTCCCCGTCACTACTCGCGTTGCGTACGTCCTGCAGGCAATTCTACTCTTCATCAGAGTCCGTGTCGACGCTGGAATCGATGGTTTCTTCATCTTCCGATGCTTCTTCGTCGTCCCACACCAGGTGGTCCTCGGTCGCATCCAGGGCGTTCGAAATTCCTGTTTTCTTGAAGCTTCTGGCCACCATGTTTACATCAATCATCCCCCATGCCTCTGATACCCAGCTGCACAGCAGCTCCACGGACGGTCTTTTGATCTTGCTGCCCGGCGTCAGAGCATGTTCACCTTCGGCCATTCACTCTGCGTACAGCCTCCGGACGCTATCTTTAAATGGCTTGTTCAAAGATACGTCAAGAGGCTGTAGCATTGATGTGAGGCCGCCGGGTATAACAGCCAGGTCCGTGCGCAGTTCCTTGAACTTCACCCGAACCGACTCTTGAAGATGGCCCCAAAAGCTATCAAGCACGAGGAGCGACGGAAAAGGAAGCACTCCCGGTCGCCGCCCTCACACAGTCTTCACCCAGTCCACCATAAGGTCCGCGGTCATCCACCCCTTTTCTTGGACGTGCACGTGTATACCAGGGGGGAGCTTTCCTTTCGGGAGGGTCTTCCGCTTGAAAATGACGTACGGTGGGAGCTTCCGCCCGTCCGCCGTCACGCCTAGCATGACCGTGCACCTCTGTTTTTCGGCACCTGTAGTCCTGACGTGCACAGTCCGAGCACCTGTCTGTTCGACTGTCCTGCTGCTGGGCATATCGAAATTCAGCGGAGTTTGGTCCGCGTTCCCTATCTGGGAGAGCAAGAAGTTTTTCTCCTGCCGGATCCTGATAACGAATCGATGGAAGTCCACTATTTTCTCTTCATAGGCTGCGGGCAGGCGCTGGATAAGCGTCGTTCGGCTCCTGAGCGAGAGTCCATTGCGCCGCATAAATCGTGTGGCCCACCCGTTACTAGCGCGGAAGTCTTGTACCGGGATGCCCTCCTTTCTTGCGATTACGAGCGCCTGGTTCCGTATCAAATCAATCGACACAGCACACTCATCCGCTCGTCGAGCCTTGATATATTCCAGTAAAGAGGATTCGACGGCAGGAAATTTCCCAGTCTTCGGTCCACGGAAGGCCCGGCGCGTCTTACTGCCGTCTCCAATACCGGACGCAAAACTCGTTGACGCTGAAGTGTCTGCTGGCGGCGCGGTTGCCATGTTCCAACGCATACTCAATAGCTTTTAGCTTAAAAGCAGCTGTGTAGCTTGCGTAGCGTCCCATGGCGAAGCGGCACAAAGAGCACGGTGCAACACGCAAACAAGGCAAACGAGGCCTACGAGACACCGGAGAGCTGGAGACACCTTCGCAAAATGGCGTAGCGGTGGTGAGTGGATGAGCGATAGCAGCGGTGGCAGCGGATGATAGCACAGTACTGCCGCCTAGTAGCACGCGCGCCCAACCATGGCAGTTAGTTGTGGCCGCAGTCAATAGATGGCGATCGCTAAGACAAGCAGACAGCTCGCGGCAGTAATTTTGGGGGTGCGATGATTATGCGGGGAAAAAAAAATTTTCCAATTTTTGATAGCCAATGTGGGGGGTGCGAGCATTATGCGAGTAAATAAAGTAAATACGGTATCTGTTTTAGGGCAAATCGCGCTCGATCTATTAACAAAGAATTGCATGCAGCTGTTAAAAATATTTCGAAACAGTTCGATACAGCCAATAATTCATAATATCCGCGTTTATTAAAGGAGGTATTACCATACCAAACGCAAAAGCTGCAAAGGCTGCTGCATTTACCACTCTGTGGTAAATGCCAAGTAGTAAACGCATTCACTCGCTGCAATCGTAGACATTATTTTCGTGGCTATTTCCATTTTATTGTTATTTAATGTAAAACTGTCCCACAGTTTGGCCAAAATTTGGAGTGAAGCAGCACTAGCTACTCAATGATGGGTGTAGTAAGTTTGTTACAGCAAGGTCAACTGCTGCGATGCATTTGTTACACGGAGTTCACAAAAAGATTCTCAATTAAAAACTCCGTAATACCGAGGAATTCACTAAACGGAGGTACACTACATCCAGGTTTAACTGTGTTGTAATTTCTTTCCTCAGGAAAAAAAGCAGGAAGGCTTCGAGTCTTTTAACAGCAGATAAGAGATGCAAAAATGTGCAATGCAATGCTCACCTTCTGTACATAGGGCTTCTGTGGGCTGGAGACCTGAAGGATGACCGGTTCACCCGATCATGTTTTGGCGTGTGGAAGATGCTGGTTATCCGTTTGGAACGCTTTGTTTCCGCTGCAAAAGGAATAGGATCAAGAACAATGCACGCAGAACTGAGACTTCCCACAGTGATCTATCACATCCCACAGCTAACCACATCGTATGCTACCACCAGGGCAAGATTCCAGTTTTTTGTAACCAATAACACCCAGAAGTAACAATCACAGGACCTATGTAGTTGTATGCAAATGTTATGCACTTTCCAAAACAAAGTGCTACATCAATAAGAACACATGAAAGTGCTCATTTAAAATCAACTTGCAGCTTCCCCTGCTAGGTGTTTTAAAAAAAAAGCAGGATTCTTCTTCAAAATCAAAGTCAAGAAGAACAAACATCAACAGGGCATGTAATGCGAAGGCAAGATAATCTATGGCGTAACGGAAGAGATGGTGTAACTGATGACGACAATGACATGGGCCCCATCAACAACAGACGACACATGTGGTGGGGTATCTGCACCATAAGGATTCAGTGGCAATGTCAATGACAGGGCTAAAGGGTCATTTCCTCACACTTGTAGGAGTGGCTAGAAATGGCAACATATGCATTTCAACCCAGCTGCCATCAAAATCATCGCCCCTGCGGCAACATAAGAAGTGGACGTGAGTTGTTGCGATGGAAAGTAGTCAGCAGAGAGGGAACAAAGGAGTTAGAGAAAAGAACGTGGAGGCTTATCAAAGACCCATATAATGGCCAAGCGTGTTTATTCTGTGATAAAGTCCCAAGTCGATCAATGATCACAGTTCATCATCAGGCCGGACAACAACAAGGCCAGTGCCACATTAACATTGTCGCTCTTCAGCGGTGACAAACACGCATGGCTCCGATGCCAATTCCCTATATTCCCTGCACCTTCTGTCCCATCCAGAGTTCCCCAAGTCATGTGCCTAGCGCCCTCCTGTGTTCATTCTCACAACTGCAAGCTCACTAGTGCCTAGTGCCCCCCTGCGAGACTGCCCATCACTAAGCCTGACAGCAACAGCAAGCCAACAGCATGCAAATATGCACACCTACCGACAGGCACCTGGAAACGCTCCGTAATGGGCTTCTTGGGACGGAGGTGGTAGCCGTTCATCATGGGAAGCTGTTCCACTTCCTCATTGTCATCAGTCTCACTGGACCCGGCTGCCGAGCTACCGCCCTGCCGCTCCAAGTCACTGGCTGCCACCGCCGCAGCGGCAGCCGCTGCCTCACGTCGACGACCACGGCGCTCCTCCGCAGCTGCACGCCGGGAGCTTCGCGTGCGGAAGAATGGCGGCTCTTCGTCGGCCTCCTCTGCTGCTGCGGACATCTGGTGCTGCTGACGCGTCCGCTTCACCCGCGAGTACATGTCATCCCCTGCGAAAGGCTGCAGGGCAGTTGTGAAGAATGACGCTGAAGAACCACAAGACGACGACTGTTAATCAGTGCGGCTCCACGGATCGACAACAGCTCAGCTTCACGCCTTCACCTTGCCTCTGCATTTTGCAAGCAGCCCACACTGGCTTGCAAGGCAGGTGTAACAAGCACAAACATAACCACATAATGCACCTTCTCTGGGGTAACACTTGTCAGTGAAGCTGCATTCCAGCTATCGCGCCTTTTTCTCGCCCAGGAAGAGCACATACTCTGAAAGTCTCTATCACCATTGCTTTACTTCTGGAATAACACTTCTTTACTGGTGGAGTAATACTAATAAAAATAAAATCCCATTATGAAGATTTGTTTCAACAGCAAACGCCCGTCACGCTCCTGTCTGGCTAGATGGTACTCTAAGAGCACCACAAATAGTATTCATGATCGCACAACACTATCACAAGCAACTGAAAACTGCCAAGTCATTTCTGACCCGGCAGTCAGAAATGTGCTGCCCCAGCAAGCAAGAGCTTGACTAAAAGCCACATTTATTTGCTCTTCTTCCCTGTCTGAGGTTAACCCCAGCATTAGGAACTTCAAAAGCAGGCACAGGACATCTCAACCACAGTCATTTCCACACTTTGTGCACAACATGCCAGCAGCCTAAGCCATCACTCACCTGCATTTCAGAGAGTCCAAGACGACGAAGTTCCGTGCTCACACCCTTCTCGTTGCTCCGCTTTGACTCAAGGCTGTCTTCGTTGTCACCATCAAGGGTCTCGGAGTCCTGTGTGGCGATAACAGTAGAGCAGAACACAGGATCAAATACGTCTGAGCTCAGCACAACTAATGCATGCCCCCTACACAAATTGATACATGTACACTTTATCTGGCACAATCAGAGGCAGATAAAAAGATAGGCAAAATTAAACAGCCCCTATGAATGTGTGCAGCTGGCTCCAAGTGTCGCCTGAGCTCTGTTTGTCCCGATTGCAATCGTTTTCAACATGCTTGCAAGCCTACTTAAAAGCGCTTGGCGAGCATGAAATTCCTTTCACTTTGATCGTTGTCACTCCTGCAAGCATTAAAGCAAAAATTGCATCCAAACTCACCGCTTATCAACCTGGAACAATATCTCTTGCATAGTTACCCAAACCTCTTCTGAAACCCGTCCGTCTAGGCCCAGTGAGAATCAAGCTAGCTACACACTTAAATCATCACAAAAGGTACCGTAAAAACCGGAATATAGGTCGAACTTTTTTTCAAAAAACCATGGTGAAAAGTCGACCCCCATCTTATATACTGGTCATTGGCGGAAAAAATACGGAAGTCTTGCAACAATGGGTGGCTGAAGTCAGCAGCCTCCATCACCATCGCCATCAGCAGCAGTGCCGCCATTTTGCGTTTCAGTAGATGCAAAGCGGAAGCTAACGGCAATTTACCGTCGCCTTCAAGAAAAACACGATTGAGTACGAGGAAGCTCACGGGAACCTGGCGGCACAGCGCGAATTTGGAGTATCCGAAAAGAGCATTCAGTACTGGCGGAGGCAGAAGCTGCGTATTACGACTTGCAGCAACCAGAAGAAAACATCGTTTCGTGGGCAGACCGTAGTGTATCCAGAATAGGAAGGAAACGTCGCGCTGTAAGCAAGATCGCTGCCTGTGACTGCCGAATGCATCCGCGTGAAAGCGGCAGAGATCGCGCGTGCCTCTAGACTCACGAGGGCGCAATTCAAAGGCTCGCCATCCTGGTTGCGGCGATTCATGAAGAGGAGGGCTTTGCTCTACGGCGCCGTACTTGCCTGTGCCAGAAACAAACACGCGGGCCGATTGGTGCGCGATATTGTTAAAAAATTTTCAGGGTGTACATACAAGCAGCATTTAAATGAAATTAAATACTGTCGCCATTGTGCAACCTCTCGAGTCGCATTTGTTTCAAAGTAAGGATGTCTTTCGGTACTTTTCCCATTGAAAAAGATCTTTTTCATTTTTAGAATTGGTTAGTTAGGGGGTCGACCTGTATTCCGGTCCGACCTATAGTCCGGTTTTTACGGTAGTTCCTGCTGGCTGCTCGTTTAGTTCACAAGGCCACTTTCCCCCAAGGCACATAAAACAGTTTTGCATATAAGCTAACAATAGTAGCTGACATACAGGCCCATACCAAAGGTAGAAAGCCAGGTCAGTTAGTACCAAGAGGTAGCAAGAGTGGGCGCTCAAGACTCAATCCGGTAACGGTGTAACAGCCGCTCACAGCGACACAGTTCTGCTAAACAATGAAGCTTTAGCAAAGGAATAGGTCGCCACAGAGAGGCAGAAAAACTCATGCTGAAGTTCCAACTTCAGTGACAAGACAGGCAATCTTTCACATCAATGCAGCCAAAAGCTTGAAAAGTCACCGAGGAGAACTCCAACAATTTTTGTCCTCCGAAAAAAAAAAAAAACCTATTGTTCAGCTTTGTGACTGTTGCAGTTTGTTAAGCAACAAAAAACGCATTTATAGCTGAGAAAAAAAATGTTTCAAAAATGAATAATTTCTTTCCCACCACTCAATTCATACTCATGATTAAAGCTCGTGACATAAGTGAGAAAAAATGCTCCATGACCACCAGTTAGAAGTGAATGGAAGTTTGTCCTATCCAAGCTAGCCTCAAAAATCCACAACCGAAAAAATATGATACTGCTGACATCATTGCCGTCCACCTGTGAAAGTGGCCAGTGGCAACAATTCATGCATTTTCTTTCTTGGCCTTTTCTAACTTACAAAGGCTCAGTTTTCAGTGCAAGCAGAGTTAGTAATTCATCATCATTATCATCACCAAGAGCCTGACTCCGCCCACTGCAGGACAAAGACCTCTCCAATTAATCCTGTCCTGTGCCAGCTGAGGCAACCTTATCCCCAAAAACTTCATCCCATTCGCCCGCAGAACTTTCTGTCGCCCCCTGCTATGCTTGCCTTCTCTTGGTATGCAGTCAGTTACCCTTGACGACCACCGGCTATCTTGCCTTCGCATTACATGCCGTGCCCAAGCCTATCTTTGTCGTTACAACGCAGTAATCAATTGACACAGGCCAACTTCCGTTCGTCCCCACTGTCCCTTCAAGGCACCCGACACAACAGCAGGTCACCACAGCCACTCACGTTGCCACCAGGAGGCAGGCTGTTGTGGTGATGGCTGGCTGAGCTACGCAGGTAGTGGTGCAACGTGGTTGGATCTTTCTTGCCGCGGCCAGACGGCTGCCCTGGAGCCACCTGGTGTGAAGAAGGCAGGCGACGAGAGAAAATGAAACAGCTCACACAAAACGCACAGAGCACGCACTCAAGATGTATATTTCATAGTGAATACAAAGAATCACATGAACCACCAGCAAGAAAGGTGCCCTCACTAGAGTAAGGAGGGTCACCAGCCTATTTTGCTGCCCAATCGTGGGCTCACAAGCAGTCCATGGAAGAAACGTCAACCACACACTGGCAACTTCCAAGTCAAAAAGTTTGTACGCATCAAGCAGTAGCAAATGTTTAATCATTAGTCTCTGTTGGTGAAAATTATTTCATTTCAGTTAAACCAAGACAGCTTGGTCAAAGAGCACCATGACTAACAAGTTTTGGTCTGCCCGAGGTAGAATCAAAGGGCTATTTTTGTCCCCGAGAAGCTGAGCACCAGGCTGGGGAAAGCTTGTACCCACAGAAATACCACACGCTTCTTGCTTAAAGAAAAAAGGATTAATAGCATGCCAGTGGTTCAGGGTTTAATCCTAGGTGCTGCCGGGTACCGACAGGAAAACTGGTGGGTAATGGCCGATTCACACGATCGTCCGTTGGCCCGCGGCCCACGCATCGTGTTCATGCGCCACTAAAAACTGGCCCGCGATCCGATGACGTCAAGCGGATGCGACGGACCAAAAGAGCAGACAACGCGCTGGGTGTACCACTGTTGCCAGATTATTTTAAAGCGTTTGGCAACACTGGTCAAACTGGTTTTTCCTCCCGACCCATGACTGCGATTGAATGGTGCAGGTGCGATCTAGCCGAGTCGATCGCTTTGTCACGGTACCTAGCGAACGCGGTGCAGCTTGTCAAAACAGCGCGCCAGCTCAACGCCACTCAGCGAAATGCGGCAGCCGAAATACTGGCAAGAATGGTGGTTGCCAGAGCTGGCGCACGCGTCTTCGCGGGCCGCCGCTAATTCCCGCGAGGGGAAAGGCACTTGAACGTCCTCGGTTGTCCAGTCCGCGGGCCGACAGCACGCCTCTCGATTTGGTGACGTACAAACACGTAATGCGCGGGCCGCGGGCGAACAGTCCGCCGTGTGAATCAGCCATAACTGGCAGCGCCAAGGATTAAGCCCTGAACCACTGGCAAGCCATTAATTTTTTTTTTTTAAGCACAAAGCGTATGGATAACCAAAGTTGCCATTAGGCCCTGTCCAAACACAGCTGCTGTATTGCATTACCAAGCCTGTGATGCAAACATTTCCAGCATGGTCCACGACAGCGAAGTTCTTAGGCTCAGTACTAGAAGGTGTGGCCTAAAAGCAAGACAGAACAGTCGCGACCAACCGTCTATGACGCTCAGAGGTGCACAACAAAAGTATTAAAATGCTAACAATGAAAAAAGCCTGATCAGCTATGCCTGCTCACCTTGACAAATTCTGGCACGCTCGAAGTGAGAATCCAGGTTTGGTTGAGGTTGTCATAGATGCACTTGCGGCGGCGCGTGCTCCGCCGCACCATGCTGTCGTCATCCTCGTTCATGTCGTCGTCGGTTGAGACGCTCACGTTGTTGGGAGGTGGCGGCCGCGGCGGAACGCGCTGCCTCGACGAAGAGGAGTGGCGGCCGTTCGGCAGTAGGTGCTCGAGGTGTGCCCTATCCACCACAGATCGCTTCATGCGCACTGCAAAGGCAGAGCAGTGCAAGGATCACATTTTGAAGTAATCACCTCCTATGATGCCCCCCAAAAACACCAAATGCATTTTGAATTCGCCTAATTAACAGTCACTGGCTGCGAGTAGCTAGACCTTGTATATCTAGAGAAACGACATAAATGTAAAAGAGCTGCACCAACTTCCAATTGCCATTTTATTTTGAACACCCTGTACATACAATGTGTGTGCCAGCCTGTGCAAAACAAGTGTACCCAAACAATAAACCAAAGATCAGACACCAAATATCTGTATAGTTTTTTAACACGTTACCATCAAAGTGCACCTTGCTAGTGTAAAGCGCAAAGTCACTCGCAAACAAGCAGCCTTTCTTTACAATGAACTAGTCCAGTACAGAAAAACCTCATTAAGGCATGCACAGCAGGACTGTGGGAAAACTACACGTGAAGCAGCAGTAACCAAAACTAGGTTAAATATATCCACTGATCTTATAAAAGGTGATACCTACGTATGACATGAAGGAAGCCACACACAGAAGGTTGCAGGACCACAGATATTCATTCTTTTTGTCTCTGCCAACCTACCCTCGACGCTACTATAGTCAGATACAACTAAAGAATGAGGCAGCTTTTTCCCGCCTTCCAGCCAATGGCGTCGGCAGATTCTCATGAGCCTGCTAACGTGACAATGCACACGGAGTGGCAGATGAAATGGGATAATCCTCAATCTATAGTTGGGAATAGTCCCCTCCTTGCATTGTCCCGCTGCCCCTTGCACTGCCAAGCTAGAATGTTCATGAAAATTGGCCCATGCCACTGGCTGGAAGGGGTTCTTCGTCAGAGAAAAGCCGCTTAAATCTTGAGTTGTATCAGACTATATATAGTACAGCCACAAAGGCATGTAAACTGGGTCTCGACTTCTCCTTTACGCCCAGCTTTTGGGCAAGCAGTCGTGGCACTGTTCAGCATAGTTTATGGCTGCTTTATGAGATACCCCTTCAGCCTTGTACATGACAACAGGTATACGCCAAGCGAGACTTTCATGATGAGCCATTATGTTGTAAGTGGGCAGCAAATGCGTGAGGCTCAATGCAAGCAGAGTTTGGGACTTCATGCGACAACGTCCCAAGCAGAACTACCACTTAAGTGAATACGCCTTAATGAGTTTTACGGCATCAAGTTCTCCAACACTCCTTAAGTCACTGCGTATACTAGAGAAGAAAGCCCAGGGAAACTGTACGGTGTACATAAATTCACCAGTTCTCAGTGTTTCAAGAAATGAGCAAGACTTGCGACTATGCTCTGCAGCTAAGCGGGGCTTACCTGACGATTCATCGTCGGAGAACTTCAACCTTCGTGTTGACCGCTTTCTGTATTCATCGTCCACGGACTCCTTAAAACAAAAAACAAAACGGACAAAAATGGAAAAAAAAATGTTAAATAGAAAACTGCAAATTTGAGACCAAAGGGTATTAACACAGCTGTACTGCACTCTCCAAGCACCAGAAGTCTGAAATAGATTTTGGAGGGCTTCAACTAGAGTAATCTGGAGTGACATCCAGAAGGGCCAAGGCTGGCTGACAGTTACATATGTGCCTGAATATTAAAGCAAGTTTCGTTCCACAACCAACACTGCACTTTAATCACGCAAGAAAGACTAAGTGACGAATAACTAACCATGGAGAATGTAACAAAGCAAATCTGCATTCGCTGGTGCCCAGCAGTTGGCCAGTTCGATCCCCATTCCAGTTCTTGAAAGCTGGTTTATGGTTTATGATTTATGGGGGTTTAACGTTACAAAGCGACTCAGACTATGAGGGACGCCGTAGTGAAGGGCTCCGGAAATTTCGACCACCTGGGGCTCTTTAATGTGCACTGACATCGTACAGTATACGGACGGACCGCCTCTAGAATTTCGCCTCCATCGAAATTCGACCGCCGTGGCCGGGATCGAACCCGAGTCTTTCGAGTCAGTAGCCGAGCGACAAAACCACTGAGCCACCATGGCGGCTCAGTTCTCGAAAGCATCGCATACACTGTTGGGCTTAGCTCGTCGCTCTTAGCCACGGCTTCACTGCCAGGAAGGATCCCACAGTACCAGCACAATGCAAGTAACGCAACCGACAAGCATGCCTACAGCGCCTAGCTAGTGGCAGCATCCATTTCAGTTGCTACTAGACCATACCGTTTCCCACTCCCCGCCCTGTGATGTGTCCTGGTTCACTCTCAACATGGTCACCGACATCGAGAGTTTTCAATTACAGTGGTGGGAAATAAATATTCCAACCCTAACTGCATATTTCTCAGCGATAAAACCTGAGAAATATAATGTCACTATGGGGACAGTTGCTGCTGAGCAAACCTCACACTAGAGTCACAAAAAGCCTGACTACTAGATTTTACCAAGTACAAAAACCCACACCCTTGTCCTCAGCGTCCTTTCAATACAATCGGCAACTGCTGCCAATAAAAGCCTGCACTATGATTTGTGACAAGGCCAATTTAAAAAACTTCATTTCGCGACGACAGAGCAGCGTAAGCTGCAGTACGAATGGTGCAGAAAAGGGAGAAGTGAACAGAAGCAGTCCATGAGCACGAACATTGCGCACACACTGTATTAAAGCAGCACGACCATCGCTATCATTTCTTCGCACATTAAACGGGCTTTAAAAGGGGCTCTCAATAAAGGTGTAGTATTCCTAGCATGTTATAGGACACCGCTTCACGAATATCCTCCAGCAAAAATTTTTTTAATGTGCTTAGTAGAAGCTCAATTATCTGCAGTCAAAATTCGAATTTCAGCCTCTTTATGCTTTTCCTTCTCCTCTGCCAGCACCACTAACGACACACGCGGGAATTCACCAGAGGGCGGAGCTTTCTGACCCAGGAATTCACCGGAGGGCGGAGCTTCCTGACCCGGGAATTCACCGGAGGGCGGAGCTTCCTGACCCGCTGAAGTGACGCTGCCAACTGGCCACGGCCATGGTAGCCGTGACTCCTCCAAGAGAATCTAACCAATAGCCACCTCCAAACAGAGTTACAAAAAGTCACCAGAAAGGACTCGCCAACTATCACATGGGAGTGCAGGTTCTCTGCTGCGTGTAGAACTGTCTTATTTGGCTCAGATGTTCACGACGAGAGAACACAGTGATTCATAGAGTTTATATACATACTCTCCTCAGGAGGTGCTTCGAGCCCCTCCCTGTAAGGCTAAATTAGTAGGCTTGAAATGTTTAACACTGACCCAGCTGATAGTTGGTCAGGTGAACTAATCTCCGTGCAAAAACTGCCAACTGCAAATCTTAGTAGGTAAACATTCCCAGCAACATTCCTAGAAAAAGAATGACCACCTATCCTGCACTAACTGCACTGCGCTTCTCTTGCTACAACGTTCAGTTTGACCGCACTATTCAACTATTCAAGCAAACGCACTGTGAAAACACTGGAACCAGCACCTGGAGACTTGTTAAAGAGACACTAAGGGCCGTTGATTACAGCATTCTAATGTCAATTAGACTACCTTTCGCTGAAAACTGGCTTGGTTTGGTTTAAGGGGGTTTAACGTCCCAAAGCGGCTCAGGCTATGAGAGACGCCGTAGTGAAGGGTTCCGGAAATTTCGACCACCTGGGGTTCTTAAACGTGCACTGACAATGCCAGTACACAGGCCTCTAGAATTCCGCCTCCATCGAAATTCGACCACCGCGGCCGAGATCAAACCCGCGTCTTTCGGGCCAGCAGCCGAGCGCCATAACCACTAAGCCACCGTGGCTCTCGCTGAAAACAGTTTTTATAAGGTGGAAAAAGGCCAAAAATTAAATGCATGTAGCATCACCACCACCCATTTTCACCAGCCAACTGCTGAGGCGTCAAGACCGATGTTTGAATGCAGACCTTTGAGGCCGGGCAACAATGCCATTTACAGCCTTAACGGTGATCACAGAGTCACGAGCTTGAATCAAATGGCGGGAAAGTAATTCAAATCCAATTTTCTCTCAGCAACAAGCACGCGTTTTGCTGCCAAACAACCATCAACATACCAAAAAGAGACATTTCCAGGATTTCTTCACTAGAAGGTCCCTTCATTGCAGAATTGTAAAGAAATGGGGGAATAATCAAGAGAAAGGTTATTTCAGCATAATTAATTTTAGGCAATTTCGATAACTTCTGAATGCCAAAAGGTCGATAAAACTGAGAGCCAATGCTTGGGTGCATACAGTAAATTAGAAGCAAAATTCAAAACCTCTCCATCCCCTGCCTATGCAGCATTACGACCACTTATTTTGGGTTGTTCTGCCATTACGGTTACTTTCTATACAAATATTTTTCAGCAGACCTCCTGTACCTAAGGCAATTTATACACTGGCCTCGTATTCGTAAATTTGTTGGAGAAGACTACCTTCAAATATGGTAGCTGTTGACATACCGATGTTAGCAGAAATGAAAATTATTCGCATTCGTATGCTCTGCATTATACTGATACGCAGGGCATTGCGGGGTTAGGCATTACAGGTTAAACGCAACCAAAGTTTTAATATCTTGCACAGTGCGAAGGCACCACACTAGTAAAAACAAATTTCTGAATTCCTAGCAATGAGGTTTAAACAATAGGGTGCACAGTATTAAACATTTCTAGAGCTTGCCAGTTCAATCCAACATCTATGCAAACCCAGCCAGTGGTCAATTTTAACTTCTAGCACAGCTTCAAAAAATGTGGACGCAGGTCACATGTTGCTCGGAAACTATGTTTTGTACAGGGCAGCACACACGAACGGGGCGGCACACGGAGGAAGAAAAGCGACAGATTAAGTGCACTCTTCCCATTGTTTCTCTTTTCTGTGCCTTCCATACGTTCAGTCCGTATCATCTAAAACCACCGGCAACTGCACCGAGCTGTCCCATTTCCACTGCATAAAAGCAAGGACGAAATTTTCCTTCCTAGTCTTTAAACCCAAATGACACGACACAGGGAGCAAAAAAAGGATAATGAGCATAGCACCAATACCTCTAACAGTTATGCTATTTCGATGCCTGCCTATGCCACACTTCGCACTGGCAATTTCATGCAAAGACAGTGTCTCTTCGTACAAAGCAATTGACAATGCTCATTACATTTACAAAAAGAAACTCAAACATGAGTCGTCCTTCTATTCCTTTGTGACAACAAAAGCAGAAGTCATCACAACCTTCATCAGCTTCCAAACTTCAGATAAACAAACCTACACATATCGCAAAGCTGTGCAGATTTACAACACAAAGAAAAAGAAGAGAAAAAAGCCAATATTTGAAGTCTCAAGCAGCATCACGCTGAAATAAGTAGGGGTGTGTGAAATAGTACTTTTTCGAAACCGAATCGAAGAAGAATTGTATATCAATAGAATATTTGTATATTCGCTACTTGTGCGAATATTCACACAAAAGGAATATTCATGCGAAACAGAAAGCACTGGCGGCGGCAGTCATGGATTTAAAACTGCAACTGCCGAAAGGTGCAACAATGAGTCAGTACCCTAATACTATTGCAATCATGTCATATCCACAGGAAAACTACCTTCCACTACTGACGACGGCAAACAAATTAGTGTTAAATCTCAATCCGTTGAGAGGAATGGGAATCTGAGCCGTGGCCTCCAATATCAGGCATGAAGGCAAGGTCCGCTATATCTGGCTGGACCCCATCACAATGCCCAATTTTGGAGCCCATTGTATGAGCATAGCAGCATACTGTGCAGCGCCGCAGCGGGCCCCGTTTTTGAGACAATAAAAAAAAAACAACTAAGGCATGTCCCACTTGAACGTTGTTCCAATTATTCGAAAACTGGAGAACGGATTCGATTTGTTGCAAATAATTTTCAACACGCATTATTTGATTCATTCAGCGAATCTATAGAAGGTTAGTCGAATATTCACGCATCCCTAGAAATAAGGCGAAGGCAGTGTTTCCGCAAACACCGCTAGCCTATGTCAGCACAAAAAACTTGCACTTACATCTCCCACTCTTATCTGACCAGTACTGCTTCAGCCACATTTCAGCAACTGGTTTAGCAGGTTCAGAGAGCTAATAATACAGCAGTAACGGGCATGTTGCACTGAATTCTCTTTGTTCTTCTAGACAGTCTGCTTTTCCTACTTTTTGATCCCGATGTCCACATTAGTGCTTTAACAACTGATAGATTTCTTTTGCCTCAGTCTAAGCTTGTAAACTGCTATTCCAAAAGAATAGTCAGTAGACACGCCATTTTTCCGTGTGCCCACCCCTGCGGCTCCACATAACCGGCCTTTTTTTTTTCGCAATCTGCACAAGTGGCAGCCGGAGTCGCATCACAACCGGCGAATCTTCTGCCATCTGGCGCCTTCCCACAGGGCCTGTTTTGAAACAGACAGTGCTTGCAAAGGCAGTGCTAGTCAGGCCGCTCCACCTGTACGTTCGCTGAAGCGCACAGCAAGGCCTGTAAGTTGTCTCTTCCTTTACTCGTTTTTTCTTACACCGCTCTGAAACATTTTTTTTACCCCATGTACGAGAGCCCGGACTGAAAATTCGCTTTGCCCAGAGTTGCTGCAAGCTAAACGGCCCAGCTTTATCACTTTGAAAGAAGTTACTGCCAAAAAAGGATATGGTCGTCCCCTCCAATGCGATTTGTATTTTGCTCGCACTGAACTCCTTCAAAAAATATCCACACACTAGCCCAAATTATGTTCTACTCAAGCTTAGCTGCAGGTGCAGAATTTTTATGATAACCTAGGGACCAAAAGCACCAGTTCTACAATGTGCTCTAATACTTCAGGCGCCTTGCAAGACAGTGAACTGCCGTCTTTGCTCCTACTGCTCACTCAGCCTTCGTAGTGCTGCACGCAAAATTCGAGAAAGAACCTCCAGTAACGTTCAGGTGCGGCGAAAATCAGGGCAGGTGTCTAGTCAAGCCTCCCCATGAAACGAGCGAGGCACTCTAAAACGCCGCCCGTCACCACACGCAGTGGCATGCTGCGCGCTGGTAGCCAAACCACGTGACATCAGCTAAACCACAACTATTAGTTTACGGCAGCGTGACAGGCAACAGCGGAACGGTTTAATTAAAAAAAAATGGCCCGTACAGGCGAGACAGGCGGCCGGTTGACACCGAAATGCAAAAGGGAAACGGCTGGACGAGCTGTTCAGCACAGAAATCTTACGATGCCAATCAGCGAGCGTTTATCGTGGATAGGGGAGACCGCACACAAGCACACACGGGCCAGCTTTCGGACGGTTCAAAAGAAAATGACGTTCCGCTCCGCCAGGCATATGAGAATGATAGCGTACAAATCAAAGAGAGAACGTTACCGCAAAGCACGCTTCGTCGATTTAATCAAAAATGCTGCTGCCTTACTTTCTTCGCACTCGCCGCGACGCTGAAACGCAAAGAAAAAAAAAATGAATTACCCGATACTGACGCTCGACCTCCACTGACCCCACCGCCCACAACTGGAGCGACTGGCGGCCACGTGACACATTGAAAAAAAAGAAAAAAAACCAGCTCGCATCCACCATGTGACTGTCTCGAGAACGTAAACAGTGGCCGAAGGTCGAAGTGCTACGATCGAAGGAAACGTTAAAAACGGCGCTTTCTGGCCCGATTAGCGGTCGCAAAGCGCCGCGCGCATTGAAAATGATGCCTCCGCCTAATGAATGCGGCAGTCGTTCGAGGTTTCCGGCCTTGAGACGCTTTTGCGCCGGGGGGTTCCCCGTGCTGACAGCGGCGTGACTTCACCCGTCTGGCGTGACGAAAGTCGCCAACTCGCTCAAATTGGACTACGTTCGCGACCTTCATACTGCGCTCGCAACAGCGGAAACAATGGAATTTGACAATTAAAGTCTTCAGAAAAACTTCCACTGCCGGAAATCCGTGCGGTATTGAATGAATGTACAGAGAAACGAGCAACAAAAAAGATCCGCGGCGGGGGAGCACTCCGCATTCTTTGTGACCCGGTCAGCTGTAACGGCCGATGCCGTATGCACTAACCAAGTATGCGCGTCGAAACATTCCGTAGTTTTCACCATTACGTCTAAAAGCAACGAGCGAACGCAGGCAACGAGCACCGATACTGAATTTACGCCTAAACCTCAGTTTTCGCCGGCGCTACCCGGATCTCACGCTATCGCTAGCCTGCACAGGCCTACTGTTCGTACGTCCGCGCGAAAAGGGAAGCCGGACGATCCGTATCCTAAGCGACGCTAAATTGCCAGAAATCGCCTTCGGAAGCCTCCGCAACGCCCGGAAACCGACAGTAAAGGCGGAAAGACTCCGTCCTTTGCGGCCAATCGTTAGGGCTAGCGTCGAGACACACTTGTCCCGCTTCGCACGACCATTGTTCGCTCCGGACAGACTCCGGACTTACCTCGGAATGCTGCGAATCGGCGGCTTCGACCTTCGTAGACCTCCGCGTCGAAATCCTGGGCGGAGGCTCCGGCGCCGAAGACCTGTTTCTCGTCTTGACCATGTTGCCCGGCTTTCAATTTCGCGAGCGAAGCATGTCAACCAGAGCGCGGTAAAACTGCTAGGCCTAACGGGTGCCGCCGAGTCGGCAGCCCAAGGCAACAACGGGGGCCAAACGCTCGCTCCCGCGGCGGATCCGCTGTCTTCACTGATCCTTGGGCACAATTACGTCGCGACACACTCTTGAACACCACACTAGCGTCCCGAAAAGCCTCCGAGTCGTCCTCACAACGATACCCCGCCACTGAAAACCTGCCGACCCCCGATGATCGCATCCGACTGCTGCCACCATCGGCTGAAACCGGAGCGCGGGTAGTGTTGAAAATTGGCGCGTTTTCGGAACAATCAGCTGATCGCGGCAAAATTGGTTCTACGAGCGCTAAGAAAAAAAAAAATGTTATTGTACTGTACACGCCGCGACGTGTCTAGAGCGTGAGATTTTTTTTCGTCATATTCACGTTTGAGTGCGTGGCGTGAGTCACAAGCCAACAATTAAAATCTTTGCAGGCAGAAAAAGCAGCGACGAGCGCACAGCGATGGCGGCATTTCTTTTAGAGTTTTGTTTATTTCAAGAAACGCATGTTTAACGCCTCCGGTTAACAACACAAAGGTGTTTACGCTTCTTCCATGTCACGAAAAAATCTTCAAGGTCTATTTTGAGTGTCCTGTTGCTCGTAGCGGTGTTACTAAAGAAGCACGGCTCGCGCGTTTATCTACAAGAGGGAGGCAGCGCGAGAAGCTAGCAGACGACGCCGTTGCCAAGATGAGGGTCCGCTTTTCTTTTTCTTTTTTGTTTCTGTACATGTGGTTGTCTTTGCAGAGCTATCGAGTGACAGTCGTAGGGTGTCGTATCTAATCGTGGTCAAAGGCCTTTCGCTGAGGTAAGAGTATCAAAGCGCGCCTGCCTGTCGCAGTAGATGCAGTGACTCCCGCGAGAGCAGAGTACAGAGAAAATGGTCGCAGGCCGCGTCACCAAGGTGGACGTTCGCGATGTCCGCTTTCCGACATCGCTCGGCTATCACGGCTCCGATGCAATGGTGAGTGCTCGCTTCATGTCATCACATAACAGCCAAATATCGGAGATTTATTCTGCGCCTCTAACGATAAGAGCTGATTGCCTCGATCGTTGTTAGCTTTGATACAAGCGGCACGCTGTCTGTTGCTATGCGTGCAGACGACGAAAGGATGGAAGTCTGAACTGGTTTTCGTCTGCTTCAAGGGATATATGCGGCATCGACCATGGTCATTTGTTAACTAAAACGAACGATTTGCTTCGTGTAGCTCAATTCGATGAATTCGTGTTGCACACAGAAAGATGACCACTGCTTGGACTGTTTAATACGAAAAATCATTGTTGTGTTGTCTGCGATCATTCCGCGCATCATTAGTGATCCGGACAAAAGCCGCACACTTCAACAAACAGCTAACATATACGTTGTTTCTTCTTTTCTCCCCAAAAGCATACAGATCCTGATTACTCCTGCGCCTACGTCGTGATTAGCACCGATACTGACTTTCAAGGACATGGCTTGACTTTTACCATTGGGAGGGGAACCGAAATAGGTAAGGTTCAGCGATTGCTTAATTTGTATGTACGCCATGCCGGCAGAAATTACACTGTAGTGTATTCATTTGTACAATTGAGGCCCCAGATAGCACCAAACTTTAGAATAATGTTATAAAAATGTTATGTAAGTTGTACTAAAGTTTTATGTCATATTAGAACGTTACGTTAAAGGGTCCCTGAAAAGGGTGTTTGAGGTTGGTTATAAAATGCTCGCATTATGTGAGCACAGGCCGACGAGCGTTCATGCCGCGTACAAGACCTCAAAAACGAGCCGATAATTTGCAATACAAGTTTAAAAACTCCCGCATCCGCGCCAAGTGGCGACCTGCGGTGCTGGGCTTTCGCCCGAATCCGCGCTCGTTACGTCAACAGCGTCCGGACTGCTAGCATTGGTTCACACGCGCGTCGGCAGCCGGCGGAGGGGGCGAGTGAGAGGGGCCGAAGGAGGAGCGGCGGCATTTCAGCATGTAAAAAGTGACGAGGGGAAGGGAAAGGCGGAGATAGCTACAGACTTAGCTTCTACGAAGCGTATCTAAAAAAAATTCTTGCTGGAGGATGTTTGTGAAGCGGCGTCCTTTAGCATCCTAAGCACATCATACCTTTGTTGAGACCCCCTTTCACAGCCCATTTAACGTAAAAAGTTAATGTATCTAAAACATTTGTTAAACGTTCCAAGTAAGCATCTTTTTATTATAGTCTTCAAGAAGTTATTAAAATATTTTAATAATAGCTAAAAAACATTTCATATATATTTCACGCATTGGGTCCCGTAACTTCTCCCAGTGTTTTTACAGTGAACATGTTTTTTGCAACTAAATCTCATAGATTGTGTCCACCATAGATTGCGTGCACAGCCCCATTAATTTGTTAGAACACTTAGCTTATCACCTGTTATTACCGGTAATGGAGCCTTACTAGCCCCATTAGATGAAATTCCGTCGGCGACCGGCGTTGAAGTCGAGAGGTGGACCCACAAAAGATGGCGTCGCAACAGTCGTCGTCTAGCTACCTCAGCGGCGCGAGCGATGACAGCATGCGCAACAGATGCCAGAATATGCTTTCGCCTTCACAGCACGTGAGCATGTCTTAATTATAAGTGCCCTCGGAATTTTAATTCTACTTATGAAACTCCAAGAATCCTTAATCATTGTGGTTATGAAACAGTACACATCAGAATTCAGTTGATTGATTGAATTATTGATTGATTGATTGGTTGATTGATTGATCGATCGATCGATCGATCGACTGACTGACTTTTGCTGTCTTTTTCAAACGCTCGCTACGCGCATGCGCACCCGTCTTCTGTCCTCTCCCTAGCTCTATTGGTTGGAAACAAACCACAGGTTCTTGTGCGCGTGCACATCATGCTGGTGAGGTGCAGGTGACAGATGGCGGTAGCTATGAAGCATTCACATGCACGCACTTGCCACTTTGCAAGTGCATTTGACACCTCATGGAAGCGAACTGCGCCTGCTTCGCCCACGCGCTTTGGTTTTCAACCAGTTCACTGGGTAGCAGACGAATTTTCTGCTAACATCCCCCGAGGGTGCCACATCCATCCTATGCCAATCCAATAATAATAATAATAATAATAATAATAATAATAATAATAATAATAATAATAATAATAATAATAATAATAATAATAATAATAATGTTTTGGGGAAAGGAAATGGGGCAGTATCTGTCTCATATATCGTTGGACACCTGAACCGCGCCGTAACGGAAGGGAGAAAGGAAGGGGGAAAGAAGGAAGGAAGAAAGAGGTGCCGTAGTGGAGGGCTCCGGAATAATTTCGACCACCTGGGGATGTTTAACGTGCACTGACATCGAACAGCACACGGGCGCCTTAGCGTTTTTCCTTCATAAAAACGCAGCCGCCGCGGTCGGGTTCGAACCCGGGTGCTCCGGATCAGTAGCCGAGCCGGAGTTCCCTTCCCCATTTTTACTTTCTGTGAATCGGTACAGTGTTGTTTCTAAATATGAAAGCTTCACGAACGTCTTTTTAAATATAATAATAAGTGGTTTTTATTAAAATAATAGTAAAAAGGAAGGAAAAGATTTTTGCTAGCCCCGGCATCTGCCATCGGTACTGAAGCACCTGAGCTGGGGCAGCGGAAATAAAGGATAGCTGGCAGAATGGAGAAATGAAATGAAAAAGGCGAGGGGATAGGGGGAGAGGCAATATACACAAACTATTTACTATAACTTACTCTTTTGTGTGTGCGTTTGTCTAAGACAGCCTTTAGACTGTGCACCATGGTTTCGAAGTTTTTCTTATATTTAGACGAAGGCGCCACCTTTGGCTTATGCAGTTAACCAGTAGCGTCACCTACAAGATACGTTGTCAAAAAAAACTATACTTTGAACGTGGTCTGAACAGAAGAAGATAGAAGCTTTAGGACAGCGGGACATGATTACTATATGTGAGGTCAACAACAACAACAACAACATGATTACTAAGGTGAAGAAGAAGCGGGACACACGTGTCTCACATGCGTCAAGTTCTGCGCCAAACGGACAACGGTGCACATATGTCCCACATCCTTGAGTGCTGAAAACTACCGAACAATAAAACACACCATTCAGCGTGTTTCTATATATTTCGCTAAGAGGTATCCTTTATGTTCTGAATATTCTTACCGGCGCGGTTCCGTATGTCCCGCCTATGGTCCTTCTGATTTCCCCTGAAGTGTTGCAAGTCCAGTTCTCTATATTATAGCTGATCGATCCCTTCAGCATCCCCACATTTTTTCCCTTTGTGTATATAACTCGCTTTCAGACCTCTACGTACTTAAACACAAAAGGGTCCCTTTGAACGCGCCAATGACCAGAAAATGAAAATTGGTTGTTGGGGAATCCGACCGCGGCGGCTGCGCTTTTATGGAGGAAAAACGCTAAGGCGCCCGTGTGCTGTGCGATGTCAGTGCACGTTAAAGATCCCCAGGTGGTCGAAATTATTCCGGAGCCCTCCACTACGGCACCTCTTTTATTCCTTTCTGCTCTCAGTCCTTCTATGCCTTCCCTTATGCCGTGGTTCAGGTGTCCACCGAGATACGCGAGACGGTTACTGCGTCATTTTCTTTCCCCCAAAACCAATTATTATTATTATTGTTGGGGAAAGGAAATGGCGCAGTATGTCTCACATCTCGGCGGACACCTGAAAAGCGCCGTAAGGGAAGGGATAAAGGAGGCACTGAAAAAAGGAAGGCCCGCCGCGGTGGCTCAGTGGTTAGGGCGCTCGGCTACTGATCCGGAGTTCCCGGGTTCGAACCCGACCGCGGAGGCAGCGTTTCAATGGAGACGAAACGCAAAGGCTCCAGTGTGCTGTGCAATGCCAGTGCACATTAAAGATCCCCAGGTGGTTGAAACTATTCCGGAGCCCTCCACTACGGCACCTCTTTCTTCCTTTCTTCTTTCACTCCCTCCTTTATCCCTTTCCTTACGTAGCGGTTCAGGTGTCCGCCGATATGTGAGACAGATACTGTGCCATTTCCTTTCCCCAAAAACAATTTCAAGAAAGGGGTGCCGTAGTGGAGGGCTCCCGAATAATTTCGGACGACTGGGGATCTTTAACGTGCACTGACATCGCACAGCACACGGGCTGCTTTGCGTTTCGCCTCCATCGAAACGCGGCCGCCATGGTCGGGTTCGAACCCGGATACTCCGGATCAGTAGCCGAACGTACTAACCACTGAGCCACCGCCGCGGGTGCGACAACGACCAGCAGATTCAATTTCCAGGCGAGAAACTAAAGAGCCAGGCTGGCTGACCGTAGCATGCACATATAGGTAGTCTTTCCAGAGGAAAATCGCGCGTATAGCGAAGTGAAAAATAGTTTTTGTGCGTTCTTATATCTTTCCCGTTTGCGCAAGGACTACAGTGACAAACCTTCTCGCTCCACTCAGTGGTGGCCGCAGTCCGTGCCCTTGCTCCGCTTGTGGTGGACGTCTCGCTGGAGTCCATATACACGAACTTCGGACAGTTCTGGAGGAAGCTCACCAGCGACAGCCAGCTGAGATGGGTGAGCACCACCTCTGTCTTCTTTTTAGAAGTGATCGAGTTTTCTTAGTTGATAATTCATGTGCTGCATTTAGTAGATTGCACAAATGTAAGAATTAAGGTCCCTCGTCTGAAACCAGTGGGGACCACTCATAATAGACGCATGCAGCAGCTAGCAGTTCTCGGCCAGTGGAGTACGGATAAGAAACTGAGAAAGAAAATGACAGCATGAAAGAAATATCGCTGGAGAAAATATTTTCAGTAAAGTGAAAGGAACAATTAGAGGAGGAGAGCGAAAGACAACATATATATAGTGAACGCAGCCACTGACAACACGTCCCGCTGAACTACGAAACTATGCGAAGAGATGTATAGAAGCAACCGCATACACACACCGATCAAGTACATTTTTACAATTTTTAACAATCTCCGTGACTTGTTCGCCTTCGCATGCCTTGGGTTAGGTCACGTTACATAGGACACTCTGTAAATGGCTCGTATTGAAGTCATATGGCATCCATGTTGATGGAAGAGCAAGGAAATACACAAATACAGCCTGCTATTTAGTAAGAAGGAAACCAACGGTGCTACCATGGCTAACTAACACACAGCGGCCTCAACTTATTCCTCTCTCCTTCCCTCAAAGGCGTAAAACTTTGCCCTGTCCGTGGTCATGCAGATGCCGCCCAGAATCACCTCCATGCTTCCCAAAAATTATACAGCCGCAACTTGCTCGACTGACGTCCGGTGGTCACGTGGAGGGGAAAAGTTTCTTCAATTTTCCCTAAATTATCAGGTTGACGCTCTGTTCTATTTCTGTCATCCTCCATGGCAGAAACTGTGAGCCTTTATGAACTGTGCGCCAGCGCGACATCAACTACATAACGTAGGGTTTGCCCATTGGACGTTACAGTGAAGTGTACTGACATCAACACGATCGCCGCTGTGGAAGTCCGGATGCACGCATGACACAGGGCTACGTCACGTCGCCTAAAGTTGTGAGTTCGTTGACTCCGAGATTCCACGAATCCACACTGTCGGAGGCCAAGCAGCCCATGGCAGTGCGCTGCTGGTGACGATAAGAGTGCATCGTGCGCGAAGCGCAAGCAGCTGTAGCAACGCAATGGGCGCTCAAACTCCACTGGACGTCCGTGGGACGTGCCATACGTCCCCTGGACGTCCAAAAGAGTTTCAGTACTCATTGGATTAAGTAGCAACTCGGTCAGGTTAAAAGTATCTAGTCAGTCATTCGCAACTGTAAATTAACAATGTCGACCGGACCACCTCTGTTTCAGATTGGTCCAGAAAAAGGGGTCATCCATCTAGCCACTGCGGGAGTCATCAACGCTCTCTGGGACCTGTGGGGAAAAATCGAGGGAAAGCCTGTGTGGAAGCTTCTCGCCGACATGGTAATGCATAAGCGCGGCCATATCGCTTTGAAACTGCGCTTTCGATTTAGACAGCCGACGTGCATGTGTTTATGCATGCATGATACACGATGTGCGCGTGGAATACGTACTCCATAAGGGCGGCTATACGCCACGTCATTGAAACGCCATCCACGTTAGTGAAGCACCATCGCACACTGAAGCACCTTCTCAGTGTGCGCAGGTGCCTTACGTGGTGCTGTCTAGTGTCGCGTTTGACGACGAAATCTCGACTCCGATTAGTGAAGTGGGGAAATAGGTAAACCTTTCGAAAACGTGAAGGGTTGAGACTGGCTTCATTAAAATTTGTGGCGGTGGTCTGTTCCAAGCACCACTTAACCAGTGTTAAAATGAACTGTTTAACCACTCAGTTGCATTTCAGAACATTTATTTCGTCACAAAGCAAAATGCAGATAGTCTGTGCTAGGTGGCTATCAGTCAACGGCTGACAGCGCCCTGAGTAGTCCATTCAATGGCCAAGGTTTGAGCTGACCAACACGGCCTCCCATTGCTCGAGAGTGGGAAATTCTATAAGAAATTCCGGGGGAGGCTCCTTGTTTAACCACTGATCAAGGCAAGCGATATCAATCCCTCCTTGAAAGTCGCGCCAAGTTAAATCCGGAAGATTCTTTCCCGGAAATCTTTTAGGCAATCTGCCCAATGCGCGCCATGCAGCGGAGGAAAGGAGGCGCTAGCATCGCCTAGTGCGATGGCCAGTAGCAAGCGTCGCAGAGCGCGGCACAGTCGACCACGGGGTGGGGGACACCACACCAACCCGCGCCTAAAACCTCTTATTCATTAAAGTTCGCCTCCTCCTCGAGACTAAAGTCACTAGAAAATTTTCTTCTACTTACTCCAGTCTAGACACGCGCAGTGTGCTCTCCCACACATTTTCGTTTCACGTGGCTTTTTCGCCAGAGAAGCTGCAAGCGACCACTCGGCCCAGTGGCTCAGTGGTTACGGCGCTCGGCTACTGATCCGGAGTACCCGGGTTCGAACCCGGCCGCGGCCGCCGCGTTTCGATGGAGGCGAAACGCAAAGGTGCCCGTGTGCTGTGCGATGTCAGTGCACGTTAAAGATGTTAAAGATCCCCAGGTGGTCGAAATTATTCCGGAGCCCTCCACTACGGCACCTCTTCCTTTCTTCTTTCACCCCCTCCTTTATCCCTTCCTTTACGGCGCGCTTCAGGTGTCCAACGATATATGAGACAGATACTGCGCCATTTACTTTCCCCCAAGACCAATTATTATTATTATACTCTCCAACCCGCCGGG
This sequence comes from Amblyomma americanum, assembly GCF_052857255.1. Taxonomy (NCBI): domain Eukaryota; kingdom Metazoa; phylum Arthropoda; class Arachnida; order Ixodida; family Ixodidae; genus Amblyomma; species Amblyomma americanum. Next base: position 46,588,338 of record NC_135506.1, read on the forward strand.
GTGGTTCAGTGGTTAGGGCGCTCGGCTACTGATCCGGAGTTCCCGGGTTCGAACCCGACTGTGGCGGCCGCGTTTCGATGGAGGCGAAACGCAAAGGCGCCCGTGTGCTGTGCGATGTCAGTGCACGTTAAAGATAATTGGTTTTTGGGGAAAGGAAATGGCGCAGTATCTGTCTCATATATCGTTGGACACCTGAACAGCGCCGTAAGGGAAGGGATAAAGGAGGGAGTGAAAGAAAGCGAGAGAGGTGCCGTAGTGGAGGGCTCAGGAATAATTTCGACCACCTGGGGATCTTTAACCTGCACTGACATCGCACATCACACGGGCGCCTTAGCGTTTTTCCTCCATAAAAATGCAGCCGTCGCCGCGGTCGGGCTTGAACCCGGGAACTCCGGATCAGTAGTCGAGCGCCCTAGCCACTGCGGCGGGTTATTATTATTATTATTATTATTATTATTAATTGGTTTTGGGGGAAAGGAAATGGCGCAGTATCTGTCTCATATATCGTTGGACACCTGAACCACGCCGTAAGGGAAGGGATAAAGGAGGGAGTGAAAGAAGAAAGGAAGAAGAGGTGCCGTAGTGGAGGGCTCCGGAATAATTTCGACCACCTGGGGATCTTTAACGTGCACTGACATCGCACAGCACACGGGCGCCTTAGCGTTTTTCCTCCACAAAAACGCAGCCGCCGCGGTCGGGTTCGAACCCGGGAACTCCGGGTGCACGTTAAAGATTGAAATTGTTTTTTTAGAGAAAGGAAATGGCGCAGTATCTGTCTCATATATCGGCGGACACCTGAACCGCACCGTAAGGGAAGGGATAAAGGAGGGAGTGAAAGAAGGGAAGAGGTGCCGTAGTGGAGGGCTCCGGAATAATTTCAACCACCTGGGGATGTTTAACGTGCACTGACATCGCGCAGCACACGGGCGCCTTAGCCTTTCGCCTCCATCGAAACGCAGCCGCAGCGGTCGGATTCGAACCTGGGAACTCTGGATCAGTAGCCGAGCGCTCTAACCACTGAGCCACCGCGGCGGGGTCGTTAAAGATTCCCAGGTGGTCGAAATTATCCCGGAGCCCTCCACTACGGTACCTCATCCTTCCTTTCTTCTTTCACTCCCTCCTTTATCTCTTTCCTTACGGCGCGATTCAGGTGTCCGCCGATACGTGAGACAGATACTGCGCCATTTCCTTTCCCCAAAAACCAATCATTATTATTATTACTGCGTCATTTCCTTTCCACAAAAACCAATTATTATTATTAAAACGCTGAGGCGCCCGTGTGCCTGCTATCCTTTATTTTCGCTGCCCCAGCTCAGGTGCTTCAGCATCGATGGCAGATGCCGGGGCTAGCAAAAATCTTTTCCTTCCTTTTTGCTATTATTTTAATAAAAACCACTACCACCACTACCAAGTATACTAAATAGGCCTATAATGTTAGTTTTTGCTTAGGCTGTGTTTTATTGAAGTTGCACCAGCAACGCTCAGCATCTGATGGTCAGCTCAATGCACGGCTAGCTGTAGGTGGTGGTTCAGTTTTTTTCTTTAGAGACCTCGCTATCGCGTCTGCTTAAACTTCACAAGCAGGGCTTAAAGGGGCCCCGAAACACATTTTCAGTGCATTGTTTTGCCTGTTGGTCGCATAGAATGAGTTATAGTGATGCTATTAGCATCGGTCGTACCTCGTATACTGTGGTTCTTAATATTTTAATTAGCTCGCAAAAACAAATCCGTAGGGCTGACGGTGTCACCATACAGTGGCGGTTTTAGCAGCGGATATGACATCACTTTGTGCGAGCTTGATGATTGGACAAAGAGTAAATATACTGCAAATTGGGTTAATAACTAGAGATACGTTTTGTCAAATTTTTATGCTCTATATTACACTAACAAATCCAGCTTGTTTGCCCTAGATAAAAGCACTGTAAATCAAGCAAAACAAAAACACGCCACCAGAGGCACTGCTTACTTTTTGCATCGAAGGACTTTGCGCCTCTCTGTAAACATCCTACGACCTAGCACTAAACACTTATGGCTACTGTCTATGTATCTGAGAGCGGCTTTGCGGAATCGATCCGATCGAGCCATTGTACTCTATAAGCGTTCGTTTCTGTTCCAAGGAAGGATGCGTTCGTTTCACATTTAGCAGGCAGTGCTCATCGTCAGTTTGTGGAGAATCACCGGGCGGTGGCGCCTGATGGCGCCCCTTTCCCGTCAACAACGCGTGCTCCTTGCTCGCCGTGACCAACCAGCGCGCTAGGGGCGATGGTTGGCGGTATGCACTAGCGGTACGCGCTATGCTAGTGTCTGATATCTTGCGCAGGCTGTCACACCGTCGCAGTATATCGCGCTCGAGTTCGGATCCATAAGTAAGGGAACGTCACTGATCAGTGTTCTCTTCTGCGCCGTCGACGTGACGGTGAAGCATCGCTGGGTCAGCTGGGCGTTCACATGGTTGTTGTAACCATGCAAACGGCGCTGCAGCCTTGGCATGAACGAGTTACAGAGAACAGGCAACCATGGAGTGCAAACTTCCGCCACGTGCCAAGATAGGCTGTTTTGATTGGTCGCCCCGAGTGTCATCATTGGGAGAGTGAAATGGGAATGGGAAGCTGCGCGAAAATCGAGTTGAGGGCAGCATTTTGTTTGCTTGTATTTTGAAATTTCTTCATTGAATAACTCCTGTTCCTATGCATCGATTCTCGTAATTCTTTTTGAGTCAGCATCTGTGTGACATAAAGGATCCATCTGAAGTGTAACCGGCATCCGTTCAAGCGGTGTTTCGCAGCCCCTTTAAGATTGTTTAAAATTTTGCTGCTCTTTTACAAAATACCGTGAAAGGTTTGGTCTTGTCACATGGACTCTTCATGCTTTCACCTATTTTTCAGAGCCCACAAGAAATAGTGTCCCTCATTGATTTCCGATACATGTAAGTTAAAGTTGAACTATACAGCAATTTCGGCTAGGACTTGTGAATGCAAGCTCACGTAAAGATTTAAAGAGAGTTAACCGTTCCTTTTTTTGCTTCCCATCCAGTTCTGACCTACTAACCAAAGAGGAAGCTATAGGTAATTGTTTGTACATTTGTACAATCAGCCACTTTATTTTACTGATCTACAGCTCCTAGTGTCATAACGGTACACTGGCAAAATTTCAGGCATACTTGAGGAGAAGCAGCAAGGAAAAGCGAAGCGTGGTAAGTACAGCACGAGAACACGCACCGTTACACTGATTTCTTTTACCAGCATATTTTTTCTTGTAACTGTAATGGGTATTCGTAATTAACTTCTTGAAGTAGACTGTGAACGATGAACCACCTGGAGGTACTTGCTAAGTTCGATGCTGACTAGCATGACGTGTCCCTTTGCCATGACGTTCACAGCAATGCCAACCATTAAATGGCTCCTTCTATCTTCAGCTAAGTACTGGCCTTGTTGACAAACCTGAGATTCCATTTAGTCGCATATCAGCAATTTTACATGCTCTAAAGGACATTTGCTTTTCATTAAAAAGCTTTTTTCTCTCAGAGAGCCGCAATTTTTGTGGTGGCTGCAAACAGCCAGTACACATAGCAACCAGTGCTACTCAGCTGTCAAACTCTACAGATGACCTGAAGTGGCACTGTGCAGCTATGAAAAATAATACCCTCAATGAATGATTCCCAAACCATAAAAATAAAAGTGCCCATGCTTTGAGAACTGCTTAAAATGGTTGTAATGACATGTCCAAGGCATAACATGAGCAGGGCACAGTTTATGAAGGAACAGCAAAGCGGCATCTTCAAATACGATTTAAGATAAAGAAAGCTGATTCCACTTTCAAGCTTGAGTTGTACATTAAATTATTTACTGATACTGTTAACTAACTTTCATGACTCATTGTAGCAGCTAGGAAGTCAGAAGTGACAGTGGTTTGGCTGGATGCAAATTACAAAACAGCAAGCCGGCACAGCACAGTGCAGTTGTTCAGCACGAAAGTGTCTGCTCTCCTTATGTGTGACACTCTGCTGTACACTTTATGAAGTGATTATAAATTATGCTCACAAAGGAAAACTTGCACAACACATAGTCCAATAAAAAAAAAAACGCTGGTGCTTAACATGCTACGTATTCTGTGCAAGGGCACAAGAAGTGATGACAGCAGTCTTAACTGAAATGCTAGGCACCGAACAGGAATTACCAGTGTAGCTGAAACAGGCAGAAACTCTAAAGGAGGACCGTTGTAAAAATAAAGGCCTCTGCACAGTACAAGATGTCGTGGTGACTATGACATGGTCAGACCTGCCTCCAGCAGAGGCACTGGTTTTAACAGAGAACCTAAAGTAGGCCATAGTCTCATGCTAAAGTATGGCACTACAAATTAACAAAAAAATGACAAAATTAACTGGCAGAAGCAAGCATTCAGCTTCTTGCATTTTAAGCACAAGGCAGGATAAGTACTGACACTGTCCTCTGTTCTCATACAAATTGGCAGAGGAGGGTCTTTTGGCTACTGGTTACCCAGCATACACTACTGCCTGCGGGTGGCTTGGATACACAGATGAAAAAATCAAGCAGGTGAGCGCCCATTGCAAAAGAATAAAAGATATTCCAGATGTCGTCATCTGGTGAGGTTTCCTTGAGGGTGTGATTATGCAGAGTTCTATACATTAACATGAAACCATCAGTGACAAGCTCACAGACCCAAATTTTTAGAGCTTGTGTTTAAAGGCTTTCTAAAAATACAGGAGTAGATTTAAGGTCGCTTCCTCCGAGCGTGAAGTTAGCATTTGAAAACACTAATCTATTGCCAATTTTCTGTAAATAAAATTTTAAGAAATGCAGTGTGTATGAGCCCCCCAGCCCATGCCACAACCCCAAACTTTTTCACCAACCTTGGCCTTGTGTGAAAAATAAAAAGCACTGTGCCTCTCACATGATTTCTCGCTGAACTGTGCAGCACATTACAAGATAGGCTTGTATTGTCCTGAGCTCCGCAGTTGAGCAAATTAAAGTACTGCTAAAATGTTGATGTACAATATGAAAGTAGGTATGAAATACTCTCACATTAGTTTTCACAGCAAGACTTTGCAGTCTGGCATGGCAAAGTTGCCATTCTTATTTGTATTCAAATTCTTTTCTCTTTTCCAGCTTTGCCAAGATGCCCTCAAGGAGGGGTTTACAAGGTAAGATTTTAAGACTGGACCATTTCTGCGTGATAAATCCTCCAGACAAAACTCAGCAACCGTGTATGGTCACACATTAAATAATAAATGACAACTAAGCTGAAAATATTGCCGATACTAATTGGATAGACACAGCTACTTTGACTAATTGAAAAAACAAACACGAAAAGAAAGAAAGCAAGTAATCTACGACAGGTTTATATATATTGCTCTGTACAGTCTCTACATTGGAGTACTACTATACCTGACACACGATGCTGGATCCAAGAAAACTCCAAACTGTCACACTTCCTGACCAAGCAGGCTGGAACTAAATGGTTTAGTCTGCACTTGCATGTGCAAGCTCGATCATTCACACAGTACACTTGTCAGGCCCAGAATGCTTGCCTTGGATACAGAGCAAAACATACTATTTGTGGATACTGTGGTCTGCAATTCTTTGTGGCAATACTAGGGCATACCTCCTAATATATAAAGAGGTACCCCTCTCTACAGCTGGTTTACCTGCAGTAACACAATGAAAGCCATGCAGTCTCACAAAATTTTTTTGGGAACTCCCAATGTCATGTGATGGCTTCTGTCTCCAGCTGCATATATGTCCTAACTGTATGTGCACCAACTGTGCATGGGCTGCCCAAGCAACTCAATGTAGAACAATCCCACCAGTGAGCATATAGACACCATTACAATACTGACAAAAATGTTCTGTTTTGCAGCTTCAAGGTGAAAGTTGGGCGAAACCTTTCTGACGACAAGAGGCGCCTGCAAGCTGTCCGGTCCACAGTCAGCGAAAAATGCAAGCTGGTGAGACAGAGTCATTGAGGATGAAAAGGAAATACGTTCTGTGCAAGGAAAGGTATAGCAGCTACGGAGTTCAAATTTGGAATTTCAGCAGTCCTGTCTCTGTCATGCGAAACAAATTTCTTTTTGCAGCAAAAACAATGACCCCGAGAAATGTGCTATGGCTGCTGCCAGGAGGAAAATGATTCCACTGGTGTCTGGCTAGGCGCATATTCAACCTTTGAGCTGGCACCACACAAAACTTTGACCATTTCAGTTCCGACTGTATTTTTTGCAGTGATAAATATATTGGTGAGCTCTAGATTCCTCCCTGTAGCTAAATATTTAATAAAGTAGCTAGACACTTGAAAATGAAAAGCCAGTGTCTTCTGAGAGAAAACAAATGTCAAAACCTGTCAGCAAAATTCATTTTATCTCTGCGCGTGATTAGATGCAGTTTCATTTGCAACAGATTTGCAACTATGCTGTATTCTAAATGAGTAGTTTCCAGCCTAGCAGCATCTCACACTTCGTTTAACATTCATGAGCCCCACTGCATGTATTTGTACTAACTATTGCATTCCCCTCTCCAGATGGTGGATGCTAATCAGTATTGGGATGTCAAAGAAGCCATCTACTGGATGAAAGAGCTGTCTGGTTTTGGGATTCACTGGATCGAAGAGCCCACATCACCGGACGACATCCTTGGTCATGCCACTATTTCAAAGGTAAGTGGTGCAAGACATGCGAGACTCAGAAATTTCATTTCCTTTCTATTTCCAACATATTAATTTAATTTGGACTAAAGCACTAAAAACACTTGGGTATTTGAGGAGAACGTTAACTAATGCACCAAGAGAAACTAAGCTATTAATGTACAAATCCTTAATTCCTCCCGTAATTGAATACGCGTCTCCCGTCTGGAATCCTGATAAACAATGTGAAACTGACCAAATTGGGAGCATCCAAAGGAAAGCCATCATGTTCATATATCATCGATATGATCGCCATTTTTCACCTCCTTGTGCCTTGTAAGCTTTGAATCTAACCCTCTTGTTCATGTGCCGTAACATGTTCACTGCAGTTCTTGCACCGCATCGTCAATTCACTTCATCATGTCACACCTAATGTCTATCTTACCCCTGATATTCTCCGATAAACCAGGAGTCATCACAGACTTAATGTTAAGCCATACTGTGCTCGTACTAATAATTTCAGACACAGCTTTTTTCCTCGTACTTTGAACATTGGAACTTAATTCCTGGCCTAATGCGGTCTCTTCCATTAAATTCATTTTTAACAGCTATTGGTGCCACATGATGTTTTCTTTTGTGTTGTGTTCATTGTGCATTACTTCAATTTATTAGTTACAGTCTATTGCATTGTTCACACTATGTATTCAAACATGTTAGATGTAATCTTTTTGTGTGTGTGTGTGTTGTATGTTGCCGTTTTTACACGAGTTGTTAACCCCACTCCTGCAAATAGCCTCAATAGGGGCTGCAGTACGTAAAAATAAATAAATAAATAAATAAATAAATAAATAAATAAATAAATAAATAAATAATAATGCTAGTTTTCTTGTTAGATGAAAATGACCTAATTTTTCCCGTAAAGCTGATGCTTGAAACCATCATGTGCTGGCCTCTTGGGAACCGCAGGCATGACAAAGGTGCAGAGGATCTTTCTGGCATCAAGTTAAATGGAAGTGCCCAGCAAGAAAGCTGGCAGCCAACTAAGGTTTGCATCATGCTTAGCATGGTCAGCGTACTTTTCTAAATTATAAATGATGTCAGCAATCTTGGCAAAATATCGATGCAGAGGGTGCTGAACGTTACCAAAAACAATCAAACATGAAATAGAATGTGTTTCGTGTATGCGTCCTGGTGAGCTGAATTCAGAGGCAGAGCCCACCCCGAGTGAAGCGAACTGGTTTTGTTGTAGCCATCCTAGAAGTAGACAAACCACTAGAATTTTATTCTCTGGACTAATCAAATGCACTGGCCAGCTATTCACTGAACATCGGACAACTGTTCGTAAGCAGTTTTCTCTGGTGCGTAACAGATGGTTAGGGTCACTTTATGCAACAATGAATTTGAGAACTAACCTCAGTTTCTGAGGCAATCTTTACTATATGATGTATGATCACACCTGCTTATTACCTTATTTTGTTAGTATCCCAGATGAAATTGCAATACAAGAGGTTCACATCACAGAATGACAGTGAGATTGACAGGCAATTTTTTTTATAAAGATATGTCCCAGAAAATAAGTTGTGAGTCAGTATACTCGGGGACAACTTTTCTTGGCAATGCAGTAGAGGCTAGGCAGGAAAGGGAAGGAGACGTGCTTTGCCCAAGTGCCACGTTCATTGTTCGATTTCATAGCTTCCCCCTCCTCCGCACCACCGTTAGTCCGAACAATGAACAATCGACCTCCCCAAGCCACAGGGACAAATCTCCGTCACCTTCCCTTTCCTGCCTAGCCTATGCAGCATTGCCACGAAAAGCTGTCCCCGAGTATAGTGAGCTTTTCAGTGCTGGTGCCACCACCGCTAAAGCCTTTGGCACAGAATGCATTCTACATTTGATTCCACGGCACAGGCCCTGGCTCCGTTAGGCATTGGAGTGGCCACGGGTGAGCAGTGCCAGAACCGGGTGATGTTCAAGCAGTTCCTGCAGGCTGGCGCACTGCAGTTCTGCCAGATTGACAGCTGCCGCCTGGGAGGCGTCAATGAGATCCTTGCAGTCATCTTGATGGCAGCGAAGTGCAAGGGTAAGGGGCTAATTATTTTGCAGTGGGCCTTTATCATCCTCATCAGCTTGACAATGCCCGCTACCGGACAGAGGCCTTTGATTTACCCGCAGACCATTGATTAACCTGGCACGTCAAAATAGACTAGACAAAAGATGCATGACATACAAAGCTAGCTTTCAGATAAAATTTACACTGGCTTGTCATGATGCTTGCACATGACAAAGAGCATTATTTTAAAAGACCCGAGATTCTCGTGTGTCAGATTCTATTCTTCCTGCAGCCAATTGACAGGTGATCCCAAAGTATAAGGCTGCTCAAGTTTTGTGACTCGAGTGTAAGCCTGTGATCGACATTCTGCCTCCTATTTTGCCAGTTTCCAACGTTTAAGCAAACATACCACAAAACAATGACAGGCTAGGAAAATAGTGGACATTTAGGTGAATGTCTATAGCACTGTGGCATGGCACCAAGCTGTACTGCTGAGTATAAGCTGCCTGAGCATAAAACCTTACAACATCAAATGAAGACATGTTTCACACAAATGCGGGTACATTCATCAGTGGCAATGCCATAAAAATTCATCACCTTGCTCAGGAAATGTTCTGAAAAACCAGCCGTTGCATCTGTTGCTTACATGCCACATATACAAAAACATTCAAGCTGTATGAGTAACATTTTTTGCAGTTTAAAGCATTATTTTCGACTCATTCAGCATAACACAGTGAGGCATGGTGTTGAAAACAAAAAGCACCGCTAGTGCCAGGAACTGGACTTGTGATTGCTGGGTCAGGAGGTGAACACGCTAACCACCATGCCACAGAGGGATGCATACAAAGCAAGCTGGAGTGCCATACTAGGCATGAGACTCGATGCTGCAATTGTGTTCACCATTCCCATAATAAGTCCATTACTTTCAGCAAAACACAAACTGAATGTGACTTTTGATGTACGCTAACTCAAAATTTGTTCTGAGTTGTGCAAACTTCAAATCACGAGGCGCCTTTTTAACACCTGTGATGTTGACAGGACCAGCGTGTCAACTGGAAAAACAAGATGTTTGAAATAAGTCAATGTGAATCATTGAGACTTCACTCAACATGTGCAACTACTGCCATTTCTACAGCTCTGGTATTAACAACGCTACATGATTTGCTGCAAGACAAACTCACCAAACAAAGTGCCACTAAACAAGTGACTGAAGCAACCCAGACTATGTGAAGCTGGTGGCATGCTGCATTTGCCTAATCTAATCTTAGAACATGAGCTATATGGCCATGTGACACATCTGCAGCGTGGGTTCAGTATTTCCTAAACATATGATGAGGCAGCAGAGCTTCATTAAGTCAACTAGACTGTTAGTTTAACCCAGCTTGCAGCTTGGCTTAGCAAACTGAAAGCTTGCCACTTTCTTTGGTGAGTAAAAATAAAAAAGCAATGACCGCTCTGGGCGGATAATTACTTAGGGCAGCAGTGAGACTTTTCGCGCCTTAAAAATGAAGTCACTAATCATCAGGGAAGCTATCAGTGCCCTGATCATTGCTGACTTCATTTGCGAGGTACAGAACAGAGACTTGGAATCCTTTTGATGCTCACATAGATTGGGCTGTCATGTAACTCTAGTGGAGGTTAGATTGGAGAAAAAAAGATATAACAAACTGTGATGTCGAACAATCATCAACCTCAATGCTGAATGCAGTGCCGGTGTGCCCCCATGCTGGCGGTGTCGGCCTTTGCGAGCTGGTCCAACACCTCTCTTTCTGGGATTACATTGCTGTCTCGGGCACCAAGGATAACCGGTAAGCAGGCTGTCATACTTCAGATTTAGTGCAACTAGTACTTATAATCATGCTACCAACATGTGTTGCAACTCTTGCATATAACGAATTGCAGCCAATATATACAGTTGAACCTTATCAAGAAGGCTAAACTCCATGCAGACCTTGTGAGACCAAATTTTGTACACAAGCTAATCAAAATAATTCATCTAACTAACAGCATGGGCCTCATATGTGGTTGCAGTACTCTTGGACAACATATAGCACTGCACAGCACACTGTTATAGCACTGTACTACACTGGGTGATGCATGTGAATCATGGATACGTCACTAGCCGTCAGGCTATAATGTAGACCCGGCACTGCTTATGTCGAACCCTTTCCTTATGCAAAACGACTATATTAGTAAAACTGTCTTAACTATTAGTGCCATGCAATCTCATACATATTCTTTTCCTTGCAGTGAAATCGAATATGTCAGCCACCTGCATGAGCACTTCAAGAACCCAGTTCTAATTCAGAATGGCTGCTATATGCCACCACAGGTAAGTATGAGCTTTTTACATCTGCATGGATTTCTACACGACTGAAAGAACAAAGAAAATTTCACTGATGCAGACAGTCAACCCTGCATGGCAATTACATGCTTGAATACAGCACGATAAGCCAATGGTGTGCAACAACACATGGTTTGACCAAAATTTGCTTTCCAGTGTTCATGCAGTCTTTCCCTCGTGCAAAAATAAGCTTGTAGCTTGTTTGGAGACCAACAGACACCTGCTGTACGCAGTAGGGGGCAAGGCAGGTTTTGCGGTCCAAAATTTAAATTACACACACAAAGGAAGCAGTTCTGCTATTTTTAAGTTTTTGTCTAAAAAATTTGTATTTGGTAGCATTAACTAAGCACAAGAGCCCAAACTGAACATTTAATAGTACCTTTTCAGAAGTTAGAAAGTATTGCTCAGCTCAGTTTTCAAAGTAGCCAAACAACATTTGTGTGCATGTAATTATCATTAAAAGGGAAAAACTGACTTGACCTAATCACTTCAGCTGCGTCACTGTAGCCACCGATGGAAAGATGGCCAACTGAACTGTGCCAAAATATACTGAAGCCTGCAGTTACTGTGGTGACTAAGACACCACTAGTGGCGCAAGTCAGGCACAGGTAAACCTCTATGTGTCAACTGCTATTAATACTATCAGATTGTTACTGTTATGTGTCGTGTTAGAATGACAAAAGAACAGGATAGCCGCATCTGTCCAAGTACAAATCTTAGCAATGTTTGCAATCAGGAAAAAAAAGATTAGAAAGACAGAGAATATGAGATAGCAGTATGCTGTTAATTTGTTTCAATGTGGTAGCATAGCTGAACTAATACTCAGCGATGAGCCAGATAGACAATAATAAGATACTCCTCATAGGCTAACTTCTGGGCTCTGTGATTTTATGCTCTCTGATCAAAGACATACGTATTGTTCTTTTCCAGGCTCCAGGCTATGGATGCGAGATGTGGGAATCTTCCATCGAACAGTACAGCTACCCGGATGGCGCTTACTGGAGGAACTTTCCCAGGGTGCGCTAAAAGCATAGAAAGATTGTAAAAACATAACAAATAGAGTGATTTAAGCTCGGTGCGTGAAAGGTGGTCAGAGGAAACCATCTGTGCTGGTGTTTTGGCTCTCAGCCAAATGAGATAAAAAATAATAAAACCGTCTTGGAGAGATGCAAGAATGGTCAATGGTAGAACAGAAACTAAAAGACAGCAAAGCAAATACAAATTACCTGCAGTAGTGTGGCATACAAAATGGCAGACACATGTAGTACACAGGCTTGCTTAGAGCAATAGAATGGCAATATATAGTGCTCCGCCACAGCCCCTGAAAGCCTACCTTAACAATGCAGGCAAGCAGTGTCAAAAATGCAAGCTATTCATTTTCGTATTAATGATGGAAGTGACGCAGTGGGGAGCTACCCAAACGTTAAAATGAGCTGCGGCATGGAAAGGGTGAAAGAATTGAAGTTGCATATCCACTGTCATCCGTTGAGTCACAGGCCCTAGTCACAGGCAAATGCAATCATTCGCAGAATTGTGTTGCAAACACAACCCATCATAAGGCTCGGTAGTTGTGGCATCTGGCAGCCGAGCATGACTACGCGGGTCTAATCCTTGCAGTGGCAGTAATGTTTCGATACAGGAGAAACACAAGATGCCCATGTGCTGTGTGATGGCAGCCCATGTTAAAGAAACCCAGGTGGTCTATATCATTCCGGGGCCCTCCACTACAATGCCTTTCTCTCTCCTGTCTTTCACTCGCCCCTGCCATGTCACCATGTGCGCATGCCGAAATAAGGCCTGCCACTGCAGAGTCTGTCAGGCACAAAACTCTTCGCTCTAGCGACGCGCGCTCGTTGTGTGTGCTCAGCGATGTTCGTTAAGAAATACAGTCTCTTACATGGTTGTTCTAGTCCAGGCAAATCATCTTTTTTTAGAAATATAGGCTCTGTGCCTGACAAAAACTGCACTGTCATGGTTCTGCACGTGCTACACTACAGCGGGAAGGTTTCCTATTCCATGTGGTCTCTGTATTGAGGGCATCAGAAAAATTGTGAAATGACACTTAGCAGCTCTTCTTTCATTACCATGCAAATAGCCATGTAACAGTGCTCCTAAGGTATAGTTTTATAAGAAAACTATGACCACAATGTCTGAATGTACTGACGATGCACTCGCAACTAAGCCCCATGTGTGTTGATCCTTCTTCGACTAGTTCACAACGATGCTACACTTCAGCGTCGATTTTGTGAAAGTCGCCAATATACTACAAGCAGTGTTGTAGGCGTTACCGAAAAAAGTAACTAAATACGTTACTCGTTACGCTACGAAAAAAGGAACGCGTTATCGACCTACGTTACCTAAAGAAAGTAACGCGTTATCGTCACCATTACCGAAAAAAAGTATCGCACGTTACTTTGCCGTTACTTCATAGCCATAAATATTAAATAGTGCGTCTTCGCCTTAAGAACTCAAAATATAAATTCTATAAAGCTCACATTTCACATAAAACTTCGAGCCCAAACAAGATTTTACGTGAAATCTAGATTTAAAGAGAATACTTTGCACAAATGTGCAGGAGCTTAGCAATGTTATAGTGGCCAAAAGCTGCCTGTAGAGTTACATGTGATGGCTTCTAACTCTGTGGCACATGGTGAAGCCATTTTCTGAATGTGACATTAAACAAAAAATGACACTTCATCATCAATTCTAACTTCACAAAGAAAACATCGCTCAACTCTCAACAAATTTAAGGTAATTCTGAAAAATGTGATGTTCCAAAATGCTCCCCATGCTTTACTGTTTAGAGAGTTGTATGTGTGAGTGGTTTGGGAAGGGGGTGTAGGCGAAATCAAGTGTGTGAATGTGTTTGTGCACGTGCTTTATGGCAATTATGACTTTTTTTTAGTTGGGTGCGCTGTCAAGGGCAGGTGTTTTATGGCATGAATGCGAGCCGCAACAAGGGTTGCCGAGAGGACCTGTACTGTTTGTTTATTTACAATATCAGTTTAGGTGCCGTGCGCTTTTTTTTTTTCTGAAAAAAGGGGGCGGAGTGGGTCACAAGTGGAACAAAAGGTAACTAGTAACGCGACACCGAAAAATGTTAACGTAAGTACGTTACCCGTTACAGTTCCGATGTGGTAACGAGTACGTTACTAAGTTACCGAAATAAGTAACGCGTTACCGATAACGCCGTTACTTGTAACGCGTTACTGCCAACACTGACTACAAGGTACCGCTTTTGTCAAAAGTTTGAAGCCCACAGGGTTTGTTTCTGGGCCATGCTGTACAGCTGCTGTGCATAACCAGCATTTCAAATCTCCTTGAAGGTAAGAGGAACGCTTCCTTGCCCCTCCAAAAGTTCTAGCTTTATGTGATATCACAAGAGCCCCACTATATACGACTTAGAATAAAACCCCAGTGGTCTCCTTACTTTTGACACAGGCCATACATATGATACAAGGGTGCGAAGACAGCTGCTGCACAGCGGCAATGAGTGAATATCTTGAGACTTCGTTTTGTGTCAAACGTTTCTCGGGGTGTAGTTGTACAGACAAAACTGAAGTGTTCCTTTTACTGCCCTTGCATTCAGGCTTGACTCAACCTGCATATGCAGTGGGCTACAGCTTGCCAGTCCAGCAGTGAAATCGTGCGCACAAGTACAATATGAGCACATTTTACAGTCAAGAATGAACAGGTCAATGTGGCCATCCCATACACAAAACCTCACTTGAACAACTAGCCAGTAAAAAACATATATTAACATTTATTTCAAGCACCTTTGTATCTTACAGCACACAAAGATAACAGCACCGGAATGCTCAAAGATGAACCTGGGGTCACTTTCAAGTAACCGCAGCTAGGCCAGGTTCGCAAGTCAGCACGCGCTTACTTAACCTGTGGCCTAGGATGCTGACCGGAACTGATCGAGAATGTAGTCAGGAACATAGTTGAGTACCACCTGCATAAAACAGCAGAACAAGAGTTGGGAAATAAATGCAATCAAATATCTGGTCCAAAGGTTGTTTTGATTATTGGGTAAAGTACGCATGCATTGTACAGACTCTGTTAAAAACACAGGACATTGAGCTTGCTACTGGGTGAACTAGTGGAGTTTTCTGCCACCCTTGCTTGGATGCGACACACCCCGGAAGGGAGAGGATGATCATATATTGCATACATTATACATTGGTTCTACGGGCTATGTCGCGGTGCCACCATGTTGTGCCATGAAAAGGTCCAACAATCAAGCATCTCCAAAAAATTAGGGGTCCGAATTTCCGGCCGTCGCATGTACTGCCCTTTTTACAATGATGTGAGTGGCCCAATTTGAAGAATATTCACTGTTATGAATGTCATTATAAATAGAGAGATTAAAAGTTACAATCTGAAACCCGCAGAACTGTCAGGTTGTTTGCCTGATGCCTGTGAACACCTTTGCTTACATGGAGCTCATTCATGTATTCTCAATTACACCTCCCACGAATCTTAGCACAGTACCTAAATGAAAAACACTGCCCATAAATCAACTTTCTCATTTAATTTCACAGTTTTACTGAAATATCAAAAATTTTCCACAGTCAACATGCTTTCACCATAAAATGTAACCACTGAATTTTGAACTTATGAAATCTCGGATAGAGAAAGCATGGAGTAAGTCTGCCCCCTAGCTGGTTAAATGGTTAAAGCACCCAAAGTGGGCCAGCTATGAC
Organism: Amblyomma americanum; assembly: GCF_052857255.1. NCBI lineage: Eukaryota > Metazoa > Arthropoda > Arachnida > Ixodida > Ixodidae > Amblyomma > Amblyomma americanum. The sequence continues at coordinate 46,604,077 of NC_135506.1, forward strand.
TGAGCAGCATTCAAGTAGTGTTAGTGGCGCCACAGCTGGATTGCTTTGGTTAAACCTAATTAAATGGCACCAGCTGCGTGGGCAAGCTAGGAGTTAATAGTGTGAGTTGCGCTGCTAAATGAGACGGGCGGCCCACCTTGCGAGGCACATTGCAGTGTCGGACTAGAATCTCCAGGTACGCCAGGATGTTGGCACTCTCCACCGAGGCATCGGAGAACTTTGTGACACTGTGTGAAGAGATGACCATTTGAATTGCACACTTCGTGCCCTTTGTACCATGTTGCCGGCACTTTTTTAGAGGTACCGGTTGAAACAAGCCACGAAAGCACCGATAAAGCAAGCAGTTCCTGTCTAAGACTAAGCACTTAGAAGACATTCCTACACTCTAACTGCTGCGGGACATTTGTTGCAGAAAGCAAAGTCATTGAATGCACTGTGCTCATGCAACACTGCAAAGCTGCCTCACACACACTGAAGAAACTAGAATGAATACTACAACAGGAACCAGATGCAACTCTGTGAATAGATAATAAATAAAGAAGTGATCAGCTATTTTTAACTGTCGGGAGGTATGTGACTAACTTAGTAGAAGTAAAAATATGATGGTGTTTTGCTGCCATCAGTGTTGGAAAACAGTCTAAGTTATCACTACACTTGATTTTTAAAAGCCATTTTTCACGTCAGCTTACATCTAGAAAGTGGTGAAGCACCAAAAGGTTTTTGAATGAAGATGGCGCCTTGGAAAGAGGAAACAGGTGCAATTTTTGTAGACACAGAGCTCTACAAAGCTCGGAACTTTGAAGCAGATAAGCTTTAAAGATGCATATAAGAGTGAACAACAGGGACGCACCTTATGGAGCCTTCATCAAGCTGTGATCGAACGTACTGGCCGAGATAAGCGAGGAACTGGGTGAGATTGTCCTGGTGGAACTGCTTGAGGAAGGTGAACGACCCCAGGACAAAGGGCAGGCCATCTATAGAGTCCACACCCTTCTTGCTCAACAGGCCGCCTATGCACAAGGACACAAAGGCGCACAAACACTGTAAACACCAGTGGATGACATGCTGAGCAAAATAAACCATGCTGTTCAGAGCAAGACTTTTTCCACTGCTTTCTGTTGCAGCTTCACTATACAAGATGCTTTAATTTCACCCTTCATCTTGATGATTCTACAAGATAACAACAATGGTGCTACGTCCTCACTGCTCAAACTCCAGGAATTTGCTGCCATATTTCGCTGTTGCATTAATACACCAGGCTGAAATGTGTGAGTGACTAGGTTTGTTCGATGCTCAACTCAATATAGCTTAACGTGCCTGCAAGCTAGAATTCACTGCAACAAGATAAATGAGGCATTCACAAACCCTCCCCCATTTTCTTTGTTGCAAAAATGCTCCATCCTAAAAAGAAGGCGGATTAGATCCAATTCCAAAATGACAACGATAACAGCAGTAACAGAAGAGTCACTTACCAGATAGGATTGCAGTAGGCAAGCTAAAACTGAGTTAAATTAGGTTCCTAAATTCAGTGTAATCAGTAGGTGGAACAAAGCAAATTGAAGTGTAACTCAGACACTAATCATCCATAACTGGTATGCCATTAAATGCTAGGCTAGGTCTGATAAATTCAATGCCTTCTTGAAATGGTGACCCCCTTAAAAGCAAGCTTTACCATACAAATGATAGTTGCCCTATGCATTTGCAGTGAAGCTGAAAGGGTTACACAAACTGATGACAGTTATGAGTAAGGCTAGTTGGTGCAAGATGATGTTAAGAGAACAGCACGGAGGACAATGCAAAAAGATTGGTTTGGTTTTATGAGCAACTCAGGCTATGAGAGACGCCGTAGTGAAGGGCTCTGGAAATTTCGACCAACTGAGGTTCTTTTACGTGCACCGACATCGCACAGCACACGGGCCTCTAGAATTTCGCCTCCATCGAAACGAGACCACACCGGCCGTGATCAAACCCGCGTCTTTCGGGTCAGCAGCCGAGCACCATAACCACTGAGCCACCGTGGCGGCCGCCATGCAAAAAGAGACTGATGCAACAGGGCCTCTTCCTAACAACCAATACTTATATACCACACAACAAAATACTATGACAAATGACAGAAAACAAGAAATCGCACCGAGAGAGAACAGATACACACAAGCAATTTGTCCCAAGTCCCCATGCATACCCTTTCCTTTCCTTTGTATGACTTCTTGACTTGACTGATTGATGATTGTGCTGAGGATAGCTTTTCCGGCTATTCTTAAGAGGGAAATGAGAGCACGAACCTGAGCTAAGACTGGGTCGAGCTACCGCAACAGTGAACACGCCTGTCACGAACTGCCGTCCAGTAGCCAAGAGCCATGCATGCGTCCTATAACGACTTCCTGTCACTCGCTCACATTTGCATGCAAGTCCGCTCTGTCCATACCTTACCCTGTGAGCTGATGTAGGTGAACTTGGCCAGATGCGTCACTGTGAAGAGCATCATGAACAGTGGCAGGTTTCCGATTGGTCTCGTGGTCACATAAATCTGGGACAATGTGAAGAGCAGGCATGATTACGTATGGGTGCAGAACCAATCCACTGATGCTAATACCTAAGCTCCTGCCAAAGCGCATAAGTAATACGCACAAATTAGAATTCTGATGACGCTACAATGAGAAGTTATCTGTTGTCTAAAGGCACCCGTAAGTCTTTAATGCACAATGATATCATCATGTGCATGCAGTCTTTTGCATTTTCACCAAGCCACCAGCTTTCACTACACATGAACGAGCCATACACAGGCAGCAGTTACGAAGCTACCGCTATGATGAACGCTAAGCCAGACTTGCTTTGACTAAGAATGAGCCTTTACGCACCTTGGACAGTGGCTGGTACAGCCCACACCACTCCAGGTATGTAGCCAGCTCCACGAGCAACGGATTGTCTTCCTTCGGGTACGGCTTGCTGGGGTCTTTGTGATGAGCCTTCACCTCAGCCAGCAGAGCTCTAACAACCGCACAACACAGACTTGTGACCGATAGCGACGACAACCAGCAAAGCAGCAACAAGTTCTGAGACTCGTGAGAGACTTCAGTAGAATGTGCAATGGAAAAAAAAAAGAGCAATTACAGCTTGCATACAGCAATAAAAGATCCAAATAAAGCACAGGCGACCTACCTACTGTGACAAGTCACTACTGGTCCATGTGACGGATATCAAATTATAAAGCTGACCTTTTTTTTCCCACAAATTAAAACAGAAAAGCTGCTATTCGGATAAATGTGGTAATTACAAAGTGCCACATAAGAAACGAGTAAGAGTGGAATTCCGCTGCTGATAAGCCAATCAGAAGAAAGTTATCCAATGGCCCACACCACGGAAAAGTTATCCAAATTATCCACACCATGGGATGACCAGGGTAAGTCCTTGCGTGCTGCAGGCTTATTTCGTTTTTCTGTTTTCAATATGGGGAGGGTGACAATGTGCCCAGCCAGCCTGATAGGCAGCATGTCTACGTTCCCGAAAAATAACATGCGGCACCCGAGAAATATGAGGTTTTAGCGCAGATTACTCGTATTTCGTCATAATGTAGCAGCATGTAGCAGGCTTCGCCTTTTGGCGCAGTTTGGTGCAATTGGCGCAGTAATCACATCACTGGTGGCTGCACAACCTGCACAAAATTTAAGCACCTAAACATTGTGGTGTGTGGAAAAAAAAGTTGCTCTCACTCGTTCATGGTCTGCAGAGAGCCAACCAGGTCTTTGGACTCAAACTTGGCTGTCGTGTAGAGCTCGTGGGCGATGGCTTTGCGCAGGATTTGCATCTGGCCTATCTGTGCAAGGGCACAAAATACGTACAAAGCTCAGGGGCCCCAGCCAATTGTGCGTTTTAATAATGATTAAAAAATATAGTGTGGACACAAATACTCAGTTCAGAAAACTGAGCGCACTCTTCAAAGCAGACCTGCTCGCAGACATCTCAGCAAGCCATAAGTGGAAAGGGGTCTGTGATCATGTGGATTGTGCCACTGAGGGTTCCGGGTAGACAATGAAAAAGTGTGGCCGCGTGCGGGGCGTGCCGGTGCGCGTGCACGATCGACTGTTGGAGCTCGGCTTCGAGACAGTCGTGGCAGTGTGTGGCTGAGTGGCGGGACGTCCTTTTTGGAGCTCGGCATTTCCCCAAGGCCAGCTAGCCTGCACCGGCCAGGCACCGAGGTCCGGGGTCTGGTTGCGCGCACAGCACCATGCTACCCTGCTGCGGACTCACCCTGCGCTTCCGTGGCCAGGCGGCCTACCGACAAGCACCTGCCTACTGATGCCAGCCTCCCGGTAGCCAGGCGGCCTACCGATGCACTTTCCCCAGTGACCGGGCTGTACCCGCCCTGTCATGTGCTTCGGCGCCGACAACGACTGTCGTCCACCGGCAGCACACGGTGGCAGGACGACGGAGCAGCACGCACCGGAACCCATAGTAGGACACTGGTGTTCTTGTCAAACCCCTCTTGGTAGTAAGTGCCCTGTAGTGTGTGTATGTGTGTTAGCGTGCAAGCGGGCGAGGTATGCCGAATCCTATCCTCGTCGCTCAAGAAAACAGTGTCGTGATGCTGAATGCGGCCTGTTTATTACCCAGAGCTCCTGAACGAACCTGGGCTCATTAACTACATCACAATTTTGGCTCCAAAAGGACGGCCCGCCACTCAGCCACACACCGCCACGACTGACTTGAAGCCGAGCTCCAACGTTCGATCGTGCACGTGCACTGGCTCGCCCCACACGCGGCCACACTTTTTCGTTGTCCGCCCAGAACCCACAGTGGCACAATCCACATCATCACAGGATCAAAGTTTGCTGGACAGGTCCTTCACTATTTCTCGCTGCCTTCCAGCAACCAAGTTGGAGTCCCTGCAACCTAACTATTTAGAACACATAAGAAACACAGGCTGCGGTAACAAGAATCTGAGCACCTGACATACTTCTATGCTTTTTTTTTATATCCTTGGTTGTACGAGACACTGAAATGAAAAATATAATAATACATGTAATAATATGTGTAACAATATACGTAATAATAGTGTAATATGTTCAATCTACAATACTAGACTTGCGCAAATATTCAATAACTATGAGTGTTATTAAGTCGAATAGTAAAGTAGTCCATGTTTAGTTCGATCCAAACATTTGCATTCGAAATATTCATCCCAAGTCCTACATAGCGTGACTAAGGTGCAAGTAGAATTTTGAATGAGATGCCCAACATGCAATAGAATTTGTTCAAAATTTTCGGTGATGCTTAATATCGAGTGTGGTAAAACAAGACCTCCTGAGCATGCAGATGTGGAAATTAGCCAAGTGCTACCAACCTTGAGCATGCTCTCAAGAAAGATGGACCATGTCTTGGCAACCTTGGTCAGGGCTGCACTGTACGTCCTGCCCACATTTTCTGTGCCATGGGGAAAGGACGGCAACAACTTACAAGCTGCACTCACCCCAGTCGTAGAGAATAGACGAATTCTATTTAAGCTTTGTACCGACATCGTCAGGCCAGCCTCATGCCAAATTCAAAAGAAGCACTGCTTTCTGGAATGATCATTCTCACGAATATCAGTGTCAATTCACAAACACTGGCTGTCACCTAGCTTTAGCTACAGCTAGCTTTCAGCCCGTACTCACAATTTTAGAAAACAAATCAAGTGCGTTGTTGACATATATATTCTGAAAACATCAGCCACACGTCAAGTGTGGCACACAACTTTTAGTGGCCTCATATTCAATTGTCTAGGGATGTCATGCCCCAGCTTCAATCTGACTTTCAGCAACCACAAAAAACTACCGTAAACCAAGGACAAACAACTGCACATATTTGGTTTGTGAAGCTTAATGCCCCAAAGCCACTGAGGCAATGAGCGATGCTGTAGTGGAGGGCTCCAGATGATTTCGACCACCTGGGGTTCTTTAACATGCACTGACATCGCACAGTACATGAGCCTCCAGCATTTCACCTCCATCGAAATGAGACTGCAGTGGCCGGGATCGATCCCACGTCTTTCGGGTCAGCAGCCAGGCACCATAACCACTGAGCTACCGCAGCTGCTCAACTGCATGTCTTTGTAAAGACATGCAACTCTTTAATGTTGCCCTCAACCTTTTGGGGATGCTACCTCATGCTATTTGTTGCCCCCGCTACGTTAATCAGCCATGGGGAATTAGTACGCTAATTACCAGGACCTGCAACAGTCAAAATATTTTAGAATGGCAGTCACCCCAAATATGTTTCCCCTAAATTGGGGATGCTAGCGTTAGCCCTTATGAGGATGCTGTTTCAATTTCATTAAGGGCAAGGGATCGTAGCAAACAGGACAGAGTGACAAAACGCTGGACAAGGTGGGTGCTTTTAATATACTGCTGATGGCAGAACAAATTGTGCCTGCCTATGAGGCAAAGAATAAAATGGCCCACACAGCCTGAATACAAAATACGAAATAGACGATAAAAGTCGTCTACAAGACTGCCACTGCATGTTGCTCATAGCATGGTCAGAAAAGATGCGCAGAAACGACATATCATGTCTCCTTCAGTACGAACAGATGTTTGGAAACTCACGGATTATCCCATCGACCGGCTGCAGGGCCTTGCTCATGTTGGTGAGCAGCTCCTGCCATGACTTGTCCTTGACCATGCCCCGCTCAAGGGACCGCAGCACGCCCTGCAGCTCCTTGACTATCATGAAGGACAGGAGCCGGTCCAGCCCTGTCAGACCTGGTGTGCCCACACTCTTCTGCGCATTTTTTTTCCCCGCAGCACATAGGAGGCAGAGAAGGACAGCATCAGTTGAACAGTTTACACATGCACGCAAGCAAACGCTCCAGCATTTGTAACAGCAAACCCAGGGACACTATGGGTTTAGCTAGCTAGTTTGTTTCATCTTTTTTAAAAAAATACTTCCTTTTCAAAAACCTCTCAATAGCTAGACTAAGCAGTGCGTGCTAAAGTCATATGCAAATCACAAACCTCGAGCTATTCAAAGATCTAATTTACACTTTCAAGTTCAGAAAACTCTTGCAGTTTCCAATGCTGTGGCTCCAAACAACAGCACCTCAATTATTGAAAGCAAGACGGCCTTTCATCCTCTTACCTGTAACAGGGCAAAGAGGCTCAGATTGATCACTTCCACGTGTGACTTGGCATCAAACCAGGCGTTCGACTGGTCTATGTAGACTGTAGTCCTGCATGCACAGAAATAACCAGAGTGCGTTGTTGCCATATTAGTCCCAAAAAGCCAAGCCCAGCAAGACATACTCTGTAGTAGCACAAACTATGCTTTCATCAGGCTATGCAACAGAACAGTCAAACTCATTAGTACTTACCCTAGTTGACAAAGTAGCAAGCGGTTTACGGATAATGCCAGTACCATTATGATAAATGTTCACCACGTGCAGAGCATTAAAAAATTTCAATGCGTTCGCGCTAGAACCCCCATGCCAGAAAAATGTGTCTGTCCATCCATCTGGGGCCTCGGCTGTCCAGTGGAAATGTGGAGAGAGGAAAGACAAAGAAATGGTGGGAGGCGACCATGCTCCATGAAGTTCGGCGTGTCACACCACCCGACTGCACGGTATGAACAATGCAGTGCCTGCTTCTTCTAGGGGGCGGGATCACTGATGCTAATGCACACTCTCCCACATCAATCGCATGATCGTCTATAATTTTCTGTACCAACCACAGCCGCTCCAAATGAACTGTGACTGGCACTTGTCAAAGCTGTAGCCATAGGCATCACATCTGCCTGCATCTCGCTTCTTTTGAATATCAGTTTATCAGTTGGTGGACCCAACAGTGGTTATCACTTCACAGCACTAATGTCAAGTGTGAACAAGGCGTTACCAACGAGACCGGCAGCAACATGCTGAAGCCACTACTGACGACTGACATCTCAACAAGGTTCCCCATTCAGCCAGAGTGAATGGTGATTTATTATAACGGTGACGGTGTTTTGACTCATCATGAATTACAGTAGCGTAAGGCAACTACGGTTCGTAAAAACTAACAACAGAAGGCATATATATTTAACAGGATGTGTTGCGAAGCAGCTTAAGAACAACAAGACAGAAGAGGCCAGCACAAGAGTTATGGCACCACGGTTCAGGAATTACAAAAATTAAAAAAAAAATATTGTGGCCTACAAAAAGGGTAAGGTAGGCGTAAAGCATATAGCATAAAGTGCTTCTTATCCATGGTGTCTGCACAATCCAGGCATTTAACACAATTCCACAGTGCAACTGGGAGCTGCAGCCATTATATATATGTCTTCCTAGAGAATGGCTTGCGACAGCTTGCATTTGCCGTTATCTAAACCAACAGACAATAAGTATTCGCTGATATTTTAAACTAACACATTAGGTTACTTTGCAACCTTCTGGAAAAATGGCTAAGCAAATTGATTAGTTGCAACAACTCACCATATGATCTGGGCATTCCGGAAGCATGCTATGCAGAGTAGTTGCATTGATTCCTGCTTGAAACTAGCCTGATGCTTATAGACAATTTTAGCCGGACGCTTTAAAGCACAGTGAAAGAAAAGTTCCCACGCAAGCCGTCATGCGAATATAAAAGAATGAAAGCTAAAAACATTCAGTGTGCAAAGGAAAAAAAACTAAGAAAGGAATGCAATTTAACGCTCACTTGGGATCGGTGACGCGCAGCACTTCGCGTGCCAGCCTGCCGATGAAGTTGACAGATGCCTGGTCTAACTGAGGGAAGGTTGGTATGGGGATGGTGCGCGACTGGTACACGCTCTGCCAGTCTTGGACCTGCAGTGCCAGCATTGCGAAACATCTGTGTTACACATCCAAGGCAAACAGGAAGGCAGGACAATGCAATGACACAATTCTTTCCCAACAGGAAGTGTGGGCCAGCTGGTCTAGTTGGTTGGAAAATTGGTTTTTGAGAAAAGGGATAAAGGAGGGAGTGAAAGAAGAAAGGAAGGAAGTGGTGCCATAGTGGAGGGCTCCGGAAATTATTTTTGACCACCTGGGGATCTTTAACTGCCATAAGGGAAGGGATAAAGGAGGGAGTGAAAGAAGAAAGGAAGAATAGGTGCCATAGTGGAGGGCTCCGGAATAATTTCAACCACCTGGGGATCTTTAACGTGCACTGACATCGCACAGCACACGGGTGCCTTAGCGTTTTTCCTCCATAAAAACGCAGCCGCCGCGGTCGGGTTCGAACCCGGGAACTCCGGATCAGTAGTCGAGCGCCCTAACCACTCAGCCACCACGGCAGGGAGGCTAGTTGGTTAAAATTCATTTTTGCAAAAAGGTGAACCTGCTACCTTGTACCCTGTACCCCATCTTATGGCTCCACCTATCATGATTTGGATGTGTCATGACTGGACAGTCCAATTTTGTAGTTTCTTTCTTTGCATTTATTTCATTTTTTTTTGCCATTTGCATACTACAATTCTCGCCAAACGACTTTTAAACCCTTGAATTTTTCCTCTGAAAAAGAATTAAACAAATGAAAGAAAGAGAACCTGAGTCACTTGGGCTAGTCTGATACATAAAGAAAACAAACAATCAAAGTGCTCAAAAAAGAAAAAAATAAAGGAAGAAAAACAAACGTGACCTTACTTGCCACCTTGCAGACAAGATGATTAGTGCAGTGCTCATCTAACTAAAGAGAATTATTACAACTGTGCATATCCACAATAAGTGGACCACTGAGGATAAGTTGTTGTGGCACAGTTATCTCCTTCTGCAAACAAGAGATAACTTAAATAAAGAATTTAGTCCCACACAATTAGTACGAAATTACAGGCTGTAGCGGCATAATGCCAAAGCATGATTTGATGGGCATCCAAGTGTTTTGGGTGCTAAAGTCACCCTTCAAGTTTCGTTTACATTTCCATCAGTGGGAGAAACATCCTTGGAACTTCTGGTTTACAGCTGCATGTAAGAAAAATAGACTCCGTCCACTTCAAACGAATTAGTATCCCAACAGAAGCTGCTGCTGATGCTTTCACAATTTCTTATGGTGCAAGAAAACAGCTAAACGCATCTACTTCGCCACAGTCTCCACTCTGAAATTCAGCGAGCATCTCTCCAGGCAGAACAGTGCCGATTAGACTCCTATAAATTAATTTTTAAATGTCAAAGCTACACGTGGACTGCATTGTGAACACTCAAGGGCCTTAACTGTCTCAGTACATGGGCTTGTTTGTATTTAGTCGCCACTGACAAGTGGTCATCAAAGAAGAGAGAGACACCATGATATTGTGCTAAACAGCAAAGCACTCAGCACGAGATCACGGTGCTTTGCAGAGCCACAGAACCGACACAGCAGGTGTACTTCAATGACTGAACGAGGAAACAAAAAGCGTAGTCCACAATGCAGTAGTACTATGAAGAGTGGCACGCACCTTCTGCCGCAGGAAGGCGTTACACTCCTGCTCAACGTTGTAGCTGATGATGCGAGACACCTCTTCCTGCCAGACGCGCAACCCGTAGATGCTCACGTAGTCCTGGATGTACTCAAACGACCGGTGGTAGCCGTCCATCACTTTGCCCAGGGCGGTCAGCTTGGGAACCAGCTCACTGGGCTGCGGTGATAACGAGATCAACATGACGCTCAAGCCAAACGACAAGGGCGACTGTTCCTCATAAAAAAACTTAGTTTCTCGGTCATGAAGAGACAAACACATCACAACTGACTAGCGCGGTCTCGAATGGAACATTTCTGAGAAATAGCAATGATGTAAAAGTTAAGGCAAGTAATCCCAAAAGGGGTAGCGGTAGCCTAACGAACGATAGGGGCAAAAGTGCCTCCCTGCTGAAACCACAAGAAACCAGGCAATAAAGAAGAATGCACAGTTCTACGCTATGCCACCATGCAACAAGAGTTGCTCTCTTTCCATTCTTTCAGACAGAGGCGCAGTACCCTCTCAGCGGTGCTCTCTCATGTTTAACCAACTACTACCACAATATTGAAGCAGAACCTCGTTAATATATTCAAGAAGAACTCTAGTTTGGGCTAGTTGGTTCATGATTCACAAAAAAAACGGCGCGAAATACGGGGACAAAAGAGAAAAAAACACGACAGGACCAGTGGCAACTTACAATTGAATTTTATTTCGCGTAAAACCTGCCTTTTTGTAAGCCAACATGCTGTAACAAGCGTGCAATCACGCATTCGCAAAGTCACGAAGCCAACACACGCCGTACAACAGATCACTGAAAGAGATCTAATACATGAAGCCCGATAAGTAACCATGTAACACATTTTATCATGACCGTCGGGAAGAAAAACCCAAACGACATGAAGAAAAATATATGAAACAGCTCTACACAAGTATGAAAATCAAACGATCATGACCACGCAAACCCTCATGCGGTTGTATAGTTTTCGGTTCCGTCGTCTGGGTTTTTCTTCCAGACGGTCATGATAAAATGTGTTACGTGGTTACTTATTGTGCTTCATAATTTAGATCTATTTCAGTGATCTGTTGTACAGCGTGTGTTGGCTACGTGACTTTGTGAATGCGTGATTGCGCGGTTGTTATGACATGTTGGCTTACAAAAAGGCAGGTTTTACGCGAAATAAAATTCAGTTGTAAGTTGGCGCTGGTCCTGTCGTGTTTGTTTCTCTTTTGTCCCCATATTTCGCGCCACTTTCTTTGTGACTCGTTTATATGTTTTCTAAAAAGAGGAAAAGCGTACTGCCTGGAAAAACATATAAACCAAATCACCAAAATTTAGAAAAATGCACCTCAAACAAGCTTAAGGTTGATTGATGCATTCACCTATGATAAAGATCAGTCAGCGCTTGTTGGCGCAAGATGTGAAGAGCTTTTTTGATGCTTGTCGAGTTCTACCCCCATTTGCGCTGTCCTCAGCGCAAAAGAAACTTCACAACAAGGCCTGGTAGCAATAAGTAGCCGGGATTTCTTTGCTGTCACCATCACCGTTTTCGGATGCTTAGTTCCATCGCACTTCTTTATTGTTGAGAAGCCACCTTGGAAGCTGTCTGCCACTGCACCGCTGCCATCTTTTTAATGCTTAGCCTCATTGCTAAGATGTATCACAAAGAATCTGCCCTGATGGGTGACTACCATTGGGCTTGGCCCAGTTATATACCATATTAGTTGCTCACATAAAGCATGTTAGTTGGTCACTACGTGTGTCACACCACCTGAATTTGGTGCAAGTATGAAAGTACTGTATACAACACTTTTGACATCACAAAGTTTTCGTGCATCGCATGCATGTACGAGAGGTCTCCTTGACTGGAAGATGAAAATGACAACCCCAGCCAAGACAGACCACGGCTTGCATGCACCCTTTTATGCGCAAATGTTGTCGCTGGGCTTCAATCAACAGAGCAGAACCGGAGCAGGAAACGTACTGCGGTGCCACCCGTCAAGTACATACGAAACCCGCAGTGGGTGTGCTTTACCACAGTCAGTAGTGTAGCGCGGCGAGACGAGCTGCCTGTCAGCAGCACGGGCACTGTTTGATGGTGGGGGTCAAGATATATTAGTTTCTTTTTCTCAATTATTTTTGGACAGAAAAGTCCACAATGCTCACTTCGACCTTTTTTTTTCTTTTCCCTCGATATGTTGCCAAGCAGTCTCTCTTAAATGACATCATCTTCACCAGGTGCCCGCTCGCAGCCACCTGGTGGTTCGCATGTCTGTATCATCCACCGTGGACTGAGAAATTGTTCGCATCATACCATACTATAACGTATTGTATATAACACACTCTGACAGGGTCATTGGTACCGTAATGGTACCATGAGATTTTGCTGCATTTACAAGGTGCCACTCACCATGAGTGTTCAAGAATCTAACTTTATCTGCACTGCTGAAACATAAGAATCTCGACTTAATGAATATCGAAATTTAACAAATTTTTCAGCTGCATGTAAGACTTTATTCACAGGTGCTGTATCCACAGGTGCAGGCATGTGAAAAATCATCATGAACATCTCTGTGGGTACCATATGAACTTTCTAAAGCTTCCAATAGACTTTCTTTAGACATATCATTTCACTGTCTAAAGCAGTGAACAGTCGCTGCGAGGGGGTACTCACCCTGGCCTTGGGGTTGAACACGAGGCCACCGTGCAGGGCACGCATGACCTGGTTGACCAGCTCCCGGCGGATGCCGTCCTCGAGGAGCTGCTTCGGGTCGATCTGGACAATGCCGACCAGTGTCTTCTTCATCATCAATATGCCCTCAGTGAACACCGAGATGGAGTGCGTCAACTTGGCAACCTAGAAGGGGCAACAAACGAAAGACAAGGAAGGGTTGGAAGCAGGACTGCAACAAATTTAAAGCTCTAACTGATGCTGGAGCAAAAAATAGAGAATCAATTCTCAAAGATGTGGTATGGCGGTATGTGGAGCTTAATGTCCAAAAGCCGCGTGTGGTCTATGAAAGCTGTTGAAGTGAAGGCTTTGGTGTCATTTCAACCACCTGGGTTTCTTTAACAGGCAATAACATCCCACAGCAGAACAGGCATCCACTGTATTTCACTACCGTCAAAGTCGGGCCATTCCAGCTGGGATTCAATACTATGACCTCAGGATCAGCAGCTGAATGCCATAGCCACATAGCCATTAAGCAAGTTTCAATGTACAAAGAAAAGAAAAAAGAAAGACAACCTAAAAACAAAAACCCACAAGTAAAAAAATACTCTCCAATGGTTGCACGTGCGCAATCAACGTTCTGTGGCAGTAGTTTTCGGTGGTGGGTTTGCTGTTTTATTTTACTTTATCGACTTTCGAGATTTCATGACGTGAGTCATGGTATGACCAGGCGCAAGCACTCGCACTGTGTCATGCGTGCATGGCGCAAGCACTAGTTCACATCGCTTCACACAGAGAACACCAAGGATCTGTGACACATGGCACTCCCCCCTCCTCCTGGTACTCCCCTCTCCTTCTGGCACTCCGTGTCACGCCGCCAATGATGCCGGAGAACCTGAAAACCTGCCCTTAACTCTTGTCGCAGTAAAAAGTCAGGTGCAGGTGTCCTTCTCATTGGCAGAGTCATGTGGAATGGAGAGAATTTTAAACTTCTCCGACAAGATAGGAGGAAGTTGCTCATGGATAAAATCGAATACCTCTCAAGTGAACCCTCGTTGAAGTAAGTTCTGCATGCCATGCACTTGAAGCAAGTCACCTCATAGCGCTGGTCAAGCTGAGCATAGGTCTTGAGCTGGTCCTTCATGAGACGTGTCGGCACTTCCTTGATGGCCGTCGTCTGCAGCTCGACGATGCGTGCCAGCACGCCAAACATTGTCTCGGGAATGATGTGCAGCACCTTGCGCACATAGTTGACCAGCTCAGTGGAGTAGTACTGCGACACCGACACCAGGTCTGGGCTGTTAGCCTGGTTGATGCGCAGCAGCGGTAGGTCCAGGGCTGTGGCCAGCTGTGGAGGGAACAGGCACAGAGATTTTGTACATCCGCAAGCGTGGCTCAATTGGCGTTTCACTGAAATTTTAATCCCGGACGTGGCCAAATTAAGTAGTAACACCCAAGTTAAAGCAGAGAGGTGGATTAGTTGGTGACTTCATTTAAGAAATGTTGCAGCACTTTAAAGGACAGCACCCTGATGAGCCAGATGACAATCATGGCTCTTTAGGGTGCAGCTTGTTTTTTCTATAGTAATGGAATACTGAAGCAAAGAAATATTAAAAGCCAGTAAAGCCGAAGATATAAAAAAGTAAAGAATTAGATAAAGTTCAGTCAGTTCATCTTCTGTGTACTTTTTTTCATGCTGGTGCTATGTCTCATGAGCAGTAACACACGTGACCCTGCTCTTTGAAACACATGATGTCTGCAATGCTCTGTAAGCTATGCGGGTGTTACATTTGTATATCACTACTACTGTGCTCTGCATTCACAAGTGGAGATGCAGTGATGAAAGCCTAGTAGAGTGTAAAAGAAGAGCGAAATTGTGCAACATACGTACTAAAGGACCACAGACATCTAATTTTAGTTTCAAGTTTTCGTCTTTCAAATGATGCATTAGACATCAGAATACATGGTTCACCATGTGATATTCATCTATGATCGCTGAATAATTTCTAATTGAATTTAATCTCTAATGCTGTTTCGGTTTTGGGAAAAAGAAATTCACTGCTACAGCTTTTGTTGTAATTACAGTGCTTGAGGTAGGCTGGCCTACGTGTTGTCGTGCATTGAAACTAAACACCAGCGATTATATTGCAGTTTTTATTGTGCGTCAGTCACGTGACCTAAACCCTCCCAGTGCATCACAGCCATTGTTAGGTTGATAAAACCGAAACCGAAAAAGCATCAAGAAGAAATCCGCAAATAAACAATTCAGTGGTCATAGGCGAACCATGTGGTTTACCATGTAACTAAAACTAGGCATAGTAACCAGCTTTATTGAGACTGAGAAATCCTCAACTGCTGCTTATATTAAGCAAGCCGAGTTCTGATTTTGCATTCTTTGCTTTGAGCAGCTGATGAACAATACCCTATGCACAAATGAAACCAGTGCAAATAGATGCTCCAGATGCTGAATAAAATATACTCCCTGTTTAGACAACTCGTCTTCGTCCTCATCTTTTGCGCTACCTACACCATGCATCAGCACAAAATGATGAAGCAGCACGGAAGAGTATTCGGAACACCTGAAATTCTCCACCTTATACATGATGCATTACAGCCGGGGAGTTTCATGAATTTGTAGAATTCGGAAATTCGTATCAGCTATGTTCGTATCATCGAGATTCTACTGGAAATACAGTTTCGATGTTAGCTGTCAGCATGCACATGCTCAAATTCATCTTATGCCTCTTCAATGAATGCATAATTGCAGTTTCCCCTTAGCAAGCAACTGTCTTGAAATCAGCCCATTTTCAGCTGTTACACTTGGCCATCACACCAACACATATGCAGTGGCACTAAAATGCATTACGGGGGCACATGGCTTTCAGCAAACATTTATTATTAATGTATCTACATGAAATTTTTTTGAGCATATTAGAAAAAATTTTGTCACTACTCACATAATTTCAGTGTTACCTATACCTTCAGAAAATTGCTTTCTAATGTGTATTTCCCCTCTCAGTCTTGTGAAAAAAGCTGCAGAGTTAAGAAAATGTGGTCGAAAGCTGGCTCAACGTTCACTGCATTCCTACTGGCGTGCTAAAGGTCAGGACATTCTTAGAAATTTTTCTCTGCCAAGCACAAATTCTGATTTTGAATTTTTTGCGTAGCAGTGTCCGTTGACATATATAGAGTGAGAAGACAATTTCATACAGTATTGTGCGTTTTTATCGCTGACACATTCAAAAATTTCCCCGCCTCAACTGCTGGCTCATTTGCGGTGAAACTGCACACAGAGCTTGCGCATTATGGTAACTTTTGTATCGTAGGAAGTTTGACAACGGTACTTACTTAGTTGAGCCGTGCATGATGCGAAAACATAATCGTCTACGTAGAGATCGGCAACCAAAACCCGCAGACGACGCTTTTTCGCTGAAGGGCGGCAGTGGCGCCATCTGTTTGTGGTAGCGCAAAGCGTCACGACAAGGCCGTCGAGGAGAGCGTTGCAAGGAGCGCGGGCCGTTTGAATATGCCGTTCCTGTCGTTTCGTATGCTTCTACTGAAGCGCTTACAACATTTTCGACTAATTTTCAACTAATTAAGCGGAAAAATATCAGAACAAATGATTTATAGAGGCTTTACCTTTTAAAGAATATTGTTTGCAATGCTCGCCTCGGCGGCCTTATCGTGACGGTTTCCACTGCCCAAAACAGATGGCGCCACTGCCGCCTTTCAGCGAAAAAGCATTGTCTGCGGGTTTTGGTTGCCGATCTCTACGTAGACGATTACGTTTTCGCATCATGCACGGCTCAACTAAGTAAGTACCATTGTCAAACTTGCTACGATACAAAAGTTACCATAATACGCAAGCTCTGTGTGCAGTTTCACCGCAAACGAGCCAGCGGTTGAGGCGGGGAAATTTTTGAAAGTGTCAGCGATAAAAACGCACAATACTGTACAAGAAATATAAAACTCAAACTGTCAGAATGTCTTGACCTGTGCTATGGTCCTAGGAATGGAACAAAACAAACGAGGTTAAAACAGCCAAACAGTCTAGAAGAAATCTTCGCAAAGCAAGTACGTAGGCAGAAAACTTTAGGACAGAAAAAACGCCCATAGTTCGACCACTTCCCCGGAAAGTACAGCTACCATGGTTCACAAAACACTATTTTTATAGCACTTCCTGGTCGATATCAGTGATGAAATTTCGGGACAGCACAAAAAAACGAGGCATACAAGCAGATATAACAATTAGCGAAAAATCAATTCTTTTGGCAATTTTTGGGAGGATTTAAAAGCTGTGTCCCCCCTTATCTGCAGTTCATCAAGTGTGGGCCGACAGTTGTAAGACTACCGATTAGAAGTGATCACTTGTGGAAACACTGAACTGCAAACCATAGTTTGCAAGGACATTAAAACACTCTTTTCATAAGAGACAAGACTCAAGTGCAAACAGCGGCACACCTTGAGGAATGTTGCTCGGAGTTTGATGACCATGGATGGGTCACTCTTGATTCCCTTCTGCATGAACGGCGTGTAGCTGGAATTTGCAACCCAAGATAGTCAGGATTTTGTCTCAGCTTCTAGGCATCCCTTGAAACAAGTTGGCAATAGTTTCTGGGTCATGAGTATTACTTCAGCATTATAACAGGTGCAGCAAACAATTCTAAGAGCATGTGTCCTTAGCCAATCTCAGTGTCGATACTGAAAACGAAGATACTCACATATTTCATATTAACTGATTCGATCCTACATTGTACCTTGCTTACAGCATGACTACAGCACAACACCGCACAAATCGCCAAGTCCACAATGTTCCTTTTCACTGCTGGTAATATACCTGAATGTTCATTCGTCGTTACTTAATGCACATTCACGTTAAACTGTCACAATAACAAGTAAGTCAGCAGGAAAGTATGACAATATGCATAAACAGCAGCCAGCCAAGCCATGCTGATTTGATATTGATGAATTTCGCTAGCTAGTAACAGTCACCACAACAAAGTTTAGATACACTATCATAAAAAAAACCGGGGGTGGCCAAGGGGTGCAGGGTGCTTAGGATCACATGGTGCTGAAATCTGTCTTAGCTCAGTTATTGCCACCTACAGTAGTAATCAGCAGAGGTGTTCACCCACATCTAATGATCCCAGAGCACCACATAACTGTTTCTTTCAGCAAGCAGAGAGCGAGAACATTTCTAAAATTCCTGGTAAAAATTTGACATTGCAACGATCTCAAGAAATAAGATGTGCAAGCTGATGAAAAGAGGGACTGCAATGCGCAAAACACCTGTCGATGATCTCCCAGGCATAGGAGAGGTCGGCAATGACTTCGAGCGTGACAAGCACTTCCTCCTTGACATTGATGATGCGCAGCATACTGTGCAGGTACTGCCGTGTCTCCGTCAGGAACTGCTTCACCTGCAGATTGCTCTCCAGCTGGTGGAACTGCTCAACCTGCGTTGAATGAAGACATTCCATTGCACAACCAAGCTATAAAAAAAGATGGGAAAGCCTAGCTGACGAACAAGAACGCATGCTCTTGGCGGTCAAGTAACAGTGATAACCGATTCAGCCAGCCCTCCAATGTGAATAACTGCTACACAGACTGCAAGAGAAATCCAACAATGCCACAGGAAGTGGTTAATTCGTGTGCGTTTCGGCAGGTTTCATGAAAGCCTCTTGTCATTGCTATGTGGAGTAGCAGGGGATGCCGCAGGGTTGCATTTAGGAAGCCAGGACACTGGCAGCCAGTACCTCTTCCAAGGCCTGTATGAGCTGGACGATCTTGCGGCCAGTCCCTGTCGTGTCCTCATAGCTGAGGGAGTCAATCTGTTTGCTCATCTCCGAAAACCACGCCTGCAGGTTGGCTGCGAATTGCAAAATCCAATCTCACCAGATTGTCTCACACTACTGAAAGCATAACAGAGCAGCAACTTATCACAGCAAGCTATGCCACGTGTACTGAATCCTTATGTATTGCTAACCTTTGCATCATTTGGATTTCCACATTAGTCTGCAAATTCTAAACGTGAATGCTTTTTTCTGTGTAACCCCGTTACTGGCATCCGTGATGACAAAAGTTTCCAGTTGTGTGTTGAAATTCTTTTATAATGCAAGAGCCAATTGGGCTAGAATAATCATACTGCCCTGTTCTGTCTACACATGAATGACTGACTTTCAGACCACTTAACACTGCAAACATGCCACTGATAACAAGATACCGCAGAACAGCAATAAACTAAAATTAAAACAAAAAGAGTGAATAGAAGAAGAATGATCAGACATTGGCTGCCAATAAAGCAAGGTTTGGTTTATGGGGATTTAACGTCCCAAGGCGACTCAGGCTGTGAGGGGCGCCGTGGAGTGAAGGTCTCCAGGAATTTCGACCACCTGGGGCTCTTTAACATGCACTGACTTCGCACAGCACACGGGCCTCTAAATTTCCGCGCGGCCGGGATTGAACCCGTGTCTTTCGGGTCAGCAGCCGAGTGCCATAACCACTGAGCCACCGTTGCGGGCAATAATAAAGCTTAGTCTCGGAAGACAGATGGTCACTAAAAATGTGGCGACAAAACAAATCATGGTGGCCAAGCAAACCAAAAATAGAGAACAGAGTGCCTTAGTTCAGGCCACAAGAATTACGCCGGGTCACAACCTTAATTTTTTTGCCATGCAATAACAGTTTGATGACCTCAGTTAACAAGCCAACCAGTTTCTGTGAACCAAAATCCCTTTGGCTGCTGGCTGAGCCTTACCCAAATGTTGCACTGTCCATTCTTTTGCACTTGCTTCAGTCATGCTGTTTTCTAAGCAGTAGAAAATGTGCCTCAAAATCTGTGCAACCAGACAGCCCAACCACTAGTGTTTTGTCCACCCTTATCCAAACCAGCTCAGGTTCCCAAAAAGGTTCTCGGAGAACAGTAGGCAGAAAACCGAATTTCCTTGCTGCCTGAAGGTCTGGCCTGATGTTGAGCATGCAGGGCACACGCTTCACTAATGGACTGCATCCTCAGACTTCCAAGCAATCAAGCTACTCCATGGCTTCTATGTTCTGAAACTTCTGTGGGCAGCTGTACACTTACATTTTGTTCACGCTGATATGTCAAACGCTCACGCAACGAGCACCACCAACATGATGAACAGATCTCATCAAGAAACAAATTGCAAGGCCCACCATTCTTCTCAACGCGAGTCAGCGGCTTGGTGCCTGAGTAGACCTCGGACAACTCCTGCAGGTGCTCCGTGCTCTCCTTCTTGAGGGTGTTCCACTTCTCGTGTTTCACGGACAGCAAGTGCTGGAACAGCTGCACAAAGCAGTCACACGACACCTCATCTGGGGATAGTGAGTGGATATGATGCAACCCACAGGTCATAAATGCCTCTGCATTTCGGGGCAAGAGGAAATGTACTAGTTCGATGCAATGATGTACATACTACACATACCGAATAGTTCAAAATGAATTGCGGCAGCCTTTCCACTATTATATACTAGCGTTTTTCAATTTCTGGAATGCTAATTCTTGTATCGAAGCTAACACTGAAAGCCGTTATATAAATACAAATGACTGCCTGGCCTACAAATCACCGAGCTTGAGAGAGGCAAACAGCATTAATCAGGGATTTAAATTTTAACCATATTACATTGTAAGTAGTACAACAGACAAGTCACACTGTGAGCAAAACTGGCACTGAAAGACTTGACAGTATTCAGATGGATTACACAACACAGCTCAAAAGCATTCAAGCAGTATTCTCATATCTACTCAGCCCAAAATATTAATGAACAAAGACGCACTATGGGGGACAAAACTCTCCAGGGCATACGAGAAGTGATTATGACGCATAAGTACTATGCCTAGCAAGGATCACACCATTTGGCTCTCAGACAATAGAATACATGATGCAGACTTTCACCTACACAACAGTGAAGTTTCCCATGCCATGCATGTTTGCCGCATCTGCGTTTGTGAAAAGAATGCCCATTGAACTTTTTTTGTCGGCCCTTCACTTAGCGGCTGAAGAAGGAGGCGAGTCAGCAGGACTCCACAGCCAGAGCCACCAGGGCATGAGTAAAAGGTGTTTTCCAACCTTGTTGCTCCAATCATTTTGAAATTGCTGCCAGTTGCGCTGATCAGAATCAGTAGACAGGTGCCTGCCATTTTTATGTTCCCACCATCAGTAGATGAGGTGCAGATGGCAGCAACGTATCAAGGTGAACTTACACAATGCATATCACACATGCCTATACTACCACCATTAGGTTCCACATCAAGATCCAGCTTTGAAATGACAGTTAAATGCAAAAGGTCATTGTACACATTCCTTTTAACTGTATTATTTTTCAGCACAATGCCACAACCATTGGTGCACTGAGGCAGATGGTGACTGCCACACAACTTGGGCCTCTGATACAGACCTCCTTGAGTTTCAGCTCAAACTGGGCGGCGTGCAGCAGCAGCTGGAACACAGTGAGCGGCTGGTACTTGCTGTCCTGGTGCACCTGGTCCCTCAGCTGCCGACACCTCTTGTTCAACTCCCCGCCTGCAGTGAAGCCTGAAGCAGTGTTCCACAATGCAATAAGATGAGGGGTGAACACCAGCTCTGACTAACAACAGACTCTCTTGCAGTGAAGAAATTTTTGCTTTATCCTTTTCAGGTGCGTTGAGAAAGCAGTAAAACTTCATTATGCCAAAATGGAATTTGATTAATTTTCTATTGTTATACATCTGACTTTCATTATAAAGGTATAAACAAAAGCCCTTTTTGCAAAGAATATAGCCATGCTTTGGTGATGACCGATAAGAGGTGCAAGCAGAGAGCACAAACCCGAATAGTGCGAGCAAAGTGATCTGTTTCTAAAATATGCCTTCCCAACTGAATTAGCACAAAATTATGACTCTGTGACTGTATTCTAGGGCTTTCATCAGTGAAAGAAGAACTGCACCTCGCACATCATCCACTATGATGTTGCCAGGGCCTCTCACCCTGCGACAGGTTGACAGTGTGCAGCAGCATCCAGCGAAGGGTGACGTTGCACTCGCGCACCGTGTTGAGCAGCTTGGGCACATTGTCGAGCACAAATTCCTCCTCTAGTGCACCTTCCTTGAGCAGCTGCTGCAGCCTGGGAATGAGCTTGTTGATGCGGTTGTGGTACTTGAGGGCCTGGCCGGAAAGGCACAGTGACGAGACAAGGTTGAGGGGAGGAGTGAGAC
The DNA here is from genome assembly GCF_052857255.1 of Amblyomma americanum. Classification (NCBI taxonomy): domain Eukaryota; kingdom Metazoa; phylum Arthropoda; class Arachnida; order Ixodida; family Ixodidae; genus Amblyomma; species Amblyomma americanum. The sequence continues at coordinate 46,626,355 of NC_135506.1, forward strand.
GTCTTAAAAAGAGAGACAGACCAGTTTCACACCCACTGGCTATTAAGGAGGCCATGAAGCGCAAGAGGTTTATTAAGTGACATGACATATTATTGACAACTGCCGCGCGACCCAGCTCATGAGACTGATGATAAAGGATCATGTGACCTTGCAATGTGATTGGTGTCATTTCATGCAAAAGACCACTAAATCCTGCCTGGCTAAACAGCTGACTGCAAAAAAAGAAAGTGAGGCCTTGCACAACATGACTTTCAATGCTGCTGTGTACAAGCATCAAAAATAAAATTCCGCAGCAATCAAGGTGAATAGCCGCTGTGCTTTCCAATGGCTCCTGACCATTCTGTGTTAAGCTTGAATAGTGAGTTGTCCTCGCTCTCCTGTAAAGTCATGACAAAATGCGAGCCTCACCAGACTGTGGCTCACTGTGCCTTTGTTGCACACGCATTAGGAAAAGCCACGCTGAGCATATGGCATTATCTGATTAGCATCACTTCCAAGGAATTCATAGCACGCTTCCTAAAAAGCTATTTTTCTCCTTACTAATATGCTGCCTACTGTACGGCCTGTTTCTTGCCCAACTTCAAAAGCTTGAGCCTCAAAAGTGTGAAACAAGTTTGTGCAAAACCTGATTTCAGACTTGTGGGAAAAAAAAAAACGCGACTACAAACAGGACAAAGACGAGAACTGCACAGGACGAGTGGTACCTGCTACCGCTTGTCCTGTGCAGTTCTCGTCTTTGCCCTGTTTGAAGTTGCAGTTTTTTCCCCACAGGTATGTCGAACCAACTGGTCTAAAACCTACATTTGTTGAACCGATTTTAGATGTTCCTTGATTTTACGAGAAAATTTCCACAAACGCGAGCTAGTGAGAAGTTACTTTTTAATGAACTTCATTGTTCATAGTAAACTTGAGGCATCCCACATTTTCAGAAAAATAACCAGAGGAAAGGTGCAATAAAAAATACTATACGGGTGTGATGGGGGTCCCACAAACTTCACCACTCTGACGCAAAGGCAAAGGAAATCCTTAAGAGCATGAACACCATGCAGGTCATCATTATTACTGGCATACACGGTGATGGATGCAACTAATAGACGGTTCGGTGACTTTCACAAGGAAAGCAACAGGCACCGAGTGCCCCTGTAACTGAGAGTAACGCATAGCACCACTTCTCGGAAACAATATTGCAAAAGGGGGGAAAAAAAAAAGTAGTGCCATTCTGTAAAAAAAAAAAAAAAATATTTGCTGGGCACATCAATGACCTCTTCCATTTTACAAAAAATTTCACACTCCTTGCTGACTATGTGCTCCCTTTTCAGGTACAAGAACGAGCCAAAAAATACTTTTTTTTTTCCTTGACTCTGTGATTTCATCTAGCTAATAAAAAAAAAGTCTCAAACTTTATTTCATCTTGCAGGGGCAGTGGCAGCAGTGATAGCTGCACTGGCTCCAATGATGGAGCATGGTGTTCCTGAGATGGATGAATTTGGAGTTTTGCCACACAATCTCCTTTAATTTATTAAATTTCATTTCCTGAAAATCTGAAAAGTGCTGCCTCACAGCACTTCATCCTTAAAATCAAAACAAAATAAAAACAAGTAAAAACACTGGCTGCATCTCCACGTTGCATACCTGGTCCCGAACATTGGCAGTGTCCAGGGTGTTGAGCAGGGCCTGTCGAGCGGCCTTATACGGCTCCCAGGCATCCACCAAATTCACAGTCATGCCCATGTAGATGCTTATCACCTGCATGATAATTGGCAGGTTGCGCACACAGTTTATTACAAGACAGTCTACACTCTATCAACGTACATCAAAGATAATAGCGACAAGCATCAGTAGCACCAAAAATTCATATGAAAAGTAAAGATGAGGTGATTGCTAAATAAGCAAAAAAAGGCAACAGTCCCTGATACAGACAGAAGAACACAACGAACTACTAGCGGCTTTTAATTGTAATGAAGGAGTGAAGTGCAGCTTAGGAACAGTCCCCTGGAATTTAATTCAGCACAAACACTCAGAGTGAAAAATGGGGATGGAATAATTGCCACGCAGCTCCTATGCATACGAATGAGGAAGACAAGTGGCATTAAAGGTGCCGAAGAAGGTGTGAAGAATAGATCTGCAAGTAACTGCCTTAACCCAAATATGGGTTTCGCTGAGCTGTGTGTAGTGAGAAAAAAACCCCAGTCCTTCTCGTTTGAAAAGTTAAACTGAGACAAAGTGCAAGAGCAGTAACAAGGAAGCAACACTGCCTGTGCGGCACAGTGCACTGAATAATGAACAGAATACGGAGAGACTCACCCAGTTGTCGGGGAAGTACTTGTCGACAATCTCTCGCATCTTGGCCTGCTGGTTGTGCAAGATCTCGGGGGCAAAGTAAAGCACCACGTAGAGCATGGCTGCTTGCGTTGCCAGTGCCATGCTGCGGTGCTCGGGGAGCGGGTATGCCGCAATCTGTCACAGCAGGGAAGACGGAATCCGAAGTCGCTGTAGTTCAACTGGACAAACACACTGGCAGAGTTGTCAGCACTCTTCTTTCTCAGAGACCAGCACAACAAACGGCACTTGCAGACGAATGTCTCGTTGTGGTGTTCTGTGTGCAAATGCAGCTGCTGTTCTACTATTACCCATTTCACTGCCGTGCTCCGTAGTGTACCATTGCCATTAATTTTTAGTGCAAAAGCATTTAGGCTGTCGTCCCGCAAAAAATTTCCAGCTTCTCCACAATGAATTTATCTGATTGGTCAATTCCCTGGTTACGTCATAAGAGCCATGTGACCTCATGACCAATCAGAGAGCACGTGAAATATGAAATTTCCCAAGAAATTCCCAGATTGGCTGAGAGAGGTCACGTGACCTTGTGATGTCATCGCAACATGTCCAACATGGGAGGTGGCAACCTCCCATGTTGGTCATGTTCAATGCAGTTGCCACCTAACCACCGTGGTGCTGCACATGAGACTTACGGGAGCTCAGCAAGATCAACCTGCGTATCACAAGCCGCACCAGTGGCTGTGTTTGAAACAGCCACCTTCTGGGCAATGGCGCAACAATTAACTGCTCCATCACAGCGCCAGGAGTGTCATGAGGACTCCCAGCGGTCTATGAAAGCAAATGAGAGGGTCGTGACATCATCAACACCACATGACCACCAGTGGACCAATATCGTAGCGCACCGCCAAAGTTGCAAATCTGATGACCCCAAAAATTTGAGGTTGGCCCACCCCCCGGAAATTCCAAAGGACACTAAAATTTTGGAAATAGGCCCACCCCAGAAAATTAAGGTGGTTAAGAGGGGATTAGTGGATGGATTAAGGTGGATTAGTGGGTAAGATTAATATAATCCATATTGTCACCGAAAGCCGGCAGAAAGGGCAGAAGGGCACACCAGCACTAGCCAGGCAGACACACTCAGCGAACGAACGCACGAGCCGGGGGAAGACAAAGAAGACCAGCGGGTGCTGTCCCACCGCATGGCAGCACCAGTAAATGGCTAAAACTGTGGCAATATGAAAATCCAATGGAAGGTACTGGAACATTATAGAAGGCAATGATTCATGCATGCCATATAAGGGCAGTGGAACTGGTTCCAACTGGAGTTATAGCAGCAAAATCACAAGAACATTAGACACTCATTGTAGACACCGCAGCAGGCAACCTAAATGCTATTACATTTCCTTTGTTAAGAATGTGGTTAGGAAGGCCCCCAAGTGTTTTTCATGAGACATTTGTCACAGCCACTCACCTCTGTAATGTTCTGCACTACTATACAGTCCTGAACATAACCCCCTCTCCCAGCCTTTGATGTCTTTGTGTGCAAGTGTTTGCATCTAAGCGAACTGGAAAAGCAGAGTAAAGTGTAGAAACCTGGTTGTAGACGTCATCCGACCTGAGCCGACCCAGCACCATGCTGATATAGGTTTCGTTCAGGGTTACCCGTCGGAAATACTCTTCCGGGTAGTTGGCAGGGCGCTTGGCACCAGGCGCAGACGAGAACCCAGTGCTCCGCAGGAGCTTGCAGACGTCGTCAAAGTTGGACTCGTCACTTGACCTTTGTGCACTGCATTCATCAGTGAAATATGTAACAAACGCCAACGACGCAAGTCATGACCCACCGCCCACGTTCGAGTAACTTTCATCACGGTGAAAGCCATCAAAATTACGAAAGAGCCAACTGTGCTGAAGACGTCAGTTTACAATTTCTTGCATGTCATTGTCGCAATAACACTGATTACATGCATCAAAAATGCTAACAGCAAGCGGCAGGCTTCAAAGCTTTCGTCCTGATGTTATACACTCGACCCTCAACAGTTCAAACTCAAAGCGGACCAAAAATTTATTATAGTTATACAGAATTTGAACTAATCGGAACCTTTTTAGGGGACTAAATGGACACCAAATTTTTGTTTGCATATTTTTTTCTTTGTAATGTTACATAAGACATTATGATTTATGGGGGTTTAACGTCCCAAAGCGACTCAGGCTATGAGAGACGCCGTAGTGAAGGGCTCCGGAAAGTTCGACCACCTGGGGTTCTTTAACGTGCACTGACATCGCACAGTACACGGGCCTCTAGAATTTCGCCTCCATCGAAATTCCGACTGCAGTGGCCGGAATCGAACCCGCGCCTTTCGGGTCAACAGCTGAGCGCCATAACCCCTGAGCCACCGTGGCGGCCGCATACATAGCTGTATACATAGTCCTGCCTATGGTATTCCCCTATGACCATTAAATTTATAACTGAATTTCTTTTCTGATGCTGTTTCAGTTACAGTTTCATCAAACGAATGATGGCTATAACACCAAACGTGGGTTTAGGCCACATGCCGAATATAGAAAATCTGCAATGCATTTACTGATATGTCGCTTTAATTCATTACAACACCTAAGCCAGCCTGCCTCAAGAGCTGGAATGAGAACAAATGTTGTATCAGCAATTACACTGCAGCTTTTTTAACCTTCATACGACCTAAACCCACTTTTGACGTCACAGCCATAGTAAGTTGTTGAAACTGAAACAGCATGATGCAATAAATTCATTTATAAATTGCTTGGCAGTCACAGGCAATTACCACATGGTGATACATGCATACTGACGTCTCATGCATATTACAAAAAAAAAATATGCGACTAAAATTAGGTATCTACACTCCTTTAATAAACCTGACGTTAACGTGACCAGAACGCCAGTTGGAATAAACCTGCCATTAAAATTAAGCGAGTTTGAATTAATGACAGTCCACTCTACAGGCAAAGTGTCCTACATCCCTTTCAAGTACAGGATGCATAATAAAAGGAATTTTAAATAAACAGCCCAGAGCTGCAGACATTTCACAGATTCATCCCTAAGAGACATGTCACATGATCCCAGCTAACCTGTAGCGGTAATAGGCAACCAGCATGCGTTCTCGAACAATGCCTTCAATCTTCTGGTCCACGACGAGAAGTATGACGCCACACAGGAAGAGGGCCTCACACTGCGATGATAAAAGCATAACCACAGCATTTGATATGTTACCCTGCAACAAACCACAGGGCAATCAAGCAGTCCAGTCATTGCACACCTGATATAAACTCTCCCCCATAAAAAAAAAGCAATAAAATTTTCATTTCATTTTCGTGTATTAAAACGGCTGAAATCTCGCAAATGATCGGTTTGCACTCCGCCTGCTTTTAGGCATCAAGTACCAAACTGGCATATAATACTGAAAGGAAACTGCGTGAAAGGATGTATGCATTATCTCATATCTGAGCGCATCCCAACTACAATGCCCCATGATCTCTGTAAGTGGTTGGTTTGGTTTACAGAGGTTTATTGTCCCAAAGCGACTCAGGCTATGAGGGACGCCGTAGTGAAGGGCTCCGAAAATTTCGACCACCTAGGGTTCTTTAACATGCACTGACATCGCATGGTACATGGGCCTCTAGAATTTCGCCTCCATCGAAATTCGACCCCCGCGGCCGGGATCGAACCCGCGTCTTTCAGGCCAGCAGCCGAGCGCCCTAACCACTGAGCCACCCAGGCGGCTTTATCTTAGTAAGTATCCTCCATCATAGCTTGAGAGTTCATTATCTGGTTAAAAAAAAATGGAGAAGCATGGTTAAATCTGCATCAGCACGGTAGTATTTGCAAGAGCTGTTCTGTTTCACACACACAGAGACCACAAAAGTAAAAACGGTGAAAAAGCTAATTCAATCTGGTATCACTTGCACTAAGTATATTAATCTTTAACAGAACCATACTGTATACTGGCGCACAAAAAATGCATGCCGAAATGCAATTAATAAGGGTTAATAAGAACAGAAACTTGGGCTAGTTGGTGTAGATTCATACTTGACAGCGCAAAAAAACGAGGACAAAAGCGAACGAGGAGACACAACACAAGCGCAGTGTGTTGTGTCTTGTGTTGTGTCTCCTCGTTCGCTTTTGTCCTCGTTTTTTTGCGCTGTCAAGTATTAATAAGGGTTCTCTCTATGCATTCATGAATCAAATCTGGGAATGTAGTGAAGCTGTTTGTGTAGTTGCTTTCATACTTATGGTTTAAGGCACATATGTTCAAATAACTGCTGCTCAAAGTCATGCAAAAATGTGAGTAAAAATATACAAAGAAGAAATGCAGAGCTTGACGAAAAAAAAAATAAAGCACTGAAGCAAGCTGATTCAAATCAACAAAATGTTAATAGAAAGCCAGCATTTGTGCAAGCTTTTATGTTCCACAGTAGGTCATGCTGAGCATTAACTCACCATAAGCTGCTTGCCATCATCATTCACAAGCACGGACTCCAAGGACTGTTGGATGTAGATGCCTTCATCCAAGTCTTCGAGGAACCTGTACATTAGGGGAAGATTCCACATTACAGATTTCGACGCAACAAAAAATTCTTTGGTGGCAGAATATTCCGGTATTACAAATCTTCCAAGCTACAATAATGGTCAGTAAGGCATGTTGCCGGGCTAGTTGGTTTAGCATTTTTTTTTGAAGCTTGGAAAAAATCCACCTTGGCACAAATAACTTCACACAGACAAAAGAGACAAGGAGGTGGATTTTTTCCAAGCTTCAAAAAAAAAAAAACAATAATGGCATCTAATAAAATGACCTACCCACTAAAACCAGAGGAGTATATCTAAAAAAACATCATACAAGCAACGCACTTAATATACAGCAACTCTGAACACTTTAGTATACATTCTGGATCTGCGACACCTTGAGATGGTGAGGCAAAGTGGTCTCTGCGGCCAATTTTTTTTCTACGAAACCATCTCAAAAAGTTCCTCTTCTATTTGTAGAGTGGAGGTGCAGTGATTTATCGAGCTATATGCCCCCACTAACATTCATTCAATGAAAGCCAAGACTAGAATGAGGTGCAGAGGTTGAATGGGTATAACCGTAAGAATCAGCCAGTGAAAGTGAAATGGTGAAGTGAAACGTGTCCTGAAATAATATGGCTCACTAGGAAACATGCGCATACAGCTTCTAACCTCACATTAAGACCATGCTCTTGATGTGTATCACCATACACTTCATGTGGGGTCACATAGATGACCCTTCTAGTTAAAATCGGTCCTCGAGGAAGAATTTCTGAGATGCCAGGGCACAGTTACACATCAGAGATTTAGAAAGACATGTAAAACGCATAAGTCAAGCAGCCCGTACATTTGTTTCGTAACAAATACAGCTGTAAGTAATAATAACAACGCATGATGTGCATGCATTATCATATCACACTTGTTCTTCAAATAAAACGGCAAAGCGTGGTTCAAAGAGAAACCACTTCAGGCTCATTCACTTTGAACTATCTTGACAAAACTCACCGGTTTAGATCAATGGTGTACTTGTGGATACTCTCAAATGCAAGGTAGAATCTTGTCAGGATGTCAATGTAATTCTCCCGCAGCTCTTCGTCCCGGTCTTGCAGCTGCTGCAAGTGTGAAAAAAAAAAAATCCATCCATACAAGTCCAGAAAAAGAGGGCTTGAAATTGAAGCAGGCTGCATTTTCCAATAAAACATAACAGACCATGGTCTTATGACAATGCTGTTTTGTCACTAGCATTGTTTTTTACTTTAGCTAGCCGTTATGACTTGGCCCATGCTTAGTGACAAAAAGTGACAGTAACTGGTAAGTACAACATCGCAAAACAGTCATAATACTGCGGTGATCATCAATGTCAAAGGCCCTCATTAGTCTAGAAGCTTTCTGCGATGGCTGTAGCCTTCAGTGAGCCTTGGGTGAGTAGAAGGCAAATAATTTTTACTAGCAAGATCTGCAGTTACAAGGCATAACAATACAGAAAACAGGCAGAAAGAGATCACAAACAGGTATTTGTCACAGAACCGAAGTTTTCGCACTCCTACAAATATAAAGACGTGTTAATAATCAGCTCCCTCTCATTTGTTTGGAAAGCTTTTTTTATCTGTTTTGTAACCACCTCATGTCAAGTCAAATATGCACCCTAATTATGACAATAACTTGTAAACTGTTGGGTTTAACAAATTGAAGCGACACATTGGCTATGAGGGATGCTGTAGCACTGATGACGAAATAAACAACAAACTAAACGCTTCAAAGTCCTGCACCTCAATCCTTCTCTACACTATGACATTTAACTCAAGCAACCCTGTATGTCCTTAAAATTGTAGGCCAGCCCATTCTTACATCATTCGCTTCAATCTTGTTCTCAAACTGCTCGATGGCCTTGAAGTAGCTGTAGTCGAGGAGGATTTCGCCGTACTCGGACACATCCTTGCGGTTGTCCAGCTTGAAAATGGATGGCACCACATCCGACAGCCGCAGAAGCTCGGCGATGATGGCGTTGCCCCTTGAGACGAGGTTCAATATTGTCTGGCCACAAGCATTGTTCTCGGCCAGGAAATCCATGGCACCAGTCAGTCAGCTGCACATTCACACATACTGTCAGTAAACGACACGAACATCTCGCTGATGTGCTAATGACTAGAGAAGCTTTCTTTTTGGGAGGGAGCAACTTCAAGATTTGCCAGCTTTTTTCTCAGCTGGAAACAGGCGAGCAGAAAAGGTGGGTGCAGCTTTATTGCAAGCACGTCTGATGATGCCTTAGAGTGTAGTCCGTGTGCCAACATGCCACTAATGCTGTTCAGAAATGCTCTTAATTTATGTGGCAATCTTGAATGGCGCTGCGTACATAAGGTATCCCAATTACTTCAGGCAATTTGTTACATTTAGCGCGAGATAAGACAGGAGAAGCCCTGTTTGGCTCTCCGAGATGTGGCTCATTCTAGCTGTCTACTAGTTTCCTTAATGTGACCATGACTTTCCCAGTCATCCAAGCTCTGCAGCAGCGAAATTTCGGGAGCTCTTCTGTCTACAAGCCTTTCATTGCACCTTTTAACGTCGGTGCTTTCAAAGCTACAGTCGGCACGCAGTAACTGAACAAATACGTTAATGTGCGCTTTACAGCCTTCTACCGGTGGTAAGCAGCATGTAACAACGCACAACTGTGGTTAATATTAACTGAGGCAAACTTAACCGCGGTTAAGTCGGTCTATAAGTGAAACTACGCGCGCAACTTCGTAGATCGTTAGCATAACATCGGCCAATCTACGACACAACGGCTTGTATCATGCACTCGACACGCATCAGTCGCTGATGTTAAAAATTCATTTATCACACTTTCAGCATCACCGCGCGAAATGAGCGTGACGCTTTGTGAAAAGAGAGCTAAAACTCTCACCCGATGACGAGAAGCCAAAACACTCCGCCCCCTTCCGAACTTACCGCCACGCCACCGGCAAAGTTTTAGCGATTTAAGAGGGAAAGCTAAAGTAAGATGTCGCGACGCATACGGTGACGAGACTGCTTTGCACACAAAATTCCAGCGGCGAATTTTTATTCTGGTTTAGACGACGCCGTCAACGCCGTCGCTGAGCTCACACGCGGACCGCAACAGGCATCGGAGTGAACGCAAACTTGCCCCCTCATGCGAGGATCTCGGATGAATAAACCATGCTGCGAAAGTCGAAAGCCAAAAAATATGTTCTGATGGTAAATCAAAACTGCGCATGAATCAAGAATCAAATGCTCAGAACACACGCACCACTATGCGATCACATCCATTGCATTATATCCAGAGCTCTTGCTCTACTCTCGTCTATTCATTTATCCACTCTTTTACCATCACTGGCACAACCGATTCGTTTTTGTAAAATTGCATAGGTGACGCAGTCTTTCGTTCAAATTTAATCTATGAGACTGAAACGATTGAAACCGCATTACTGTGTTCGTATTCTTTAAAGATTTATTGTTTTTGACTATTAGATTAATGCACAATTCAGCAATTATTGAGACAATGAGGCTTAAAAACAGTTTTTCGAAATTAAACAAAGGTTCGGCAGCCGCGTTTCGATGGAGGCGAAGCGCTGAGACGTCAGTGTGCCATAGCTCTATACCGTGTGATAAATATAATTCGTTTTTTGGGTGGAGAGAGAGAGAGAGAGAGTAAACTTTATTGTTCCAATTGAGAGGTTTGGTTGCGTGCCCGGAGACTGCCGATGTCTTCCAGGCTGAGCGTGGTTGGCGCCCCTAGTCCAAGGCACCACTGTCCCTGGCCATCCGGCATGCGTGGCTCACTAGGTCCCTTTGGACCTTAAGCTGGCTGCTGGTTAGCCGGTCCTCCCATTGCTCCGCATTTAGGTCTTTATTATTTCGGAACGCTACATTGTGTGTATACATTCCCATGTGATATGATATAACGGGGGGGGGGGGGGGGGGGGTTGCCCCGCACCACGGACATGTATCCCTATACTGCTCTGGATACATCTTATGTAGGACATGAAGGTTGTAGAAGGTCCCTGTTTGGAGTCTGCTCCAGCATGTCGCCTCGTATTGTGTTAGCTGAGGGTGTGGCTGGGGGTATTTGCGCCTTCTGCCTTTAATGAGGTTGAGGATAGCTGCGTACGTGAGCTCCACCGTCATCCCCGGGCCGTCCGAGGCATTTGACGCACCAGCTCGGGTAGTGAGCTCGCGAGCTAGGTTGTCTGCCTTCAGATTGCCTTTGATTCCGGCGTGTCCTGGTACCCAGTAGATCCTATGTTGGATATTTTCATTGGTTCGCTTCGTTTTCAAGAGTATCTTTAGTGCTTTCTTATTGATTCTTCCTGCCATGTAGCGTATGCACGCTTCCTGGGAGTCAGTTAAGATTGTGAGAGATTTGTTGGTGCGATAGCCCTCGGCTGCCGCTAGGGCTACGGCTATCTCCTCTGCCTCAGCTATCGTTGCATCTCTCGTGGATGCACCGCTGATGAGGTCACCTTCCTTCATTGTTACAACCGAAACTGTTTTCTTGATGCTTTGGCTGCGATTCCATGGATACAGTGTGGCGTCAGTGTACACTACTCGATCTTGTGTGGCTATCTTCGTTTCTACATATTTAGCCCCTGTCTTCTTGCTGCGTGGAGGTTTGGATCCATATTCCTGGGTATGGGACTAACATGGAAGGTTCGACGTATTTCATCTGGGATGTTTTCCGACCTGTCCTCGATGTCCAAGGCTTCTTTATAGTTCAGCCTTCTTAAGAGGGCCCTTCCTGTTGTCGAGTTCCTTAGCCTTTGTATTTGCGACATGAATTGTGCCTTACTAAGCTCATCAAAAGTGTTGTGCAGCCCCAGTTCTGCCAGCTTGTCGTTTGACGTGTTTCTTGGTAAGTTCAGAGCTGTTTTGTAGGCTGCTTTGATTAGAACCTCCGTCTGATTTTCCTCGCTTTTGAGCATGTTGTGGTATGGTAGTGAGTAGATTATTCTGCTGATAACTAGGCTGTTCACTAGTTTCAGCGTGTCGCACTCCTGCATGCCGTATCTTCTGGATGATACTCTGGTTATCATGCGGCAAACTTGTTCTGTTGATTTTTTAAGGAGGTTTATCGTGTGGTTGCATTTGCCGTTGCTCTGTAGCCACATGCCTAAAATTCGAATAGTCTCCTTTTCCGGGATGGTGTTGTCCTCGAGCTTTATTTCTAGTCTTGCATCCGTTGGTTTCTTTCCTATCCTAAGGATTTCCGATTTTTCGGTTGAGCAGGTTAAACCCCTCGTTTTGGTGTATTGCTCGATGCAGGTTGCTGCCTCTTGCAGTTGCTGTTCCTTCTGCCCCAGTGATCCCTGGTTCGACCATATAGTTATATCGTCCGCATATATGGCGTGTCCTATGCCCGGGATGTTTTCAAGTTTCCTTGCCAGACCGATCATGCTTAGGTTAAAAAGGATTGGCGATATAACCGATCCCTGCGGTGAGCCTTTATTTGGTGTGTCTATGGTACCGCTTCTTATATCACCTAATCCTACTGTGGCCGTTCTTTCTGTCAGGAAAGATCTTACATAGTCGTGGATTCTCCTTCCGCAGTTGGTATTGTTGATGCCTTCCATTATATCCGCGTGGCTAACGTTGTCGAAGGCCCCTTTGATGTCAATTGCCATAATTATGTTTTCTCCTTGCTGCGGGGAATTGGCAATTACCTCATGTTTGAGTTGTAGCAGGATGTCTTGCGTTGACAGGTTTGCCCTGAACCCAAACATGCTATGGGGATACAACTCATTGTCCTCTAGGTAGTTTTGAATTCTTTTGGTTACAATTCTTTCATAGAGCTTGTCGAGACAAGATGTGAGTGAAATGGGCCTCAGGTTTTCTATGTGTAGTTTCTTTCCGGGTTTGGGGATCATTACAACCATAGAGTGCTTCCATTCCTTGGGCACCAGTCCTGCCTCCCATTGTTTGTTTAGGTAGGTAGTGAGCTGTTCGACTGCCTCGTCACCCAGGTTGCGGATTAGGGAATTCCTAATTTTGTCTTCTCCAGCTGCTGTGTTTCTTTTGATGAACCTAATTGCAGCGTAGACCGCATCTCTGGAGATCGGTTTGTCTAGCTCCGGGTTTTCTCTGCCTTTGTAGTTTTCTTGATAGAACCACATGTTCCCCGATTCCAGGAGCGATAAATGCAACCTTTGTGCTGCGAGAGGGACCCTTGAACACATAGTATGGGAATGCCCGTATAGTATGGGAATGCCCGTATTCTCCCGGGGGGACGCACAATATAGACAGTTGAGACACCTGGGAGTCCCTGCTGCGCAGCTCGGACTCTGAGCTCTAGCTCCTGCTCGTCCAACTGGCTGAAGAGACTGCTGGTACCCAAGGCCTCCCAGCCTGCATCTGAGGCGGCGGCACACGCCCCTTGACCTGCGTGTCGGTGGTGGGTAGATCGACTTATCCGTTGGAAAATAAAGTTTAATCTCTCTCTCTCTCTCTTTGGGGAACGGAAATGGCGCAGTACCTGCCTCATATATCGTTGGACACCTGAACCGCGCCGTAAGGGAAGGGATAGAAGAGTGAAAGAAGAAAGAGGTGCCGTAGTGGAGGGCTACGGAATAATTTCGACCACCTGGGGATATTTAACGTGCCCTGACATCGCAAAGCACACGAGAGCCTTTTAGCGTTTCGCCTCCTTAAAAACGCAGCCGCCGCGGTCGGGTTCGAACCCGGGAGCTCCGGATCAGTAGCCGAGCGCCCTAACCACTGAGCCACCGCGGCGGGTCTATGCCATGTGCTGCGGGATGTCAGTGCACGTTAAAGATCCCCAGATGGTCGAAATCATTTCGGAGCCCTCCACTACGGCACCTCTTCCTTCCTTCCTTAGTCCCTCCTTTACCCCTTCTCTTGCGGCCGGTTCAGGTCAACACCCTCTAGAGAATTTGAGAGTGTTGTTCAGGTGTCCGCCAATATGTGAGACAGATATTGCGCCATTTCCTTTCCCCAAAAACCAATTTTCCTATTTTTACATGTTGGTTTAGACACACATTTTTTTAATTCCGCCTAGTAGAACTAAAATTATTTTTTTTTCTGTTTTGGTAACTCGTCGCTGAAGCTTGCTCGGAGGCTCGTGCGAGTCTTTAAGCGATAAGGGTTCAACTTGTGGAAAATTTGTGACCTGAAACCGCGTATCTGCAGCGTACGCCTACTTCGTCTTTTCTTTTGGCACCCAAGTTGCTCTTTACATGCGTTTGCTGTTGCGTGTGCATGTATATGCTTTTGTAGCCCTTAGAATGTTTGCTTGAGGTGCATCAACTTTCAGACGGTATTATTTTTTCCTTGCTTCATTTTTCAGATTTCCAAGAGCTAAAGAAAAAAGTGGCCATCATTATATATACTGACGCCGTAGTGCTGTGTACATTGTGCATTAAGAGGTGCGTACATATTCGTCTGCTGTTTGTATTCATTTAAATGTAAAGAGCACGACTATATACCTGAAATGACTTCAGTTTGGCGCTGCTATTTGCTGTTATAGAGGCAGGATTGGGAGACTTTTTGAATTCATACAATTTGTATGTAAAATGCTAGGACGTTTCAAGTAAACAGGTAACTGCAGGACGGCCGAGCCAGCACACATTCACACGAATGGACAGGTGTATTACACCACCTGTAACATAAGTATGTGCCTTAAATTTGACACACATGTTCGCTTAGGCGCCTGAAGGCTGCACGAAAAAGGAGGAATAAATTTATTGCACCAGAGCCGAGAGTAGTAGTAGTAGTAGTAAAAACATTTATTTTCACAGAAGGAAGAGTAAGGGAGTAGGGTGTTGGGGATAGATAGAAGTGGAGCTGCAGTGGTCGGTATTCCCTAGTCCAGGATCCCGTTGGCCTCCGCCGCTGCCTTGGCCCTCGTCACCAGCATAAGCTGTGTGCTCGGGTCGGAGTCAGCCAGGAGGGCCTCCCACTGCTCTAGACTAGGGCTATTTATCTTTGGTAGTAAAGGGCTTTTTTCACAGCCCCAGGTGGCGTGGTACGTTGTGGCGTAGCCCCCACACCACACGCACTCTTTCGCATATCTGTTCGGCCACATTTTATGATACATGGCTCTGCTTGGGTAGGTGTCTGTTTGTAGTCTTCTGAGCGTGGTGGCCTGCTCTCTGTTGAGGATATCCGCCGGAGCCGAGTACTTCTTGCGCGCTCCCAACAACGCCTTCATTGCCTCCCCGTACGATTCTGGCGTGCTGAAGGGTTCGACCGGCAAACCCGCCCTCCGGTTCGTGAACCCTCGGGCAACGGTGTCTGCCATGAGATTTCCCTCAACCCCAGTGTCAGGGACCCAAATGATGGTGTGTTGAAGTTGTGTGTTGTTTGATCCATGTCTGTGTTGGTTTTGTGCGAAGAGAATCCTCGCGGCTTTTTGGCCGATCCTGCCATCTCTGTATGCCCTCGCTGCAGCCTGAGAATCCGTCGCTATCCAGTAACTCAGTCCCTGCCGATGGGCTTCAGTCAGGGCTAGAGCTATGGCGATCTCTTCCGCTGCTTGAGTTGTCCTTGTGCGCACTGATGCACCAGTAATTATCTTCCCATTGGCGTTCACTACTGCTACCGCCCTAGCGTTTTCCTTCGTTCTGTACTTGGACGCGTCAACATACAGAACCATCTGTTTCTTCTTTAGGAACCTGTCCAACTCCAATGATCTCGCCGCCCGTCTTCCTTCGTGGTTCTTCGGGTCCATGTTTCTGGGCACTGGTTTAACCAAGAAAGTGCTCCTAATTTGGCTGTCTGTCTTGTCTTCGCCCTCGCCTTCTGCCGGGTATCCTAGCTTTAGCAGTAGTGCGCGGCCAGTGGCTGTTCTTTTAAGTCTTTCGAGTTGAAATCTGAGCATAGTTTCACTGTGCTCCTCATAGGTGCCGTACACACCCATGTTCATTAACTTTTCTGTCGAGGCGCAGGTCATGACGCCTAAGGCTTGCTTATACGCCTTTCTGATGCATGTTTCCATTTTGTTCTTTTCCCCTTTATTAGGTTGTAGGTACGGAAGCGCGTACGTCATCCTCGGTATGATGAGCGCAGAAGTGATCCGTAACGCATCTCGCTCCTTCACCCCTTTTCTCTTGTTCGTAATCCGGCTTAACATCCTGCATATCTGTTTCGTGGAGTGTTCCAAGAGCTGGATGGTATGGTCTCGTTTGCCTTTCTCCTGCAGCCACATTCCCAAGATGCGAAGCTTATGTGTCCTTCTTACGGGTTGTCCATCGATCTCTAACTCTATCGATCCCCTGTCCTCTTTGTTTTTGTGAAGTCTAATAAATTCTGATTTTTCTGGAGAGCACTGCATCCCGCTAAATAAAGCAAATTGACCGATCTCATCCGCCGCTCTTTGCAGTATTTCTTGCTTGTGTCCTGTCGATCCTTTTGTCGTCCACACTGTTATGTCGTCCGCATAAATTGAATGTTCTACATCTTTGATGTTTTTCAGTCTCCTAGTTAATCCAATCATTGCTATGTTAAAGAGCAAAGGTGAGATGATGGATCCTTGTGGTGTCCCTCTGTTTGGCGTCGTCTTCTTTTCTGACCTAATGTTGTTGATGCCGATCGTTGCTGTTCTGTTAGACAGGAAGGCCTTTACGTATGCGAAGATCCTCTCCCCACAGTTTGTTGTCGAGAGTTCTGCGAGAATGGCGTTGTGGCTGATGTTGTCGAAGGCCCCCTTGAGGTCTACAGCCAAGATTACGCCTTCTCGAGTCCCCGATATTTGTTTTAGTACCATGTCTCTTAACTGGAGCATCACGTCTTGCGTGGAGAGTCCCGTTCTGAACCCGAACATAGTATCCGGAAACAGACCGTTGTCCTCCATGTAGTTGCTCAGTCTAGTCTTGACCACTTTCTCGTATAGTTTACCAAGGCATGAAGTTAGCGATATCGGCCTAAGGTTCTCTAAACTGGGTGTTTTCCCTGGTTTAGGTATCACGATAATCTCAGCGTGTTTCCACTCCGCCGGGACCGTGCCCCTTTCCCAGTGCTCGTTGATTAGTCCGGTCAGGCTTTCCATTTGGTCATCACTGAGGTTTCTGATCATTGCATTGGTTACTTGATCTTTTCCCGGTGTTGTGTTCCTCGTGAATGACCTGACAGCCGCGTATACCTCGTATTCTTTTATCGGGTCATCCAGCTTCGAGTTCCTTGTCCCTGAATATACCATGGTGCAGGGTGGCACCTGCGTGCTTCCGACGTACCTGGACCAAAGAAAATCTGTAATCTGGGCGTCCGTGCCCTGAAAATTGTGCGTGATACGTTCTATCGTTTTGCTGTTTTCTCTCTTCGATTTTGTCGGGTCTATGAGGTGCCTGAGCAGCGCCCATGTTTTAGCGCTACCCAAGTTGCCGTTTAGTTCATCGCAAATTTGGTGCCAATTATCTCTAAGTAAGTTTGCGGTGTGGTCTTCTATCTCCTTATTGATTTGAGCTATTCTGAGTCTCAATTTTCTGTTATGTTTTTGTTTCTTCCATCTTTTCGTCAGCCCCCTACGAGCCTCCCAAAGATGTAGCAATCGTTTATCCGCACGTGGAAATTCATCGGTAACCTCTAGCGTCATAGTATTGTCTCTGTGGACCTCCCGTAGTCGTTTGGTCCACTTTTCGATGTCCGTTATCGCATTTCTTCCGCCTTCATTCTCCAACTGTTGTCGGAATTTTTTCCAATCTGTGATTTTTGTCTTCCTCTGGATTGTGCTGAACCTTGTAAGTTTAATTTGCGTTTGAATTACGTAGTGGTCGCTTCCGAACTGCTCCCCGGTGTTAGACCATTCGTAGTCTAGGATATTTCCTATGATGGTCAAATCAGGGCTAGTGTCTCTTGAAACGCTGTTTCCGACCCTAGTAGGGTATCTGCTATCGGTAACGATTTCCAGCCCGTGCGTGTCCACTCCATCTAGGATGGTTTTTCCTTTCTTTGTATTCATCTTGTAGCCCCACTCTTTGTGCGGAGCATTGAAATCTCCTACAATCACCAGGTGGTTTTGTTTTACCAGGCCGATCACCGCTCTAATGATTTCTCTGAAGTCATGTCTCCTCTTGCGCGGTGGGGAATAAATGTTAAGTACGAACAGGCTCTTCTCCCCGCGCTTCTTAGGTATTACCTCTATTAAAAGGTGTTCTATATCTTCTTCTGGCGTCGTGTGCTTGTGCGTAGTGACCCCCTTCTGACATAAAATGGCCACTTTTTTATATCTTTCATCTACTATGGTGTCGTAGCCGACTATCTTCGGCGAAGTGTTAGTTTCTTGCAGCGCTATTACAGTAGGTGGGTGTTTATGCTGCATTACATGTACGTTGAAATCGTTTTTGTTTCTAAATCCTCTACAGTTCCATTGCCATATTGTAAATTTTTCTTCTGCGTTAGCCATGATGTGACACTACTGCTGCGCCGCGAAGATCTTCGCGCTTTCGTTTAGGTCGACCTGTTCTGGTGCTCTCTTGTTTTGTCTCCTGAACAGTTCTGCCAGTCTCTGATCGGTCGCGTTCAGTCTGGTCATGATTTGTTCCAGCGTCGTCAAGACTGTTTTCTGTTGTTCCTGTATTTGGTGTAGTGGTTTAGTAGCATCTATTGCTTCCGTTACTTGCGGTTGTACGGCTGCTGGCCCCTGCGTGCTTGTTGTCGTCGAGGGCGATTGTACTCCGTGTACTTTTCCTTGGTTTGTTTGTTCTATTTGTTGTCGCTGTTCTATAAACGAAAGCCTCCTTTTTAGTCGTTCGTTTTCCTCTCTAAGTTCCCTGTTTGTTTTTTCTAGAGCTTCGAATCGAGCCTGTATGGAATAGTCTAGAGCAGTGGGATAGACTGGAGACTCGCTCCTAGACTGACTCACCTTCTTGGACTTCTTGGTCTTCTGTTTGGTTGCGGAAGCGTCATGAGCGTTCCCTGGAACCCAGGCGTTGCCGCCACCGTGGTCGGTGGATCTCGCGTCTGCTAGCCCCGGAAAGTCTCCATCTTTGAAGAACGGCGTTCGGCTTCTGCTGCCGCCGCGCCTGTTCCGAGACGCAGATCTCGAAGATCCGTTCTTTCCTCTCGTTTCGGCTTCCTCGCTGTCGAACCACCGCGGCCTGTGGCCACCGTGGTAATTACTTTCTTTTTTCTTGCCTTGCTTGTTCTGCTGGCCTTTCTGCTTGAGGCGTCTCTTGCATCCTATATCGCCCGTGGCGTGAGCGTCGCCGCACCACTCACACCTGGGCTCCCCACACTCGTGTCCGTCGACGTTGGCACGTTTGCATCTAGGACACTGCGGAATGGGTTGTGGTTCCGGGCAGACGTCTGATCGGTGCCCCTGCAGGTGGCATCTGAAGCACACCTGCTTCGTAGGTTGGTAAGGGTAAACTCTGTACAGTCCTCCCATCACTGCGACTGTCTTGGGCAACCTCGGTCCATCGAACGCGATGAGCGCTGACTCTGACTTCCCGAGCATTCTGGCGTAGACTGCACGAATTCCCGGCGTTGCTACTTGGATGTGGTTCATTAGGATTTCTTGCGTGGTGCCGGCCATCACTCCGTGCACCACACCCCGGACAGTTCCCTCCGCTGTGGAGCAGTAGGCATTGAACTCGAATTCTTTGTCTCCGAGGCACAACTTCCTCGTCTTTTGCAGAGCTTCTGCCTTCGCACCATCTGGCGTCCGGACTATTATTATGTTTGAGATGGCTTTCACCGCGACAAGCATGTCGCCGATGTAGACCAGGTTGCATTCCTTCACCAGGGCTTGTATGTAATCGCTGGGCTTGAAATCTCCCACTCTGAGGTTGTGGCTCTTCGGTCGGAATACGATTTTGTATCCTCCTTTCGGGAGCTGTACGAAATCTCGCCTGTTACCAGCGAGCGTCTTCAGTTGTTTGTTTACAGCGGACGCCGGTGGCGCGTTCGGGACCATGGCGTTCGGTCCCAGCGTCCCAGGTTTCTGTTGCTGCGGATCGCTCGTACTCACTGGAGTCTTGTTTGCCTCGGAAGGTGTACTTGCTTGACCGGTAGCTTTCCTATCCTTCTGGGCTCTGCGCTCCACTAATTCCTTCATCACTCGCCACGGGGTCTCGTTGACTGGGTAGACTCTTGGTTGTTCTTGCGGTCCCCTCGTACCTCCGGCGTTGCTGATGCTTGCAAGCTCCATGGCTTGGGGCTGGTCCGTACCCGGGCTGTTTTCAAAAACCGGGGCCGTAATGTGTGCCGCAGTCGATGCTGATGCCATGCCGCCGTCGAGGCTGCTCAGCCCCGGTAGGGCCAGCGAAGCCCATGCGTCTCCTGCTTCGGCCACGGCCGACGCTACGTCGGCGTTAGGGTTAGCGTGACTCTCGCCGCCTCAAGATTTCAATGTCCCGTAAGTGGAAATAGATTCTACTCACAGAGATAAAATTGGTGTTCAGATGGTCCTCGTAACTTCACGGAACACATCCAATAAACACTTTGCATTAATCTCGGGTTTTCCGGTCAAAAACACTGACGATTCACGGAGCCCATGCAGAGCACGTCCGCGTTCCCGCGCAGTTCCTGTCACCCTCCAGAGCCGAGAAATCGAGCATAAACCTTTCGGGGCTTTCCCTGGGACGCACAACGTTTTGGACGTTGCTAGTTTTAGAGACGTTTTTTGGATGTGTTCGCGAAAAATGAGCACCTCCTGGGGAGATCCCAAACATCCTGATGGGTTATTTTTGGGAGATTTTGAGGAGGTTTTGTGTTTGTTGGGTTGATGCCTGTCATTTGTGTCAAAACCCCAAACATATACTCCATGCTCTGCCGCTCATCCAGATAGCTGATACATTCCTAAACTCGTCGAGCTTTTACAGAATTGGAGCGGCTGTTGGAAACCTTGCAGTCATGATGCTGATGATCTCCTTTATCAATTTGACGAGCTCATCTGTCGTGTGAACTGAACCATGGCAGTGCTCAATCTGCTGTCTGTAGGTGAAAAGACCACGCCGAACATCATCGGAGAACAGGCGAAACGCGCGCATCTTCTTGAATGTGTCAACAACAGCTTTGTGCAACCATGGGCACTGCCTTCAATCCGACATGGCTGTGTTGACCAAGCTCCCATGCGGCATCAATGTGCCTCATACTTGCCACGCCCCGAGGAATTGTTAAAGGGTGCTGCAGCAAGCTGTTTCGCAAGTTCTTCACCAAATGAGGAAAATCTGAGACGAAGAGCAAAGAACGCGTCTCTTGTACACAGGGTGTGATGACTTGCAAACAACTTGTCTTGCTTTCCCAAAAATTCCAACAACGCGCCACATAGAACAGTTCCAGGTAGCTGCGTCTGTGGTCACAAAATCCACAAAAAGTGCGGCTATTTCGGCCATTATCACACCCTCGACCTCAATTTTTGCATGTGCATATCAGCCTTTACGTTTCAGTTCGAGGTGGAAACGCCAAGCACCTGGTGCCGGTTTCCCGTGGATGGTTGGAAAAGAACGAATAGGGCGCGACGCGCTAATTCTGAGCTGGAGCTGGATCAACATTCACCGAAGGTCACCAAACCTATTCACTTTCCCGAAGTGACTGACCTTCAAGTTCTCGGAAAGTTTATTTTCATCCATCAATAAGCCGCCATGGCATTGCTGCTCCGTCATGCATCCGCATTTTACGTTTAAGACTGCAAATACTCGCTAGCCGAAGCCGGACCCGCTTCGAACTGCGCTCATGTATACCTTTGGAGACATATCTGCCGGGCAGCAGCATGATTTTGCGCAGGTGCTCATAAAGCCGTTAGCTCTTCATCCGCATTATCAAGCACTTAAGTAGCCATTCGCGCTGGTACTTCAAATATCTGGAGGTTCTTCGCTTTGATACAAGCATAGCGCGTACCGCTGCAAATTACTGCGACCCGCCACTGTGCATGCGGAGATCGCCCTGAGGACGCCAGATGGCGCCACGTTCCCATCAAAAGCGCGCCCGCGCCTGCCGCGTCAGGACCAACCAGCGCGTGCAAAGTGGCGGGGGAAAAAGCATCGCTAAAAGTACTAAAAGCATCTATTATAACACGCCATGACTTGCGACTGGGAGCCTTCAAGTTTTGAGTTCTTCATTCTCATCTGTTCCAGTTTTGTCTCTGGGGTGACCATATTTCGCTTCATTCTTTTGAACTTTGCAGCTGCAAGTTTTCTCTTCTGCTTGCGGTCCTTCGCAGCCCGGACCTTTGTACGACAGCTGGTTCAAGCGCTGCTTTTCTGCGTATCGGCAATGCAAACAGGCGTCACCTTGACAGGGAGGGATGCTAGTGCATTTGGAGCTGAATCTGGTGCTTTCATGGGTTCTTATAATCATGAATTTCGCGAGGACATGTCAAGCTGCTCGCAGCATTTGATGCTCTTACAAGGCACTATAGCGTCCACGTGAGCCTAGAAATCGTCAACCGGTTCATGAGTTTTCACATCTAGCTTCTCTATTACGGCGTCTTGCACGGACAAGGTGACTCGGATTATTGACGTGCAGTAGGAGTATTATCTTTACAGAACGATACTGCGTCCACTTATTCTTCAAGTAGAAAACGCAGAAGCAGCGTAATCAAACTGAATGTTGTATCCAGCCACCATGGGGTAACGCGCAAGTATATACTGAAGTCAACCGGACAAGGTGACATTTCAGTGGCAGACGCAGACATAGCTTCACTGGAGCTTGAAGCTACCGGCTCGACCGGCGTTGTTTCATGCTGACGATGGCTGTCCTTACTGGCAGCTTTGAATGGGCGGCGGCCTATTGAATTCTTATGATTTCTTCGCCTGACGGCACTGGTGGAGTTTTCTGCGTACTCGTGCAGTGCCGTACGTTCGGCTGGGACGAGCACGACACGAGTGCGCGGCACCGCGCTACCGTGGGGATGGACGGTCATGAAGTTCCTTACGTGGTGCAATCCCGTCGGGCAGCGCGCGCGACTATACGTCACTGACAGACGACGCTGTTGGCGCAGAGAATTGTGCTCTACAGTATAGCCGATAGGAAGCTTCGACGAACAAAAAAAAAACAGACGAGGCATTTGTGGTTAGCATATTTTAAAGCAATGCTGATGGTTTCTGCAGTTTAACGTCCTAAAGCGACTCAGGCTATGAGGGACGCCGTAGTGAAGGGTTCCGGAAGTTTCGATCACCTGGGGTTCTTGAACGTACGTGCACTGACATCGCACAGTTCACGGGCCGCCAAAATTTCGCCTCCATCGAGGATTACCCCGCGTCTTTCGGGTCAGCAGTCGAGCGCCATAACCACTGAGCCATCGCGGCGGGTTCTAAAGAAATGTCGAATGTGATAGATGATGATGAATTTTTATGGCGCAAGGGCTTTTTCTTCTACTCAAGGTGGGGTCATAGATGCATTTCCCAAGCATTTCGCCCTAAAGAAGCCGAGCACCAGGCAAGGGAAAAGCTTGTACCCATTGTATCACCAGGTGGGTACCCGGCGGCACTGGCGATCGAAGCCTGCACCTCTCGCATGCGAGGCGGATTCCTAGAACACTAGGCCACCGTTGCGGTCTTAAAGGAATGTTGAATATGATAGCAGTTGCAATGCATTCATACCGTCCGATGAGCCATGTGCCCCCCCGTGGGGATTGGGGTTCCTGAGCGGTCGGAATGAGCGCCCGCTGCTGCTGTTTGCTCGTTAGAGACCCCCCCCCCCCCCCCCCCCCCCCCGCGAGCGTAATGCGGGCGGCTGCTGCTTATACTCCTTTCCAAGGGAAGCTCTTTCGAGAACCGCTGTAAATCACCCTCCCTTCCGTTCTTCCCGCTTCGACCTGGCATCCCCATTGGGTCACTCCGACTGACAGTTGGGGGGCGTTGTTTCGGTGAAAGGCCCCGACCGGGAAATGAACGGGGAGATCGCCACCGACCCGGACAGCAGGAAGGTGCGTAGATTTCGCCTCCCGGGGGCCCCGGCCTTTGCCGGGGGACCAAGAGCGCGGTTGGTGTAACCTTGCGCACCTAGTATGTACGCTTGAGTCCAGGCCCGAGCCTCCGGAGTCCCGTCGCCCTCCTGTGCGGCGCTCCGGATTCGGGAGGGCCTGACTTGGCTAGTTCTGCGTCATCGCCGGCCATTGCCGGTGACGACGCGCGATGAGCCATCGACGAGCGACCTGCGTCGTCAAGATGTGCTCCGCGCATTCCCCATCCTCCCTCGTGTTTTGTCGCGCGCGATCTAACCCACTGGTTGGCCGTGCGGCATCCGATCGCCCTTGGCCGTCACGCGCGTATGAAGTCTTTGCTTTGCGCGCGCGGCTCCGCGGGCCCGCTTTCGGGTGCTGCGGCTGGCCTATGGATGTATACTGAGGTCTGGAGATCAGTGTAGTGTTATGTAATGAAGCTTCCTGTGTAATAAACACTTGTGCTCTCAAATAACTGCGCCTTCCTTCCTTCGGAGCGAGAGCGCAGGCGCGCGGCGAACGCTGGCTATGCCCTCAGCTTGCTCTGGACCGAACCCGCGATATGTGGGCGAAGTGCCACTCAATTAACATTTCGGCACGGGTTGGCAACCAATCCCGCACCCCTTATGAGAAAATTAAAGGCTTGTGTCAATATTTCTTGTCCTGCAAGTCCTACCTTATCTCACGCAGCGGACAGCATCGTACTTTTTGCCAATGTATACAGTACTTTTACGTGTTCAGTCAGAACTTTGCTACTGAATTCCGGGAAGGCATACAAAGGAAGGTGCATATGTCATCGGTTTGAATCCCTGTCGCGAGCTAGCTTCCAACCTGGCTAGCACATGTAAGCTATATGCAACGAGAAATCATGAAACCACCTGGAACTTTGTACTGGAAAGTTGCGTCAGAATTTTCATAAGAAAGTCTGGGAAGGCATACAATTGAAGGTGGTGCACTTGTTGTCGGTTCAAAACCCTGTCTGAAGTTAGTCGCCAAATTGACCAGCAGATGTAAGCTATATGCAACGAAAAATCGAATGGTAAAACCCGGAATGCTGTACGACAAACGGTTGTGTTATAATTTTGATACGAATTACACCACATGAATGGCGCCAAATTGAGGCCGGCCAGTTAGGTGCATATATAAACGAACGACATGCATAGGATCGAAGTGAAGGTGCTTGGATTGCAGCGTGCCTCAAACGACAACTTGATGACGTCACCCCATTTTTCTTGCCATCGCTGGGATTTTCTATATCATCTGCGAGTACACACTACGCCGGCTTTTCTCGCTGTGGGACTAGTAATGCTTTCGCATTAGAAGTTCTTTTAGGGCTTAACGCGGGGTCACTTATTCCAGGCATCTCTGAAAAGACGTCTTCTATTTTGAATGTTGTGTTCGACGCAGAAAGTGCTTTCATTTGCACGCAGATAATCTTTCACTCAGCTATGATGACAGATTGGAAAGTTCGTACAGTAGTACTTACAGTCGCGTCGTTCAAGAAAATGGGCACGCAGCCTACTGTGCCCGGGAGGCGCTGCGATGATTTCACCGTGCGTCTAAAAATTACTACCGTGAGCGGCTTGGGTCGCTGTAAACGCGACCACATTCTGAGGATATTAGACGCGCGTTTGGCTGATAACATTCCTTGCTTAGGTGCCCTCGACAGAGCCCAGATAGCTGACACGGCACGTGTGGCATGGACTGAGCGCGGAAGCTCACACGAAAGGAACTGCCAATTTTGCTACGAAACGGTGACCATGTATACCCCGATGGTACAGCTGGCGGAAAGGGCCAGGACAGCAGCAGCTTCAAATGAGGCCCCGGACTAGGAATTTCAACCACATACTGAAGAATCCTGTTCAGTAAAGTTTCGTTCACTCACGCCTATAAGCGCGAACAATTGGCGTGGAAAAACACTACGGGTGCGCCTAAAAAAATGCCTTCTCTTCTATGCTGTGTTTTACGGCGCTAAAATCGGCACGGAAAATTTCACCACACATGGTTGCCTATTGCTGTCCACTGGATTTACAGGTTATGGTATTGCGTATCGCAATTTTTGGCGATTTGCTTGCAGATCACCACTTACATTGCCACGCTCTTTGCTTTCAAGTAAGCCAAAGCGATGAAGATAGTCACATAGAGTACTCATTCAGGAGACAATGGCGACCTTTGAAATTGCAAAACCGCTTTCCCTTGCATTGCGGGGCGCGTCGCAGATCAGCGCAAGCAGCTTTCCCGACCGCAGAGTGTCTTGGAGCCCGCAACATTCTCTGCGGCCCTTCGCAGATTATAATTAATGAGTGCGACTGATCAAATTAGAACTGTGAGCTGACCAGTCATCTCAGAAAGTGTTTTCACCCTTCCTGATTCGAAAAGCTGCCGCTCTAGCCAAACAGGTCGCCATTCGCGCTTAAGGTCGGGCAACTGCGTGCTCACTCTTTTACACAGCGCCATCACCCTTTCATTATCAGCGCGCCAGGTGATAACATGCGCAGACGGCCGCTCGCTCTGTTGTCACTCGTGGTTGACGTGCTGGTGCGCATCTCGGGGCCTTGCCGTGCCCAACAGCTTGCATTTTCGTGTGCATGCCATTCGCTGTCGTTGCGGTTTCCGGCCTTGTGGGAATTCAAACCAGCTGAAACATCACGATGGCTGGCGCGGAATACACGCTGACTGGATTCGACGACTTCCTTGAGCGCCGACATATCGTCTTCGTCGAGCCTCTGCCCAACACCCGAATCTGCGGCATCTGCGGTCTGGTGCCCAGCCGCTCCGTGCTCCTGCCTTGCGGTCACGTTTTGTGCCAGCTCTGCAAAGGACAGATAGGTGAGGAAAACCCAACGTGCCCCTTGGACCGCATGATGTTCGCGGAGGCCAATGTGGTCTCAATGACATTCAGGCAGTCCCACTTGGAGCAGCACCGAGTTTTTTGCGTCGCTGGAGGACGGAAATGCGGCTTCAGCGGCAAACTTTGTGACCTGAAGGCTCATTTGGTGAAATGTGGCGGCGACGAGGCGAAGTGCACCAAGTGTCAGCGCTACGTGGCTCGCAGCGTAGCCGTCGAGCACTACGTACGGTGCTCCGCCCAGACTTCTGCACGGCAAACAGTGAGTCCTACAGTGAGTGCATGTGCAGTTCAGATGCTCGGGGCGATGAAGAAGGACCTGGAAAGGGTGCGGGCGCGGACGTCGCTCGAGAAAGTCGACCAGGACGCAGTCGTCAGTGGTGCCAACATTTTGGTAGAGTGCGTGGCCAATCTTGAGCGAAGCTTTATCTTAGAAGAGGCTGGCGGTAGCGAATTCAGCTCGTTGCTTCCAGCTGTGGAGAAAACAGCGGCCAATGCGGGACCCTTCCGTGCAGCTTCCAAGCCTGGCATATTCGTCACCACTTGTGAATTCAGGGATGTTTATGATGGATGCCCCGCACTGAACGAGGATGAGCAAAATCACATCATATCGACGGACACCTACACATTAGCTGGTTATACTTTCAAGCTGGTGTGCATGTTCCAGAAGCAGGATGGGGAAGTGGTCGTATCTTTCTCTCTCTATCTTCGTGATGGTGCCTGGGATGATCACGTAGAGTGGCCTTTCGCCAAGAAGCTCACCATCATCATCTCGCATCCCAGGGATGAGAGCAAAGACGTGAGGCTGCCGGTTACCATTGTAAATCCCAAGGTGCTTAAGAAACCACCTCCAGAGACATGGAATTGGGGTACTTGGACTGCGAAGGAGAAGTGGCATGATCTCGAGCTGAAGGGTTTCGTTCACAACACGAATCTGTATGTAAACGTCGAGTTTGAATGATGGAAGCCGTCTTTGTCCACCGTTGTTTCTTGAAATATCTGTCCATCACACGGGGACTCGTTTTGCGCGATACACAGCCTACGTCACGATTCAATGGAATCCATCGCAGATGAATGCGAGGCTTCAGAGAGGGGCATATATGATCACCGTGGATAGACACATCTGGCTTATATTGTTTTATTTTAGTATCACGTAAACGTCGTGCGTACGAGGCAGCAAGCGACGATATAATTTCTTCCGACTAGGTTACACTGTCAGCTGCGCTATTCCTTAATTTGAATAAAGTACTGAGACCAGTATTTCCCCCCTGTTATCTTGCTTTGCAGTTATATTCACGCCTTAAAATCAGGCCAAGGAAATTTACTGGTAATCTGTTTCAGATTCGTTGGCTTTCCAGTTGGGTTTTTCGAAAGCGCTATAAACCCCTAGCACTGGCTGGAGATGCACCAGGCTCCCGCGTGGCATCTGTGGTCAGAAGGAAGTCGAACAGCTCTCCCATTTCAGACTTGTGGACCTCCGTTGGATGTGTTACAGCCACTGGACGTCCGTCGGACCATCCAACGCAAGGCCATGGCCAACCAGCCGTAAGACATCCTCGACGGCCGTCCGAAACGATGTACGGGCATTTCTCGAAACATCTTAGGGCAGCATGCATATCCAGGTTTCTCACGTTGTTATTGGATGATTTTCCACCGAAAAATTTCAGCAGTGTTCAATAAAAGCAATAACTTGAAATATGTGAAATGAAAAATCATTTTTTGGAACATATGAAAAAAAAATATATTGTGCGAGAGGGCTGTTAACGAGGGTACAAGTACGACATACAATGCACACATACAGGCAATGTATGTACACCCGACCAGTTCTTTAACATGCGCTTACACGTGCACTTATTCTCGCTTGTTTCCTCGCTCCGCGCCATGATAAGGCGCTGACAAGCCGCCGGGTCGACGGTCGGGCGATACTGTTAAAAGCATTGTCCGGGTGCACATACGTCGCAGCGTCCGCTGTTGGGGTTCTTTTTTTTCACTACATATGGGTTATGCAGGGAAGGCTAGGCGTACGTGCGTACGACGGCATGGTCACTTTTTTTCTACTTTCGAAGTTTTTGTTCGAGCAACAGTATTGCTTCTCGTAGGGGAAACTCTCGGGTATAGTCAATGTGGATGCGGTTACCGTCCAAGGGCGAATTTTTCCCAAATTCTTTTTGCCAGGTTGCCAAAGAGCTTGGCTGCTTTTCCCGAGAAACGTCTCGCGTCCGATCATTAACTGCCGCCTCCCACGGCGCGCAGTTTGCTCACCATCCGGTGGGCATGTGGTGGTGACGTCACAAGGTTACGTGATTTAGGTGGCCCACCTGCCTCTTAGGTTTCTTCTCTGGGGATTTGTGGATTTTTCACCCCGCGGTCAATGACGCCAACGATCGTAAGGCAGAACTAAGAGAGCCAAAACAAAGAGCAAGAGCAAAAAAGCATTTTCTGCTTCTAAAGCACCATCCGATCTCCGTCTCCTGACTACACGCCAGATGCTAAAGATCGACGCAGAATTATCCCTAGATTTTCTTCTCTAAACACCCCCTCCACTTAGAGAACTAAACACATCCGCGCATAACGCCCATGCATGCACACTTATAAACAATGTGGAACAGTGTACAAGGCAGACACTGAGGCACAACTACGTCATCCATGTAACAGCAGCGCGGGGTCTTCAAGGTGGTAATGCATTTAAGGCACGAGTGTATAAGTAGCCACCAGAGTTAAATATCCGGATCTCTACACAAGCATCGTACATTTCTCTTCGAGGTTCATGCCCTCCTCCCGGCGGCACGCAAACACGCGCGCGAAGTCCGCGCTGTGGCGCAACGGCAAGTTGCACATGCGCGGTCCTCCGCTCTCGCCGCACAACAGGTGGCAGCTGAAAAGGAAGAACACTCGCGGTGACGTCACGGGTCCAACGTCAGGGAAGAGGGCGGCGTTCGACGCCCTCTCGTCTTCATACATCATCCAGGCGGTTTTCAGGGCCGCCACGCTCGCCTGCAATCCGAGGTCCATGGACGTGTCCGGAAGCGCCGTGCTGGCGCGAAGACAGGCGTGGTTGCTTTGGTACACTTTCATCCGCGTGGTGGCGTTCCTGTCGACGTAGTCCAGGAAAATAGCTGCCGCTATTCTCGCTCCGAGGCCGGCGAGTAAAGCATCGCGGTGGCCATTGGCGACGTACCACGGGAAGGTGAGGTGGCAAGGTGCGAGGCGCCACTTGAAGAACGCTGTACCGCACTGGCCAGCCAAGGCTTCTTGTTCGCTGCCTTCTTCATCGAACCCCCTCGAAAACGGCGGGCTTGATCTCCTCAAGTGTTCCGTCAGCGTGATCCAGTTCTGGAGGGCGCTGGTCGTAAGGTTCGGATAACGGGCGTAGTGCGGAACGAAGAACTCTGGCTGAGATTTCTCGACGCCCTCGAACACGCTCCGTAGGTTGTAGCCTTGAGACAACGGAGAGACGCCAGCCGGGACAGTGTCTTTGACGCGAATAAGACGGAGAAACGCGCTGCGAACCTTCTCGACCAACATCTTGAATTCTTCCAGTGGCCCGGTCGCACCGTCCAGGAGGAAATGGTTCAGCACGTGTTCGTAAAATTTGTAGGCGCGCACGAAGCAGTACTGTTCTTGTTGGTTCACCGCTTCGTCGGCGGAGCCGAAGAAAGTGTCGCGAAGGGTGATGTTTGTGTAATGGACTGCCGCCAAGACACTGAGGAACCCCAGAAGGTCGTTCATGGCCTCCTCTCCCCGAATCTGAAGCGCTTTGAATATGCCTGCGAAGGAGGTTATATCGTAGATGACGATGGCCTCGAGGTCGGAGAAGTAAGTCTTGTGGTAGTGTCGTACAAGAGAGCCCCACATTGCCGCTGACACCGTCGGCGCATGCACCACCAGGGACGTCATGTTATCCTGGTGGTTCTTGTCTACGGCATCGACGTAGGCTTCGAAGAGTCCTGTCATCGCGTGCATGGTGCTCAGCACCTCTGCACATCGCTGTCCATCAAAGGGGCCTTCAGTGAAGGTCTCGTAAGCCACGCGGATGATTTCCCACGCGTGGTCTGTTTTCATGCCCTCCCTGAAACGCCGCAGAATTCGCTGGAACGGCACGTCCAGAGGAAACAGCAAGGCGCGCCGCCCATTCTCGTTGTAGCCGACGTCGATGCCGAAGAACACGGGTAGCGCGACGTGTCTCGCCATGAAGAACAGCGACGACACGAAGTCCGAACGCTCGCTCCGATTCGGCCACGTGAGACCGGCTTCGGCAAGGACGCTCTTCACATCGTCAGTGGCGACGCCCTCCAAATCCGCTCCGAGGGCGTTCCCGTTGAGGCAGGTATCTAAGTACCACGCCGCCTGTCCCAATGGTTGTCCGTGCTTTGCCGCTACTTTCTTTTCTTTGATTCGTTGGATCGCGGTCTTCGCCAGTTTCCTCCAGGTCTCCGCGGCCGACGACACGTCGTGGTTTCGTATCCAGGTTCCGCAGGCGTACTGGTAGAAGTTGCTGCACGGGCTGGCACCGGTGTCGACGGAGTCGCGGAACAGTGCCTCGTAAGGGTCAGCGTGTCCCTTGCTGTCGTTGCCGCTGCTGTCAAGGAGGGCGAGTTGGACGACGCGGTCGCCCCTGGGGCCGGCGAGCACACGCCAGGTGATGACCAGCATGAGGACACATAGGATGACGGTGACCGTCGCTATGGCGGCGGTTCCCAGCAGCGTGCGGCCCAACCTGAAGCCACGGTTGGACTCGTCCTCGTACAGTGTCCCCTGAGCACTGCGGGCCTGCGATTGAACGTAGCACAAATAGTCGTTTAACAGAAACTTGAAACGGGGGAAAATTTTTAGCCCCGCAGCGGTGGCTCAGTCGTTAGGGCGCTCGACTACTGATCCGGAGTTCCCGGGTTCGAACCCGGCCGCGGCGGCTGCGTTTTTATGGAGGAAAAACGCTAAGGCGCCCGTGTGCTGTGCGATGTCAGTGCACATTAAAGATCCCCAGGTGGTCGAAATTATTCCGGAGCCCTCCACTACGGCACCTATTCTTCCTTTCTTTCACTCCCTCCTTTATCCCTTCCCTTACGGCGCGGTTCAGGTGTCCAAAGATATATGAGACAGATACAGCGCCATTTCCTTTCCCCAAAAACCAATTATTATTATTATTAAAATTTTTAGTGTGCTAGCACTAAAATAGGTATTGGTTAACTCGGTTTTTGGAGGAAAGGAAATGGCGCATTAACTGTCTCACATCTTGGCAAGACCAGCAAATTGGGGATTTGAGGGAGGGTGCTTGTGCCAATCTGCCTTGTAGGTCCATGAGCGTGGACTATGCAAATAGTGTTTTAGACCCAATCACCTATGGCAAGATGTCGCTTTCTTTGTTGTACACTAGAACGCTCCAGCAATAGACTAGCGGGCATTGAAGCGATACTGTGGTCGATAGAACGCGCGGCGTAACGGTTTTAGTGTGGTAGCACTGAGGCTTCCTCTTAGCCGAAAAGCCACCAAGTTTGTGCTGTCCTGATGAGCCGATATAAACACACTTAGCAACCTGGTCAACGGATTGTGAGCAAACCACACACACACACACACACGAAAGGACAATCTAGTTCATCGTTTCGAGCGAGTCGTTTCGATTACATTTGGGGACGTCAGCTTCAACTGGACACGGATGGCGACAAAGCAGGACCGGACATATTGCTGCTTTTCAGCTGAAAGACATGCCAGACCAAGCAAAAATATATACGGTGTAGCAAGTACAGAGGTGAGTTCAATATGTGTGGCAAGTGAGGTAGAAGAAATGCGACACCGCGATGGATGCTTATCGAACACAGATTTAAAGATGAGCTCCTCTGCTGCTATCTACGCCATCTGTGTCCAATCGTGTTAAACCTGGCCTGCCTAGAAGGAAAGACAGACATACGTCGGTGTTAGAACGGGAACCGTGGCTACTATAGAGACAAAGAACGGCTGCGAGCAACCTTGCTGTCGAGGCTCAATGTCTACGCGCAGTGCACACTGTGCCTAGACCGGAACCGAGTATAATTCCGTTCACTTGGGCGCGTTTTAACGCACCTTCGATTGCATGCATGCAGTGAGACTCGCCAATAGAATGATATAAACGAAATCTACTCTATGCATACATAATATTCGCCTAATGAGGCACTGCGTCAGTGATCGTGCGGCAGCCAGCTACGTCTGGTGGGGCACATCCGGATCCGTGTAGGACCCCACGGTCACTCCATACTTTCATACTTCCTACCTAATTAAAATATTAAAAACTGGAGTATACGCGGTTCGACCGATACTAATAGCATCCCTACAACTCATTATATGCAACCAACAGGCAAAACAATGCACTGGTCATGTGTTCCGGGGCCTCTTTAAGTTCATGTACACTCGCCAAGTCTACACGCTTTGCGAATCAATTAGACGGTAAACAAAACGATGCTTGCAGGCACACAGCAGCTCTCACCATTACGGGTGAGCCTCCCTGTTTCGAGGAGTGCTCCAGAGCGGCGCCAGATTTCAGAGCAGCTCCGGTAGCGTCGCGTTTAGGTGAGCCACCCCGGTTTGTCGAACCTCCGGGCGGTTTCGATGAAGACGCGTTTTCGGCCGGCGCTTGCCCTGCCGAACGAGCTTCACGTTTCCGCGACGCATCTTTGGTCTTCTGCGATGCACCGCCGGTCGGCAGCTTCGCTGAGACGGCGTCTTTCGTGGCTGTTGCCGATTTTTCGGGACCACCCATCCTCTTCGTCGGCGCATCTCGTTCCGGCGATACCCCAGGCTGTTTTGCAGGGCCGCCTCGCGGCGGTGAGTCGGCGTCCTTATGCGAGGAGCTCACCCCTTTGGGAGTTTTCATCGACGGGCTACGACGTTCAGAAGAAAGACCAGACGCAAGCGCAGCCATGGTTTCTTTTGTTCACGTTCGAACTTCTTTCCTGCACGCGATATGCGTGGGCCCGTGCGCTCAGCACGGTTGTTTGGTTGAGAAAGATGACACAATTTTTTTTCAGTGTTGTATGGGATTTTCCGGAATCAAAACTGTTAATCGCTAAAAAAATGAGAATGGAGAAATCTCTTTGACCAGTGTGGCTGGCACCATCCGCAACTTTAGCAGACCAGGTAATTTTATTCAGTCACATATAACAAACATAACTGCATGTCCTTTTCCCCTACCTCGGAACTTAACGAGATTGGAGGAAGTATGCCTTAGAACGGTAAGGCCTGGGACGGCCCTTAGCCCGTCGGTCACGTGGGAATGGGGCTCTGAAGAGGACGCAGGACCCACCATCTTTCCTAGGTCTTCCACACCGGCTGCAAAGGTGGATGGTCGCTACCCGATATTGACTTGTGCAGGGACAACGACTTCAAGGACACGAATTTTACAGGAGGCCGGACTAACGGCGACAAGGGATGAGTATTTCTCTACAGTTACTGCCAGACGACAATCAGCGCAGGAGCCTTCAATCAATCAATCAATCAACTTTATTCAGCATTTTTTGTCCTGAAGAACAGAAAAAAATGCTAGGGTAGGAGCAAAAAGCCAAAAACTCAGTAGCTTGACGAGGCTCCCACCCCTAATTGACAAGGCCAACAGACTGTCACATTATTACACACACACACACACACACACACACACACACACACACACACACACACACACACACACACACACACACACACACACACACACACACACACACACACACACACACACACACACACACACACACACACACACACACACACACACACACACACACACACACACACACACACACACACACACACACACACACACACACACACACACACACACACACACACACACACACACACACACACACACACACACACACACACACACACACACACATATATATATATATATATATATATATATATATATATATATATATATATATATATATATATATATATATATATATATATATATATACATGCAGGACTTAGAACCAGCGAAAAAAAAAAGTATGCAATGGAATATGCATGAAAACACCTAACCTGATTTCCTGTAGTGTACAGCTAATCCAAATTTAGCCTTTATGGCAAGCGTTAGAAAGAAAAAACAATAAGCATTGACCAAAAATTGTGAACATTGGGTTTTTAATAACGCCTGTGCTATTAATAAGGTTTCCTCCTTAAATGTGATTGTAGAACCACAGCGGCAATGCGGGCCTGTTCATTTCGTCCAGGACTTTCCGCGGGAGCAGACTTTGGAGCGTGTTTTTCGATGCGCTGTGCCAAAAGCAGCGACCGCAGCCTTTTTCTTTAGTAAGTGGAATAGAATTTAAAAACGATTAATTGTTGAACAAAAAAAAATACATGCATGGGGCTGATGGGGTGCGCAGTAGTTTTTGTTCGCTTTTTCTATGCTCTATGAGCTTATTCCCGATGTGTGACAATGTTACTGAGTCGTACTGTACGCGCAATCTATTGTTGATTGCGTCCGGTTTCCGCTGTGTCGAGCCGCGTGGTTCTTCTAAGCTTTGCAGTTAATCAGTAGCCGAGAATGTCCGCATGAAATAACAGACCGACCGCACTTAAGCTACAGGCGATGACTTGCAAGAGCGTGATGAGTATGGCGCTTCTCCTGGGAACGATTGGAATGAATTGTGCCGCAGAACGGGGCCGTGAAAAGCGCAGCAAAATCTTCTCAGGACGGTCTAAATGGCCAATCCGAGGCAACTGGAGGAAAATTTCATCCAATCATATACCTACCGATACAGGACAACCCATCCTCTTCCGCAGCCTCAACCACCTCCCAGACCTTCGAATCCTCGTGGAGTACTGACATTACTGGACTGGCTTCGATTTTGTGACCCCCATCCTCAAATCCATCCATACAATTCCAGAAAAAGAG
Organism: Amblyomma americanum; assembly: GCF_052857255.1. Classification (NCBI taxonomy): domain Eukaryota; kingdom Metazoa; phylum Arthropoda; class Arachnida; order Ixodida; family Ixodidae; genus Amblyomma; species Amblyomma americanum. The sequence goes on from NC_135506.1 coordinate 46,661,732, forward strand.
GGCTTAAAATTGAAGCAGGCTGCATTTTCCAATAAAACATAACAGACCATGGTCTTATGACAATGCTGTTTTGTCACTAGCATTGTTTTTTACTTTAGCTAGCAGCTATGACTTGGCCCATGCTTAGTGACAAAAAGTGACAGTAACTGATAAGTACATCGCAAAACAGTCATAATACTGCGGTGATCATCAATGTCAAAGGCCCTCATTAGTCTAGAAGCTTTTTGCGATGGCTGTAGCCTTCAGTGAGCCTTGGGTGAGTAGGTGAGTAGAAGACAAATAATTTTTACTAGCAAAAAGATCTGCAGTTACAAGGCATAACAATACAGAGAACAGGCAGAAAGAGACCACAAACAAGTATTTGTCACAGAACCGAAGTTTTCACAGTCCTACAAATATATAAAGACGTATTAATAATCAGCTTCCTTTCATTTGTTTGGAAAGCTTTTTTTTTGTTTTGTGACTACCTTATGTCAAGTCAAATATGCACCCTAACTATGACAATAACTTGTAAACTATTGAGTTTAATAAACCGAAGCGGCACATTGGCTATGAGGGATGCTGTAGCACTGATGACGAAATAAACAGCACACTAAACGCATCAAAGTCCCACACCTCAAGCCTTTTCTACACTATGACATTTAACTCAAGGAACCCTGTATGTCCTTAAAATTGTAGGTCAGCCCATTCTTACATCATTCGCTTCAATCTTGTTCTCAAACTGCTCGATGGCCTTGAAGTAGCTGTAGTCGAGGAGGATTTCGCCGTACTCGGACACATCCTTGCGGTTGTCCAGCTTGAAAATGGATGGCACCACATCCGACAGCCGCAGAAGCTCGGCGATGATGGCGTTGCCCCTTGAGACGAGGTTCAATATTGTCTGGCCACAAGCATTGTTCTCGGCCAGGAAATCCATGGCGCCAGTAAGTCAGCTGCACATTCACACATGCTGTCAGTAAGCAACACGAACATCTCGCTGATGTGCTAAAGACTAGGAGAAGCTTTCTTTTTGGGAGGGAGCAACTTCAAGATTTGCCAGCTTTTTTCTCAGCTGGAAACAGGCGAGCAGAAAAGGTGGGTGCGGCTTTATTGCAAGCATGTCTGATAATGCCTTGGAGTGTAGTGCGTGTGCCAACATGCCACTAATGCTGTTTAGAAATGCTCTTAATTTATGTGGCAATCTTGAATGGCCCTGCGTACATAAGATATCCCAATTACTTCTGGCAATTTGTTACATTTATCGTGAGGTAAGACAGGAGAAGCTCTGTTTGGCTCTCAGAGATGTGGCTCATTCTAGCTGTCAGCTAGTTTCCTTAATGCGATATTGACTTTCCCAGTCATCCAAGTTCTGCAGTAGCGAACTTTCGGGAGCCCTTTTGTCTACAAGCCTTTTATTGCAACTTTTAACGTCGGTGTTTTCAAAGCTACAGTCGGCACGCAGTAGTAACATGCAATGCTGAACAAATACGTTAATGTGCGCTTTACAGCCTTCTACCGGTGGTAAGCAGCATGTAACAGCTCACAACTGTGGTTAATATTAACTGAGGCAAACTTAACCGCGGTTAAGTCGGTCTAAAACTAGGGTATAAGTGAAACTACGCGCGCACCTTCGTAGATCGTTAGCATAACATCGGCCAATCTACGACACAACGGCTTGTATCATGCACTCGACACGCATCAGTCGCTGATGTTAAAAATTCATTTATCAGACTTTCAGCATCACCGCGCGAAATGAGCGCGATGCTTTGTGAAAAGAGAGTTACAACTCTCACCCGAAGATGCCCGAAGACGAGAAGCCAACCAAAACACTCCGCCCACTTCCGAACTTACCGCCACGACACCAGCAAAGTTTTAGCGATTTAAGAGGGAAAGCTAAAGTAAGATGTCTCGACGCATACGGTGACGAGACTGATTTGCAAACAAAATTCCAGCGGCGAATTTTTATTCTGGTTTAGACGCCGCCGTCGCTCAGCTCACACGCGGACCGCAACAGGCATCGGAGTGAACGCAAACTTGCCCCCTCATGCGAGGATCTCGGATGAATAAACCATGCTGCGAAAGTCGAAAGCCAAAAAATATGTTCTGATGGTAAATCAAAACTGCGCATGAATCAAGAAACAAACGCTCAGAACACACGCACCACTATGCAATCACATCCATTCCATTATATCCAGAGTTCCTACTCTACTTTCGTCTATTCATTTGTCCACTATTTTACCATCACTGGCACAACCTATTCGTTTTTCTAAACTTGCATAGGTGGCGCAGCCTTTCGTTCAAATTTAGAGCCTTGAATTTTTAAATGAACAGTATGAGCAGACGAAACACCAAAATGAGCTGCTAGAGAACGAAAATAAAGCACTGAAGAAAGAAAACGATGCTTTGAAAAGTGAGTACCGAAATGCAAAGAAACAACTTGATGACCATGAGTACCGAAATGCAAAGAAACAACTTGATGACCATGAGACCAGAATCCTCACAAGTGAACAGTACTCTCGAAACCGCAACTTGGAAATTAAAGGGATTAAGGAAGAAAAAGATGAGAATATTGTCACAATACTAGGTCACATTGGCACTGCTTTGAATGAGCCCGTGACTGCAAATGACATTGAAGTCTGCCACAGGGTTAAAACTCGAAATGAAAATGCAGTTCCTAACATAATCGTGCAATTCAAGCACCGATCAAAACGTGACTCAGTGCTCCAGAGGGCAAGAAAGATTAGGCTTTCCACTACTGACATTGGGTGGTCAGATGAAAACCCCATATATGTAAATGAACATCTTTGCCCGGTCCGGAGTTCCCGGGTTCGAACCCGACCGCGGCGGCTGCGTTTTTATGGAGGAAAAACGCTAAGGCGCCCGTGTGCTGTGCGATGTCAGTGCACGTTAAAGATCCCCAGGTGGTCGAAATTATTCCGGAGCTCTCCACTACGGACCTATTTGTTCCTCTCTTCTTTCACTCCCTCCTTTATCCCTTCCCTTACGGCGCGGTTCAGGTGTCCAACGATATATGAGACAGATACTGCGCCATTTCCTTTCCACTAAAAACCAATTATTATCTTTGCCCGGTGCTGAAGAAGCTAATGTTTAAAGCTGTCGAAAAAAAGAAAGCCTGTGGTTGGAAATTTGTGTGGGCAAGGGACGGAAAGATTTTCGCCCGCCAAGAAGAAGCGTCGACAGTAATCCACATCAGAAATGAGCAAGATGTCGAAAAGATAGTGTGACCGCATCAATATCCAGTCTAGATCGTTGCCGTCATCAGAAATGGCGATGGAACCTCACGAAGTAAATCACATTGCTGCCTCTGAGAACATAAATGGAATTAAGTGCTTTCACCTGAATATAAGATCAGTGCGCAATAAACAAGATTTTCTTAATATTCTACTAGAAAAATTTAACTTCGATTTTGAGGTAATAATGCTTACAGAAACTTGGCTTCATTCAGAGTGTGATAATATCACTGATGACAGGTACAATACATTTTGTCTGAGTCGAACTCGGAAAGGTGGTGGTGGTCTGTTGTTGCACGTAAAAAAATGTATCGAGTGTGATGTGCTTGATCAGTTTTCTATTGTTTCCGATGATGTAGAGTGCCTTACTGCAATAAGTCAAAGGTATCTTATAGTTGTCATGTATCGTCCTCCTAATGGAGTAGTTGACTCTTTTCTTTGTCACCTTGAAGACATCCTTAACTATGCAAGCAATAACAACCTCAACTTGTTTTTGGGTGGTGATTTCAGTATTGATCTGATGACTAAATCCAACACTCGGCAGTGCTTACAAACCTTACGCCTATCACACTCCTGTCACAATGTGATCAAAGACGCAACACGCATAACAACAACGTCGTGTACCTTATTGGATGTCTTTGTCACAAACATACCTGAACACGAAGTTTTTGGTGGCGTTATCACGTCCGGCATAAGTGACCACTTGCCTATTTTCTTACTCGCTAAAAATGCGCTAAGGAAACATGCGAACGGAGCCAATATAATTAAAGCATTTCAAGAAATTAATGAAAAAACTTTGAACACATTTCGCACAAACCTTTCTGCGGTAAACTGGGAACCAGTGTATAGCTCCCCGAGCGCCGATGGTGCTTATGAACTTTTTTGAGATTGTTTATTGATGCATACTCAAGTTCATTTCCAATGAAAACATGCAAAAAAAAAGAAGAAAAATTCGAAAACCTTGGATCGATAACGACTGTTTGAAACTAATAAGAAAAAAAGAAAGGCTATTTAATAGGTTCCTAAACACTCGCAATCTGAAAGACTGGGAAATTTTTAAAAGGCATAGAAACAAAACTAATGCTAAGCGGCGAAAGGCAAAACAGGTTTATTTACGCAACTACTTTGAAGTTGGTAATGCCCCAAAAGCTGAACATATATGGAGAAAAATTAATGTGCTGCTAAATAGAGTTCCCGTAAAGGAAAATATTAATGAAATCATATTAAACAATAAAGTCATTAAGGGAGCGATGCTAGCAGAGGAATTTAATACCTTTTTTGTAAACTTGGTCACCAGCACACATTCCTCGGAGGCAATAAATGGAATGATTAGAAATCCACAAAGTCTTTACATTGACCCTACAAGCGAGACTGAGGTCTGTGCTGTGTACCATTCACTGAAAAACAGCCTTGCTTGTGATATTGATAATATCCAGATCAAACCAGTAAAATATGCACTAGACCTCATTTTGTCGCCGCTCACATACTTGTACAATATTTGCCTCTCAACAGGCACTTTCCCCAGGAAGATGCAAATCGCTAAGGTAGTCGCTATATTTAAAAAAGGGGAAAAAATAGTCTGACAAACTATCGGCCAATTTCCATCCTGCCAGTCTTCTCGAAAGGTCTAGAAAAACTCAGCCACATACGAATTACCAAGTTTGCAACTAAACATAATTTAATTAATCCCGCTCAGTTTGGCTTTAGAAAAGGAATGTCCACAGAATATGCTCTTTTGGCTCAAAAAGAAATAATTTTGAAAGCAATCGAAGAAAAATATGTAATTGCAGGTGTATATATAGACTTTTCGAAGGCATTCGATAGCATAAACCATGTTACTTTGTTAAAAATACCGGAAGTATATGGAATACGTGGAATACCTCTCGATCTCTTAAAGTCTTACCTCGAAAACAGAATGCAGTGCGTTTCCATGCAGGAAATTCTATCCACTTGCCAGCCAATAAAAGCAGGTGTCCCCCAAGGCAGCATACTTGGTCCCCTATTATTTAACTTGTACATAAATGATATTACGTGCATTAGTAGCAACGCAGAATACGTAACATATGCAGACGACACAATAATATATTTTTTCGCAGTCGTTCCTATCATTCTCTTCAATCCGAAATAAACAACACTCTGGAAAAACTGACCACCTGGAGCGAGATAAACTCTTTACGGATTAATGCTAATAAAACAAAGGCAATTATTTTCACTACCGGACAAGCAGCCAGCGCTCCAGAGATGACGTTCACTTTAGGCGACGCAGATGTAGAAATCGTAGATTCTGTCAAATGTCTTGGTGTCCACTTTCACAAAAATATGTCCTGGGACACGCACGTTGACCACGTGACCACACAGACAGCAAAAGCTGCTGGGGTCATAACTAAATATAAATCGTACCTACCGACGGCTCTTAAATTACACATTTACAATCCAGTTTTCCTTTCACATGTTAACTACTGTCTCTTAGTGTGGGGCAAAACAACATTTGGTAATTTAAATCGCATACATGTCCTACAGAAAAGAGCGATCCGCAGCATAGCAAATGTTCATTATCGTGAACATACATCCGAACTTTTCACTAAATTTGACATTCTTTCCATCCATCATATGTACTCATTCTACCTTGCAAAGCGATATAAGCATGCCTCGCTTGAAATTCTCCGTACACTTGCTAACTTGACCCCTCAAACACGACACTACAATATACGCACTAATCTAATTTGGAAAATTTCTTACTCACGCTTAAGACTATCTGAACAAATGCTCTGTCATGCCCTACCGACCCTACTAAACCACCTTCATTGTCAAGGAATTAACATAAGCACCATTACCAACAATATGCTTAAGTTCTTTGTAACACGACAGTGAGCGTGTATGAAATTGTTTTATGTATTTTAGAAATTCTCTTGTAGAATTGGTGTGCTACCGTGGCTGCCTTCCTTGTACATACTGACCTTTATTTGTGGCTCAAAAATGAGTATATTATTTTTTGTATTGCACATTATACGTACTGACTTTTAAACTTTCTAATGTATAAAGATGTATGTTTCTTAATCTTCCACTGTATATGCCTTGTAAATAGGGGGCTTGAAGCTCGTGAAGTGGAAACTTCCACTTTTTCTTCGAGCCCTCCTCGTCCTCCGCTAATCTTTTTGTGAGGAAGAAATAAAATTATTGATTGATAAAAAAAAATTCGACCACCTGGGGATCTTTAACGTGCACTGACATTGCACAGCGCATGGGCGCCTGAGCGTTTTTCCCCCATAAAAACGCAGCCGCCGCGGTCGGGTTCGAAAATAAAGTTTAATCTCTCTCTCTCTTTGGGGAACGGAAATGGCGCAGTATCTGCCTCATATATCGTTGGACACATGAACCGCGCCGTAAGGGAAGGGATAGAAGAGGGAGTGAAAGAAGAAAGGAAGAAAAAGGTGCCGTAGTGGAGGGCTACGGAATAATTTCGACCACCTGGGGATCTTTAACGTGCACTGACATCAAAGCACACGAGAGCCTTTTAGCGTTTCGCCTCCTTAAAAACGCAGCCGCCGCGGTCGGGTTCGAACCCGGGAGCTCCGGATCAGTAGCCGAGCGCCCTAACCACTGAGCCACCGCGGCGGGTCTATGCCATGTGCTGCGGGATGTCAGTGCACGTTAAAGATCCCCAGATGGTCGAAATCATTTCGGAGCCCTCCACTACGGCACCTCTTCCTTCCTTCCTTAGTCCCTCCTTTGTCTCTTCTCTTGAGGCCGGTTCTGGTCAACACCCTCTAGAGAATTTGAGAGTGTTGTTCAGGTGTCCGCCAATATGTGAGACAGATATTGCGCCATTTCCTTTAATAATAATAATAATTGGTTTTTTGGGAGAAAGGAAATGGCGCAGTATCTCTCTCATATATCGTTGGACACCTAAACCGCGCCGTAAGGGAAGGGATAAAGGAGGGAGTGAAAGAAGAAAGGAAGAAGAGGTGCCGTAGTGGAGGGCTCCGGAATAATTTCGACCAACTGGGGATCTTTAACGTGCACTGACATCGCACAGCACACGGGCGCCTCAGCGTTTTTCCTCCATAAAAACGCAGCCGCCGCGGTCGGGTTCGAACCCGGGAACTCCGGATCAGTAGTCGAGCGCCCTAACCACTGAGCCACCGCGGCGGGGCACCATTTCCTTTCCCCAAAAACCAATTTTCCAATTTTTACATGTTGGTTTAGACACACGTTTTAATTCCGCCTAGTAGAACTACAATTATTTTTCTGTTTTGGTAACTCGTAGCTGAAGCTTGCTCGGAGGCTCGTGCGAGTCTTTAAGCGATAAGGGTTCAACTTGTGGAAAATTTGTGACCTGAAACCGCGTATCTGCAGCGTACGCCCACTTCGTCTTTTCTTTTGGCACCCAAGTTGCTCTTTACATGCGTTTGCTGTTGCGTGTGCCTTTGTAGCCCTTAGAATGTTTGGTTGAGGTGCATCAACTTTCAGTCGGTATTATTTTTTCCTTGCTTCATTTTTCAGATTTCCAAGAGCTAGAGAAAAAAGTGGCCATCATTATATATGCTGACGCCGTAGTGCTGTGTACATTGTGTATTAAAAGGTGCGTACATATTCGTCTGCGGTTTGTATTCATTTAAATGTAAAGAGCACAGCTATATACCTGAAATGACTTCAATATGGCGCTGCTATTTGCTGTTATAGAGGCAGGATCGGCAGACTTTTTGAATTCATACTTTGTATGTAAAATGCTAGGACATTTCAAGTAAACAGGTAACTGCAGGACGGCCGAGCCAGCACACATTCACACGAATGGACAGGTGTATTACACCACCTGTAACATAAGTATGTGCCTTAAATTTGAGACACATGTTCGCTTAGGCGCCTGAAGGCTGCACGAAAAAGGAGGAATAAATTTATTGCACCAGATCCGAGAAATAGAGCATTAACCTTTCGGGCTTTCCCTGGGACGCACAACGTTTTGGACGTTGCTAGTTTTAGAGACGTTTTTTGGATGTGTTCGCGAAAAATGAGCACCTCCTGGGGAGATCCCAAACGTCGTGATGGGTTATTTTTGGGAGATTTTGAGGAGGTTTTGTGTTTGTTGGGTTCATGCCTGTCATTTGTGTCAAAACCCCCAAAATATACTCCATGCTCTGCCGCTCATCCAGATAGCTGATACATTCCTAAACTCGTCGAGCTTTTACAGAATTGGAGCGGCTGTTGGAAATCTTGCAGTCATGATGCCGATGATCTCCTTTATTATTTTGACGAGCTCATCTGTCGCTTGAACTGAACCATTGCAGTGCTCAATCTGCTGTCTGTAGGTGAAAAGACCACGCCGAACATCATCGGAGAACAGGCGAAACGCGCGCATCTTCTTGAATGTGTCAACAACAGCTTTGTGCAACCATGGGCACTGCCTTCAATCCGACATGGCTGTGTTGACCAAGCTCCCATGCGGCATCAATGTGCCTCATACTTGCCACGCCCCGAGGAGTTGTTAAAGGGTGCTGCAGCAAGCTGTTTCGCACGTTCTTCACCAAATGAGGAAAATCTGAGACCAAGAGCATAGAACGCGTCTCTTGTACACAGGGCGTGACTTGCAAACAACTTGTCTTGCTTCCTCAAAAATTCCAACAACGCGCCACATGGAACAGTTCCAGGTAGCTGCGTCTGTGGTCACAAAATCCACAAAAAGTGCGGCTATTTCGGCCATTATCACACCCTCGACCACAATTTTTGCATGTGCATATCAGCCTTTACGTATCAGTTCGAGGTGGAAACGCCAAGCACCTGGTGCCGGTTTCCCGTGGATGGTTGGAAAAGAACGAATAGGGCGCGACGCGCTAATTCTGAGCTGGAGCTGGATCAACATTCACCGAAGGTCACCAAACCTATTCACTTTCCCGAAGTGACTGACCTTCAAGTTCTCGGAAAGTTTATTTTCATCCATCATTAAGCCGCCATGACATTGCTGCTCCGTCATGCATCCGCATTTTACGTTTAAGACTGCAAATACTCGCTAGCCGAAGCCGGACCCGCTTCGAACTGCGCGCATGTATACCTTTGGAGACATACCTGCCGGGCAGCAGCATGATCTTGCGCAGGTGCTCATAAAGCCGTTAGCTCTTCATCCGCATTATCAAGCACTTAAGCAGCCATTCGCGCTGGTACTTCAAATATCTGGAGGTTCTTCGCTTTGATACAAGCCACGGTGATACAAGCATAGCGCGTACCGCTGCAAATTACTGCGACCCGCCACTGTGCATGCGTAGATCGCCCTGAGGGCGCCAGATGGCGCGACGTTCCCATCAAAACGCGCCCGCGCCTGCCGCGTCAGGACCAATCAGTGCGTGCAAAGTGGCGGGGAAAAAAAGCATCGCTAAAAGTATCTATTCAAACACGCCATGACCTGCGACTGTTGTTTTGCCGGCAAAGCTTCCATCCTTGACATGAGCGCGGAGCCTTCACAGTTTTTCATCCTCATCTGTTCCAGTTTTGTCCCTAGGGTGACCATATTTCGCTTCATTCCATTGCAGCTGCAAGTTTTCTCTTCTGCTTGCGGTCCTTCGACGCCTGGACCTTTGTTCCTTTGTACGATAGCTGATTCAAGCGCAGATTTTCTGCGTATCGGCAATGCAGACAGGAGTCATCTTGACAGGGAGTGATGCTAGTGCATTTGGAGCTGAATCTGGTGCTTTCATGGGTTCTTATAATCTTGAATTTCGCGAGGACATGTCAAGCTGCTCGCAGCATTTGATGCTCTTACAAGGCACTATAGCGTCCACGTGAACCTAGAAATGGTCAACTGGTTCATGAGTTTTCACATCTAGCTTCTCTATTACGGCGTCTTGCACGGACAAGGTGACTCGGATTTTTGACGTGCAGTAGGAGTATTACCTTTACAGAACGATACTGCGTCCACTTATTCTTCAAGCAGAAAACGCAGAAGCAGCGTAATCAAACTGAATGTTGTATCCAGCCACCATGGGGTAACGCGCAAGTATATACTGAAGTCAACCGGACAAGGTGACATTTCAGTGGCAGACGTAGACATAGCTTCACTGGAGCTTGAAGCTACCGGCTCGACCGGCGTTGTTTCATGCTGACTGGCAGCTTTGAATGGGCGGCGGCCTATTGAATTCTTATGATTTCTTCGCCTGACGGCACTGGTGGAGTTTTCTGCGTACTCGTGCAGTGCCGTACGTTCGGCTGGGACGAGCACGACACGAGTGCGCGGCACCGCGCCACCGTGGAGATGGACGGTCACGAAGTTCCTTACGTGGTGCAATCCCGTCGGGCAGCGCGCGCGACTATACGCCACTGACAGGCGACGCTGTTGGCGCAGAGAATTGTGCTCTACAGTATAGCCGATAGGAAGCTTCGACGAACAAAAAAAAAAAAACAGACGAAGCATTTGTGGTTAGCATATTTTAAAGCAATGCTGATGGTTTCTGCAGTTTAACGTCCTAAAGCGACTCAGGCTATAAGGGACGCCGTAGTGAAGGGTTCCGGAAGTTTCGATCACCTGGGGTTCTTGAACGTACGTGCACTGACATCGCACAGTACACGGGTCGACAGAATTTCGCCTCCATCGAGGATTAACCCGCGTCTTTCGGGTCAGCAGCCAAGTGCCATAACCACTTAGCCATCGCGGCGGGTTCTAAAGAAATGTCGGATGTGATAGATGGTGATGAATTTTTATGGCGCAAGGGCTTTTTCTTCTACTCAAGGTGGGGTCATAGACGCATTTCCCAAGCATTTCGCCCTAAAGAAGCCGAGCACCAGGCAAGGAAAAAGCTTGTACCCATTGTATCCCCACGTGGGTACCCGGCGGCACTGGGGATCGAAGCCTGCACCTCTCGCATGCGAGGCGGATTCCTAGAACACTAGGCCACCGTTGCGGTCTTAAAGGAATGTTGAATATGATAGCAGTTGCAATGCATTCATACCGGCCGATGAGCCATGTGCCCCCCGTGGGGATTGGGGTTCCTGAGCGGTCGGAATGAGCGCCCGCTGCTGCTGTTTGCTCGTTAGAGACCCCCCCGCGAGCGTAATGCGGGCGGCTGCTGCTTATACTCCTTTCCAAGGGAAGCTCTTTCGAGAACCGCTGTAAATCACCCTCCCTTCCGTTCTTCCTGCTTCGACCTGGCATCCCCATTGGGTCACTCCGACTGACAGTTGGGGGGCGTTGTTTCGGTGAAAGGCCCCGACCGGGAAATGAACGGGGAGATCGCCACCGACCCGGACAGCAGAAAGGTGCGTAGATTTCGCCTCCCGGGGGCCCCGGCCTTTGCCGGGGGACCAAGAGCGCGGTTGGTGTAACCTTGCGCACCTAGTATGTACGCTTGAGTCCAGGCCCGAGCCTCCGGAGTCCCGTCGCCCTCCTGTGCGGCGCTCCGGATTCGGGAGGGCCTGACTTGGCTAGTTCTGCGTCATCGCCGGCCATTGCCGGTGACGACGCGCGATGAGCCATCGACGAGCGACCTGCGTCGTCAAGATGTGCTCCGCGCATTCCCCATCCTCCCTCGTGTTTTGTCGCGCGATCTAACCCACTGGTTGGCCGTGCGGCATGCGATCGCCCTTGGCTGTGCCGTCACGCGCGTATGTAGTCTTTGCGCGCGCGGCTCCGCGGGCCCGCTTTCGGGTGCTGCGGATGGCCTATGGATGTATACTGAGGTCTGGAGATCATTGTAGTGTTATGTAATGCAGCTTCCTGTGTAATAAACACTTGTGCTCTCAAATAACTGCGCCTTCCTTCCTTCGGAGCGAGAGCGCAGGCGCGCGGCGAACGCTGGCTATGCCCTCAGCTTGCTCTGGCCCGAACCCGCGATATGTGGGCGAAGTGCCACTCAGTTAACATTTCGGCACGGGTTGGCAACCAATCCCGCACCCCTTATGAGAAAATTAAAGGCTTGTGTCAATATTTCTTGTCCTGCAAGTCCTACCTTATCTCACGCAGCGGAAGGCATCGTACTTTTTGCCAATGTATACAGTACTTTTACGTGTTCCGTCAGAACTTTGGTACTGAATTCCGGGAAGGTATACAAAGGAAGGTGCATATGTCATCGGTTTGAATCCCTGTCGCGAGCTAGCTTCCAACCTGGCTAGCACATGTAAGCTATATGCAACGAGAAATCATGAAACCACCTGGAACTTTGTACTGGAAAGTTGCGTCAGAATTTTCATACGAAAGTCTGGGAAGGCATACAATTGAAGGTGCACTTGTTGTCGGTTCGAAACCCTGTCTGAAGTTAGTCGCCAAATTTACCAGCAGATGTAAGCTATATGCAACGAAAAATCGAATGGTAAAACCCGGAATGCTGTACGACAAACAGTTGTGTTATAATTTTGATACGAATGCCACCACATGATTGGCGCCAAGTTGAGGCCGGCCAGTTAGGTGCATATATAAACGAACGACATGTATAGGATCGAAGTGAAGGTGCTTGGATTGCTGCGTGCCTCAAGCGGCAACTTGATGACGTCACCCTATTTTTCTTGCCATCGCTGGGATTTTCTATATCATCTGCGAGTACACACTACGCCGGCTTTTCTCGCTGTGGGACTAGTAATGCTTTCGCATTAAAAGTTCTTTTAGGGCCTAACGCGGGGTCACTTATTCCAGGCATCTCTGAAAAGACGTCTTCTATTTTGAATGTTGTGTTCGACGCAGAAAGTGCTTTCATTTGCACGCAGATAATCTTTCACTCAGCTCTGATGACGGATTGGAAAGTTCGTACAGTAGTACTTACAGTCGCGTCGTTCAACAAAATGGGCACGCAGCCTACTGTGCCCGGGAGGCGCTGCGATGATTTCACCGTGCGTCTAAAAATTACTACCGTGAGCGGCTTGGGTCGCTGCAAACGCGACCACATTCTGAGGGATATTAGACGCGCGTTTGGCTGATAACATTCCTTGCTTAGGTGCTCTTGACAGAGCCCAGATAGCTGACACGGCACGTGTGGCATGGACTGAGCGCGGAAGCTCACACGAAAGGAACTGCCAATTTTGCTACGAAACGGTGACCATGTATACCCCGATGGTACAGCTGGCGGAAAGGGCCAGGACAGCAGCAGCTTCAAATGAGGCCCCGGACTAGGAATTTCAACCACATACTGAAGAATCCTGTTCAGTAAAGTTTCGTTCACTCACGCCTATAAGCGCGAACAATTGGCGTGGAAAAGCACTACGGGTGCGCCTAAAAAATGCCTTCTCTTTTATGCTGTGTTTTACGGCGCTAAAATCGGCACGGAAAATTTCACCACACATGGTTGCCTATTGCTGTCCACTGGATTTACAGGTTATGGTATTGCGTATCGCAATTTTTGGCGATTTGCTTGCAGATCACCACTTACATTGCCACGCTCTTTGCTTTCAAGTAAGGGAAAGCGATGAAGATAGTCACATAGAGTACTCATTCAGGAGACAATGGCGACCTTTGAAATTGCAAAACCGCTTTCCCTTGCATTGCGGGGCGCGTCGCAGATCAGCGCAAGCAGCTTTCCCGACCGCAGAGTGTCTTGGAGCCCGCAACATTCTCTGCGGACCTTCGCAGATTATAATTAATGAGTGCGACTGATCAAATTAGAACTGTGAGCTGACCAGTCATCTCAGAAAGTGTTTTCACCCTTCCTGATTCGAAAAGCTGCCGCTCTAGCCAAACAGGTTGCCATTCGCGCTTAAGGTCGGGCAACTGCGTGCTCACTCTTTTACACAGCGCCATCACCCTTTCATTATCAGCGCGCCAGGTGATAACATGCGCAGACGGCCGCTCGCTCTGTTGTCACTCGTGGTTGACGTGCTGGTGCGCATCTCGGGGCCTTGCCGTGCCCAACAGCTTGCATTTTCGTGTGCATGCCATTCGCTGTCGTTGCGGTTTCCGGCCTTGTGGGAATTCAAACCACCTGAAACATCACGATGGCTGGTGCGGAATACACGCTGACTGGATTCGACGACTTCCTTGAGCGCCGACATATCGTCTTCGTCGAGCCTCTGCCCAACACCCGAATCTGCGGCATCTGCGGTGTGGTGCCCAGCCGCTCCGTGCTCCTGCCTTGCGGTCACGTTTTGTGCCAGCTCTGCAAAGGACAGATAGGTGAGGAAAACCCAACGTGCCCCTTGGACCGCATTATGTTCGAGGAGGCCAATGTGGTCTCAGTGACATTCAGGCAGTCCCACTTGGAGCAGCACCGAGTTTTTTGCGTCGCTGGAGGACGGAAATGCGGCTTCAGCGGCAAACTTTGTGACCTGAAGGCTCATTTGGTGAAATGTGGCGGCGACGAGGCGAAGTGCACCAAGTGTCAGCGCTACGTGGCTCGCAGCGTAGCCGTCGAGCACTACGTACGGTGCTCCGCCCAGACTTCTGCACGGCAAACAGTGAGTCCTACAGTGAATGCACGTGCAGTTCAGATGCTCGGGGCGATGAAGAAGGACCTGGAAAGGGTGCGGGCGCGGACGTCGCTCGAGAAAGTCGACCAGGACGCAGTCGTCAGTGGTGCCAACATTTTGGTAGAGTGCGTGGCCAATCTTGAGCGAAGCTTTATCTTAGAAGAGGCTGGCGGTAGCGAATTCAGCTCGTTGCTTCCAGCTGTGGAGAAAACAGCGGCCACTGCGGGACCCTTCCGTGCAGCTTCCAAGCCTGGCATATTCGTCACCACTTGTGAATTCAGGGATGTGTATGACGGATGCACCGCACTGAACGAGGATGAGCAAAATCACATCATATCGACGGACACCTACACATTAGCTGGTTATACTTTCAAGCTGGTGTGCATGTTCCAGAAGCAGTATGGGGAAGTGGTCGTATCTTTCTCTCTGTATCTTCGTGATGGTGCCTGGGATGATCACGTAGAGTGGCCTTTCGCCAAGAAGCTCACCATGATCATCTCGCATCCCAGGGATGAGAGCAAAGACGTGAGGCTGCCGGTTACCCTTGAAAATCCCAAGGTGCTTAAGAAACCACCTCCAGAGACATGGAATTGGGGTACTTGGACTGCGAAGGAGAAGTGGCAAGATCTCGAACTGAAGGGTTTCGTTCACAACACGAATCTGTATGTAAACGTCGAGTTTGAATGATGGAAGCCATCTTAGTCCACCGTTGTTTCTTGAAATATCTGTCCATCACACGGGGACTCATTTTGCGCGATACACAGCCTACGTCACGATTCAATGGAATCCATCGCAGATGAATACGAGGCTTCAGAGAGGTGCATATATGATCACCGTGGATAGACACATCTGGCTTATATTGTTTTATTTTAGTATCACGTAAACGTCGTGCGTACGAGGCAGCAAGCGACGATATAATTTCTCCCGACCAGGTTACACTGTCAGCTGCGCTATTCCTTAATTTGAATAAAGTACTGAGACCAGTATTTCCCCCCTGTTATCTTGCTTTGCAGTTATTCACGCCTTAAAATCAGGCCAAGGAAATTTACTGGTAATCTGTTTCAGATTCGTTGGCTTTCCAGTTGGGTTTTTCGAAAGCGCTATAAACCCCTAGCACTGGCTGGAGATGCACCTGGCTCCCGCGCGGCATCTGTGGTCAGAAGGAAGTCGAACAGCTCTCCCATTTCAGACTTGTGGACCTCCGTTGGATGTGTTACAGCCACTGGACGTCCGTCGGACCATCCAACGCAAGGCCACGGCCAACCAGCCGTAAGACATCCTCGACGGTCGTCCGAAACGATGTACGGGCATTTCTCGAAACATCTTAGGGCAGCATGCATATCCAGGTTTCTCACGTTGTTATTGGATGATTTTCCACCGAAAAACCTCAGCAGTGTTCAATAAAAGCAATAACTTGAAATATGTGAAATGAAAAACCATTTATTGCAACATATGAAAAAAAATCTATTGTGCGAGAGGGCTGTTAACGAGGGTACAAGTACGACATACAATGCACACGTACAGGCAATGTATGTACGTACACCCGACCAGTTCTTTAACATGCGCTTACACGTGCACTTATTCTCGCTTGTTTCATCGCTCCGCGCTGTGATAAGGCGCTGACAAGCCGCCGGGTCGACGGTCGGGCGATACTGTTAAAAGCATTGTCCGGGTGCACATACGTCGCAGCGTCCGCTGTTGGGTTTTTTTTTTTCACTACATATGGGTTATGCAGGGAAGGCTAGGCGTACGTGCGTACGACGGCATGGTCACTTTTTTCTACTTTCGAAGTTTTTGTTCGAGCAACAGTATTGCTTCTCGTAGGGGAAACTCTCGGGTATAGTCAATGTGGATGCGGTTACCGTCCAAGGGCGAATTTTTCCCAAATTCTTTTTGCCAGGTTGCCAAAGAGCTTGGCTGCTTTTCCCGAGAAACGTCTCGCGTCCGATCATTAACTGCCGCCTCCCACGGTGCGCAGTTTGCACACCATCCGGTGGGCATGTGGTGGTGACGTCACAAGGTTACGTGATTTAGGTGGCCCACCTGCCTCTTAGGTTTCTTCTCTGGGGATTTGTGGATTTTTCACCCCGCGGTCAATGACGCCAACGATCGTAAGGCAGAACTAAGAGAGACAAAACAAAGAGCAAGAGCAAAAAAGCATTTTCTGCTTCTAAAGCACCATCCGATCTCCGTCTCCTGACTACACGCCAGATGCTAAAGATCGACGCAGAATTATCCCTAGATTTTCTTCTCTAAACACCCCCTCCACTTAGAGAATTAAAAACATCCGCGCATAACGCCCGTGCATGCACACTTATAAACAATGTGGAGCAGTGTACAAGGCAGACACCGAGGCACAGCTACGTCACCCATGTAACAGCAGCGCGGGGTCTTCAAGGTGGTAATGCATTTAAGGCACGAGTGTATAAGTAGCCACCAGAGTTAAATATCCGGATCTCTACACAAGCATCGTACATTTCTCTTCGAGGTTCATGCCCTCCTCCCGGCGGCACGCAAACACGCGCGCGAAGTCCGCGCTGTGGCGCAACGGCAAGTTGCACATGCGCGGTCCTCTGCTCTCGCCGCACAACAGGTGGCAGCTGAAAAGGAAGAACACTCGCGGTGACGTCACGGGTCCAACGTCAGGGAAGAGGGCGGCGTTCGACGCCCTCTCGTCTTCATACATCATCCAGGCGGTTTTCAGGGCCGCCACGCTCGCCTGCAATCCGAGGTCCATGGACGTGTCCGGAAGCGCCGTGCTGGCGCGAAGACAGGCGTGGTTGCTTTGGTACACTTTCATCCGCGTGGTGGCGTTCCTGTCGACGTAGTCCAGGAAAATAGCTGCCGCTATTCTCGCTCCGAGGCCGGCTAGTAATGCACCGCGGTGGCCGTTGGTGACGAACCACGGGAAGGTGAGGTGGCAAGGTGCGAGGCGCCACTTGTAGAACGCTGTACCGCACTGGCCAGCCAAGGCTTCTTGTTCGCTGCCTTCTTCATCGAACTCCCTCGAAAACGACGGTCTTGATTTCTTCAAGTGTTCCGTCAGCATGATCCAGTTCTGGAGGGCGCTGGTCGTAAGGTTCGGATAACGGGCGTAGTGCGGAACGAAGAACTCTGGCTGAGATTTCTCGACGCCCTCGAACACGCTCCGTAGGTTGTAGCCTTGAGACAACGGAGAGACCCCAGCCGGGACAGTGTCTTTGACGCGAATAAGACGGAGAAACGCGCTGCGAACCTTCTCGACCAAGCTCTTGAATTCTTCCAGTGGCCCGGTCGCACCGTCCAGGAGGAAATGGTTCAGCACGTGTTCGTAAAATTTGTAGGCGCGCACGAAGCAGTACTGTTCTTGTTGGTTCACCGCTTCGTCGGCGGAGCCGAAGAAAGTGTCGCGAAGGGTGATGTTTGTGTAATGGACTGCGGCCAAGACACTGAGGAACCCCAGAAGGTCGTTCATGGCCTCCTCTCCCCGAATTTGAAGCGCTTTGAATATGCCTGCGAAGGAAGTTATATCGTAGATGACGATGGCCTCGAGGTCGGAGAAGTAAGTCTTGTGGTAGTGTCGTACAAGAGAGCCCCACATTGCCGCTGACACCGTCGGAGCATGCACCACCAGGGACGTCATGTTATCCTGGTGGTTCTTGTCTACGGCATCGACGTAGGCGTCGAAGAGTCCCGTCATCGCATGCATGGTGCTCAGCACCTCTGCACATCGCTGTCCATCGAAGAGGCCTTCAGTGAAGGTCTCGTAAGCCACGCGGATGATTTCCCACGCGTGGTCTGTTTTCATGCCCTGCCTGAAACGCCGCAGAATTCGCTGGAACGGCGCGTCCAGAGGGAACAGCAAGGCGCGCCGCCCATTATCGTTGTAGCCGACGTCGATGCCGAAGAACACGGGTAGCGCGACGTGTCTCGCCATGAAGAACAGCGACGACACGAAGTCCGAACGCTCGCTCCGATTCGGCCACGTGAGACCGGCTTCGGCAAGGACGCTCTTCACATCGTCAGTGGCGACGCCCTCCAAATCCGCTCCGAGGGCGTTCCCGTTGAGGCAGGTATCTAAGTACCATGCCGCCTGTCCCAATGGTTGTCTGTGCCTTGCCGCTAGTTTCTTTTCTTGGATTCGTTGGATCGCGGTCTTCGCCAGTTTCCTCCAGGTCTCCGTGGCCGACGACACGTCGTGGTTTCGTATCCAGGTTCCGCAGGCGTACTGGTAGAAGTTGCTGCACGGGCTGGCACCGGTGTCGACGGAGTCGCGGAACAGCGCCTCGTAAGGGTCAGCGTGTCCCTTGCTGTCGTTGCCGCTGCTGTCAAGGAGGGCGAGTTCGACGACGCGGTCGCCCCTGGGGCCGGTGAGCACACGCCAGGTGATGACCAGCATGAGGACACATAGGATGACGGCGACCGTCGCTATGGCGGCGGTTCCCAGCAGCGTGCGGCCCAACCTGAAGCCACGGTTGGACTCGTCCTCGTACAGTGTCCCCTGAGCGCTGCGGGCCTGCGATTTAACGTAGCACAAATAGTCGTTTAACTGGAAGTTGTAACGCGGGAAAATTTTTATTGTGCTAGCACTAAAATAGGTTTTGGTTAACTCGGTTTTTGGAGGAAAGGAAATGGCGCATTAACTGTCTCACATCTCGGCAAGAAGAGAAAAGTAGGGAAATTGAGACCAGCAAATAGTGGATTTGAGGGAGGGTGCTTGTGCCCAACTGCCTTGTAGGTTCATGAGCGTGGACTATGCAAATACTGTTTTAGACCCAATCACCTATGGCAAGATGTCGCTTTCTTTGCTGTACACTAGTGAGCCCCAGCAATAGACTAGCGGGCATTCAAGCCATACTGTGGTCGATAGATCGCACGACATAACGGTTATAGTGTGGTAGCACTGAGGCTTCGTATTAGCCGAAAAGCCCCTAAGTCAGTTTGTGCTGTCCTGATGAGCCGATATAAACACACTTAGCAACCTGGCCAACAGATTGTGAGCAAACCACACACACACATACGAAAAGACAATCTAGTTCATCGTTTCGAGCGAGTCGTTTCGATTACATTTGGGGACGTCAGCTTCAACTGGACACGGATGGCGACAGAGCAGGACCGGATATATTGCTGCTTTTCAGCTGAAAGACATGCCAGACCAAGCAAAAATATATACGGTGTAGCAAGTACAGAGGTGAGTTCAATATGTGTGACAAGTGAGGTAAAAAAATGGGACACTGCGATGGACGCTTGTCGAACGCAGATTTAAAGATGAACTCCTCTGCTGCTCTCTACGCCATCTGTGTCCAATCGTGTTAAACCTGGTCTGCCTAGAAGGAAAGACAAAGACATACGTCGGAGTTAGAACGGGAACCGTGGCTACTATAGAGACAAAGAACGGCTGCGAGCAACCTTGCTGTCGTGGCTCATGTCTACGCGCAGTGCACACTGTGCCTAGACCGGAACCGAGTATAATTCCGTTCACTTGGGCGCGTTTTAACGCACCTTCAATTGCATGCATGCAGTGAGACTCGCCAATAGAATGATATAAACGAAATCTACTCTATGCATACATAATATTCGCCTAATAAGGCACTGCGTCAGTGATCGCGCGGCAGCCAGCTACGTCTGGTGGGGCACATCCGGATCCGTGTAGGACCCCACGGTCACTTCATACTTTCATACTTCCTACCTAATTAAAATATTAAAAACTGGAGTATACGCGGTTCGACCGATACTAATAGCATCCCTACAACTCATTATATGCAACCAACAGGCAAAACAATGCACTGGTCATGTGTTCCGGGGCCTCTTTAAGTCCATGTACACTCGCCAAGTCTACACGCTTTGCGAATCAATTAGACGGTAAACAAAACGATGCTTGCAGGCACACAACAGCTCTCACCAATACGGGTGAGCCTCCCTGTTTCGAGGAGTGCTCCAGAGCGGCGCCAGATTTCAGAGCAGCTCCGGTAGCGTCGCGTTTAGGTGAGCCACCCCGGTTTGTCGAACCTCCGGGCGGTTTCGATGAAGGCGCGTTTTCGGCCGGCGCTTGCCCTGCCGAACGAGCTTCACGTTTCCGCGACGCATCTTTGGTCTTCTGCGATGCACCGCCGGTCGGCAGCTTCGCTGAGACGGCGTCTTTCGTGGCGGTTGCCGATTTTTCGGGACCACCCATCCTCTTCGGCGGCGCATCTCGTTCCGGCGATACCCCAGGCTGTTTCGCAGGGCCGCCTCTTTGCGGTGAGTCGGCGTCCTTATGCGAGGAGCTCACCCCTTTGGAAGTTTTCATCGACGGGCTGCGGTGTTCCGAAGAAAGCCTAGACGAAAGCGCAGCCATGGTTTCTTTCGTTCACGTTCGACTTCTTTCCTGCACGCGATATGCGTGGGCCCGTGCGCTCAGCACGGTTGTTTAGTTGAGAAAGATGACACAATTTTTTTTTCAAAGTCGTATGGGATTTTCTGGAATCAAAACTGTTAATCACTAAAAAGTGAGAATGGAGAAATATCTTTGACCCGTCTGGCTGGCACCATCCTCAACTTTAGCAGACCAGGTAATTTTATTCAGTCACATATAACAAACATAACAACTGCATGTCCTTTTCCCCTACCTCGTAACTTAACGAGATTAGAGAAAGTTTACCTTAGAAGGATAAGGTCTGGGACGGCCTTTAGCCCGTCGGTCACGTGCCAATGGGGCTGTGAAGAGGACGCGGGGCCCACCCTCTTCCTTAGGTGTTCCACACCGACTTCAAAGTTGGATGTTTACCACCTGATATTGACTTGTGCAGGGACAACGACTTCAAGGACACGAATTTTACAGCAGGCCGGAATAACGGCGACAAGGGTGGATGATTTCTTTATAGTTACTGACCGACAACAATCAGCGCAGGAGTCTTCTGCGGTTCCTGCATCAATACACTTTACCTTATTTCCTGTACTTTACCTTATTTCCTGGGCTCCTCCTGCCAGTCATATTTGTGGTTTTTCGCTCGCGACGCGTCGACAACATTGATATCGGATTTTCTGCGCAACGGAGGTTTTAACGCTACCGCGTTAATGGTTGTCAAGACGTTAAGCAACGACGGAGGAAAAGGACCATCGATAAACGTTACGCTGGAGAGGCAACAACAGCCCCCCACAGTCAAAACAACTACTGAGGAAGGAGAAAACAATGCTCAGAAGACGAGAACAAGAGAAGGAAAAACTAATATTTGGTGAAAAACGCCGTTAGCAGAAAGATACAGCTTTTCCCTTACTGTGAGGGCGATCGAAAGGGCCCTTTAAATTTTGAAGTTTTGTTTTCTGTTTTCAACCCTGTGTATTCGCTCTTATTCAGAGAATGTGCAAGGTGATCGTGGTTAAGATTGGTGCAGGGCTTTTTTACTCTTTGCTTCAATAAAACAAAATAAACAATGAAGCGCTGGCCGCCTCAAGTCTTAAGAGCAATTCCCCCCACTCTTGGCGAAGAAAAGTGAGAGAGCTCCGGTGCTCATCATCATCGTCACCCTGGATACCCACCCCCCCTCCAAGGCAAAGGCCTCCCCCATAGCTCCCCAATCAACCCTATCCTGTGCCAGCAGTGGGCATCTCATCCCTGCAAAGTTCTTAATCTCATCCGCCCACCTCACGTTTTTGCGCCACCTGCTACGCTTGCCTTCCCTTGAAATTCATTAAGTTACTCTTGAAGACCATAGGTTATCGTGCCTACTCACTACGTCGCAGCGACCACGTGGAGGTAGAAAATCCGCCTCACGTGCAAGAGGCCCGGGGTTGGAATCCCGGTCTACAGTTGTAACAGAAGTTTTAACACCACAGTTGTAATAGAAGCTTCCATTCTCATCGGTGTCAGAAGAGCAAAAGGAGCCGCTGCGCAAACAGTTCCGGTTCGTCGTCGTATTTTCACATTACAGTAAACTTATGGGCGCTTCTAATGCGTGCTCACTTCCTGCGGGTTCTGAGGGCAACAGTAAGCCGCCGAAAGGCCAGAACTACGAGGCGAGTTTCAGTCTGAAAAACGACAATTCTCGCGAGCAGTTCCTCACACACTCACTCTATCACCATTGCCATCTCTAGGTTTTAGGACTCTCTCTTGACATATGCTGTTATGTGGTTTTGGCTTTCGTTTAAGTTTAGTAGATTTTCTTGTGTCTTGTCTTTGAAGGTGTCGTTTCGTAGTTGGCTATAATTTAAGTGTCATGCTACTAATGAGTATAAATAATGTTGTCCTTGTGAAATAAGGGTCTCTCGCCTCTCACTCGGCCGGCGAGCCTCGCCTTTGTTCCGTGGGGGCTTCGCACCGACGGCAGCATACCACCAGAAAATATATTTCCATGGGACTAAAAACTACGGTGAAATTGGCCTTTAAGGAAACACTGGTTACCTGCATTCGGTGTTATATCTAGCCAGATGACCATGTCTATTTCCTCTTCTTAATTTCAGCCCCTGTCGCTACATCGCCTTTGTTCACTAATTTGCTGGCACTCGAGTTTCCGGGTCTTTTAGCCCATTTCATCTTCTT
The DNA here is from genome assembly GCF_052857255.1 of Amblyomma americanum. Classification (NCBI taxonomy): domain Eukaryota; kingdom Metazoa; phylum Arthropoda; class Arachnida; order Ixodida; family Ixodidae; genus Amblyomma; species Amblyomma americanum. Next base: position 46,684,832 of record NC_135506.1, read on the forward strand.
CATAGCGTGCTGGTGTTTCAACATCAGCAAGTCTCGCGCTCGTGAGCTCGTGGACAGCATCACCAGCGCAAGCATCGCATCGATCGCCTCGCTTGATTTATGCTAAAACGGCCACCAAGGACTGAAATATTCACTATCGGTCGAATCATATACTAGGCGAGTCATGGCTACGAAGTCACCTCGGAAGGCCTCGAGCAAGCGGAAGAAAATCAAGGACTCGAAGGTGGTCGATCCGAAGCAAGTACAGAGCGACTCTCAGCTCCCTAGCCCCGAACCAGAACGAGACGTCGACCAGCAGGACCAGGGTACAACCATCTACGGGCACGGAGACTTCCAAAGACTCATATTTAGTTTTACGGTCGTCGCGTTGATCGTCCTGCTGTGCCACAGCCACGCCTTAACGCTCGTAACACGACCCGTGGACCACTGGTGCCGGCCGCCATCAACATTTGCCGATCTCTCGCCGTCCATGTGGAAGAACATCGGCATTCCACTGGATGAAGACGGACGCCCCAGTGAGTGCCTCGCCTACGCCCAGCCCGGCCAGCAGCCCAACGACACCGAGACCTACGAGTGCGACTTCTGGGACTACGACCCGACCCACGCCGCCCACTCCGCGAGGAGCTTCTGGGATCTGGTATGTCGCAGGTCCTCGCTGGTGGCCCTAGGCAACGCGGTCTACATGAGCGGCGCCCTTCTGGTCGTGCCCCTCGCGGGTTACTTAGCAGATATATTCGGGCGCAAGATCGTCATTACCACGGGCGTTGTGGCGCTCTTAACAAGCACAGCAGCGACATGCATCGCGCGTGTCTATTCGTTCTTCCTTATGACCAAGTTCGTGAACTCCGCCTGCGCCAGCTCCATCTTCGTGGTCAGCCTCACCCTGCTCTACGAAGTGGCGCCCCTGGCCTACCGCGTCTTCTACATCAGCGTGTCGTGCGCAGTGGGCACCTTCTTCGTGGACGTCCTGCTTCTCATGCTGGCGTCGTTCCGGCTCCCGTGGACTCTGCTGCAGGTGATCGTCCTGTCTCCAACAGTGCTTCTTCTGCTCAGCGCCTGCGCCGTGCACGAGTCTCCCGTGTGGCTCTTGGTGACATCTAAATTCGACGAGGCCCAGGCGGTCATGCTCAAGGCTGCCAGCATGAATAACATGAGCCGGAATGTCGCCAAGCAAACAATGCAGAGGGTAAGAGGGGAGCTGTCCCGCTCAGAGCACACCCCATTCACGTCTGGCATGTCTATGTCGGTGCCCACCGGGCAACCAAGGCGCCCTCACGTCATCCGGGTGCTGATTATGGTATTCGCGATGATGCTAGCCTTCTTCAGCCTGTCCTGGAGCAGCAGGTTGCGCAAGGACGCCAAGATTTCTCTTGTGGCCCTTATGATGTCCGCGCCGTCTTACGTGGTCATGTACCTGGCGCTCATCTCCTTAGGCAGGTAAGCCATCGACGATGATTTCTACAAATCTGAAGAGCTCCCAGCATTTAGCGGCTAAACTATTAACGGAAGTTGTGGCTATACGGTCGAGCACCCGCATTATATGAGCTAGATATTGGACTTAACTTCTGTTCATGTCGGGGACCTACAGGTTTTGTAATGAATGCGTGCATCTCACGTGTGCACGGGATACATTTCACGTAGGTGTTTACTCATTTCACACGCGAGTGTACGCCTTTCAAGCGATTCCTAATAAGTGTGCTGAACCCGTAGAGGAGGTTTATCTAAAGATGCCGGGTGTGCGAAAGTTGCGACAACAGCTTAGATGTATTCGCTAGATGGGTATTAGAGAAACCAGAAAACTTCAGTTGGATACTCAAGTAGTACCCATATCTCTTTTAGACTGCTCTTTGAGACATGTGCGATCGCGCAACAGTTTTCAGTGCACTAAATATAGGCAAGTGTATTTTTCACTCCGAACACGGCATCCGATAGCAGCCGAAAATTATATGTAGTCTAGATCTTACCAAGAATTCAAACACCACCGTACTGAAGGATGCTGACTGCAAATACAACGTGGCCAATATTACACCCAGCAATAGTGCCGGTAACGCTCAGCTTAAGGTGCGCAACATTTATCCCGAAGCTTTGCCTTGCAGGCTACAGTTCCTCATCGTGGTCATGGCTCTGCTGGGTGGCACCTGCTCCCTGTGCAGCATCGCCATCTACGCCAAGCCCCGCCTGGTGGGGGACGTGCTGCTCGTGTTCGCCCAGTGCTGCGCCCGTGTGCTGGTGCCGTCCGCATATCTGTACATTGCCGAACTCTTCCCCACGGGCGTACGCAGCGCTGTCCTTTGCGGCGCCTACGCGAGCGGTCGCCTGGGTGCAGTGGCCGCTTCGGCGCTGGGCCTGCTCGAAGACCTCAACCGCGAGGACCTGAAGCTCGCCATTGTGGGCTCAGGGCTCTTAGGGGTTGTCGTCTCGATGCTCGGGATGCCTGAGACGAGCCGCGGACTCATAGACGTTCGTGCGGCAGAGACGGACAAGGACGTGCTCAAGTTGATGCAGGACACCCTGGACACGTCTCCGAGGCCAAGGACTATGCGGAAGAAGAAGAAGGCAAAACCGAATCCCTAGTGCTAAAGACGTTCCAAGTGTCAACGGCGTGCTGGATTAAGGAACAAATCAGCCGTAATAACTCATTATTTAACACACACGTCAATGTCTTTTCCGCGACCCATGAGGCAACAAGAAACATGAATTCAATCTTAAAGCTCAAGGAAAAATTTGAAGATCCGCGTGTAAAAACATATTTGGGGCGTCGGCGATCGCGGACGTTGCCTTCAGGTCTCGGCATTATTGTGCTTATAGGGTGAAGGTTGTGTGCTCAGTTGTAACTACCAATTGTCACGTCTGATGCATTGTGCTGCATTACTCCAATGATGAGGGCAGTGGCCGAAACTATCCTCCTAAATGTGGAATTTTTCAGAAAGGTTGTAAAGCAAGAGGAGTTTAAGGAACACCTAGACCTGAAATGGTTGCCGAACTGCACAGTTACGAGTTACGCACAAGGTGAGGTAACCTGGCAGGCGGCATGGAGTTGGTCGTGTTTCGGCCTTAGATTTTCGCTTTTGTGAGCCCAAGTATTCTTATTGAGACAATATGACTGTGGAAGACAGCATAAGCCCTCTGTAAATAATTATTCGCAGTGGAATAAACAATTGGTTTTCTTGCTATAGAACATAAGTTACGCAAGACTGTTACTGCAGCAGTCAGAGATTGAGCGTGCCCAAATTGTTTAGAAACCAATGTGCAGCGAGGAGCGCTAAGCACGGTCGGCACATGTGAACCAAATGTGCCTTGGGTAAGGATTTTGGCAGCGCTAGGCACCGCCAATCACGGCAGCTACTGAAAAAGAGACTAGTGTTGTGGTCCGAGCGGAGTTTGTTTTTAGTCACGTCAGAGTCAGTATCTACAAAGTAGACATACGAAACGACAAGACACAAGACAATCTGCTGAACTGAAACCGAAACCAAAATTTCCAACAGGATATACATCTCGCTCTAGAAGACGAAATCGTGCATGAAGCGCGTACAAATAACATGCAGATACATAAAGCAAATTGAGAACTGATCCCAATTTTCCTGTGCATTATAGTTTCTTTGTCACAAGGAAATTAACCACACACAGTAGCCAAAGAAACTGTGATGCATAGAAAATGGCTCGCAAATTTCAGCTCCAGTCAGTATCGCGTATTAGTTCAACTTACTCGCATTCGAGTTTTTCGTTCTATTTGGGACATTTCAACTTCTTCACAACGTGCTCGTGTTTCAACATCAGCAAGCCTCGCGCTCGCGAGCTCCAGGACTGCATCACCATCGCAAGCATTGCATCGATCTCTTCGCTTGGGTTTTGCTAGACCGCCTACCAAGGGCTAAAAAATTCACTATCGTTCACGCAGCCATGACTACGAAGGCACCTCCGAAGGCCTCGAGCAAGCGGAAGAAATCCAAAGACTCGAAGATGGCCGATCTCAAGCAAGTACAGAGCGACTCTTCGGTCATTAGCGGCAAAATAGACCGACATGTAGACCAGCGGGACCAGGGCAACACCATATATGGCCGCGGAGACTTACAGAGACTCATATGTTTTACGGTCGTCGCGCTGATCATCCTGCAGTGCCACAGCCACGCCTTAACGCTCGTAACACGACCCGTGGACCACTGGTGCCGGCCGCCATCAACATTTACCGGTCTCTCGTCGTCCAAGTGGAAGAACATCGGCATTCCTGTGGACGCAGATGGACGCCACAGCGAGTGCCTCGCCTACGCGCAGCCCGGCCAGCACGCCGACGACGACACCGAGACCTACGAGTGGGACGCCTCGAAATGCAACTTTTAGAAAATTAGCTCCTCAGCAAAAAGTCAGAAACACCATTGTTCTTGCTTCAACATCGCTACTCTCCGACTATGAAGGTGTTTGGTTGGGTCCCAGCACCATGGCAGTGTATCCGGCATCAAACGTCGCCTGGCAGAAAATATGGGGGAAAAAAATTAGGCAGCATTTTACGTTTTATTGCACTCTGATGTCTTTTCGTCGTCTGCATCCACTTTCCGGAGACGTCGGCCTTGGTGGAGGACACCTGTGACAGAGACCTTGAAAGAAGGAAAACGAAACGAAAACCTGCGAATGACAGCCCTCGATATAAGGCTTTGGCATGCCGCGAATGCGCTATAAATTCTTAGAATATATAGGGTCTTCGGTAGCTGCACCCGTAAGAGAAATATAATTGTTACTAATATCGTATAAACTAAGAGTTATTTATATGAACGTACATCTATGAGTATTAGAAGATTGGTTTATGGCGGTTTAATGTCCCAAAGCGACTCAGGCTATGAGAGACGCCGTATTGAAGGGCTCCGCGAATTTCGACCATCTTGGGTCCTGTTACGCGCACTGACATCGCACAGCAGACGGGCCACTAAATTTCGGCTGCATAGAAATGCGACCACCTCGGCCGGAATCGAACCCACGTCCTTAGGGTCAGCAGCCGAGTGCCGTAACCACTGAGCCACGTGTATTAGAAGAGGCGCTATGATGGAACTCCTGCAGAAGCCCATCTACACTCTGGATGTTGATAAATTGCTCAGTGCGTGCGCGTAGGCTCATACTAGACAAGGAAATAAATGGCCGGCAGATGCACAAAGGCGCTCAGATCAGAAAAACGCTGCAAAAAATTAGGACGCATAAGAGCATGAATGGCCCTCGGTTTTTTGAATATCGATCTTGTGTTTGAGTAGCTTCAAACTTTGCGTTGTTTGATTAGTAATCACTCATTTCTTTATGGGCCGTGATGATTGACAATTAAAACATCCTCGACGCGGCAGCAGGGACGTTTCTCGGGTTTTTAACGAACACGATTTGGCAGGCTGAATTCATGACCGCATAGGCCGCGTTCCAAAGGAGGCGAAAAGGAAAGGGAATGTGAATTACACCGCAGGCGTTCGAAGACACGAAGTGTCCGCGTCCAATATGCTTTTCCTTGATGGCGTTTTTCGAAGCGTACAGGTATGTTTTTTGGAGGTGAGGGAATACAATCATTAAAGATCTTGGGAGAGACGGTTGCCTACAAGGAATATAAAGGTCCTCCTTCGCGGTTCTCCCGAGACTTCAAGCGTCCAGGCGCGAGTGGTAACGAACCCGAGCGGACGCAGAGCGCCTTCTGGTAGATCCGACGGTGTGTGCTCACTGACAGATGAAACAGCCCAAGCGAGCAGTCTTCTGCACTGTAGCATGCGAAAGCGCTAGGATACGTGAGCAGAGTGTAAGGCGTTAGCAACACTCCTCAAAGAACACTGCTGAAGTGCAGCCCGAAGCTTTGGATTTTGTGCTTTAAAACCTTCAGAACGGTCTTTCTCTGTTGCTCTTAAATGAGTAAACAATACTATTGTACTCCACATGTGTCGTTTAACGCGCCGGGGTGTGCGCATCGGAAGTACTTGGACATTGCACTGTGGCTGAAGCTGACTGAACCGGGTCTACGAAGGACGTACCGCATTTATTCGCTCAATTTGCTCAGTTTTCCCCCTAAAATTAAGACTTCAAAACGGGGGAGCGCAAACTACGCGAAGATTCCGCGAGCACATCTTAAAATGCTCTACAAAGGTCATAACGCGCAAGGTATACGGAATACTGCCACGTATAAATTGACTTCGCAACTTGCGCCCCTCGCTGGTCAAAAAAAGTTAACTCCAAATATAGGACGACACTATAAAGCTATAATGTATATAAACTACAACTATAGAACGACACTAATCCGACGGTAACCTGAACAATGAACTATGCACAGATTCTATGTGTATACATAGGAAGTAGTTTATTGTACTCCAAATACATTGGCGGGGGCACTTTAAGCTTCGCCCCGATTGTATCACGCGGGAGCTTTAATAGCCTTATGCAGATATATGCGCGATTGGTCACCCTCTATACGACTTTACGTAACAGGTCCCTTGGCGTCCTCATACCGCACTCCTGGCGCAGGGGTGAAGCGGTTAAGTTATGTGTCATTTCCCTGCGATGGCAGGTGCTCCCTCCGGTGGGGCTTGTGCGACAAAGATTGCTCTTCTCTAGCAGGATCTCTCGACGAATCTCATTTCTCTGCCGTAACTTACCACAGTGGTCAACGTGCTCACAATCCGGTGGACAGGTTGCAATGACCCCACAAGGTGACGTCACGCAGGTAGTTGATTCTGCGAGAACTTTTCGCTCACAACACCAACGACGGTGACACCGTATTTTCTGCAGATCGGGATTCTTAACGCCATCATGGCAAAATAAAATTTGGGAGGAATCGATTTTGCGCTGGAAATTATGATGCGTAAATACAGGATTCAAACAGGTCACCCTCCCAAAACACAGTCACTCTCGCGTTCGACTTGCTTGCAGCCTGCTGGATGCGCAAGCAAACTTTTCTAGCTATACTACCACCTGTGCGCACTATCGTTACTAGCATATCAATCAATTAATCAGTCTATTTCACCAGAAAAAAAGGTACAGGTTGCCAGATGAAAAAGTTGATGAGTTTGACAATGTCTTCTGGCCACATGTAGAAAAAAGCGCAATAGCAGCGGCGCTACTATAGAGAGCGATAGCAGAGGTAGTTACAGGCGGAGAGAAAAACAAGACGCAAATAACGCCAAACTGTAAAAGTTCATCCATTTATTCTACTAGATTACTACGTTGCAATACACTATCATACTGTTCACATATCACGAATTATGGAACAGAATTCTGGACGAAGCAAAAAAACGTCAGCATTGCCAACGGTACAATACAGGCACAAACCATTACAATAACCCAAGCCTGAGCACTTCGCAATGACAAAGTGATAGCAGAAAAGGGATCACAATATGTATAAAAAGCGCTGAAAGTATTATGCAAGAAACGGAGGAAAGCTGTACAAAGGAACATAGTATTTCGGTTCCTGGCAATGCGCTGGTCTTCTATGTCTTTTTTTTTTACACAATGTAACAAGAACGCCATCGAGATGACCTGAAAGTACCGGCACGTGGACAAGAGAAATTGTGCTACGAGTAATAGTTTTTAAACCTCAGGGAGCCATCTAATATACAGTCAACGGCAGAAGACCCAAAAGAACACTGCAAGTTGAGGGCGTCACTGTCAGGCAGGGTCACGACTCAGTGTCAAGCAGGCCCCGCCTCCGCGATGGTGTGGAGCAGGGACGAGTGCGTGTTCGTTTCACTTCAGTGCCCGCGGATGTCGTCCATGATGGTGTAAAACACCTCCACAGGTGTGTCGCCCATCCCATCCTCGTACGATCTGCGCATGCACATCTTCAGCTGCTCGGATACCGCCATCGCGGCCTCCTGCGAGGAGAGAACATTCGGTGGTACTTAGGCCTACTGAACGGAAGGCAATAAAACGAAAGGCTTTCTTTGGTTTGGTTTATGGAGTTTAACGTCCCAAAGCAACTCGGGCTATAAAGGACGCCGTAGTGAAGAGCTCCGGACACCATGGTGAAGGGCCCCGGAAATTTTAAATAACTGGGCTTCTTTAACGCATAGTACACAGGCCTTTAGCACTTCGCCTTCATCGAAATGAGACCGCCACTGCCGGGATAAAACCCGCGTATTTCGAGTCAGCAGCCGAGCGCTATAGCCCCTGAGCCATCGCCGCGGCACTGCTTTCTTCCGGTCGAGGTAACTACGTAGACATGGTAGTCTCAGCCGGCTTGATTGCGTTCTTTCGAAAGCACCGTAACACAAGACTGATGGATTATTAGCAGGCAAGGGAATGGAAAGAGGTGCTTGTTATGACATATATGCCGGAAACCAACATTCACCGAAGCCAGGGAGCACAGGGGATGTAAATTGGTTTTTGGGGAAAGGAAATGGCGCAGTATTTGTCTTGCGTATCGGCGGACACCTGAACCGCGCCATAAGGGATCGGATAAGGGAGGGAGTGAAAGAAGGAAGACAGAGGTGCCGTAGTGGAGGGCTCCGTAATAATTTCGACCACCTGGGCATCATTAACGTGCACTGAAATCACAAAGCGCACGGGTGCCTTTGCGTTTCACCCCATCGAAACGCAACCGCTGCGGTCGGGTTCGAGGCCGGGTACTCCGGATCAGTAGCCGAGCGCCCTAACCACGGACCCACCGCGGCGGCGATGTATTTCTAATTTTGCAGTTTTATCAATGAGAGAATAATTAATAAAAGCAGAAGAGAAACAAAAACAAGAAAAAACAAGCGTCTCTTCTGGGGTGGGAAAGCTGGGGTGGCCCACATTCATCAGACAGCCCTGAACACTGGGCACGTGTGGTAAGAGGCACACCAGCGCACATTCCTTGTGAATGCCCAGCCTACAGCGCCGAAAGACCGTCTCTCTGCCGTACACTGGAGCATCTAGACCTGCGCCCACTGACGGAAACGAAGATTCTCGGCCACTGGCCGCGGCGGTCATCGGCGCTGAAGGCCTCCAAGGTACTGCTCCGCTTTTTGAAGACTTCTGGCCGGCACGACAGGCAGTGACTTTACTGAACGCTGTGACTTCGCATACCGACTTTAATTACCTGCAACTGTCTTTTCTCCTTCATATTTTCTCCCCTCACCCTTTTCCCCATGTGCAGGGTAGCAAACCGGCTATTTTTCTGGTTAACCTCCCTGTCTTTCCTCCTCCTCCTTGCCTGCCGGCATATAAATCACTCGAACACTGAGCACTTTTGATAGGAGTCACACCGTGCACGCCCATACACACGTAAATCACTCACATCACTGTTCAGGTGGGACGTCACTGTTTGAGCGGTCAGCGGTCGTGAATAAAGGGTGAAGAGGGTTTTGGCTTCTGAAGGCTGTGGAAGCGATGCTCCTGTGGCAACACTGTTGCTACCGATGAGCTGGAATCCTGTGTGCAAGTATCAGAGTCGTAACGGAAAGGCATTTGAAATAAGTCACAATGTTCGTCTGCTTTATTTACTTGATTCGTTACTTTTGTGAGCTTGGAAGCGTTGAATGGCTAGTCCGTCCGTCCGTCCGTCCCTCCATCCATCCATCCATCCATCCATCCGTCCATCCATCCATCCATCCATCCATCCATCCATCCATCCATCCATCCATCCATCCATCCATCCGTCCGTCCGTCCATCCGTCCGTCCGTCCGTCCATCCATCCGTCCGTCCATCCGTTCATCCAACCGTCCGTCCATCCAACCGTCCGTCCGTCCGTCCGTCCGTCCATCCATTCATCCGTCCGTCCGTCCGTCCGTCCGTCCGTCCGTCCGTCCGTCCGTCCATCCATCCATCCATCCATCCATCCATCCATCCATCCATCCATCCATCCATCCATCCATCCATCCATCCATCCATCCATCCATCCATCCATCCATCCATCCAAACAGGGAAAGACCCATTAGCCGTGTTAGCCATTAGCACAGCTAGAGGTAGAACCCGATAGCGTAGGGTGGCGAGGACAAGCAGGTATCACTGCAGTGGAGAGGCAAAGCGCTGAGGGTGAGGCACCTGAATGCTGGCGCTCCGCGCGGTGAAGGTGAGACGGAATGGAGGTGCAGAGCGGAGGGGACGGCGAGGCGCCGCGACACGACGCGAAAGGGTTCTTTACGAGAGGCGCAGTGTGGAGAAAGGGAGGGGTTGTTAATTAGTGCGGCGGGACAGCTACCGCTAGGTTTTTGCATTACGACGCACAGCGTAAACGCTTGTAAGTTTTTTAGGCTTCTAGAAATTCGTCGACACGGGTTCATAGGAGGCACAATTCAAGAGGTTCAAGTGCAAAGTCCTTTTAGTAGAAGGTCACCACTACTAATAGAACAGTAAAAAAAAAAATATCTGGTCTTGAAATGAACTTGGTAATTCAGAATTGTGGCTTGAAGAATACATAGCAAAATTGAAAAAAAAACAGTTCTGGCAGTACATGTTTAGCTTCATAGTTTAAGTAATATTGAGAATCTTATATAAGTGATCTAGATAAAGAGGAGAGCAGCGATTGTCTCAAGTAGCCGATCACTGGAGCGATGTAAACTGACATCGTGGCGTCGCGGATCATGGAAACACCGCTACCGAGAGCGCCGTGCTTTTTCCATTCTTCAGTCTTGCTCTGCAGGTTCAGCAGCAGGTCATGGTCTGCAAATAATTGTATTGTTTTCTTTTGTTGTCGCGCGGGTCGTCAGTCAGTGGTGCTAATGTGTTTTAATTGCCACTCTAATAAAGTAATTCAGTCTCTAATATAACGGTACTGAAAATTACTGATAAATTTATTTCTAATGATCTCTGCTAGCTGGAAGATGGCAAAAATTCGGGAGTGGTCATTTCCCGCCGTGCATACTCGTTGTGTCTCTTGCAAAGCTGGACAACACTCACTCTTGCATGGGAGTTTTCAGTTATGACGTGACGCGTTGCGTCTCCATTTGTCCAGATTATGTTTTTGTTTACAGTTACGTCCGCATGAAAACTTAGGCACCTGACGCACATGATCAAGTTACCCAATTTTACTGACCTTCATCTTCACCAACACGTTGCGCCACATTCATAGTGCATCCGGCAGGTGGCGTCAGTGCAAAAAAAAAAAAAGAAGGAAGGCGCGTACGCGCGCTGTAATCATACCAAGCTAGAATCTCGTGCAAGAGCACCAAGCCCTGTTCTCAGCAGTCACAGAAGATAAATCCCACAATGGTGAGGCGTAGTCGTCCTTCATCTATTTCTGCGTGTGTGTGTGTGTTTCGCACGAAGTTGATACGCTGCTTCGTAGCTGTGTGCCCATAGCGTATGTCTGGCGATAAAGAACGTTCAATGAGTGGCTCTGCTAAACGCTAGCTCTAACCTCTATTTATCCTCGTGGACGCAGTTAAAGCGTCGTGCGGTTTGCGCCCACACACGTGTTGTCATTAACGTCCGTCCTTGCCTAGAAGCAGCTGCAGTAGAAAGACTCTATTGTTGTCGCTCTCTCCTCTGGCAACGATCTCTCTCGACGAGGGCCCATTTGTCCTGCACATAGATGCCCAGTTTCAGGCCCATCTTGTTTAGATGAGTTACTATGACAGATTCTCGAAAGCGATCACTCGGCGGCTTGCTTATTCGTTGTTGCTGGGACCTTCCTGGAAAACATTCTCTTTTCCAAGCGGGTGGGAGCGGGAACTCGGCTACAACGCATTGCGCTGTAATCGTCCGACCTGTGGGGCATTGTTTATAATACTACCTTTGCCATGTGCGACGCTCTCGAATGCTGTTATAATTCTAGACTGAAACAGCGGTTATAGGAAGTAGAGCTAACGCAAACAGTGCTACTGGAACGAAATTATTAATAGGGCTGGTCCCAAGTTTGCACATTACAAGAGTGCTAACGGAGACTGCAAGCTTTGGGTTCATCGGCGTGGGCTTTTAGTCAACCTTACGTCTGTGACGCCGACAGCAGTATCGTTCTCACTTTAATGACGTAGGTTTTTCTCGGAACTTCTGTACCTAGCGGTGTGGGCTGAGGCAACGCGCTTTTTGTTCTTTTAAAGCATCGCAATATATTCCTGTTCATGCGTGGGCAGGAAGTGCCGTGCTTGAATTGAGACTGACATCGAACTGCTTCGCAACTGCGTGGGCCACTCGATGTGAACAGTGATTAGATGTGAACCATTTTACGTAAATCAATCAATGTTAACCGTCATCGTTCTAAAAATAGCAGTCATGTTCAAAACGTTAGCGCATTTGGGCACTCACACGTTTGCTCAAGCCTGTGTTTTAAGAACTATTTGAAGAGCAACCGCAGGTTATATTCGTAGTCTTGTCCGATTCTTGTAAAAGCCCACTCACACTATTCCAAGTACGCGGCGAGTGAAGGCGATTCATGAGCCGAAAAATTAAGAGGACGTTCTCATCTGTTTAATCCTGCACCAGCGGAACTGCTGTTTCTAGCTCTCTCTCTCTCTGGATGGATTAATGGGTGGATAAGCGACACCTCATGGCAGTTCTCTGTATCACGAATTCGCGAAAGGAATGATAGTTTAGGCGTGTCTCGCATGTTCGCGTGCGTCTCCGCCCTGAGCCGTGTCCGACTGCCTCGTACCAGTTATTCGACTTTGCCGCCTTTATTGCTTTTATTATCACTACCAAATGTACAGCACGATGCGTAACAATCCGGTAGCAGATATGGCCTCGACTCTCCTAAGCAGCTAGATCTGTTATGGCCGTGCCGTAAGAGTTCCGATGAGTTCAGCAGGCCAGACCGCGGCTAGCCACCGTGTGATGGCGGTGGTGGCTATATCGATGTGACGTCAGAGACAATTTCTCTAATGTCGTAGCAGCGGAAAAAACGGGTTCGGGACCACTCACGCTCGCCGGGCCGATTGGCGCTCCTTTCGGCGTCAAAGGCGGGAGAACATGCTTCATTGCATATGTTTGAAGACAACTCACTTTCACGTTGACTTCGCTTTATTTTTTTTTTTCACTTCATATAGTACAAAACTTTTGCACAAACTGCTGGGCCAATAGCCGGAGCTAGTATAGGTCCAATGTACACATTTGCTATTACAGCAACAGAAGATACCAACACGAAACTCGGTTATAAATGATCAGTGAACAAAGTATTAGTGAGCAACACTCAATAGCAGACATAAAAAGATTAACAAACATAACCCTAAATCTTCAAAAAGTAGGGACGCTTAATAGAAAACAGGAAATTGTTAGCCATTTTGATTTCAAGTGGTACACTATTCCGTATTTTCGCCCCGCAATATTGAATTAGGCGCTGACCATAGGCGTTTCTGGTTACAGAGTAATTAAAATTAATATTGCTTGCATTTCTGCTATTCCTGTCAGGCAACACAAAATATTATTTGAAAGTGGGTAATTATTTTGTATAATGCTATTTACTACCATTCCGGTTCTCATTTCTATAACAAAGCCGCCGCGGTGGCTCAGTGGTTATGGCGCTCGGCTGCTGACCCGAAAGACACGGGTTCGATCCCGGCCGCGGCGGTCGAATTTCGATGGAGGCGAAATTCTAGAGGTCCGTGTACTGTGCGATGTCAGTGCACGTTAAAAAACCCCAGGTGGTCGAAATTTCCGGAGCCCTCCACTACGGCGTCCCTCATAGCCTGAGTTGCTTTGGGACGTTAAACCCCAATCAACCAACCAATCATTTATAGAACAGAGGAAACTGCAAAATCTGTAATCTATTAAACAAAAGGAGCACTGGACTGACACCTGTTCGAGTATGTTATTATTCGCAATGCTATTTTCTCCACAGATAACTTGATGAATATAAAATCTGTATGTACTATCCCATGGCTCGCAGCAGTAGGTCAAATAACAATGAAAAGGAGAAAATAAATGATCTTCAGTGCAGAAAAATCCAGCAACCTCCGTGTTCTATATAGAATGTAACAAGCTGAAGCAAGCTTGGAGCACAGGGTATCAATATGTTTGTGGCAGTTAGCGTTCTTATCTAAGGTTACGCCGAGGCGTTCAATGGCGTCAACTTGCTCAATTAAAATGTTATGGAGGCAAACATGTAATTGTGTATTTGTGAGATGCTTCATGGACTTCTCAGAACCGCCTCAAACTGCCAGGGTGCCTCCTGCAATACGTGCTGTGTAAATACGTTTTAGAACAATAGAGCTTCACGATAGCTTTTTTTTTTTCGTGGCTAAAAGGCGGCGATGTGTCTCTTGTCTCCAAGAACGAAAAACTATCGCGCTACCCAGTCGCTAACGAGAGCATTACTTTGGCATGGCAGGACCGACTTCCTTAAGAGCGTCTACTTCGTGGTCGAATGATAGAAGTACGGGTGACCTATAGCGCATTCAGGCCTAGTGAATATACACTGTGTAGCATGCGTCATTTCTGGTTGAGCGCTGCTAGGTAAGGTTGGGTGTTTCAAGTGTGCTTGATATGCTCTGGTCTAGTTCTTCACTGTTACCACATCTCTGCCCTTATGGGACGGCTGTAAACTTACCTGGATTATTTTTTTCTTTGCCGAGACTTAGTGTGAGCTGACAGCAGAGTAGCCATGACTTTGCAAGTTGAGGTCGACATATGTATTTGTTTTCTAAATCTCCGCAGGCGATGAAAGGTCGATCATCTGCCGCCAAGCGCTTTTTGCTGCGTCGCTTGGCCGCGGACGAGATCCCACTCACCGAAAGGCGTTTCTGCGGCACGTCCTGGAGCGAAGCGCTTCTTCTAGACGTGTCCTCGACCAGGGACGTTTCACACGACGCGCAAGGAGACCACGTGGAAAACAAGGCTGATGAGCAGCAGGAGTGGAAGCTCAGCCAGCCTTCACCGAGTGCGTCTTCTTCTGCCCCTGCGAACATGGAGGAGGATGGCACGCCCGCTTTCTCGAGCACGGCCGGCTTCTCTCAGTCGCCGAGGCTACACAAGTGGTGAGGGCAGGCCTCCTCTGACACCGTTGTAGTTTCTGAGGGTGAATTATTTTGGATTAGGGCACAAGACGGCAATGTACAACACCATTTACAGCTATCAAGATACCTCACACAGTATTCCTTCGATACACCTAATACGACACCACGCCACAAATGTGAAAAAAGCGGCGTTACATTTGCGTTGTCCGCTATTCTGCAGAATTATCGGCACCGCGCACTTATTAACGGCCGAGCTGGCCTTACGACATGCATTCACTGCAGAGCCACTGCCATGACTGCCGGAATGCAAATAGCAACACAGGCGCCTTAGGTCAGCGCTGTAACAGACAGCCAGAGAGTAATAGCAGGTTATTCTACTTTGCAGGTCTTCGATGTCCCTCGTCCAGCTGTCCATCGTCGTCGTGGCGCTCGCGGTGGCCATCGTGATCACCCTGCTGTTCAAGCTCCGGAACAAGGACAAGGGCGGACCGGAAGATGGTGACGACCACCGCATCTCGGGCTTCAGGGTCGACAGAGTTTCGAGGGACGCCATTTCTACGCCAATCACTCGGGGCTACCTCGCGTCGTTAGCGGCCGGCCTACAGCGCCATGGCCAAAGCGGCGGCGACCGTCAGAAGCAAGGAGCAGGGTTACCCGCCTTCACCCCTCGAAATGATGACGAGGTTAGGCCGTCGGCCAAAGAGAGCCCGCAAGCTGTCTCTCATTTTTCTTCTCCCGGGAATGTTGTCTGGGGGAACGACGATGGTTTCGCACCAGGGCGTCTCCCGCTTCCCTCTCTGGGACCTGAGACTAAGCGGCGTGAAGCAGGGCGCCAGCATGACCCTGGTGCAACGCAAGAAAAGAAGGCATCTGCGGTAAAGAAAGGCGCACCGGGTGTTTCATCACCCACTTCGAATCAGGAAGAGAGCTTCCGCTTCGGCCGATAACAGTTCAATATTAGTGTGAATTGCGTGTGTGGTGCGGATCGGGCAATGAAGGGGTAAAACCGCTTCTTTCTGGTGACTCTCACTGGGTCTCAAGTATGAACACTGTCTTACGGCAGTCAGAACATCACACGAGATGAGCAGCAGTTTCAGATTTTTCAAACGTTTTACGTCGGCATAAGAGAAGCAATTTTGAGCGCAAACAATGGCTTGTAATTTTACGACTCAAAAACAAATGAAGAGAGCAAGAGATAGAAGCGTTCTTTTTAAAAGCGTTTAACACGGACACCGCAGCTATTGCCGCAGCTGCAAATCAATTGCGAGTTAATGTGTGTTGTATGCGGTAGCTAGTGAAAATGAATGAGCTGTTTATTTAGGAACGGAGGCTCAAGGCCGTTTGTTGGGGAACAGGGTTTTTGAGGAAGGGAAAAGTAGGAGTCTATTGATACATGAGGGGATGGCATTGGTGGTCCAGCCAAGCTCTACACTGCTTTGTAGAGGCCACTTAGCATATTTGCCAATATCTTCTCAGATGCCTTTCGCTCCGGCTCTGGTAAATGCACGAAATTCCTTGCCATCGGTGGTATGACCGTGTGTGGCGAGGAGGTCGTCGCGTCTCTCACGGAACTCTGAACAATGCCAAACCAGGTGGTACAGGTCAGCACGAAATATACAGCCGCAGTACGGGCACTTCATGACGTCTACATTGTCTTCTTGATGCCAGCGAGGGCCAGTAAGCCATTTACAGATGATGTTTGGCGTGTAGGCGGCATCGGCGATGATCTTATTAATGAAGATCTGCTCCTTCCGTCTGAGAGCAGCTTAGGTATCAAGGTTATCCGGTGGTGTAGCGGCCGTAAATCGTGCGCAGCTTCTCTGTGGCCCGCTCTAGTCTGCACGTTAGGACAGCCAAGTTGTTGGACATATCTTTAAGTTCGCCGGTAACGGCGAAGTATTCCAGCGGAGGCAAGAATGAGATACTCTCCCGAGTCGCGTTGTGAGTGGACTGGTTCCCGTCGTCATCGCCCGTGCGGAAAAATGCGGAAAAAATTTTCTGAAAATAGTAAAGGTTTATGGATGACGTGTCTACAGTGAGTCAAAATTCATGAGTAACGCGACATTTTGAAAAGAATCCCCGGTGTTGGCGTAGCACTTACTCGCACAGCGCTGTCTCCATGCCCCTTGAAAGCTGTTGTTGGCAAATCCAAAATGAAATGCATAGTTCTTGCCGTTTTCGACTGGAAAAACACTCGAGTGTGAATAAGTCCTCCGGTGTCTAATAGCGGCCCTCACGGTCTTTCAACGAGTTAACGTTTGAAAAAGTACCGAACGGTTTTCCACAAACAAACTTCACTGGCTGTGTACTGTCATCATCATTATGAAAGCGAACGCGCGAGCAGGTGGCAGATAGCCTGGAACCCCACGTGTAACGATACGTGGTGGCCGCTTTCAGGAGCAATATGGAGAGCTGCGATCCTTCATTGACACAAGCAGACAAGGGAATAGAACAGTTTCCACCACATTTCGAAAAACCACTGCTGCTTGTCGCCACAAGAAGTGTTTCTTGTCGCTAAAGGTAGCTTTTCTCACCAGAAATTCTAGAATTTAGCAACAACGTTTAGCGCGCTTGTTTTTACTCACATCTTAGTTTCTTGTGCTTTTAAGTCTATCATCGCTGTTTTGTCTGTTTTTACCGTTTTTTTTGTTGGGCTTTCATCATTCTATCGTCATGCCTACCAGTGTTTTTAAAAGATGATCGCTCTTTTACCTTTTTTATTGCTGTGTTCTTTGTTGAGATTTTATTAATTTTTAGTCTTCAAATTGTTACCCGTTATATCATTGCAGTTGTTAGCAATTTAAATTTTTTGGCCGTATTCTTTGTTGGTTTTCATCCTTCTCGTCATAAAGAAACTTGATTTAGTGTTTTTTCAACCTTGGAATACGAACTCTTTGCTTCCCTTTAGGTGATTGGTGTTTTTGGCACTGATGCATTCTTGGTTGTTGTTTGAAGAAAAAGTATTCCAAGTTGGTTGCTATGTGTCGGACGGAGTGGTGGTAGGCCTAAAGATATCACCCGAGATGCAGCTTTACTCATCAGAGCTTCTCTCGGTTAAGAGTTTAGTTGGCTTGTGATCATGGCTTTGCTTTCTCTGCAGTACACTTGTTTTTTTTTTATAACAGTGTTCTTTCTTCTCTTCTTTTCATTCCCTATCGACCTTTTTCTCTGGTCATGTGACCTGACATGCACAACTTAGAAGTACGCCTCTTATCGAATTAAAAGTGGTCCGTCCTGTCGTCCTCAGTTTTCTTGTGCTCTGTCAGTTCTTGCGCGGTGTCCTGCAACCATTTATTAAGCTAAAACAAGGACGTATTAATAGCGTCAAGGACTTCAGTGAGTACAATAAACACGCCTCCCAAAAGTTAACCTTTTTCGATTGCTTTGCTTAAGAAAGCAAGAATACAAATGGGGCGATAGTTATTGAGTTGTGATCGCATTTGTTAATAACAGGAACTACCCCGCCAGGAACTAGAACAGTAATCATTAGTGAATAAGGAAACACACCTGCACTGAACGTTTTGTTAATGAGATGTGCAGTAATGTAAGGAAAGGACATTACTTTTTGAGAAATGTATGAAGTCAGCTTAAGTGGCGTAACAACTCTGCACTTCCGCTGCAATGGTGGGAGATAGATTAAAGTAATGGGGTCAACGTGACTTGTTATTCAAAGGGGCTTCAGCGCGAAGCCTACTAGTTCTAAAATGATTACTGAAATCGTTAGCAATATCGGCAGAGCCAGAGTATGTGTTTGCACTCGTTATTGTCAAGAATGAAAGTTGAGTATCTTTATTCAGGAGCTGTTTCATCAATTGCCAGTTTTCGTTGTGGTCATTCCAATTCTAGGAAGATATGTAACGGATTAGTTCTGCATTCAGAGAAATATATCTCGGCCAAAAGAACTCATAGGTGGCCGTGAAGAAATAGTTTTATTCCAGAAGCCTGAGTATATATATATAGGGCGGAATTACGCGGCAGGCAATGTCAAGACACATTATATAGACAAGTCAGAAAACAATCAAATCCAATAAAAAACCTAAACTGGACCTAACGACACAACAGGCATATTTACTATACGGCTTATTGGCGCCGCGTATGCTTCACCTAGTCAGTTGGCATAAGAGAGTTTTCAGCTCTAGGGCTTTCCCTTCCTCTTCTGTTTCCTCTTGCGTCCCCGTCTTCTCGTCGCGTCCGGGCTGTCCTGCCTGACCTTCACCTCCTCCTTGTCGTCCTCGGCTGCACGAGCGTCGAGGAGGCCGTAGCTCGTCTCGGGCAGCCCGTACATCGCTGCGACGCCGCTCAACAACGCCGAGCCCACAATGGCGAACTTGAGGTCCTCGCGGCCTGCATCTTCGAGCAGGGACAGCGCCGACGCGGCCACGCCGCCAAGGCGGCCCACGGCGTAGGCGCCGCACAGCACGGCGCAGCGTAGCCCCGTGGGCAGCAGCTCGGCCATTTATAGGTAGGCGGACGGCACCAGGACGCGGGCGCAACACTCGGCGAACACAAGCAGGACGTCGCCCACCAGGCGGGGCTTGGCGTAGATGGCGACGCTGCATAGGCAGCAGGTGCAGCCGAGCAGACACATGACAGCGAGGAGGAGCTGCAGCCTGCGTGGAGGAGTTCATCATGGGGAGTGTCTTTGTCCACGCAGTTTGTGAATTTACGCGAATGTTGCGAGTTTTGCAGCGCTGATGCTGCCAAGTATTTAAAACACTGCTGTTTGACGGGCGCATTCTTCAACAAGCTGCAACTGCAGTCATTCTGATATCAAGGGGTTTTCTTGCGCCAGCGCGAATGGTTTCCTTAGGAAGAGATACAGAAATTCATGTTTTTTTAGACTGGCGCTTTATGTATACCGCATAGGCTTTAGCGATATTAAGATTGTGTTGTATGAGGGCTTAAAAGGCATACACCAAATCATCTAGCAATAAATATTTCTGGGACGCACTCGAACCGATCGCGCCTAGCTCATGCCATTATTGGATTGCATATTTACTACTGACTCAACTTTTCACCTATGTGGAAGGAACGTGGAGGCTAAAGAAAAGGGCTCAAATTAAAATGAGAACAATGCACCGAGCTATGAAAAGGTGAATGATAGATGTAATGCTGAAGGACAGGAAGAGGGCAGCATAGGTCAGGGAGGGAACTTGGTTTAATGATATCCGAATAAAAATGAAGAGGATGAAATGGGCTTAGGAAATCTGACTGCCGCGGCCGGGATCGAACCCGCGTCTTTCGGGTTGGCAGCCGAGCACCATAATCACTGTGCGTTACAGCGGCTTATTCAGAAGTGGAACGCTGTAGCATTAGATTTCAGACTTGTCGCAGGTTCTGTTCCAGCTTGTGTGAGTGTTTGCATCGGTTTTTTTGCAGCTGTCACCACATCAACCGCCATATTCAGACCATTAGCTGCAATAACAGGTACCCACTACGCTGTGACGCGGCAGACATTTGCATCGATTACATTTTTTTCTCAATTTTGATTTCGATTCGGTTTTTGGTTGATGTATAGAAACTATGTTTCTCAGATTTCGGTGGGCAGGTTGTGATCACATCACAAGGTCACTTGGCCCATCTCGCCCAATCATCGAATTGCGCGACACAGGACATCGGCGGGGTTTCGGGGTAAATCAGCACGTGAGGTTGGATAAAAAATGAGCCCCAAAATCAGAGAGGTTATCACTGGCAAGATGCGGTCGTACTAGAAAGACTCGTTGAGCGAACAGCAATCATTGAATCTATCACATCAACAGGCGTCGGCAACATCGGTGAAGCATATGGCCACCATACCTTGGAAGCATCTGTCATTGAATCCTCACTTTTCATTCCTAGGCGCATGCAGAACAATTAAACGGAGCACTTACACTTGTGACCTAATGCAAGGTTCTGATAACCATTGGACCCAGACAGGCCTCCACGGGAAATTGAGTCTAGGCATGCTTAGCGCCAGAACCTTATTTACCGAGATTAGCCTAGATTTGTGGTATGGGGGCATATCAGTAATCAAAAGAGAGATCATACAGTGGAGCAATGTAAAGGCGGGTGGTGACCATATCCAAGGTATGGGAAGGTGTTATGTAGCCGATACACAAGAACATTTCGCAAAACCTCATCGCTATGTGGACTTAACAGCAGGGTAGCTGCTCAGCACAGCACAGAAAGACGTCATATCCACGTGTTTCCTCACCTGCCCAAGGAGACGAGCCCGACGAACATGAACACGTAAGAAGGCGCGGACAGTATGAGGGCCACGACTGCAGCCGTCGTTTCCTTGCGCATTCTTTTGGACCAGGCGATGCCGTAGATGCCCAGGACCATCATGAATGACGCAACAAGCACCAGGAACAAGTAACGGCTCTTGAATTCCACTTTGGGTGCGGCGAAAACAGTGGCGTACATGTAGCTGGATTCGCCGCGGGAATGCTCCGAACTGATCCTCCGCACGGCTTGCTTGGCCTCCACCCGGTTCATGTCGTTCATGTCGGCAGCCTTCAGCATAACAGCCTGAGCCTCGTCCCCTCTGGACGCCGCCAGGAGCCACATGGGAGACTCGTGCACGGCAAAGATGCTGAGCAGCAGGAGCACCGACGGAGAAAGGACGACCACTTACAGCAGAGACCACGTGAATGGAAATGACACCAGTATAAAGAGCATGACGTCCACGCTGTAGACACCCAGCGCGCACGACAGGCTAATGTATGAGACACGGTAGGTAAGAGGCGCCACTTCGTAGAGCAGGATAAGACTAATAACGAAAATGGAATTGGCGCAGGCTGAGTTCACGAACCTCGCCAAGAGATAGTGCGTGTAGCTTCGCGATAAGAATGTTGCCGTGGTGCTCGCTAGAAGCACCACAACGCCTGCGATGATGACGGTCTTGCGGCCAAGTTTGTCCGCAATGTACCCTGCCAGGGGCACGACCAGAAGGGCGCCGCTCATGTAAACCACGTTGCCCAAGGACACCAGCCAAGACCTGTGGCAGACCAGATCCCAGAAGCTCCTCGCGGACTGCGCGGCGCGCGCTGGGTCGTAGTCCCAGGCGTCGCACTCGTAGGTCTCGGTGTTGTTGGGCTGCTGGCCGGGCTTTGCGTAGGCGAGGCACTCACTAGGGTGCCCTTCTTCATCCAGAGGAATGCCGACGCTCTTCCATTTAGAAATGGAGAGGTTTGCATAATTGGATGGCGGCTGGCACCAGTGGTCCACGGGGCGTGTTACAAGAGCGAATGCGTGATTGTGGCACTGCAGGACGATCAAGGCGACAATGGTGAAGCAGCATATGAGTCTCTGGAAATCGCCGTGGCCGTAGACAGCGGTAGCATTCTGCTGCTGGTGCAGGCCTCGTTCTGGTTCACAGCTTCATCCCTGGGAGTCAGTCAGTGCTTGTTTTGTACTCGGAACCGTTGGGTCTTTTGTATCTGTCGCGATGCTCGAGGTCCTCTGGGGCGTTTTCGTAGGCATGGATGTTGCACGCACGTCGACCGATGCAAGATATTACAATATTTGGTTGTCATCAGTGAGTTCAGCCTCAGGAACCGAACCAGGCGGCGCGAGTACGGCGATCTCGTGCTCGAGCTGCATGCGCGAGAATTGCTGATGATGGGTCACGTGCCAGCTTCAAAGGAGAGTTCAAATATGCCAATTACGGGAGCCCTAGAAATTTGGAAGATACTGAAAAAAATCTGAATGGCACTCGCTTAGCTGACCCAGAAGAAATGAGTGGTTATCGTTGCGAGCTACCCTCATTCATGACATACCAATTTGTTTTTAATTTGTTTCAATTTTAGTTTGTGACATCTTCGTTCTCGTCATCTATACTTAACGCTGCGTCATCTGTCATCCTCTCGTTTACGTTCATAGATCCATGGGAGTGCTCGTACTACTGCTGGCGCAGCGGCGAAGCGTTAAAGCGATGCGCCACTGCCCTGCGGTGGTAGGTGCTGCCATCAGTGGGTCTCGGGGGACCCATGTTGCTCTTTCCAAGCAACCGCTCGCGACCAATCATTAACTTAACTGCTACCTGCCTGCGATTGGCTACACTTGGCGCGACAATCCTCCGAACGTAACTGAACTTCCACCCGAACTTACCCGAGTAACTCGGGTAAGCTCGGGTTAGTTCGGATAACGGAACAGTACAAGACAACAATCTTGCTATGGGTTGGTACTTCTGGAGAACTGCATTCGCGCCAATACATCTACTTAGGGCAGGTAGCGACCGCAGATCAGGAACACGAGAGTGGAATAGCTTCATGAATAAAACTGAGGTGGACTACATTTTACTGGTTCTCTCAGATCATGAATGGCATTTTGCCAGTATCCTTCAAGACAAAAAATGACCGGGTTTTAACGTAGTTTAACCGAGCAGACGTGCAAAAGCACGTGTGTTTAGCCTGATTGGATCATAGTTTTGCTTTGATGGGTCGTCGACACATCTGACAACGATATAAGACTCAGGTGAACCTCCCTTCGAGGTTAGGCTGCTTAGAACTTGTTTGCTCTGCAGATGGAAGTTGACGAAGAAGACTATGTGGAATGCACAGCGCAGTTTCTTGTCCGTGAATGCGTTTGTTTCCGCAATGCATCCTGGCCAATCCTCTACCTTGGGTATGTGTCATTAAGTCTGAGGACGTCATCGTCATCAACACGAGGCGGGATCGGCAGCGCCGATAGCATAGTGCTGTCGTGCTTTTTCGGTTGTGTTGTCGTGTACATTATTATTTGAAGCCAACTTTCTTAAACAATGCGGTTTTAAATGCATTTAAATGTTTCATACAAAGCAAATAATTGAAATATATGATTGGCTTATAATGGCCTCAGTCGTTTATGCGCCATAAAATGCGATGCAATACTATACAGTACAGCGCTTAAGTCTTTCGTCCTTCGAACTGCTGCATGGGTATGTTCCGAAATTTTCCACAAAACAATTCAGCCCGCCAGCGAACATTAGCACTGAAGCAAGGTTACTAGACCTCACGGGACGTGGTGCAGAGGCTCAAGAAAACTCTGTACAAGCTCAAAAACAATGAAAACGCCGCTACAATGAGTCTTAGGGTGAGGCCAAGTAGTACGTCTTGATTCCGTGCAGAGGGCCCGTCACTAGTCACCTTCTAGGTTCTTCGTGCCACCGTCCACCCTGCATACCTCTTCCAGGGTCTAGAGAATTGTTAACTCGAGTCAAATGAAGACATTTCGTCCACCACACGTCAACCAAGCGCCGGTGAACTTACAAGCTACGCCGCTTATCGCGACACTTGAATATGCAGAGGGTGAAAATGGCGACACAGAATTACCCGCTACGCAACGAAGTAAGCCTGTGTAAAGTTAGATTTAACAGAGAACTGTCCCCTGAAGCATCTGAGGTAATCGCAGAGGAACTCATGCTTCCGATCGACCTCATCGTCGTATTTTCAGCCGAAGAATATGACGAGGGCTGATGTGGCAGAGCAAGAGAAGTCCTTTGAAGAGAGACGGAATGTTAGGCATGCGCCCCTGGTGACCTCTTCCTTCTGAGGCGTCCCGCCATTTGTGCCGCTCCGCTACAGATAGCTACAACGAGGAGCAGTCTCGCAACTCTAGACCTATGTGAGTCGCCTGTCGTGTAACGCCGATGCGTGGTATGACCCCGGCATAACAGCCATTAAAAGCACAGGGAGAACGCTGTTTTGGTACCCTGGCCTGAATGAGATACAGAGCGACCAGTGAACTCATGTTCTACATGCGCATAGGCCTCGGCGATGCCACCAGCACAGATACCGCTGGCGTGGCCAGCCACCGGGAATAAGTGGAGCCCACAGCACGCAGATTTTGCAGGCCCGCTGGAAGGACAAATGGTCTTAGTCGTCGTAGACTCAGAAAAGAAATGGATAAAAGCTATTCCGATGAAAATTGCCACTTCGCAAACAACGGCTGAAACATTAAGAGCAAGATTTGCACAGTTTGACCTTCCAAAATTCTTCGTTTCTGATAACAGACTAAAAATTGTGGGTAAAATTTCTCGCGAGTTTCTGGCACGGAACAACGTGAAACAACTCACAACAGCCCCTAATCACCACCAATGAATGGGTTAGCCGAGCGAGCTGTGCGTAGTCTTTAGGAAGGGCTTAAGAAAACCCAGGAGCAGACCTTAAGATGTCCATAGCTCGATTTTTATGTCGATATCGCCGAACGTCTATCAAGGATAGAAAGTCCCCGGCGGAACACTTATTGCGGGAACCAAATTAGGACAGAGCTGGACTGCATCACGCCCAGTGAGAAGTGAGCAGAAATCCGACCAAGAGTTCGCGGGTCTACGTTTGAGGCAGGGGACACAGTCTGGATGCGAGATTTTCGAACAAGTCGCAGGTGGCTACGAGGAGCAGTGCGAAATCAACCAGAGTCCAGGATGGTAACTGTTTATTCAGGGGAAGATATTCAGCAGCTACACTTCGGCCAGGTAAAACGACGGACTGAATCAGTTTCGCTCGACTCCTGCAAATGGTACTCCGATCATGTCGCGAGGTAGTCCGGAAGCGGCCGGGGCGGATTGCCTGCCACCGTTGCGAAGATCGACCCTACAGCGACAGCCACCTGTACGCCTGGACTTGTAAGAGAGGGAGAGGTGAAATATCTATAACTTCATCGTCATCTTAATCGTGCCTTCATCCGCAATGTGATCGTCATCGTGCCACCTCAATGACTGGGTATAAAAACACAGCCCGCAATAAAGCATTCGTTCTTGTTGCGTTATGCGAGACTGATGTCAGTGTCTCTCAGCCATATTGCGACATTGTCGTTTTCAATCTCATATCCTATTTCCTTATGTGCCACGAATTACAAGAGAGCACAGTATAGGGCGCGCGAAATTGCACCTGCCGTTAATGGGCAATCTGTGTGCGGCATGCGAGCTCAGCGGCTAAGAAAGAGGAAAAAGCTACACATGTCTCGAGGGAGAAGACGAAGCTCTTCAGCAGCCGGTCCATAGAGGAATACCCCATCATGGGGTGATTTCCACCGATGCCTCCCGTCAGCTGCCAAAAAGCTGCAGTTGGCATCTTTTCGCAGGATTTGGGATGAAGCTATTCTGTCTGCATCCTAGATTATATTACTATATTATTTGCGGGATTTTTGGCTCTTGAAATCACCCTGCACAAAATTCCATGTCATGTGTTGCACGTTGTTATCCTCGCTGATTTTTTGTCAGTTTAGCCTCCTTTGAAACTGCACCAAAAGATTTTTTGAGCCGTTTCCCGCTATTTTTTGTCCCATGCACTTTGAATGAAGTCAGTTTTGTCTGGGTCCCCGGCCATGACCTATTCATTCAGATTATTCAAGTGTTATTATCGTTCTTTGGCAGCGCCACAGGATTTGCATTGGGTTCGATTTGTGGAATGCTCCATGATTACGCAAATGCAACTGTTCGTTGATTTGCTAACTCTCTTTAATTTTCTTCGAGCTCTTATTTTTTCGCCACAATGCTGTCTGTTATTTTACCTTCAATGTTCTTCTGTCGTTTTTTACTGACGAATTTTTCAAAATTCACGCTTGGTGCTAAAATGTTGCAATCCCCTATGGAAATTTCCACGTTTGCGCCACTACACCTTGGCCAATCCCCCCATGTGGGTATGTGCTATGTTTTAAGATGAAGAAGAAGAAGATAGTTCAGACGTACCGCCTGTGCTCGTCTAAAACATCTACTGAAATTACTCATCAGCGAAGACGCGAAGTCGGTTTAGCAGGAAATCCCGAGGAAGCCGTCCAAAAAGGCCATGGACAAGAGTGAGAGGCGAGTTGGAGATGCGACTAGAGGCGTGGACGCAAAGAGCATCTTGGAACCGCTGGCTGCTTTCTCCATGAAGCGCGCTGGTGAGAGGAAGGAAGAGAGCCAAGAGTCTCGACCGGGCTGCGAAGCAGGCAGTGCACACCGCACGCACCATGACGAGGGCGATGGGTCTCAACCCGAGGATAGCTCAAGACCTAATCGTACCGCCTCGCCCGGCACTCACGTCCGCAGCGACGACGAAGCTGTTGATGAAGAGGTAGGAATGGCACGACAGCTTCCGAAGTCGAGCACATCTAATGAAACTCCACCAAAAGTAAAAACGAAGCGACAACTAGAGGAAGGCGGTCGTACCCGGAGCAGCACCAGCTCGGGTCATAGCGTGCCGGCTCCTCCTGTGGCCGGTGGCGTCCAAATATCAAAAACCCGACACAACGAAGATAACAAAGCCCTGTCTTCGGACCACCAGGCTCCACCCACAGGCGAGGCGAGTAAAAGCAAAACGAAGCAACAAAGGACGAAAGGAAGTGCTTCTACTAAACCTACACCACACACGCCTGCTCATGGCTCTTCACAAAATCTCAAGGGCAATTCTCCAACTTCACTACCCAAAGTCTCGAAGAAAAAAGCCGCGACAACGTCTATTGAACAGGGGGATAGAAACGCGGCCGGCGAGAATGAAGAGAAGGCGATCGACGGTGGATGGCTAAACATTTTTGTAAGTACGTTGCACTCATTATCCGGAACCCTCAAATCTGAACTGGTCATCCAGAAATGGCAGCCAGCATTTTGATCAATAGTTCGTGCAGAAGAAGTTTGTCAGGGGCCGGTGAGGGAGACCTTTGTCCTATTGTGAACGATACTTGGCTGATAATTTCATCCCCTGTTATTGCATATTGTAGAACGAAGAGGCAGAGGTGTAATCGGCCGTTCAATGACGGTGACGCACAATATTGCCGCGAAGCTTTATTATGCTTCTTCGCTATGTTCTTTGTCTATCACCGCTGGAACAGGATGCTAATGTTTTCTTCTTGCCATAAGACACGTGATGAGAGAACTTTGGAACAATCACGGTCACTGACTGCAGTTCATATGACGTTCGATGTTATCGTCGACTGTTTAGGCGCCTTGTCTTCAAAGTAAATTGCCATCTTTAAATTGTGCACAGCTGAGAACGACGTGCATTATAATCGCGACAACCACTCAGTACGCGTTGCGATATTGCCGCCTGCTTGAGGGCACAAACTCACCCTACCAAACAAGCTACTGCTAGATTCTTAGTCCTACAGTTTGCTGCTAACACGTTCACAACAGAACAAATATAGATTCTCCAGTACACAATACCTACTTGGCGCGTCACGCGGGATTTACTGGTCTCTCATATGAATATTGAAAAATCTGAGGCCCAGTCACTCACATATGTTATATTGCTGGCCGGGTTATTGCGCAGAATTCAGTAAAGAGATGCGGAAATGAAAGCTAAGGATGCTCATCTCTACGCAGACCTGAAAGTAATAATTGCGCTTTCATGAATTCTCAGCGTGGTGCCTCCAGTGCCTCACCAGAGTCACCCGACGGAGAAGGAGGTGAGGAAGTGGGCAGCCGTCCCGGCTCCGGGCCGAGCAGCCAGAGGCCCGTGTCCTCGAGGAGCCCGGCCAAGAGTGACCTCAGGGTGGGTGGAATGAGGATGTTTAAATCTATCTCTTTCCGTAGACTTGGTGTAAACATAGGGTTGTAGAGGTATCGATCTGCACGCGTTTTAAACGACGTGCTCTTATTCGAAGGAACACATTATACGCGTTGTCATCAATGTGTGACTAGTAAGGCTCCCAAACAGTGCATCCGTATTTACGGCCGAATGTTACGTTGTCTCTGCAGCTGTAAGCAGAATAATTATTGACACTATTGAAAATAGCGTAATCTACCCGGATTCACTTAGCCTGATCACAGCACCACATTCCAGAAATACAATTGAGCCCTTAGTAGAAACATGATACACAGCATAGAAAAAATCACAACGCAGGTGTGCATAATAAAATTCTGATGAGTGCCGAGCTAGGTTTGAATAGATGAAAATGAAGGAGCTGATCTATGTGCTGCACGAGCTCGCAGGCGTGAAATCAAGAAAGCCAACATGCCCCATTGAGACTTTATGAAATTAATCGACAGTAATTTGCAGGGTAAATGGCAGACAGCTTGGGATAACGAAATAAAAAAGCTGCATTTTCTGAAGCCTATCCTGAACGAATGGAAGACCTGCACGCAAAAGGGACGTTTCATAGAAGTAAATTTTTATAGAAGTTTTAAAGAAGGAATCACCCACCTTATAAACAACCTACTACTGAAAAACAAGAGAACGGTGTTTGTGAAAAATGTGCAGATTAAATGAGAGTATATCATAATTTGTTCTCGCGTGCGAAAACTGAAAAAGGCAAGGAAAAAGTATTTTACTGAATTTTGTAATGAATGCATTTCTTTTCACACAACTCTACTCTTAAGTGAAGCATTCAATTGTTGACATGTCATGTGATTTTAGCTTTTTAAGAAAAGCAAGTTTTCTTCAGAAACATTATATTTTGACCCACTACATCGCCTGATTTTTTTTACACACTTTAGCCACTTTCTCGTTCCTGAGAAGAAGGCTGTGGTCTTTATTTGATTCGTTGGGAGCCTCAGAATCCTTGCCAAGCAAGGATGGCCGCTGCGGTTACCCGAGCATTTTTAAATATTGCACTCTTACCCACCTATAATATCTACTTCCTCTTTCATTACTAGGTAGTAAGAAAAAAAAACACTGTAGGCCAACTACACCACCGATGTGTTTCACATATTTGCAAAATTCTGCAGAAAATATACTCCTCTACCTTGAACTCGGCGCATGATAGCCTTAGATGCTTATGCGCCATTAAACCAAACACAACAAAACACAAAATATGCCAAGAAATAAACGTATTGGACGCACTTCCACATGTTTCCCTGAGGCCAGACCCGCTGCCAATTTGGTACCCCTTTCCTGCTGCTATGTGATTTTACATTGACACACATTCACAAAAAGCAGACCCCCACAGGACGATATGGAGCAAGAATTTTTCGCAGTAAGGAAGAAATAAGTGAAGTACACACACTTCTACACAGACGGTTCTAAAACAGCCCCCTGTGTAGGAAGTGCGGTAGTACAAGGGCAATGCGAGAAATTAGTAAGTTTCCTCAGTGTGCTTCTGTTTTCATGTTAGAACGCTACGCCATTGTTGTAACTGTAGAACAAATAAAGAAGAAAAACATTGAAAACAGTGTTGTCCACACTGAATCTCTCAGCGCAATTACAGATAAACTCTAGAAATGCAGTTGAGCCCATAAATGGAGGCATAATACGTAGTGCAATAAAACCTGATACACAAGGACGTGCAATGAAGTTCTGCAGGGTCCCTAGTCACGTGGCAATCAGCGGGAACGAAAGCGCCTATGCATGTAACGCACTTGCCCGTAATGGTAAATTGAAAGTAAACATACCCAATAGAGACTGCACGAAGTTTCTACAAAATAAACAGTGCAAATGGCAGGTTTCATGGGACAACGAGGTTAACAACGAGCGGCACTTTTTAAAGCCCGCCTTGGGCAAACAGAAGACCTGTAGGTACCAGGAAGGTTTTACAGTAGTAAATTTACGTCATCAGCGCATTAGACACGGGCACCTTACACAACTTTCACTTACGAAACAAGACAGACCTCTTTGTTAAAGGCGTGGAGATGAGCTCACAGTAAACCATGTTATGTTCTCATGTACAAAACTCGAAAGACCATCAAAGAAGCATTAACTCAATTTTTATAATGAATGCATTCCTTTCCACCCAACGGTGCTTTTTGGTGATCATGTCATTGTTAACCTGTCTTGTGTTTTTAGCTTTTTAAAAGAAGCACGTGTTCTTTAGAAACTGTATAGTTTGTTCCATTACTTCGCTTTATTATGTGATAAACTTCAGCCACTCTCTTATTCCGGAGAAGGCTGAAGTCTTTATTGGATTTGTTGGGAGCAACGCAAAAATGCGCCCATCTGCTGTTCGATGTCAGTGCCCGTCAAAAGATCCCAAGGTGGTCGAAACAATTCCAGAGACCTCCACTACGGTACCTCTGTCTCTCTTTCTTCTTCCTCTCCCACCTTCCTCCTTTGCCTCAACGCGTGGCTGAGGTGTCCACCAAGAAGTGGTAGAGTCATTGCATCTTTAATTTCCTGATCGTCAATATTTTTCTCTCTCAATACTCCGCTATACGGACGAAAGACCACGTATGTCATGACCTCAGAAACGAGGTACCGCTGCCAAGCTGTAACTTTCGCGCTTTTAACGGCTACCACTAAAAGCACCTGCGCTCTGCTGTACAGAATCTCACTGTTTGGACCTCGCTGCTCAGGTCAAGAGGAAACCGCAGGTGTCCCAGGAGGCGCATGACCATCAGAGCGACCCCCAGTCCTCGCCCAACGTGCAGCCCTACGACACTGCTCTCAGCGTGCAAACAAGGGAGGTGGAAACCGAGAGGGTAAGTAAACACCACCATCTACCACATTATCGCCGCTGCATTTCTGTGTATGCGGATAAGCTGACAGGGACTGTGGCTGCAGCCTTGTCATTCCGCAAAAACTATTCTTTGTAACAACCGATGGAATCAAAGTTCCATTACTTCTTCATTACTCGAGCTAACCTGTGTCGCAGGTAATTGCGATGCAGTTTACGAGGCACAGTAGAACACGAAGGAAAGAAAAGTGGCATATTTTTGCCTCACATGATTCCCAAGCGGCGGCTTTTTTCTCACCCCTTCAAGCTGGAGGACATGTGCGGGAAAGCCACCTATGAGGAAGGTAAAAAAAAGAACACAAAATGCGTGTCATATCACGCATGAAGCAAAGTTTACAGAATGTTGCAAACAATACGTCTACAAACTACCGCTGGCATATTTCAGGTCCTATACAGGGCAGGTGATATGCTGGGTTAACAAGATTTCTAGAGCGCAGAAAAAGCATGCGATGCGCTGCAAACCCCAGGGAACCTGGCCGCGCATTGTAAGGTTTGCGAAAATTACCTTGAGAGCAAATGATGGAAATTTCCTTGACGAGATTCAATTATCGAATCACAAGAAAGATAATGAAAGCTTACCTCAAGCCTTCTATGGCATGCAGGGTGTACGTTTCAGAGCATCGTCAGTGTCTGTGGCCAAAGAAGTGCAGCGCCTAAAGCATGTTACTGTAATTCCTGCCACATGCGTGAGAAAGACAACGCAAGAGCGACTGAAGCCTCGCGGGACGGTTTATCCTTGGTTTTTATCTTTTCTTTTTTTCTTCACCACTCCAGGCGAATGATTGTACGACGATGTTTGTGCGAAGGAAATGTAAAGCAGTTGATAGTGCGTCCATGTTCTGTCAGTTGTGCCGTTTTGTACCTCCTACACCGTAGCGCATTTATTCACTTCATTTACTTCCGAAGTGCACTCCGGAAGAATCGATACGAAGAATCGATAATTTTTAGTTTCAACTGTTTCGTCGCTCCTCGCATGATGATCACTGCGCAGCAGTCATCTCGCTGTCATACATGCAACTGCCTCTTTTACTCGCATACCGAAATGTTTAACCTGGGAAGTTACCCGTGGTGTCCTTAGGGTGGAATGTACAAGCTCCGTGTTGAGTGTTGGTATTGGTTGCCTCTAGTGTAATCCAGAGTAAAGGGTTTGCTGTGCGGCTTAACGTCCATTTATGAAGAGCAGCCTGCACTCGAAATGTTCGTCTAAGGCTACTGCCTCTTTAGCACTCCTAACGTAACCTCAGCAAACAGAAGTTTCAAACATCTGTGTGAGGGTAACAAAACCGCAGAGGAGATGATTGCAATTAAATTTTATGATAGGCGAAGAGCATACGGAGACGTGTAGGAAAAAGATCGGTTTTCAGTGGGAAATGAGGCAGGCCACCGGAACTCAACAGTGCAGGGCCAAGCGTTGAACTCACCAGAATCACAACAAAGCTGATTTTAGGTCCATGTCCTTGAACAGCTTTTTCCAACATGTACAGCCTAAGATGTTTCTTACAGGACACGCCACTCAGCTCGTTTTTCATCTTCTCAGCATTCGTCATCTTTCGAACGTAAGAGGAGCTCTTGCCCTCGCTGCTCAGAAGCTCCTGGATTCCAACACCGCACGGCTCAGAAGCAACCCCTTTGGCGGTATATTTCTGAGGAAGGCTGTGCATATTGACGAAGGTGCTATAAAACGAACTAACAACCACGCGAAAAAGGAGCGAAAGCTATGTGCTTCGTCTTTTCATGGCATCCTTTTGTGGTTGGCGCTTCAACTTCTTCAGTATGTATCACATAGCAGTGTAGAGGATACTGACGGGACTAAATTAACGCAAGAGGCTTGAGTCTGCAGGTTGGAAAGAAAACATGCGTCCCAGATACATAAACCCGTAGGAGTAGAAAAGAAGTCTATTATAGAATACAACTCAAGAACGAAGCGGCAGATGGCCCTCAAAGGAGCATCTCCAGCCAATGGCGTCGTCAGATGTTCCCCCTTAACCAGTTATCCTTTTTTCCTGCTTGACCGACCTCCTTGTGCCGCCTAGTGTGAAACCGAAGGGAATGGCAGATGATTGGGCAATCATCATCATCATCATCATCATCATCATCATCATCATCATCATCATCATCCAGACTACACCCACTGCAGGGCAAAGGCCCCTTCCATGTCTCTCCAGTTAACCCTGTCCTTTGCCAGCGGCGCCCACCTTATGCCCGCGAACTTCTTAACCTCATCCGCCCACCTAACCTTCTGCCGCCTCCTGCTACTCTTGCGCTCTTTTGGAATCCACTCCGTTACCCTTAAGGACCAACGGTTATCCTGCCTTCGCATCACATGCCCTGCCCAAGCCCATTTCTTCCTCTTGATTTCGACTAGGATGTCGACTAGGATTTCGACTGCGGCGGCGTGCTGTGTATTGCATTTATCACCGTTGCCACTGACTGGCGGGCCCGGTACAGCTATTAATACTTAAATAATGAAACAATTGATGTTCTTATGCATGCCGGACAAGGTCTTGTATCGTGCCCTAGGTCTGTAATAAATTGATGCCAATGTACTCCCTGGTGCTTCGTTTCAGAATTCTAGATAACGTTGTGGGCGACTTTGCACAGTGTAACATGTGTATGTCTAAACAACACGTCTATTGTTAACGAACGTTGTGGCTAAAAATGTTGCCATGTAATAAACACGTACACCTGATGCAAATCTTAGCATTATACATACCCAAAAATTCTGGACAAAATCATTTTTGAGCGGGAAACCATTTATGAACGCCATTTTTTCATATACTGCAAAATTTCATTACAACAATCAATATATCTCAAGATCACCCGGCGGCAGTCCTGTATGTTTTCTTCTATTAGCGTTCCCTGCCGGTTTTGTATGGCAGTATTAACTCTTCGACGCGATTGATGAAAACACATTGAAAGAAAGGTGCGTCCACATGTCGAAACAATGGACCATTATATTTCTACATTTCTATAGCACTGTGTTACAATTTTCCAATTTTCAAAGTGTTTGTCCGTGAATGTTGGAGATGACATAGGGCTGCTGATGCGTGCGTCGAGCTACAGCCCGCAGCCTTTGTAATGCACTTGTTCATGCCAAACTGTGTAATTCGCGCCATGTTTCTTCCAGCGTGTGGAGGAAGGCGACGGCGTCGGTGTTGAAGAGGCCGTAGGCTGGTGGGGCTGGTGCACCTGGTTCAACGTGTGGCTGGGCATAGGCGTGTTTGGCATGGTGGTGGTGTTGCCCCTGGGCCTCGTTCTGCTGCCCGACGAGGGACACATCTACCCGCGTGGCCCGACTGGTAACAAGACGGAGGAAAGAACCGAAGGGACACCTCGCAAGCCACGAGCTCCGCTGATCCCCCTGGTAAGAAGTGATAGCAAGCAGCCAGAGCTTCCCTTGATGAGCGAGGGATTGAGTAATATGCGTTATCTTCGGGCGAAACTCAAGCCAGAATCTATTAAGCAATGGAATGTTTTGTGCGCTGCCGTCATAGGCACCTCACTTGTATTACACATTGAGGGCATGAAGGAGCCACAAAATCAGAGTCTACTTGACTGCGGTAAAGGGGCACTTGATGGCGAAAATAAGAAATCCGCTCCAGGATCATCCGCCCGTAGGTTCTGTCATCTCCCGAATTCTGGCAGGAGGTAGATTCGGTTCTGTCATCTCCCGAATTCTGGCAGGAGGTAGATTCTTTATTTCTCATAGGGTAAATTTATGAG
Organism: Amblyomma americanum; assembly: GCF_052857255.1. Lineage (NCBI taxonomy): Eukaryota > Metazoa > Arthropoda > Arachnida > Ixodida > Ixodidae > Amblyomma > Amblyomma americanum. Next base: position 46,719,698 of record NC_135506.1, read on the forward strand.
GATACATTTAACCCTTGAATTTTAGGGGGAGGGCGTGCATTATTCAAACACATGTGAAGTAAATACATATTATAAATATAAAGTAAAAGAAGGGGCCAGTTCAACTGGCTGTTGATTTTCTTGTAAACGAAGACGTAATGTTCTGGTCACGTCTTCAGCCTGCGGGTTTGCCTTCGAACCTCGTGGTGGAACACTCGCAACAACTATAAAGACGAAAACTGTGAAAGTGTAGTGATATGGTTCTTTACATCTTACAGAAGTTTACAGTTTCACATGTGCATTGAATACTCCACTACAGGACTGCAAACAGACCTCATTGCCTGAAGACTTTTGACAGGATGTCTGCGTGTGTTCGTGTGTAAAAACCACTAGTTCCTGATTCTTGCAGCGAGCCTACGGCTTTCAAATACGTGGAATGTTTGCCAGAAACGGGGAGCTAAAGCATAATAATTTAGGAAAATCGAGGAATAAAACATTCAGGGATTCTGAATTTCCTCGTTCGCTACTTCCTTCGGGACAGCATCGACCGGAGACAAGCACACTGTTTGAGAAGACATCGATATCTCAGGACCAAACTATTATTACACAGCGTGTATTGCCCCATCACAAGATGATTTTCCTGATGCTGTGCTGGTGTCACGGCAAAGTGTAGTGAGATGAAAATATCGGTTTAACGAATTTTTTCATCTGCAGTAACGTATTACGTTGGATGTTATTTCCCACTACATCCCATGCTCGCATCCGCGTCACTCTTTTCGCTCTAGGAAACGGCTTACAATGAAAGCGAGCTGGAGCGTCCATCAAAATGTGCCTTCCCAGACAGGGCCATTGTGGAAAATCTTACGGCGCCATACCCTGGACAAGCCAAGCGCACTATAACGGGCCCCCAATACAGGCCCCTCATATGTGTCGTGGATGCCTCGTGAGTTGAACAGCTCGGTTTGTTGCCTTTTTACATTTAGTGTCAGTTGTTAAGAACCTTTTCCTTGTGGCAGTTGTGGCTCTTTTGACTACGGAGTTCTCCAGTTTAGGGGCTTTTTAGGAGGTTTTTAAAAGAAGTTTAAAGAAGTTTAATCCATGTTGAAAACTCATGGCCAATTTTTTGGGGAGTATTTTTTATGGAACCCTGCTATATGAACTCGTAAGTGAACCCATGGCCGTGAGTACCTGTAGGCTGCGGAGAAATTCAGGATGACTCTCAGACCAGCAACAGAACGGGCGGTGGCATGCTTGTTTGAATCCAGAAAAATTTTTCCTGCAAACTACAGATTTTGCCGGTAATCGAGTTAGGAAACAATAACATCGATGTTTTTCGAGCGGTGACACACCGATTAGGATGCTGAAGGCGCTGAAGAGAATAGAACGGACAAGGCATGGGATCTGCTGAAGAGCGGGTACGGTTTTTGTTATTGGGAGATTCTATAGAAGTGAATACTTTGGGAAGCTTTCATAATTAATGAAACGTTCTGAAGTGAAGCATTGGCAATTTGTTTACCAATATTGAGCAGGTGTAAGTCAATGCAAGTAAGCTCAGGGAAGGAAAAAATCTAATTTTAACGATATTTAACGACGTCTTGTGCCGATTGTGGAAAGGTTGAAATGTTCTATGAAGGTGTCGAATAACGATAGATAAATAACAGTGCTGTTCACTGCACTTCATGAAATTCTTTATGAAGCTTTGAAATATGCGGGCAGGCAGGCAGTAAATAAATAAGACGTGGCTTCCACCATCGCAGTGAATGTCTATAATAAAGTTATCAGAAAAACTCGCTGGACGTTTACCCTTCGGTTAATACGAATCGCCAAAACAGCTGGGCGGCGTTAGATGAATGGAAGGGGTGTGGGCGTGCACGGTAATTCTGAATGTAGGATGTCAGCTGAAGTTGTGCTGCTACATTCGCATTAAGTGCCACTGGTAATATTTACTGAATGCTTTTCCTGAGATTGCTAAAGTAGCCTAGCCTAGTGAAAAGAAATGAGATGCGGGGTGTGGTGGTAGAGGTGTAAGTGAGCATGCTTTGCTTTTGCGACCATACGCAACTCCAATCTCACACAGTTGCCGACGACGATAGTATATCGATGAACAATACTCTTACAGATGTCGCTGTGAAATTAGCATGTGAACCACGAATGCCGTATTTCTCACACTGGATGACAAGATGTGTGCACTCAAAGGAAGTTTAAACATGAGTAGACTTCATAACATGCGCTCTTCTCGGCATCGTACAAGAAGTGCTGTTGGCCGAGGTGCGATTTGCATAGCATATTATTTTGAGGCCTCGAATTAGCGTAGTCTTGAAAAAGGAGCGGTGTGAAGTAGCCGGGCGGAAATGTTTCATGGAGTAAGAAGACGTGAGAAGCCCAATTTTTTCAAAAGCGCTCTTCAACAGACTTTGCATAACAACCTTACCAAGATGATTACAGAGTACGAAACCGAGGTACATGTCACAGTAGGTAAGCACCAAAATGACAAACTCTACCTGGAAAGAAAGGGTCTCCTCAATGGGGCAAGGCATGAACTTTTCGAATCCTGCAGTTAGAACCAAACTATCAGAACTGTCCTTTTTTCGAAATGCTATTAATTAGGGTTTAAAAGAAATCGATGGTGACACCGCAGGAAGGTCAGAGAAAGCATTGTAGCAGCATGAAAAATACAATGCAAGCGAGGAAGTACCTGTCATAAAATCATTTTTGGGGCCACATGTAGTTAGAAGCAAGAATGAAAATGCCGTCGCGACTTCAGATAAGGCTGTTCAAGTGAAGCAATTTTACATTTTCAGAGCAGATGGAAACAACGAAAGGCAAATTAAAAAAAAAGATGGCGTACGTTTGCGGTGGTTGTTCTCGATATATATGGACGACATAAGGCTGAATACCTTACGCTCGCAAGTGTAGTGGGATGCGCGCGTTCGTTATGAAGCGATTTTTTTTCAGCGTCCGGTTGCTAATCGCTTCATCTCTTTTCTCGATTGCATGTCTAACTATTTTATTTTAATGAGCCTACGCGGAGCGTCGTATCACGCTGCAGCTTCGAACCGATGTCTAGAAACGCACATGAGTTCGGAAGGGGACGGCGTCTGTGCTTGTGCTTGCTGCAGGAGAGGGGTTGATGTGTGCCCTGGAGGCCACTCTGAGTTCTGATATTTAGCCACTAATACTTACTTTACCCTCCGCTGGCCAGATAAGCTTCATGGACATATCCGTATCTTGTTTCCTCTGGGCGCAGGTACATATACAAACGAGAATCAAGCATGGGCTTTGGTTACGATGTCAAGGCTGTCCCCACTCAGTACTGCACTGCTCTGGTGTACTACGCCGCGACGTTTGTCAAAGGCGGCGCCGCCGAGCTCAAGCTTGGAGCTCCGTGGGGCACTAGGGCTCTGAGGGACCTCCACGATGCTTCAAAAGCCAAGCACCGCAACCAGACCATTGACGTCTATCTGACCATTGGCGGGTCACGCGAAGACAGCTTCGGAATAGGAGATGTGATCACTCATGATGAGAAATGGCCGTATTTCAGCGAATCCATTAGGACGCTTCGCTCAGATTTTGAGGTGAGATATACTGAATTACTCTTTAGAGCCTGCCTCTTTCGTGCTCACTATATCACTTATGTTGCTCGCAGCTTTGTTGGGAAGCGACTTACAAACGCGGTCAGCCTGTGCCGGCCATCCTGACAAATTATGACAGCCCGCAGTGGGATATTCAAAACGCATGCCTATCGTGAAACGGTAGAAAGCACAAAAATATTGTTGATTGTATGCCTTATCTGCCCTTATTAGCTCAAAGACGGGTGGCGCTGTATTTTTTCCAAGACCTGCTGCGAAACAGGGCTGCAGCTAAGGTGATGAGACTGCGTAGAAGCATATGGGACCGCGTACGTTCAAATTAACCTCCCGAAAGCAAGCAAAAGAATATTCTTGTGTCCAGTGTGACCACCTCTGAAGTAACTGGAAGTTTACACACGCGTTACTGAGTATATCCTGGCAGTCTTCACTTTGTAATCTGAAAATAGCTTAGAAAAGTCAATCATTCCTCATAAGCAGGGAGACAGCGTGACCATTTAATAGGCCACGCTGCTCTGCAGTGCTCTTAAGTGTTCTTTTTTATAGAAAAAGTGTACTTCACGGTTTCTGCGTTTATTTATTTAGATTTTTTCATGCGACTTCCTGCAGGAAGAGTCGGTGTAAGCGTCAGCTGTGCACTGCTGATGTTACTAGCCACCTACAAATGTAAAACTTCCGCAAGCAAGAAAGAAATGGAATCTGCAGTAAGAAAAGAATCGGATTTTAGCTTAATGTACGGAAAGTGTGCGCGCTTTATTCAGTAATATCAAAGCCAGTCAAGCGGCCTCTAAGCTCTGTCAACCGTAAAGTGACAGCGTGGGAGCCAAGCGCTCCAACCTTCAAATGACGGCACCCTGGTTTTGTTACCTCCGTAAACGAAGGGCACCGCTGGTTTTAGCCATCTCTGCCCACCCTTTGGTCCATAAAACAGTGCCTCTCATTACTTAACCGATTGCTTCTTGCTAATTTATCTACCTAATTTCAGAACAGTATTGGGCTTGAACCAGTGACACCTTGCTCTGTTGCTTTTCAAGTATCAGGGTAACCGGGATCATTAACCTATTGCGCCCTTTTATTCCCCTACGGAGGGCATCACTGAAACGTCAACTGCCTCCGTCTTGGTCTGCATTCTCCTTAATCGAAGAGCATGACTGGCTTGAACCGACTGCGTCCTGACCTTTTTCCTCCTTAATAACATATGAGCTTGAACTGACTGCACCCGTCTCTGTTGCCTAGCTATTCTCAGGGCAACCCTGAGTTTCATTCTAATTCACCGTTATCTGTTTCGTACTTATCCCAGAGACATCTTTTAACTTGAACCGAACGCTCCTTTCGCTGATACCTCTTAACCGCAGAGAAAAATCGCGGTTGAACCAACTGTACCGTGCTTTGTTTTCCCCTAATCCTAGTGCATCAGAGTTTTTACCTCTCTGTGCCCTGCTTTTTTGCCTCCCTAATCACAGGGCGTCAATCTCGACTGGAACAGGCCGGGAGACGAATGCAGCCGTCACATCGGCGATGATAAACTGAGCAGGGGTCTCAGGAGCTTCATTTCCTTCCTGAACAAAGGCGAGGGCCTGAAAGTGATCCTCACGGTTCCCCCGCTGCTGCACTTGACAGAATTCTACAATCTTTCGGCCCTGCTGCCAGATCTGGACTTCGTGGTCGTGGCCACGCACAAGCTTCGTCGTCCAGGAGTAGTTGCGTGCACTGGCGAGCGGGTCCTGGCAGCCGCTGCCTTCCTCAACATTAGGGAACACTTCCTGAAACATGTGGACGCTGGGTCTGCGCTCCGCAAGTTCGCCTACAGCATTTCGGTGGGCCGTAGTCACCTTTCACTCTAGTCGCAGTAACCGCAGCGCCTAATAGACGACGTCTTCTGAAAGATGAAAACAATAACAATGTGCTACCACTGACACGACTGTCCAGGACTTGGGCGGCACCCGTAGCCTCTAGCTTTGGGAGTAGCTGGTGGCCCCAAACCACAGTTTTTTTAAGCAGAAGTTCGATACACGTGTTCTCATGGGAGCCACGCTTGTTTTTTGTCTTTTCTTCCTTTTTAACATAGCCTGTTTCCAAGGGAAACCTATTTGTTTCGCATAGCCTGCACATAAAAAATGCAAGCGAGGCGATCTCACTACGTGTTTAGCAGGAAATGTGGGTGCAAGATGAAATTGTGTGATCATGCCTTATATCCGTTGTACTGGCCGCCATTTCTCAGTGTCTTTCGCGTTTGTTTACAAAGCCCCTTCTCGTGCCATTGAATCGCAGTCGTGGCAGTCGCATCTTCATGGGGGTGGAATGCGAAGATGCCTTTTTTCTTTTCGCGTAAAGTTGTTCCGCAGGCCTCGGCTACGGCGTCCCTCACAGCTGACGTGCAGCTTCCGACATTAAACGACAGATACCTTGCCTATCCCCATTTACCTCGTGCCCAAGGAAAAGAAGCTCACATGAATTTAACAAAGGCATAAAAAGAGCAGCATATCTTGATATATAATGTGCTTCTTTAATGGCATTGTCTTAATGTAATGTCACTGGCCGAGGGCAAATACATGGAAGGCCAGCTGGAAGTCTCTATGAAAGCTCTGACGAAGTGTGGATGATCCGGACCATGCAGAAAAGGGTCTTATCTGGGAGGGCCTAGATAATGAACCCTTGTCTGACCCGGGCCTAATTAAGTTTTCTTTTTTTCAAACCGTTCCATCAATAATCTTGTTCGAGTATGATGACTTGACCCGAAACGGCGGACATATCGCAGAGGTAGCGAAGCGGTGCTGTGTAGATATGTCCTCGATCTACCAGCCACCGCACCGCAAGAAATATCGTCTGTGCCGCGAAGATGAAGAAAACCATTACCGGTATGTGTGCAGGCGAGGCGCAGATGGGGCTCGGGGTCATGCATCTAGCATATTTCACTAATAATAGCAGGGATTTATACGTATAGGTGTTCTCGCATGTAACGAATATTTCTGTAACGAAGGGCCAATTCATTAGGTAAATAACAAAAGAGCCATACATTTTAGTGCTTTTGATCAAGCCGATGCTGAGATTTGAACAATTGCTTTCGCTAACACGAGGTGACGTATACCTCCTTTGCCAAAAGTAACCGAGTGACAGGTTTCTGTTTCTCACCCGTATAACGGAGCCTTTACGGCGTCCCTAAAGGCCGAAACGTGTCAGAACGTGAGGACAAATTTTCACCTTACTTTACACATATTCACAGCTTTACGGGCTGTCATAAGAAACAAACCACGGTTGCCCAGTTACATTTGGCAAAGACGGTAAATTCTTGATATGCTAAGTCACGTGAACACGAGTTATGGTATTAGACATGGTTTTGGTTTCTCTTTCAGGCGGGCGCCGACATATACAGGTTGACTAACCGAACAAAAGTGAAATATCTAGCGCCAATCAAGCGCATTTCTGATGTGTTTATCCACCGGAAGATAATGCCCGGCAAGACGTGCTATTCTGGCGTGTGCTCACTGTGGCCGGTAGATGGCGACAGCCTGGAAGAGTGCTCTGTGGTGATGGGCAGTCGGACTATCAACAAAGAACGCGGCATCGAGCAGGAGGTGGGTATTGCTGGCAGGGAATGAGCATACAATGCATAGGGGGCTGGAAAAGACAAACCGAACTTCCAGATGGACGTGGCATAAGTTCGGTACCATCGCAGTCGTAAGAGGAAATAGGCGTGTCTAGTTGCCTCAATTACCCTGGTTGTGCTTTTGATGGAGCCCCGCTATCGCAAATTTGGATGGCAGTAGAAACGCAGCAGTGCGCATAATTATTCACTGTATTATACGTGCTTAGCAGTAGCTTAGCCGACGGAACAATTCATCGAGCTGCTTTTCAAAATCAAATTTTGGTTTGGTTTCTGGGGGTTTTACGTCCCAAAGCGACTCAGACTGTGAGGGACGCCGTAGTGAAGGGCTCCGGAAATTTCGGCCAACTGGGATTCTTTAACCTGCACTGACATCGCACAGTACACGGGCCTATAGAATTTCGCCTTCATCAAAATTCGACCGCCGCGGCCGGGATCGATAAAATCTCATTTTCATCGCAGCACTTCTCCACGGCGACACTGCAACAACACACAAGAAATTCAGCGGACATACTTAAATGAAGTAGGCTTTGTTCAAGTTTAATCGTTTTTCAAGAGCTTACAGTACTCACACATAACGCATTTTAGAATTGGACTCCCAGCCAACCAGAAACGAAACGCTCAGTACGGCTGCCACTTCATGTCCGCTACCAAACATCGCTGCTATGTTCCGACACCATCAACCAGTTATGAACGTTCCTGTAGCAAAATAAGGTATAAAATATAAAATGTCAGCGATCTCCTTTGGCGCTAAGGCAGTTCCGTGTCATATGCTCTGAATACAAAGAATCAAAGCTACATTCTTGGTTTGAGTCGCAGGGCCGTCTTAAAACACGGTAGAGGAAGCAACTGATTAGGGTAGGAGAAGTTTTATTTTCATCACTGTTGTAATATCGTGAAATACACGGGCTACAACGGGTTCCGTGCATTTTCAGCCTGCTCACTGACTGGACCGCTTCTCTGTACTCATGGGACGTACTGCACTATCACGCTCAATACGATTTGCAAAGCCCGGCCGCGTGGCCGGAGCGCTTACCGGAAGCATGGTGGCGCCGTCAAGCGGCGCGCTTGAACACGAGAGGGAAATGATTTTGCTGGTGCAGCAGCGACCCTTCTCCCCTGTGCCTTCTGGTCTTCAAAGAAGCACAGCGTTGTCGCATCGTCAGCGCTAACGCGGCGACATTTGTGTGACAATGCAAGGCGCATATCGCAGTTGATCTCAGATTGTGTGGAGCAGACGGCGCGGGGGATGCAGCTGATTGGTGGAACACCAGAATCCTTTCCACTGTGTTTTCAAGTGCGCCGATTGTTGGCGCCACCGTGCGTCCGGAAAGCGCTGCTGCCACACGCTCGTGTGTTGCAACTCATGCTGAGCGCGATGGTACATACATCGAGGAAGTTTGGTCCCACCCAAAAAACTCTCCGTACCTTGAGTTGCACATATATTAACGTAGCAAGCGACGACTCTACTGTCGAACGCTTTTGTCAGCCGCATGACACAACACATTTTTCACATACTTAGTGACCGCTGTGTGGATTGGCTACTTGGGGCGACGATGAAGCCTTTCGTCTCGGCACAGAGAAATTCGTTCCGGAGTTCACTGCTTGTCGCTGCACAGTGGGGCTTAGTGGATGCGCGTCAGTGGCTTAAAATAATATTCGAATGCTGCTTACCGAAGCACAAGACTGCGATAATCCGGTCTTGTGTATCGTGCAAATTGGTCGTGAAGCAACAGCGAAGGAATAAAGGGGACCTCCGGTGTCGGGACGACTGATGCTTCACACACGCACCGCCATGTCCTCGCGACGAAACGGCAGCTGCTGACATTTGTCTCTTGCGCAGAGTATGAATGATCATTCGTTGCTTCAGCCCGTATTCGCGGCTTGAGTGGTACGTCCAGTGCAGCACGTTGCTGCCCAGGTCGACGATAACCACTCTTCTGTATCACGCCAATCGCAGCTAAAGAAGTGGGTGCGGGGAGGAGGGGTCGACGCGTCACGCACCGCCATGTTAGCCCAGAGAAGCTAATCCTGATCTGGACTGCCAGCGCAAAGGAAGCAACACTAAGCGTTCCTCAATTTCGCTGGCGGCTTCAGATGCGCAGTCTCTGCAGCATACTGCCGCGCAAGGAGGCGACGATCCGGTGATTTGTATCACCACAAACAAGCGTGATGCAGCAAGAGCAGAGGCTAGAAGCGAGCTAACAGTGACGAGGAAGTCGACGTCGCCACTTGTGAGCGCGGTGAACCGGCAGCTGCCGCTACGCGGCGGATAGACACTCAGAAAGGGGATTTTAAAATCTTTCTGGGTGTAATGCTGTTTTCAAGACGACGCCCTCTTGTATGGAAAAGTAGCAAAGTCATCTGAACGCTTTATATTGATCCTTAATTTGGTGACAGCTCTAAAAAAGTTTTTTTTCTTTCATTTCCCCTCTTAATGCTCGTTGCACTACTTTAATATAAGGAGTTTAAAAGGAGAAGGCAGCCTTCTATAATCTTACTCAGGCTAATTTAGGCTTACAGTGAAGGGAGGAATCAAAGAGTAGAGTGCGCGGGACTTCGAGTTTTGTTTCATAGAAACGTCATATTTATGCGAGCGTCGTATTCACACTTGAAACATTGACAAACAACGCATCGCATATTTCTGGCGCCACACACGCCAGCATGGCAGGACATGCGCAGGACATGCGCATCGACGTAGAGGAAACAAACACGACATGCGGACTCTTTCCTGTTTGTTTCCCCCCTACGTCCCTCTTTTCGTTTGCGCAGTTCCATTATGCATCCTAGTTCGAAATAAGAACTAGCCTTCCCTGCCCTTTCACATTTCCAGCAACTTGCATTTCGTGGGTATTAGCGATCATGAATTAAGACACGTGCCATCACCACATTTTGTACTGTGAGCTCCTGAGGACCATACATCCATTTTGCTAAGCTGCTAAAAACACTATATATTAACTTATGTTCATCAGGCGAATTCGAACTACTATACTACGCGTTTAACACAGCATAATATGTTTTTTTATGCAAGCAGCGTAGTGATGTAAGCATACGTTCAGAGACTGAAAATAGACACAGCGTAAATGTAGGAAGATTCGGCATATTTAGACATCTTTTGAAGGCATAAAAGTTGGGCAGAATATACACACAACAAAGAAATCGAGCCTGGTGGCACCTGCTGCCATGCGGTTCCAAGGGGGACGATCTTAGCAAGCATTTATCAGTCATGTATGACTTTGCCTTCGAAAGAACGTAATCATGCTTGCTGTGACTATCATGTCTACCTGGTTTCCCCGGCCCAAAGAAAACACTTCTACTTTATTGTCTGCCATTAGGTAGGTCTATGACTTAATGCCTCCTCTGCGCAGGTGTCCGCGATGGCGGGACCCGAGCAGCTGAGGATGCGCATGCGCAGATCGTACGAGGATGGCATGGGCGACACAGCCGTGGCGGTGTTTGACGCCATCATGGACGACATCCACGGACAGTGCAGCGAAACGGGCTCTGACTCGGACTCGCCCCTGCTTCGGGCCATCGCGGAGACAGGACCTGCCTGACACTGCGTCGTAGCTTGTCCTGCACACTGACCCTGCCTAACAGTGACGCCCCCGACTTGCAGCGGGCGTTTCAGTTCGCTGGTTATCGGCGACTCCCTGGGGTGTAAAAACTATGATTCTTAGCATAACTTCTCTGGTCCGGATGCTGGTCCTTTGGAGTCATTTCTGTGGCGGTCATGTTACCTTGTGCAAAAAAAAAACACACATAGAAGAGCAGCGCATTGCTAGGAACTGATGAATTGCGCTCCTTTGTTTAATTTTTAATCTGTTTGTTATATAATACTTTCAGCGCCTTGTAGACACTTGTGATTTTTTTTTATGCCATGAATTTGTAATGGCGAAATGCGCAGGCACGGGTTATTGCAACGTCGGCCATCCTTACGTTTTTTTCTTTGTCCATCATGGTTTTCAGTATTGGTCTCATTAATCTATGATAGATGCAGTAATATAGTACAATTAATCCTTAACTTCTACAATTTGCCGTTATTCGCGCCTGTTTTTTCTCTCCGCATGGAAAGCCTTTGCTTTCGCTATTTACAATAATTACCGCCCCTGCAGTAGAGCTGTTCTAGCATAGGGCCCACAGGCCATTGTCAAACTCGTTAGCGCTTTTTCTTCAGGCGTCTTCTACAGTTTTCCTGGCGAAATAAAGACTGATTGATTTATTGATTGATTGATTGACGTACTAGTAACGGCAGTGCGCACAGGCGGCATATAGGTAGAAAGGTTTGCTTGCGCATCGAGCAGAGCGTAAAAAATTGAACGGAAGAGTGAGTGTGATCTGGGAGAGTGACTTGTTTGAATCTTGTATCCATGCCTCATGATTTTCAGCGCGAATCATCGATGACCCACAAGTTTTATTTTAACATGATAGCGTTAAGGATCCTCCATGACTACAGCGCAATGAACGGGACGTAGAAGGGCAGAGGCAGTGACCCTGCCCCTGCCTGTGCCCTTCTTCTACGTCTCGTTCGTAGCGATTTATTCATGAATTATCGAAACCAACTCACCCAGCAACTTACGTTTTTTAAGGGCCCCATTCTGCAGAAAATACGGCGTTGCTGTCGCCGTCGGTTTGAGCGAAAACTCCCCGCAGAAGCAACCTAGCCGGGCCACCATGCGGGGCCGTGGTAGATGGCAGATCGCAGATAAATTAATGATTGTTCGTGAGAAGCTGCACGGGAAGAGCAACCTTGGTCGCACAAGCATCAACAGATGGCAGCACCTGCCATCGCAGGGCGGCGGCTCATCTCTTAACCGCTGCACCCCTTGAGCCAGAAGTGGTATGAGGACGCTCAGTGATCTATGAATGTAAAGTCGAGGATACGCAAATCCGCATATATGAGCATTAGCCTATTAACGTTATAGCGTGTTACCCTTAAGGCGGAGCTTAAATGCCCTGCCAATTTATTTGTACAACATAAAACTACTTGCCATGTATAAGTAAAAGGAGTCAATATTTCACTGTTCCGGTAATTTTCTTACGCGCCTATTTCAAAGAAGCCAGTGTCGTTTTCGGCTCCTGTGAGCGCAAACGTCGTGCTTCCTTGACGTATGGTACCTACCGGTAGGCCTTACACTGACGACGCAGAAAGTACGATTTCAACCACTGGTTCCAACCATACGAATGATCAGCACTTCATTGATAAAAGAAAAATATTATGAGCAGTTTAACCCTGTTTGTGAATGCTTTACATGCGCGATAGCTGTTTCCCGCCTCTGTGAAGCCCTTTCAGGCTACGAAGAAATCTGTTGAGGTCAACGGCACAAGCATATCTTTTGAAACAAAGTCCAAAGGTACGAAGTTTTGCACAGCATTTTCCGCGTAATAATTGCCAAAATTGAATGGACGTCCTCGATTTTACGTGGCAAAGCCTTGGCCATGGTTTCTGTTCTTACTGGAACATTAACAGTCACTCCCTAGATCCAGTGCTGACCAGAGTTGTAGAAGAGTCGGCGAACCTGCATGAACGGGATTCGATGGGAAATCGGCTGGTCGACAACCAGACTTAATGGAAGGAAATTTGTAGGTTTGGGAGGATATACAAACCATTACTTAGGGGGTATCATCATAATCATCATCAGCCTGATTACGCCCATTGCAGGGCAGAGGCCTTAAGTATTGAGAGGGTGTCGGTAAGGCCATCCGAATGTATACTCTGCACTAGTTCTTCGGCATCTTCAATTTGTAGTCTGGCATGCTTATACCGTTTATGCCGCACCGATTCTGCTCGTCTCTTCGCTATTCACTGCAGGCTCTTTTGTCTCATGCTGTTGCCCTTGTTTTTACGTTGGTGTTCAGCCCGCCATGCTCGGCGACAAGTATCTGGATCGACATCAGAAGGCCCGTCGTGAAGCGGGCGCGAAGTATGTGCGAAGCAAACACGAGAGCACACAGATAAGGAAACGTACTCCTGCCTTGGAAACCGCACGCGGCGCACGTCAGGCTAGTCAGGAAAGGGAAGATCGTCGTTTCTGTCTTGAAGGCCTGGGTACCCAAGCGCAAGTGTCATTTCGTGGAGGAATATAGTCCTGAAGACGACTGGAACCAGACCGACAAGTTCACAGAATAATCCACCCCACTTTGGGACCTCACAATTGAGCCGCCCCGCAAGTCACCCCTCGCAGTTACAGGATTAGGCTGCTAGAGAGAAAGAGGCGGTCAAGGAGCGGGCTCACAACCAGTACCCGGAGAGACTTCTTCTCTTCGGTTTCGCGAGGCGGAGGGAACAAACCTCCGTTTACTGAAAGGACTTTTTACCGCAGGAACATAGCAATGTGACAGAGGAACGTCTCTTTTATTCCTGCCTCTACTTGGCCGCAGTGAGTGCATTCAGCCAAACGCGGGCCTCTGAACATTCAGATTATGGACTCGAGTTCGTTGTGTCCACTCAAGGTGCTCACTGTGGCAGTTATTGTGTAGTCGCCCAATGGAACAATTACAGTGACGCCGGGACAGAGCAGGTTCCCTGCCATGGCCTATTATTTTTGGTTGAAGTACACTGGGGGCCTCCTAGCAGCGACACGGAAAAACAGGGCCATGGTGTGGGATGAGAAAGGAAAAATACTCATAGCTTATTTACTTATTTTAATTATCTGCATGCGAGTTTTGCATTTTTGAAACATGACAAATATTCGAACACTACTGCTTGGTTTTATTGAATGTGTGTGGGGAATGTATTCATAGTAAGACATCGCAGGTCATAAAAATAAGTGATCAATAATCCATAAGTAACACAATTTACTTTTCTATACGCATGTATGCAACCCTAAGAACTTAGTGTTATTTAGATTTGAGCGCATTAGGGTCTTTGCCAGGCAGTTGTTTACTTGTCTAGTACAAGTTTACGCGCACACACTGAGTAAGTTGTCTCGAACGAAAGTAGATGGGCTTCTACAGGAGTTCTTTTATAGCGCCTGTTCTAATACGCATACAGCCTTTGACAGAATTTTAGAACCCGGGGAGTTTCGTTATAATCCGTGCAGTGGGGCTCCTGTAAAATTCGTTGGATTTCTGCTCAGCGCAAGGAGCAAGACCAGAAGTGTTGTTGCCTTCAGGCGGTTTGGAATGCTGGGGATGCATTGGAAGCCACACAGTATGGCATGGAAGCAAGCCCCATGGGCTCTAAAGTTTTAAAAAAATGGTGTACGGTCATATATTTTTTATGAATAATTCACGTTTTCGGCGTTGATAGCAACACTTCCATTTATATTATAGGTGCAACTATCGAACACCCTACAAGTTCTATGCAATTAGTCCCACTTGCGTTAAGCCAAAGCCGTATGCAGGGCCGGCATATTATAGCGTTTCGTATCCTTTTCTTTTCTTCATGGCCTCTGTTTAGGGTGTCGTCCGCCGCGGCCAACATCACCGCAAAGCATCTACAGATGACGGAAACAACTCGGAAATAAAATATAATAACTGCCTGATTTTCCTTAACATATGAAAAAAAAATTTAAAAATAAGTTTTTCTTTCTGATTTTCTTTAACATTCATTCTGTCAGGCGGCGCTTAATGTCTGATACGCTGCCACGCTTCTGTGGACCAAGCATGGTTATCCCACTAAACATATTCGCAGCCAAAACTTCGCGACGGGAGAGTTCGAACAGGGGTTTATGAGGAAAAAGAGAATAAAACAACCGCTTTTTCAAAAGTCGCATTTCATGACGTCGCACTCGTAGATCTCGGTGTCGTTGGGCAGCTGGCCGGGCTGCGCGTAGGCGAGGCACACACTGGTGTGCCCTTCTTGGTACAATGGAATGCCGACGTTCTTCCACTTGGACACGGAGAGACCAGTAAACGTGAATGGCGGCTGGCAACAGTGGTCCACGGGGCGTGTTACTAACGCTAACACGTGGCTCTGGCACTGCAGGATGATCAACGCGACGACCGTAAAACAGCATGTGAGTCTCTGGAAGTCTCCTTGTCCGTAGATGGTCGTACCCTGGTCCTGCTGATCGACGTGTGGCTCTGGTTCGGTGCTAAGGAGCTGCGAGTCACTCTGTGCTTGCTTGAGATCGCCCATCTTCGAGTCTTTGATTTTCTTCCACTTGCTCGAGGACTTCCGAAGTACCTTCGTATTCATGGCTCGTTTGGTATGTTATGCGAGCGATAGTGAATATTTCAACCCTTGGTGGACGTTTTAGCGTAAATCAAGCCAAGAGATCGGTGAGATGCTGGTGATGCAGTCCTCGAGATCTCGGGTGTAAGACTTACTGTTGTTGAAACAATGCCGCATTATAAAGAAGAGGTTTAAATGCGCCAAATAGATGCGAAGTGAGTGTGGCAGTAAGAGAACAAATGCGAGGTATTGACAGGGGTTGAAATTAAGAAGATGAAATGAACATGACCATGACTAGGTAATGCCAAAAGTAGGCAACATATGTTTCCTTACATTCCAACCGCAACGCATATTTTAGCTCCGTAAAAATATTTTTTCTTGTGATACGTGAACGGGAGTCCTAGCAACAAGAGATGGCAATAATGATAGAAGTGACTGCGTGAGGAATTGGTAACAAATATCGTGTTTTTTTTTCAAACCTAAACTCTAAAACGATTACCGAGTTCCTGAAATTACGCATAAATAGTAACTACTCGGAATAACTTGGCCAAGTAGCTGTTGAATTTGGCGGCTCACTTTTGCTGGCAGAATCCGCTGCGAGTGAGCACGCTTTGCATAGGTCTACTGCGAGCGACGGGAACGCTGACTGCATAAATTTTGAGCACTGGAAACACAGTGAGCAGGGACGGCTTTTTGTTGCGCCGCATCTGCTTTCCTCCTTTAGTCAGTGAAGAGAGATGAAGCTGCTAGTTCAACTTTTACGAAAACTTCTTTTCCTGTTGACATCGCCCGAAACGACGGGACAGAGACATGGGAGAGTCGTTTGGCCTGCAGTGAGGGAAATCTGGCTTATGATGATGATGCTGAAACGATGGGGAATTTGGATTCATGCTGAAAAAACCAGACATGGACTGCACCAAAACGCCATGTGGTAGAAAATAGGCCGCCATTTGACGAAACAGGCTCGTCGTTTGCCTTTATTCCAAAACGCTTGTGAGATGCGGGTTGATTTGCGGTGTGCCCGTTATTGCCTCCGATGGCCACACAGCGTTCTAGCATTGTAATGACGCTAAATAAGTCTAAAAACAGTACTTACATAGGATGTCCAGGCTGCATTTTAGCCTTCACATTTTTACTTGACGCCGTCTGTAGTCCGTTTCCGACGCTTAATACGCCTCGACGTTTCTGCTCCTTAGATGAGTACGGCTAAGATACATCTGTTACATATTGTCCCTGAGGAATATTGGTGAAATTCCGTCCATGATCTAATATTAGCGGCCAAATGGCATCCACCCCATTCTTATTCTAGTTATTTCACTCTCCTGATTAGGATCTGCCGTTACTTCCTGCCCTAAGTAGACGTGTTTATTTACCACTTCCAGCGCCTCGCTACCATTTGTAAACTGCTATTTCCATGCGAGACTGCTCAACATTACTTTGATTTTCTGCATGCTAATTTTTAGACCCGCTGTTCTGCTTTGCATGTCTAAGTCATTAATCATGCATTGCAATTCATCCCCTGAGCGACTTAGCAAGACAATGCATTCATAGAATTTGGAAGTGCGTATTTATACTATTTACAATCATATCTCATAACGTGCAGTTTATTTGAGAAAAGTATCACTATGACAGTTTCTTGTATCGTTTGCTCTGTCGTACTTGTATGCACCCTGTTTCTTCTCTTTACAGCTGCTGAGCGATTGGAGACGGTTGAGCTGAAACTGGTTCCAACATGCACTGAAAACATCGTACTAAAGACCCCACTTGTGCATGAAGGGAATAGCCTGTGATGCAGATTCACGCCGCTGTACAGCTCGAATTTTGGTTTTACTTTTAACCACTTGTGGGACTGCCGGACCTAGTATAGAAAATACTCCGTAAATATACAGCTGGTTTATTGTTTATTGGGGCTTAACGTCATAAAGCGACTCAGGCTATGAGGAACGCCAGGTGGGGTTTTGTGCTCTGATATCGCACTGATATCGCACAGCACACGAGCCTCTAGAATTTCGCCTCCGTCGAAATGCGACCGCCGCGGCCGCGATCGAATCCCCCTCGTTATGGTCAGCAGCCGAACGCAATAACCACAGAGACACCCCGGCGGCGTAAATATACAACTGTCCATAAGAAATGTGAACTGTCTATATTTGCCTTCACAGTACAAAACCCCATTGGACCGAATGTCCTGTCCGGAATTTAGGCGGCTCGGTCAGAAAGCAGTCACTATGGTGTAGACTTCTTAGAGGAGAGGAAAAAGTGTGTTCGCGCACACTGAATTTTTATGCGTTAACTTCTTTGTGCATTTGAGTGCAGTTCATTTTCTGTGCATCAAAATTCTTTTTTTCCAAAGAGAGAAACATGTCCATGTTATTTGTTCACGAGGTCCTGTTTCGTATTCATGTGGGATTTGATCTTCGACAAAGAAGAGAGTACATTTGGACTGTACGTTTTTGTTCGTTTAAGTGGATTGTCTTATGCCTTGCGTTTGTGTATATATACCTTGCAATTGGATAATAAATGTGCCGTCATTAAACTATACATACCGTTGTTCAACGTTACAAATTGACCAATAAGCCTTTTCTTCGTTCCTCGAGGAGCGCCTTGGGGCCGCAACGCTACAGTCCAGACAGTTTTTAGCAGATTACGTTACTGGGGGTGAACAGTGCAATAAAATATTAGAGACAAAATTGGCAAGTAAAGGACATGCTATTTGTGCCCGCTCTTTTAATTTCTGACAAATGCAATCGCCGTCTTGCGATACTTATTTTGTGCGTAATTGCGGAGATAGGGAAAAATTTCAGGTATGGATGCTCCCTCATGTGCTGTTGCTTTGCAGCATCTCTGCCAGGTGTGAAAGCCTGGATGATAGTCTCGGCCAGTGCCCTCACCACTAAAGTAGGGTAGCATAATATATCAGTATTTCCAAATGTTTGCTGAAACTCAGCGCACCACCTTCACTTTAGGGGCACACCAAATCTCAGATCTGAAGGCACATTAATAATCACCGACACCAGAAATGGTCTTTTAACATGCAGAGCTTGAAAACTTCCTTGAGCTGTAAGGGTTGAATTCATGTTCGTTGTTGCCTCATGGATCGTAAAAAAATTACGTGCGTTTTAACTAATGAGTTATTACGGATAATGTGTTCCTGATTCAAGCACGCCGTTGACACTTGGAAGGTTCTTGTTCTTGGCACTAGGGCTTCGCTTTTGCCTTCTTCTTGCGCATGAGCCTTGGTCTGGAAGCCGTGTCCAGGGTGTCCTGCATCATTTTGAGCACGTCCTTGTCCGTCTCTGCCACACGGGCGTCGACGAGTCCGCGGCTCGTCTCAGGCAACCCTAGCATTGAGAGGACAACCCCTAAGAGGCCTGAGCCCACGATGGCGAGCTTCAGGTCCTCGCGGCCGAGGTCTTCAAGCAGGCCCAGCGCCGAAGCGGCCACTGCGCCCAGGCGACCGCTCGCGTAGGCGCTGCAGAGAACAGCGCTGCGTACGCCCGTGGGGAAGAGCTCAGCCATGTAGAGAAAGGCGGACGGCACCACCACACGGGAGCAACACTGGGCGAACACGAGCAGGGCGTCCCCCACCAGGCGGGGCTTGGCGTAGATGGCGATGCTGCAGAGGCAGCAGGTGCCACCCAGCAGAGCCATGACCACGAGGAGGAACTGTAGCCTGCAAGGCAAAGCATCAAGGTAAGTGTTTATCACCTTAAGATGAGCCTTTCTGGTACTATTGGTGGTTGTAATGTTGGCGAAATTGATTTGCAGTGAGCATCTTTTAGTATGGTGTTGTTTGAAGTCGTGGTAATGTTCAGCTGCTACGGAATACCGTGCTCAGAGTGATAAAATCCCTTTTAACAGTCTGTTGATAGTGCATTGAAAACTGTTCCGCGAGCGCATATGCTAGTTAGCTGTCCAAGAGAGATACGGGTGCTACATGAGTATCCATACTCTTGATACCCATCTGGCGAATGCATCTAAGTTGTCGCGACTTACGCGCGCCTGGCATCTCCAGATAAATCTGCTCTACGCCTCCAGTACACTAAACGTTGCAACACTTAAACTAGATAGTACGCTGGTTCTCAAAATCATTTGAAAGATGCACACTTTCTCGTAAAATGCGTCCCGTGCGCAAGCGGAATGCATGTTTTCAGTGCAACACCGGTAGGTTTCCACAGGGACAGAAATTAAACACAGTACCTTCCCCATATAAGACTAGCGCTCTATCGTTTAGCCACAGCTTCAGTTAAATGGTTTGGCCGCTAAATGCTGGGAGATCTTAGATTTGAAGAAATAATCGTCGATGGCTTACCTGCCTAAGGAGATGAGCGCCAAGTACATGACCACGTAAGACGGCGCGGACATAAAAACGGCCGCAACAGAAATCGTGGCATCCTTGCGCAATCTGCTGCTCCAGGACAGGCTGAAGAAGGCTAGCATCATCGCGAATAGCATAATCAGCACGCGGATGACGTAAGAGCGCCTAGGTTGCCCGGCAGGCGGAGACATAGTGATGCCGGACGTGTAGGCGGTGTGCTCCGAGCGGGACAGCTCCACTCTAACCTTCTGCATGGTTTGCTTGGCCACCATCCGGCTCATTTTGTTCATGCTGGCAGCCTTGAGCATGACCGCCTGGGCCTCGTCGTATCTAGACGTAAACAAGAGCCACACGGGAGACTCTTGCACGGTGCAGGCGCTGAGCAGAAGAAGCACCGTTGGAGACAGGACGATGACCTGCAGCACAGTCCACGGGAGCCGGAACGAGGCCAGTATGAGAAGCAGGACGTCCACGAGGAAGGTGCCCACTGCGCATGACACGCTGATGTAGAAGACGCGGTATGTCAGGGGCGCCACTTCGTAGAGCAGGGTGAGGCTGACCACGAAGATGGAGCTGGCGCAGGCGGAGTCCATGAACTTCGTCACCAGGAAGAACGAATAGACACGCGAGATGCACGTCGATGCAGTGCTTGTTAGGAGTGCCACAACGCCCGTGGTAATGACTATCTTGCGTCCAACGATGTCAGCTAAGTACCCCGCGATGGGCACGACCAGAAGGGCACCGCTCATGTAGACCGCGTTCCCCAGGGGCACCAGCCAGGACCTGCGACATACCAGATCCCAGAAGCTCCTCGCGGAGTGGGTGGCGTGGATCGGGTCGTAGTCCCAGGCGTCGCACTCGTAGGTCTCGGTGTCGTTGGGCTGCTGGCCGGGCTGGGCGTAGGCGAGGCACTCGCTGTGGTGTCCCTCTTCGTCCACTGGAATGCCGACGTTCTTCCACTTGGACGCCGAGAGACCGGCAAGCCTGGATGGCGGTCGGCACCAGTGGTCCACGGGGCGCGTTATGAGCGCTAAGGCCTGGGTGTGGCACTGCAGGACGATCAACGCGACAACCGTAAAACAACATATGAGTCTTTGGAAGTCTCCGTGCCCGTAGATGGTGGTACCCTGGTCCTGCTGGTCGACGTCCCGTTCTGGTTCGGGGCTAAGGAACTGAGAGTCACTCGGTGCTTGCTTGAGATCAGTCATCTTCGAGTCTTTGGATTTCTTCCGCTTGCTGGAGGCCTTGCGAGGTGCCTTCGTAGTCATGGCTGGTGTACGTTGCGCGACCGATAGTGAGTATTTCAATTCGTGCTGGGCGCTCTAGGATAAATCAGGCGATGAGATCGATCCGATGCTTGCGCTGCTGATGGAGTCCTCGAGCTCACGAGCGCGAAGCTTGCTCATCTTCAAACGCGAGCAGGTTATGAAGAAAAAGTCGAAATGCGCAAAACAGACCTTTTTCTTTTTTTATTGCTACGGTGTGCCTGCTGAAAAGTCAAGTCTCAGTAATTTGCGGAACAAATACGAGACAGTGACAGGGGCTGAAATTAAGGAGACGAAATGGACATGGTCATGACTAGGCAATGCCGACGGCAAGTAACCAGTGCTTCCTGAAATGCCAACTGCACCGCAATGTTTTGTTGCGTGAAAATAACATTTCTGGTGGTATGTCGTGGTCGGTGCGAAGCCCAGAAGAAAGGAGACGAGTCTAACTGGTCGAGTGGGATTCGAACAATCCTTTATTTGAGATGGGCGCCTATATTTATACCCCCTTAGTGGCATGACACTAATATACACAACTACAGAGTAAACATCCAGAAAGACAAGGCAAAAGACAATGCACTAAACTATGACCAGAGCCAAAGCTCATACACAGCATATGCTATGAGAGACTCCTAAAACCGATAGTTGGCAATGGTGACAAAAGTAAAACGAGTAGGTGCACGAGATGCATGTTGTCGGGGTGCTCCTTAGGAACACTGCTGCAGCGCCTGTGATGAAGACGGTCTTGCGGCCGAGGCGATGCGCAAAGTACTCTGCCAAGAGCGGGACCACGAGAGCGCCGCTCATGTTGACCATGTTGCCCAGGGCAACCAGCAAGGATCTGCAACATACCAGATTAACCTTCTCGCGAACAGTGCGGCACGTGCTTGTTCTTCGTCCCCGCCGTCGCATGCGTAGTTCTCGGTGTCATGGCTACTGGTGGGGTTTTGAGTAAGCGCGGCATTCACTCGTAAGGCCTTCTTCGCTGGTACTCTGAGCCTCTGGAAATGAATTCTGAAAATATCGCACTTATGCAGCTCCTTCTTAGTCGCGCTAGGCATTCTGCAGTCACAACCACGCCTGCGCTTTTATTACACGCCCCGTGGATTACTGGTGTCAGCCGCCATCCAATTTTTCAAATTTCTCCGTTTCTGGGTGCAAGAACGTCGATATTCCAGAGGTCAAAGAAATGCGCCTGAGCGAGTGTTTCGCTTACACAAAGCCCGGCCCGACAGCCCTTGATAACGAGACGTACGAGGGCGACGCGCACGATAGCCCTAAAGTAGGAGACACGGTAGGTGAGTGGCGCCACTTCGTGGAGCAGGATGAGACTAACCACTGGTCTGGAAGCCCGAGTTCTGCTGCTGCTCCAGGCCTCTTTGTTGTTCGCCCTTTTGTGCCTGGGAGTCGCTAAGAGCTTGTTTTGTACCTGGTACTGTTTGGTCTTTCGTTTCTATCGCGATGTTCGAGGCCCTCGGAGGCGTCTTGGGAGTACACGCGTGTCGACCGATGGCGGATATTACAATCTTAGTTATCAGCTTTGGGTTGAGCCCATGTTGGAACTAGGTGGGCTGGGATCACTGTTTCTGGATCATGAGCCAGCCGCAAAGGAAATGTGGAAACAGTTATTACGGTAACCAGCAAATTACACAAGAGATTGAAAAAATCCCACTTAACAAATTATGCTTTGTTCTAGCTGTAATGGCTGTAGTCAGTAAAAAGGCTGTTTAGTTAAATATAAGGCAGGGAAGATTAAACGGTAGTTCTTGTGCTCCATGATTCTTCTAGACTGTACCACGTTGACCGACGCGAAGGAAGGTTGTAATTGGTCTGAGCATCGCGCCCACTGAGCACGAAATGCAAATGAAAATGACGAATTTCATTGGGCGAACGCATTCATTGCAGATATCAACAGTTTTCCCGTTCGCTGTTATGTCTGAATACTAGAAACGGCAGGGATAGAATTGCTGAGATGCACCGGCACCGATTTTCCTAATAAGCCTTCGCTTTATGCTTGATCACCCTGAGAATACACTGCCAACGTGGTCACTCAGCTCATGTGACAGGTTATATAAGCAACCAGCTAGGGGGGTTTCGCGGGTGATGAAAAAGAAGCAGTAGTAGACGAAGAAGAGGACTGTGTCCGTCTTGTGCTGAGCCAGAAAGAGCAGAGGACTTTCTTCTCTATTGTCCTCGCTACTCATCGCTAAGAAGGTGACTGTTAGAAGCTCCAATACAGAAGCTCAGTATGTGTCTGTCTTCTACGATTGTTCTGTCCATTGGCGTTTCTATGCTTGGACATACCAATGGGAATGGTTGCTCTGCCCATCAAAGTTTTCTTCAAGCATCAATACGCCTGCCATCATAAGCTTTTGTAATGCCCTTTTTACCCTCTATTTTTTATTTCCTTTTGGCTATAAGAAACTGTTTTTTCCTTTCCTTTTTGACTCCCACTCTCGCATTAACTTAAGCTTGTTAGGTCCCCTTAGAACCCTAAATCACCTATGTAACAAAAAGTGACTAGCCCTTTTAGATCGTCCCATGTTTGCCGCATGCATGCCATGCAGGCAGTCACAGCCTGTATATGATCAATCACCCTTGTTTGTATGTGTCATTTTATGAGGTCAACAACAGCAACAACATCGCGATAGAACAAGAGCAGAGGAAAACCTCAGTAAGCCGAGCATATTCAAACCAAACTGAACATTTTCCTATTCAGTACCTGGAGTGTCTATACGACCTGGAGTGTCTATATGACAAGCTCGGTGTCCCAGGGGTATAAAAGCTCTTAAGCTAGTGCTAGGAAAGCACATCAAGTGCTTGGCGACTGCGAATAATTTCGGAAACCCTTCCGAGTGCTTCACGCTGAAACGGAAACAATTACGAGAGGACATGCAGGCCTAGAGCGGTGAAAGTTATTTGTGCGCTATATTCTTTCTGTCGGATTTGGTCCTGATGTGTGTGATGGAAGATTCAAAGCTGATATTGTTAGCTGAGTCGTGAAGAACCTGACGTCAATGACCAAAGTAAACGCCCTGTCGCAGCCGAGGATTAATCGCAGGAATAGTATTTTGCTACGTTTGGAAACATCTTCCAAGCAACGCTGCATTCCGTCGCCTCTGGATAGTAATATTGTCCTATTACTAGGACAAAACAGAAAATCCCAAAACAGAAGTCTATGGTTAACGTCAGTGGTTATGCATTTTGATTAGGCGAGAGTACTATTCTTGCTTGGTTAGAAAGATGTTCCTTGCAATGTATGTATAAGAACAGCAACTGTAGGTTTTTCCCTCAGGCCATCAGCAACATGCAGATGATAGTGTGTTGCGACAATATGGCTTCCCAAACATCCGATGGGACATCCCCGCCTGGGGATGATGATGAGCAGTTCGCCTATATGGACCAGAGCACCAACATTTAGCCGTGCGTGGCAGCGTCATATTCAGGAAAACGGCATCCTGGTGGTTGAACCGATGCCAAACGTTTGGACTTTAAAGGCCACTCAGCGAAGGCAACACACCACTTCGACCCCAGCTTCCTGTAGACGGCACCTCCGGCCTGACCGGACCACGGCAAATCGGCAGTCGGCTTTTCCTGTCGTCCCTTTCACCTTTCACTTTCCTATCCTTGTTCTCATTACTTTCCTGTGTTCTAATCCCATCTCGGTGTTGTTTTTTTTCACTTTTCATCGGCGGCTATGGTTAACATGTGTGGCGTGAGTTACGCTTATTTCGTTATAGTTGGTGTGTACAGCTGGCATGGGCAGTGCTTGCTTGCAAGTTCTTGTCCCGTTTCCTAGTTGGGCTCCATAGGGGGTGGCTGGCACCGTGGCCGAACAGAACATATAATTTATGGCTCCTCCTCCCATACAAAACCATCGCGCTCCGAAGAGAGTGCGGACAAATGTCGCAACAGAATGCCTGCAAAAAACAGATTTTATCGAGGTACCATGTGGCACGTAGCGAAGATGCAGTACAATCAACTAGGAAAATGTCTCCGTTCATTGTCTCTAAATTTTTGACTGGTGCCTTGGGCTTTGGCTATAAGGTGTCGAAGCTGGCCAGTGGGGGCCTGCTGCTCCAAATCCGCAACAAAGTGCAGTATGCCAGAATTCCAAACCTTTGGAGATAAGCCTGTATCCAATAGTGCTTATCGATTCGTAAACAGTACTGTCAAAGGCGTAATCTCTAAGTATGATTTCCTCGCCCTCAATGAAGAATAAATGTTGGAAGGCCTCAAGGAGCAGAAAGTCGCCTATGTGCGCATTATAAAAGCTCGGAAAGACTGCAAGGAAATATCGACAAAACACTTAGTTTTGTCATTTGCCCCCCCCAGTTTTCCGAGTACATAGATGCAGGGTATATGAACACAACTGCAAGACCATACACCTGAAACTGTCCACGGCGCTTTTAGAGTCAAAGATTTGGTCCTGGCTGCCAGAGCTTTCGCGGCCGCCAAACCTGTACCAAATGCGTATTAATTCATCATCAATCCGTGGGCTTCAAATCTGTGCGGAAGCACTTGTTTTCCTCGTGCTTGTCGTCTTTATTTACTCCTACTTTTCTGCAGCAGCTTTCAAAGAAAATACATAAAATACCGTTCGGACCCCATGTAGTTCCGTTACCAGGGTTTGTGGAGTGCATGGATTTTATTGGAGCTATCTTCTCGTCAGAGCAAGTGGTTAATGTATTATTTTATCACTTTATGACCATCAAATTGTTCCAAGGATGTCCCATAAATATATGGAAAGTGCCTGCAGAGGACAGAAAAGCCTTCCCATTATATTCCTTTTTGTTTTAGTTGAAGACTATCAAACCACATGTTCACCTACTGCGTTCTGTTTTATACAAGAAACTCGCGTTTTTTTTTAAACGGCTCATCCCTCTGCAACCTTTTTCATGCAGCAAGCAGCTTTTTCTTTGATCTATTTACCTTCCTGCCTGTTGGTTACTACGAGTGAAATGAGGCCGTTTTGTATACATTGCGGGCCATTTTGGCATATCTTAATATACGGGAATTTTAGTTTAACGAAAGGTCCATGTTTACCGTCAACATATCACTGCTAGTTCGCAAGGAACGACACCACCATAGACATGGGGGCGACGTCACTATTCGTCTTTGAATACTTTGGACGAATATTGAAGTTGCACAATACACTCGATCTCTTTTCCAAGTGCGCCTTAGAGTACACTGGATTTGAGAGATTGAATAAATGCTTGTTTGTTTGTTTATGGGGTTTTTACGTCCCAAAGCAACTCGGGCAATGAGGGACGCCGTAGCGGAGGGCTCCGGAAATTTCGACCACCTGGGGTTCTTTAACGAGCACTAACATCGCACAATACACGGGCCTCTAGAATTTCGCCTACATCGAAATTCGACCGCCACGGCCGTGATCGAACCCGCGTCTTTCAGGTCAGCAGCCGAGTGCCGTAACCACTGAGCCACCGCGGCGGCTGATTGAATAAATGCAGGATTTTAGCCTGACTAAATGAAGGCTGACTAAATGGCTTATACAGCATAGAAAAATATGCGCAAGATTTCAGAATGATGGCAATGCGACGAGCGAATTCCTGTAGAAGACTGTTTGCTGTGTTCACACTCTGCACGCATTTTCCTTGAAACCATTCAGGTTCACGCAATATTCTTGTCTGTAGTTGTACGAGCACAATGCGGTCTTAATCTTCAGTGGAAGCCCATGCGGTGAGTCATGGTAGCATTAGCACAATGATTCGTTTCTTGAGCATCTCATGAAGTGTAGCTCTGAACATCGGCGATATCGAGAAAAATTGACCCCTTTTATTGCGGCGAGGTGGGAACTTCGTTCAAAGTTGCGACTGTTTCTGTAACAGACGACTGCAGGACGATGTCTCACGCAATAGCACCTGGTGAAGAATAGGCTGTCGGGAAAACAACTGTTAGCTTATTCGGAGCGCAACTCCACACCATATCAGATAAAAAGACGTCGATTAAAGACTTTTAATGATTTTTGTAGATGGGAAAAAATTATTGCCTCATTGGGCGTCACAGAAACTTTATACTCTTCAGGAGAATGAGCTTCGGTTTAGATCCTTTAAGAACTTTTCACAGCTACATCACCCGTGATTAGGGATGGGACTTCGGCAGCTCTCGAAATGAAAAACGACGCGTTGTGTACTCCTCACCGCCAGTTATGTGAGCATAATGGTATGAAGGGATGCCTATCGTCTAGAGCAGAGTACGAGCTGCATAACTCTCGTATGTTGGAATCCCTACAAACGAAAGTACCTTCGCTGTTCTATCGAACGGCACAATACACAAACAAACAAGTGGTGCTCGCTTGAATGTGGTGCTCGGAAGCACGTCTTGGTCGAAGTCCGTGTGCTATCTGAAAAACGGAGGTCACGTCGAAGGACCAGTCGGCGTAAAGCAACAAATCTAGCTATTTCCACAGAGATTTCGGGTGAGTCCCGAGGGAGTCAGTTATCGCTGAGGACTTTGAGGATAGAGTTGATACGGTCGCGGCCGCTATTGCAATCTGGAGGAGCTAGTCCGCCGGAAAAGTTGAACAGCGACCATCCCATGATGTGCGTGACGGTCTTGGCGTAGCCAAGGGCGTGGTAGGCTCTCCTCATCTGTGCAAAAAAGGTTAATTAACAATTAATAAGTGAATAATTCATTGAACATTCCCGGTGTTTCAATGAACACTTTCAAAAATGTTCAAAAGTAGGCTTTTGGGGTTTAAAAAGGGGTTTTGCGGCATAGTGTTATCAGTGTTCACGAACACCGGAAAGCCGATGAATTTTATGTAGTAAGGTGGCTAAATAATTTCATCAGTAACTTTTTGGGTTTCACATACAGGCAACTGGTTGCATTTAAAAATTTGTAACCAGAAGTTAGTAATAGGGATATAAGTTTTTATAATTTCCAAAACGCGATTACTCGCGACGCTGTGGCTCGACAATGTCTGGCTGAATTGTACGAATATACACGCGCTTTAGAAAGCATACAGGCAAAGAAACCCCTAGAGTGCATGTAAATACTCGAAAAATCCAAATTTTTTTCGAGCCACAGCGCCATGGGTAACCGAGATTTGAATGTCTAGAAGCTGATATGGCTATTACTGGCGACCAGCTACAAATCTCTAATTTCAACTAGGCGCCTAACTATACTAGTTATAATGATCATTAGTACACATTAGTTAATTACAATACTACTTAAGATGGTTCACAAGTTCTTGGTGTCCGGCTATGCCGAAAAAGCAAAATTTTAACCCCGAAAAGCTTGTTGTTGAAACTTTTTGAGTGTTCGCTGAAACACTCGGTAAACGGTGAACACGCCACCAGCTGCAACAGGTGCTTAACTGCAGTTGTTAACACGATCCAGTTACCTTTTAACTTCCACCATCACTAGTTTTACTGCGTGGTTAGCGTTATCTGTGCGCGTTAAAAGGATTAGTTTGAACACTCTGAACTAGACCTGTGTACACTTCTGGACTCAGGCAAAATCGCGTTTATCGGAATCGATCGGTGGCCCGTAATTTGGAGGCGCAATATTGCACCTCCTTATTCTGCGCATCCGCAAGACAAGAGTTCTCGCTTTGCGCCTGAGAGAAAGAGGACTATACAGAAGGCCAGCACCCACCTTGTATGCGACAGTCGTTGGCGTCTCGAAGGACACAACATCGTTGGCGCCAACGCCGCCCTTAGCGAAGGCGCAATATTGAGGCGCAATATTGCACCTCCTTATGCTGCGCATGCGCAAGACTAGAGTTCTCGCTTTGCGCCTTAGTGAAAGAGGACTGTACACAAGGCCGGCACCCACCTTGTATGCGACAGTCGTTGGCGTCTCGAAGGACACAACATCGTTGGCGCCAACGCCGCCCTTAGCGAAGGCGCAATATTGAGGCGCAATATTGCACCTCCTTATGCTGCGCATGCGCAAGACAAGAGTTCTCGCTTTGCGCCTGAGAGAAAGAGGACTATACACAAGGCCAGCACCCACCTTGTATGCGACTGTCGTTGGCGTCTCGAAGGACACAACATCGTTGGCGCCAACGCCGCCCTTAGCGAAGGCGCAGCCACCGCCTGCAACATACTGGATTGTCGAACCATTCGGGTCGTGGCCGTAGACTTGCGCATGGCATTGCTTGAGAGGGAGAGAGAAACGAAAGAGATAGCAATGGGCGCGCTATGTAACTGTGCGACAGTTAGAAGAGAAAGTGGCAGGCTGCTCTGAAGACCCGCGGAGCAGTGAATATTATAACTATTTTTGGAGCAATAATAAATATTTTTTTTTGCAAATGCCACGCTCCTGTCGACGTAACTGGCCTGGGTGAGTTAGAGTGTTCCTGAATGTGCAGCCATCACTAAAAGCCTTCGGGACACATATAGTTCGCTTGTAGCAATGGAGCAGATTACTCATTGGCATCCGCCTAAGCGCAGCGATACGGCTCCCCAGATTCGGATTCGAACCTTGGACCAGAAAAAAATTTCTTTTTTCTTAATTATGAAGTTTTTGTAGAAGCTCTATAGCTTTCCTTTGTAGCCGTATAGCTGTCCTTGGGTGGATGCCAATTAGTTATTCGCTCCCTGATGTCAAATTTACTCCGCCTTTGGGGATCCCTCTAGACCTTTGACCAGCCATACGGATCGCTTCTGATAAATATAGCGGAGCCGTAAAACAGCCCTGGAAACTAGACAGTAATGCCACCACGCCTGAAAAGCAAAGGTTGTGTCGTGAAGAGAATTGACAACAATCTGTGTGCATCCTGAGAACAACGAACGCGAACCGATGAAGGGGCTCCAATGACATATGCGGTGCAGCAAAAATATGTACGGTGCGCACTGCCAGTACACTTTTGTGCTTATTCTTTGCTGTCTTCTTTAGTGAGAAAGACAAGCACATTGTTTTTCGAAAATGTACGTACAATGCACCGAGTTTATTCCAGGGATGTCAAGAGTGGCTCCAGTCTCAACCTCTTGTGAGATGGCGACTTAAAGAACTAGGAATCTTGCAGGCATGCAGGCACCTTATCCAGGCACGCGATAAAGCTCCACTCTTACTCTCAGAAGCAAACATGTTGGCCTGTATATTTCAGGATAAAACTGTGCCCTCTAGGATAACGGAGACGTTTTCAAGTTGTTTATCAGCATGTGAATTCCAGTGAAGTGAACAACAATAAGATCTATTCTCAGATAACATAGCTCATCTTACACAATATACATTCCCAGAAATATTTTGTGGTCGGCTGCTATGGTCTAGTGGCGTGAACACTCGCCAAGCAACCAAACAGTGCAGGGTCCGACACGAGTTTCAGCGAGTACCCAATGGTTTACCTGTGGGTAAGAGTTTTACCATCCCAGTGCTCGCCCTTCACCGATGCGAAACATTTTGAATAAAGGGACCTTAGCCCATGCTCTGTACACGCAATTACTATGCCCCACGTTGCGGTCGTCACATGCTGATTCTCCCCTCCCCCCCCCCCCCCCCCCCGCCCCCACCAATCAGAAGTAATCATGATCGCCATAATAAA
The DNA here is from genome assembly GCF_052857255.1 of Amblyomma americanum. Lineage (NCBI taxonomy): Eukaryota > Metazoa > Arthropoda > Arachnida > Ixodida > Ixodidae > Amblyomma > Amblyomma americanum. Next base: position 46,750,078 of record NC_135506.1, read on the forward strand.
ATACTTTCGTTTATAAAAACAAGCACTGTGGTTTTTGAGAGTGGGACACTAACTCGGAAGAACATTTAAACTGTCAAGTTTTTCAAGTCGATGAGTGGTCTCGATTTACAGCTCACAGCTTTGAGAAGTTGACAGGTGAGTCAATAGAAGCGAAGGTACTGATGCTTTGACGAACAGCTTTTTCGCGCCCCCGGTGACACTAAAGTATTCGAGAGAAAATTCTCGGCTCCGAGAAACGTGTCTCATCTCGTTAAGCGACCGTCGTAGCAAGATTTGAATGCAGCGCTGTCGAGTCAGTTCTAATGGTGCGCCTCTGTTCCTTGAGAAGTGCACCGACAAGCTGCGGGCGGAGTACAACAACGCAAGACTGGCGGTGGAAATACGTTCTCTGGTTCCCTCCTTACACTAAGGCTATGTCTCACGAAAGTAGCTAAATGAAAAATGAGAACTAATGGGATACTGCATTGAAGTAATTGTGTTATTTGTTGTTCTTTTCTTCCTACACTGCCGTCAAAATTGACCTTGTTACTTGGCTTGCCGCCGGAGACGCTACAAGATTGCTCTTGAAAGGTTGTAATGGCAGGCAAAAGTTTCTGCGATTATAGGAACTATTACCAGTGCTTTCCATTATTTGTCCTGGAAATTCTTGGACACTCATCAACTGAGCGTGGCAGAGATTTGCGGTGACACTTGTTCGTGAACCGGAGATGACACTGGCTGCTATCACTAGTGCCGAGTTCCGTCCGTTTGCAGGCGCACATTCGCCTAATGAACAATTGGATAGTAACGTCTATCTTTTTTTCTGTCGCCCACGCATGCGCCTGCGCTGCCACCCCCGCCACGTCACAATAGCAGTGACGGCACAATCGGTCTTTGATCAGCCGTATTTTTGCCGGTGTGCAATTGACAGTTATGACTCGCGACGTTGAGCTGATTAGCGTTAGTCGCAATTCTCGGTATCGTAAGTGTGGCTGTCCATTAAAAAAAGGAAACAACATTCAATTCGGAAAAGAACAATGATATCATTCCGACGGCTTCAGAAAACACTTTAAAAATTCCTAAACTTGAGGCGGGTGAAGCAGATCTATTCAGGGCCAACCTGCAAGCCCATGAGCACCCACAAAATTTGAGAACCACGTTTATTAGCTAGTTAATTATATAACGTTTACTAATGAAATTTTTAATTGACACAGCCAGGTGCTTAGGGCAATGGCGAGTGCGCCGCCATTGACCACTCGATGGCATATAAGAGTTTTTAGCGAAGTCGTTCTGTGAAGCCCTGCAGCGCATAGAAACCTGGTGTTTTCTTTTTCGCACAAAAACTCAATAGGCGCACGAGGCACGCGAGATGTTCGGTGCACAGGCGACCTGCTGCAGCGCCTACAGCGTCCAATTAAAATTACCCTGGAAGCGCAATAGGCGCGAAGTAGATGGCGCTGTATCCATTGAAGGCTTAGAGCGCTCTAATCAGGGCGCATTTCAACGCATATCGAACACTATTGCGTGGTATTTTTTTATTTAAAGCGAGAGCGTTAGTACCCCCATGTCAGAAAATAATTGTTCGGTGTCGGCATCGGCAACCTGCTTCCGGATTGTGAAGAAATAGCCACCTTGGCAGGTGGCAGATAAATTAATGATTAATCGCTAGAGGTTGTTCGGGAAGAGCATCCTGCCCTTATAAAAATGTTCTATAGACAGTTTGTAGACTTCTTATAAACTGTATTACCTTTCTATAGATATTTATTTTTGTCTACCTATAGTCTATAAAAAGTGTATGGAAAGAAGTCTACTAAAAGTGTACGGCCATAAATCTGTAGTCTACAGACTCTTTATAGGATTTGCATTGCCTATAGACTGTTCTCTTGGGTTCGTCTGTACAGAGTCAACAGACTGTCTACGGACTGTGTAAAGAGGTTTTTGCAAGGATGGGTCGCACAAGTCAAACCGATGGCAGCACATGCAGTCGCAGTGCAAAGACGCGTCGGTGAACTGCTCAAAGAGTTTGCATGTATGAAAATTAAATCTATATTATATTATTATATTATATTGCGTCATACTATAAAGGTGAAGCTGAAATGTCCCCTCTAGTTTTTTTTTTATCGCAGGCTTTCATTTTTGATCCCCCGACCTCAGCTCCCTTCTCCCCTCTCCCCCACCAGAAAGCTACACTATGGCTAGCTTGCTGGAAGCACCTGGGCTGGGCCGTTGTCACGACGTTCGACTATTTTGCAATTTACACTACAGCATTTGTAGCCATATTTAAAAAGTTGGTTAATTAAGGCAAGCTAGTTATTAAAGTAAGCGGAACGAAAAACTGCTAACAGGTATTTACATTGCCCCTAAGAACAACCATTTCGCTAAAAATGATTGATTTATCTTTGCTTCTTGTTTGTTCGTATTACCGAGGACAACTGTATGCAAAGTTCCAATGCCCTTTTCGTGTTTCAGTTGTCCACACAGGCACATACACCTCGAACGCCCTTAGTTCAGTACTCACTTCTGCGTAGCGGAAACTGCGGTGGGCATGGCACGGGATGTAGCTGAGGTTACTTCCACCCAAAGGTACGCCTACGCCTTCGAAGAGATCCATGCGCAGGCTGAGAGTGAGGGTGAAGTTGAAAGTCGGTTGAGGTACACCGCTTATGAGGCGTACCGCCTCTTTCTGCGGCAGAGAGAAAGCAGGGAGGATCAGCACTGCCATCGGCGGGACGGTAACGACATTCTCAATAGAAAGCTAACACGCGAATCATGGACAAGTAAGACTTCCCGCTTAGAGCTTCACTGCTCAAATTCTAAGTAAACAGCCCATTAAATGCACTTGTAGACGTAACGCTCTTCCTTGGGGGCACGAAAGTGGAGAGAGTTGTACCGCGCACGCCACAATTTGTTGTTAGAGTGGCTATATCAAGGCCTGTTCAATTACTCTTCACGCTGCATATTCTGAGAGGGCCCGCCTATCATATTCTCCTCATACCTAATAATCAATCAGTAAATCGATCAAATTTTCAGTTATCAATTAGCAAAAAGAGAAAAATATTTAAATGCTCATTGTGCAAACCAAACGGACAAGGGAATGGAATCGAGGTGCTAATTATGTCATAAATGATAGAAGCCAACAGTCGCTGAAAACAAGAAGCACAGGAATGTTTATATATAATAAATTTCTGGTGTGAACTATTGGGAGCTCAATACAGTAATTATCTTTTCGCTTAAAGTTAACTGATAAGAAAGCAGAAGAAAAATAGCTACATGCCGCCGGAGGGATCCGAGCCCAGACCTCCGAATATCGGTCCGGTGCTCTACCAACAGAGCTACGGCGACGGCTGTCCGATATTATGCTTTCGGGGGTATTCACGTGTAGTGTAACTGAACCCTGAGAGTGTTCACCAGCGGCACCCTCGTCCATAGCGGCGCTCGTATTTCGCCTTGTATGACCGAGGGTGCACGTAGGAACGTGGTCGAATGGTGGCCGCCCTCACCGGTGCGCTAGTGAACACTCTCGAGGTTCAGTTTCACTACACGTAAATACCCCCGAAAGCAGAATACTGGACAGCGGTCGGCGTAGCTCAGTTGGCAGAGCACAGGTCGCGAAATTTGGAGATCGTGGGTTCGGATCACTCCGGTGACCTGCGGTTTTTGAAGCGAAAAGCTTCACTACGGCAGCTTTTAAAGCCGTCACCGGGGACGTACGTTTGACCCTGAATGTAGCTAGAGGTCAACCAAGGAAATGATGCCTGTCTCACATATCTCGGGGGATGATGATGAAACAGATCTATTGGGCCCGAAATAAATCGGTGGTGCACGCAGGCACCAGACGGGGTGGTTCCTATAGTTACGGGATCCATATGTTCTCAGCAGCTCCTGGCCCCTGTCCTCGACACGACGAACGCGCGTACCAGGCTCATGGCATCGTCCTCTTTAATGCCTCGGTTTCTGCTAGATACCCTCAGAGTTATACTAAGTATCTCTTCGGTTGTAATGTTGATCTTTGTGACGGCGGCGTGGGCCTTCCGGTCGCTCTGAAGTAGTAGGCCGAGAATAATAATCCGCTGTGTTGGCTTAATAGCCGTTCCGTCGATGTTGATAATCCCGTTTGGCGACAGCTCCTTTTTGGATTTTCCCGGATGAATCATGAGCAGCTCTGATTTCTGGGGAGCGCAGCTCAGTCCGCACGACTTTGCGTACTCGTGCACGGTCGTTGCCGCCCGCTGCACATCTTCCGTCCAGGCATCGGACGCGGCTCGGGCAGTCCATGCCGTAATATGGTCCACGCCTTCGATTTGCTCGCGTAGATTGGGCAGGGGCAGGAGGGCCAGATTGAAGAACAGGGGCGACAAGACCGGTCCCTGAAGGGTGCCCCTATAGCCAAGCTCGACAGGGTCCGACTTCTTCTTCCCTATCCTGAAGGCCGCCGTTCGGTTTGACAGAAAATCTTTTATGTAGCCGAATGTCTTTCAGCCATACCTGGTCTTCTTCAGACTCTGCAACACGCATGCGTGGGACACGTTCTCAAACACTGCCTTCAGGTCGAGGGCGAGTATCCCGTGCGGCGCGTGCCTCGTTGCGGGCTTGACGACCAGTTTGTGGAGTTGGATCATCAGGTCTTGGGTGCTGAGATGTTGCCTGAAGCCGTACATCGTCTCCGGCATCTCATGCGGTTCTTGAAGGTGCTGCTGCAGCCGGCGAAGGACCATGCGCTCCATCACCTTCCCCACGCAGGACGTGAGGGAGATGGGCCGCATGTTGTCTATCGTAAGGGCCTTGCCAGGCTTTGGAATGAAGCATACCTCGGCGCCCTTAAATTCTTTCGGCAACCGCGAGCTCTCCCAGGCTTCGTTGAAGTGCTCTAGGAGACCGCGGGCCGCTGTACCGATCATGTTACCGAGTAGCTTGTAAGTTATGGCGTCCCTGCCGGGTACACTTCTCTTGTTACTTTCATCTATCGCTGTCCTCACTCTCGGGGGACACACACAGTGCCCGTAAGGGAAGAAAAGTGTGAGCCTGGTGTGAGTACTTACCAGTGAAGTCTCGTTTAAGTGGGGCAGGCAGCTGGTGCTCCAAGCTGAAGACGGCTGCACCAGTGGATTGTCTTCACTCGTCACCGTCACGATGATAACTAAATGGACGGGAGTTCTGCAAGGCACCAAAAAGCTGAAAAAAAGCGCTCCCCCAGATTCTCTCATTATTTCACTCTTCAGCCGCTCTCTAACGAAAAGTCTGAAGAGCCCGGGATCCGCAGAGAACAACAGAATAAGTATCGGGAAAAAAATCGCGTGGTCTAAGGTTGTGTCGGTGAAGTCTGCAAATTCTCACTCAGTTCTGAGCTATCATTCCTGGATATCTCTAATATTTATCAGCGGTGGAGCTCGAGAGCTTTGTAAAAATGTGCGCGCGTTTACACACTACTTTAAAACAAAAGAATAGAGAACATTGCGACGATACTCATGCGATTCAAGCCACACATGCAGGAATCTCATTCTTATGCACTTAGGTCTATGGTAGTGGAACACCATAATCAGGTGCACGCTGTCCGGTGCAGATGTGATCACACACCTATTGACTGATCATACCACACAAGTGCAGACTTCATGCGACTTCACTGAGGAAACGCCAGCATGGGACCCACTGTGCAGTAGGCTGCAGAAGCTCGCAGAATACAGGAGATAGGCAGACAATCATTCATGCATGGCCTTAGAGCAACGACGAACTTGCTGGCCCGCTGTCGCCGTGCTCTGAATTCTCGAACATCCGTACATATCTGCCACACAAAGGCTAGGGGTCATTGTTAACCGTTAAAGCAGCAATGAAAAATGTCCAACGTGTCTGCAGCGTTTAATATAATAACCATAGGGAAGGGCCAATTCAAATTGTACTCATCGCCTTGGCCTGTCGATCAAAGCAGCTGATGCTTACATCTGGCTTTGAGAGATAATCTTGTTTTGACCAACATCCGTCCTCTGTTAAGTCTACACGATCTGGAAAATTAGGATGGCGCTACTATTGGCAATAAGAATATAAGGAACCGGCAAAGACATTGCAACAGCAACAAAAATGCAATTGCGTTTACCTCTTCAGGAAAGCGAGGACTTCTTCGTAGACATCCCATCGCGTAGTAAGTCTGAATGGCTTGAACGCAAAGAAGTTCACGACATCATTTCTGTGAACTCCAGCGCTGGTCATGGCGAAGACGAACCGCTGTCGGTGATGGTAAAAGTGGAAAAGTGCGTCACAGTGCGCAGTGAGGAGAACGCTTGTAGCAACATCGGTAACGAGGCAAGGCGGCCAGATCCGCTGCCAGTAATTAATGGGTGTCGTAAGCAAGTGAGATAGGAATCCTCGAAAATGTACGTGTCTAGATGAGGTCCAATAAATCAACATGCTTGTGGATGAAGATTAGGGCAAATTTTAGCAAAATTTTGGCCTCGTCCACATGCCTTGTCCAAATTTTGGCCTTTTCCACATTCCACATGCGTGGAAAGACTACTGCAGCCATTAGAACCAATACCGAGCTTGTGAACAACTACGCCAGGTGGCGAAGTAAGACGCAGAATTGATGGCTAATTTATCATGCTGAGGTATTCAGGCCTACGTGGCTCATTACTTTCAGCGTAATTTTCCTGGTGGTATAACTTTTCCTTTCGGCAGGATGTCCTTGCAGCGAGTGCGTATTCTGCCGTTTCAGGAGCTGTTATATTTACCACAGTGTGCGAGGTATTCTACTCGTGTATATTGTTTTATGCTTTGTTAGATGGCGCGACCCTTGCCTTAATATCGTCACTGTTTGCTGCGCAATCGAATATGACAAGGGCTGATGTATCCAGAAAGGTACAGAGCAAGATAAATGTGTTAAATTCTGAATGCAAGGTTGCCGAATTGATCGATTGTGCCCTACTGGCGGCTTCGCTCCTAAACAAAGTCATTTAATAATAAATGTGTGCCGACTGAAATGACGCTCTTGTACCACAGACTTAATAAAGGATAGTTTGAAAATATGCGTTCCCTTTAGTTGCCACCGCCACTGCTGGGCTTCTACCGCCTTTACATGACAGTGAGCCACACGGACGTGCAAGACCTTTGAAACTAGTGAGTGATTTTCTCAGTGTGAGGCAGCGCGTGAGATAATCGTCACTGGTTCTATGTCAAGGCACTTTCTAGTGTCATTGATATAAATGACTGCGACTTTCCGAGGAACCTAGCCATAAGCCAGCCGAACTCATTGAGTGGGTGTGTCGAATATGCCAGGATGGCAGCAAGCCAGGGAAAAGAACAACAAATCTTTCACAGAGCAAAAACAGATGTTTGGGTTGCTCCTCCTCACCCTTTATTAGGAAAAAGAAAAATAGGGACTAGAGAACTGGTTTGCTGCGTTTATAGATGCGTAAAAATATAGGCGGCCTTGCTTTGGCGGAGGTTCGTTATAAACCAGAATGCACTTAAAAGAAATTAACCCCATGGTTGCGGCAACGTAACGCACAATTCACGAACTTCAGTGTAATGAAGTGCGCTATGGGAAACGCCGCTGGCAGCGTTTAAATGCAGGTCGATGCTAATACCGTAGCATATGCAGGTCATGCTGTTCACTGAACGCGGGCTGCAGCCTGAGGCGGGAGAGAGAGCGAGAGAGAGAGAGAACTTTATTGTCAAGAAGGTGGTGATATTCTTGGGTCACTTCAGCCGCTCCAGGTGGCCGGCAGTTTAATTCTGTCGGCGACCTCCTGCGCTCTTGCCGTGGCCCATGACTGAACGTCCGGGCCCAGGCTGGCGAGAAAAGCTTCCCATTTTTTCAAGCGTGGGAGATGTGACTGTATCTTATGGCAGCTCCACCATACTATATGTATCTTCCGGAGGCAGATCCTCCGTGCAGTCCTAGATTATGTAGTCTAAGGTGGCAGGCTCACTGCACAGCTGACAATACGGACTTATCAAATCAGGAAAGATGTTGGACTACGTCCACGGGTTTGGCTGCGACCACGTTTGCAGCCGCCTCCACGTGGTAGCCTGTTTGCGGCTGAGCGAAACGTGCGGAGGAGGCAGGCTGGCTCTAAGCTCTTTGTAATAATTGGCTATGGCCTGATATGTAATTAGCGTTTCACCCCTGGGGACATCCGGATCCGAGGCCCCCTCATCGGCTCGGCTGACAAAACCTCGAGCATACTGGTGAGAGGCCTCGTTCCCTGGAACACCGGCGTGGGCCGGGACCCACACCAGATCCACTTCCTCCCTATCTTTTGGCGTCGTGCGAATACTTTTGTATGCAGTGGCGGAGATACGTCCCCTCACGAAGTTGCAAAGGGCCGTTTTAGAATCTCTGAGAGTTGTTCTGGTGCCTTCCTGAACGGTCCCTAGTGCATTTGCAGCCCCTTCGGCCTCTTCCACTCGGTCCGTGACCACTGTAGCCGATACCCTGCGGGAGATGCTCACCGCGCTCACAGCGAAAGCGTCTTTTCCTTTGAAATTGATAATGTGTCACATCAACATACACGGCACTATCATCCGCTCAATGTTGTTTGCTTAACGTCTTCACCCTGGCCCTACTCCGCTTTTCGTGACGATCCGCTTGCATGTTCATGGGGATAGGTTTTACCCAAATGCGTTCGCGCATCTCTGTAGGTATAATCACTTGGCCTGAAGGGTCATCGCCCTGTATGCCTAAGCTTCGCAAAATGTAGAGCCCCGTGTCTGTCTGCCTGAGCCGCTGCTCTTGCGTTGTCAGTTGCGCCTCAATGAACTCTTCAAGGGTGTTGTGGACCCCAAGAGACAGAAGCCTCGCGGCGGGCGTGTTTCTGGGGAGGCCGAGAGCCGCCTTGTACGCCTGCCTTATCAGGCAGTTCAGCAGCTTTTACTCTCTCTGCTCTCTTGACCTCCAGAATTAGGGGTGGCCTACACGAGTCGACTGAGGACGAAAGCCTGAACGAGGCGACATGTGTCGCGCTCTCTCATGCCCTGTCGCCGAGTTTCCACGCGCTTAATTAGCCGTATAGTTTGCTGGACCGAGGTCGTCAACCTGTCCAGCTTTACTTTTTTGCATCTGTCGGATTGTATAAGCATTTCAAGCGCGCGTAACATGTCTACTTCCGGAATTTCGTTGCCTTCGATTTCAGTTGCATCCTATTCAGCTCAGTTTTGCAGGCCCATCCGTTATTACGGATGACCAGCAGTGCCGACTTTTGTGGGAAGCATCACAGCCCTGCCCAACAGGAGTGGGCGTCTACGACGTCCGACGCGTCTTGTAGGACCGTCTCGATTTGTCCGTCCGATCCACGATTCACCCAATTCGAGACGTCATCAGCGTATAGGGTATGTCTAATACCCTCCATGCCGTCAAGTTTTCCAGGGAGCGTGATCAGCGCAGTGTTGAATAAAAAGGGTGACAATACTGACCTCCGCGGGGTACCCTTATTTCCCAGTGGTATGTTTTCCGATTTGAGTTCCCCTATAGTTAGCTGCGGTGTACTGCTAGAAAAAATCGCTTATGTACGCGTAAGTGTGTCGCCGTATACGTTTAGTTTTGAGAGGCTGGCGAGTATCACTTCGTGCGAGACGTTATCAAACGCTTTCTTTAAATCCGACCCTAGGATGGCCCGCGTACCGTGGCCGTTCCCCGGGTCTATGGTTTCCCTGGAGAGTTGCAGCATTACGTCCTGCGTGGACAAGTGTGGCATAAATCCGGTCATCCTGTGCGGCATGAGGCGGATGGATCTCTACGTAGTTCTGCAAACGTGTCAGAAACACGTGCTGCATGAGGTTACCCAAGTACGACGTAAGGGAGATAGGTCGAAGATTCTCGATGTTCAGCTTCTTGCCGTGTTTCGGTATGAGTGTGACCTTAGCATGTTTCTATGCCGGCGGGAGGCTCCCTCCTTTCCAGCACTTGTTCGGGTAGTCTGTTAGCGCCTGAACCGAGTCGTCATCCAGATTTCTGAGTATTTTGTCAGTTACTCCGTCCCGCACCGCGGCCGAGGACGTTCGAAGTATCCCCATCGCAGCCTGTAGTTTCATGGCAGTGATGTCCGTGTCTAGTGGCTCATTCTGCGCCTCAGTATACACCGAGGCTGCGTTCCTACCCTGTGTCGTACTTATCCTTCAAGTCGTTCAGTAGTTCTTCGTCCGTGCCATTGTACTGATGTACTATCTGGCTCAGGCCCGTCCGTGCCGCGGACTTGGTCTGAGTCGTGTCTAGGAGGTGCCGCAGCTGAAGCCACGATTTCCTGTTTCCTAGTTGCCCGTTTAATCCGCCACATATCTGACACCACTGCAGCCTGTTGAGCTCATTGGCGTGATCTTCAAACTTTCTTTCCAACCCGGAAATGCGGAGTCTCAACCTCCTATTATGCTTGCCCGACTTCCACCTGCCCAATAGGGACGCGTGCGCCTCCCACATGTGCATGAGCCGTTTGTCTGTCGCAGGGACAGATTGGGACTGGGATAGATTCCGCACCATCAGAGAGACGCGGGCAGCTGGGGGCATCACCGTGGACAGGTTTGACCCGAATGGGTTCGCGCATCTCTGTAGGTATAACACATGGCCAGAAAGGCCGCGATTGCTGCGTTTCGATGGAGGTGAAACGTAAAGGCGCCCGTGAGCTGTGCGATGTCAGTGCACGTTAAAGATCCCCAGGTGGTCTAAAGCATTCCGGAGCCCTCCACTACAGCATCTATCTCATCCTTTCTTGTCTCAGTCTTTCCTCTATCAATTCCCTTACGGCGTGGTTTAAGTGTTCGCCAAGATTTGAGACAGATACTGCGCCATTTCCTTTCCCAAAAAAGCAATTTATTATTAGCGCAGAGCGTACGGGACCACGTAGCGGAAGCAGCCACGGCTAAGGAACGCGTGTGTGGGATGTGCCGATGGCCTTACGATTCAGCGGCATGGCCCCCAACGAAGAAAAAAGTGAGGAGGTGCTCTTACATGTGAATCGTTGCACAAAGCACAGTCGTCCTGAAACCGCGCTAAGGGATCGCGATTTCGTCTGCAAAGCTATAATGCGGAGCGAATCCTACGCAGTATTGTTACGGCTTGCTTAGAGAAAAGAATATTTATTTTTGCTAGACGTTTTAAACTTTCCCGTCACCAACGGCACGGATGTTTCACAAATGCAGTTTTATAGCAAAAAATAAAAAATAAAAAATTTTGATCTGATATCTACTTTTCCTGTCCGATGTACCAGCACTTTAAGCCCTTGTAAAGACTAAGTGGCCACAGGACGTTTGTCCGTGCACTGCACCTAGTGTGTTCTGTCATGTTGAGTTTTACGGCACATAAGCGACTATAGCAATAACGCTCCAAACTTCAATTTGTATTGAGAGAATTATGCCTCGGTTGTCCGTGAGGTAGCCATAGGACCTGTAATACTTTCGCCTTACCGACCAGACGCAATGAATGACACAGTGAGATCAAACACATATATATTGGTTTTAATAAAATCATACGGCAAATTACTTTCAGACCAATGTAAGCGCGGTATCATTACACCACAGCGCTCGACTTCAAAACACGTCATCCCAGCGCACAACGTGCTGTCGTCGCCACACGCCTGCAGATAAAATGCGAGTCCTCATCAAAAGGAAGCCGAGCGAAGCAAAAAAAGAATTTAACGCGATTTGACCATGCAGTGTTTTCGGCTTCTGGCACCGATGAGAATGCATTCAAAGCCCAAAAAACTATAGCTCCTATACTATCATGAGCCAGCGGACGTCTCCTGCTAGGCCAAACCTCTTGCTCGCCAAGTCTTACCATCCTCTCATATTGCGTCGGCCATAGACAACTTGTCCTACGCAGCTTTTTAACCCGAATAATATTCAGATATTCCGCATAACCAATTTCGAGACATCGCTGTGAAGTGGGACAAAAAAGCGGCAGCGCAATAGTGGCATTGAAGCCCGCATGAGAGACTACTTCTATGTTCAGCTGGGTAGGTGGCTGTGTGAACTAGGGAGTATGGCGACCAGATTTTCAAGAACGTCCCTTTCCTGGAGTCTTCCGGAGTGGCTGACTGGTTATGGTGCTCGACTGCTGACCCGAAAGACGCGGGTTCGATCCCGGCGGCGGGGTTCGAATTTCCAAGGAGGCGATATTATAGAGGCACGTGTGCTGTGCGATGTCTGTGCATGTTAAAAAACCCCAGGTGGTCGAAATTTCCGGAGCCCTCTACTACGGCGTCTCTCATAGCCTGAGTCGCTTTGGGACGTTAAACCCCACAAACCTATCCTAACCTAACCTTTCCTGGCAAATGTGGTTATACGGCTCAGGTTTTCGCGCACAGTTTGGGTATAAGGTTTGGGTATAAGAATAAGTGTGTCAGGAAATGAATATTCCTGAGAATGAGGACCTCAACATCCTAAGTTCACGTGGCCGCCTGCCGAGCTATAGACTTGGGACGATTGCGATACTTTCTAGAACGTCCATTTCCTGTCACCCAAACCATTATGGCACTGGTCTGACCTCTGACCGGCAATTTAAAGGCAATTGTAGAAAGTGGGCATGAATCGGGTGCACTGTTATTGGCCAGATGCTGAAACCGAGAGTTTCAGGTAAAGGCAAACGACGGCGACATCGTGTGCGCCAGAGATACCTTGCTGAAAAGCTATTGCTTTACTGTTGTGACAATCAAAAACTCACCTCGTAGTGTCGGCGGAGGTGCACCCACCAGAATGACACGCCTGTCTTAGTAATCGTCGACAAAAGGGCCAGTTCATCGAGGATGCCGAAACCGTGCAGCGGCAGCGTCGATCGTAAGTGGCTGGCACTCCTGAGGAAGGTCTGGGAGTTCACAGGGGATACGATCAGGTTGCCTCCGGGCAGGCTGATGGGAAAGAGGTATTTGTTGCCGGTGGTGCGTCTCCGCAAGAAAGCATAGGATGTGTCTGCGATTGAAACAATGGAGAGCATTCAAAATGCGAACACTTTGCAAAAGCCCAAGATAAGTACGTGAGCGGAATGCATGGTGCTCAGGCCTTTTCTGCCGAGGGAAGTAGAAGAGTAAAACTTACCATGTTGTAACGACATTTCACGTGAACTTCAGTGTGAGGCCTGCCAGAAAGCTTCCCTCCCTCAACTTCTTTCTTGGTTCTTCACAGCGACACTTGTGTGTAGAAATTTATGCGCAATAATCAGCGTTACCGCAGTCGCCGTAGCGTTCCCTAAATAAGTCCTGCCTTAGCCAGCTGGACAATGACAGCTTTATAAAGGTGGGTGATTAGGGAACGGTCATGCGCAATATCTGATGACTTGGGGTCGTGTGATCCTAGAAAAAGTCTCCACTGTAGGCCGTGAAATCTATTGCTACACCTACTTCGCCCTGCTGAACAAGGAGAAGCTGATTTTTTTTGTCGGGTTGAGTAGCGCGTTGCAGCCCCCTACAACTCGCGACTATCCTACGAGTGCACTACGCCTGTCGTCAACAGCCCCAGATGGCGTTCAGTGAATATCGCCATTGGCACAGTGATAGGATGAGATTTGTCCATTAAGATAATTATGCTTCCTTACAATGTTTTTTCTTTATTTTCTTAGAAGGAAGCTCTAAATCTTTGAAATCTCCTTGCACAGAGACCTCACGCTTCTGTTGGTGTTTAAGGTAGGGCTCTGCCTGCGTAATCGGTGCCAAATTTCGTTCTATAGTAATAGGCAGAAGGACTAAAGACTTTCCGCCGTGGTGAAATAAACTTTTAATGTTATTCTTCTTGGCTTATTCAATGCACGCAAAGCCTACAAAGGCTCATTCCTAAAGTTTAACAATGAATTATAGTTCGTCTCTTGAAACAAAAAATGGCTCATAAGAAGAAATAGCAGTAGTTAGTTAACCTCCCTAACAGCACTGTTCTAGACAAGGACAAAAAGTATAGCATTGCATGCGAACGGAATAAGGCCAAAATTCAAGACCCATTACAATAAAATGAAATGTGGCTAGAGAGATCGACGGCTGCTCTTAAGTGCGTCGTTAGCCTGAATATGGTGGGGGCTTATAGGGTTTTAAAAAATAGAGCGCAATGTCTGCGAGAGATTATCCGCCATATAGTACGCCTCTAATACTCTACGCCAGAAAAAAACTTCTTCGGATGTTAAACATGTTTGAAACGCTTTCTACCGTAATTTTTTTTTAAATTGTTCGTTTGATACTTCTCTCCTGAAAACGAACAGCGTCCAGGCGTGCGATTGCGCTAACATCGCGTTCAAACAACCGTCTACCCACGTACCATTGCCATCTTATACGACCGCAATCAGTGGCACACATCTATTAGGTACTGTGGCCAACAACACATTAGGCTTGACCATAGAGAATAAAGAAAATAGAGCAGCGCGTAACAAAACAGGACACAAAGGAGAGACACAGAACGACACGAGAGCTAACTATCAACTGTTTATTTCTTGCTGTCGCTACGTATAAATACATGAGCCACAACGAGAAACGAAAAACAAAAAAAGATTGATAAGTCAGCCTTTCGCTGGTTGCCATCGATCTAGATAGGACAGCTCTTTCGCTGACAGTGCCACTGATGCCACGCTCACACACTTGTTACCTGCACGCGAAATACTACGAGCCTCAATAATCTCTCAATCTTATCATTGTGGCGGGTTATGATTTGGCTCTTAAAAATTGGCGTGCACGAATTTGGATGGTCCCGTTTCTGAGACTCGACCTTGCAGTGACGACAGTGTTGGCTTAGGTGATCCGAGAGAGAAAGTGAGCGCCTACAACCCCGTCCACATTGAAGGCCGCGCTCATATTCCTGAGGACGTACTACGTACCCTCCAGCTTGGGCCAAAGTGTGCGGCTGAACCTGGAAAAAACGCCCCGGAGTTGCTGGGAATGGTCCGACGAGTTACAAGCCTGGCGCCGGAAAGTGAGAAGAGCAGCTGCGTATCCCAAGGCGTAGACGTTCTCGAACGTTCAGTGCGACCAAAGCAGACCGTGCCGTTAAAACGAGTGTCAGATTTTCTTTGCGACAATCGCCTCTGTGCCCTGACAGCTGATAAGGAGGGGGGTTTCGCCATCTTACCTCATGACCTGTTTTGGAAGGAAGCCTAAGAAGCTATAGAATGCAATTTCGTTAAGAAGGACGAAAAATGTTTAAAGAAAGCTAAGGCGGAAGCAAAGAAGTTATGCAAACGGTTAGGTTTAGAGAGCCTTGTCAAGCAAATTCAGGACAGCCATAAACCTTCCTTAAAAACGCACAAAGAACAGTGCCCACTTCGTGTAATAATCTCTGAAAAAGAGGCATGGTAGAAATATGTAGCTAGATTCCTGCAAAAGAACTTGGCGCTACTCGAAATTGATGACACCTACCTGGTAAAAAATTCTGAACAGGTTGTCGACTATCTGTGCCAAATGAAAACAAAATGTATTGGCTTTTTCAATAGACATCACAGATCTGTTTTACTCTTTGCCACAGGATGAATTGCTGTTGTGTGTTGAACAGGCTATTGACGCGCTTGGAGCTGTTTCCTTTCTGAACAGTTCTGGAGTGAGTGTGAGTGGGTTTTTAGAATTGCTGGATGTATGCCTGCGCTCAACAATGGCTACCTGGGACAAAGGTGTTTACCTGCAAAAGTGTGGAATTTGTATTGGTTCATGTATTGCGCCTGTTCTCAGCGACCTCTTCCTTGCAAAGCATGATAGGATCCTAGGGAAAAGCTTAAGTAGCTCCAAAGTTGTAAAAATTTTAGATTTGTGGATGATTTTTTGATCATCATTGACAACTCTAAGGCAGATTTTTATACTGACGCTGCAAACGTGCTCGACTCCTTTAAAAAACAGTTAAACCCTATAATTCTGACGCATGAGCTTCCTGACAAGAACTCTATCAAGTTGTTAGATCTTAGACTTAACTTTCACACTAACCGCATCAGTTGGGGTTATGAACCTCGTGCAAAAAAAGGCCTACAGCCAGCGGTATCGGCGCATTCGAAACTGGTAAAGAGAGGCATTATCAAGTACTGCCTGACAAATGCGCTCAAAAACTCATGTGAGCACATGATGCAAGAATGCTTGGCATCACAGATTAGACGACTGTCTGATTCTGGGTATCCTGGGCCACTAATTGTTTCTGTGGCTGAAGGCCTGCTCCAAAAAATGAAAAAAGCACGATTGTTCAACAAGCAGGAAGGTACCAATGATCAGCAGGATCGCAAGAAAGTAGCTGTCATCCATTACATTCATCATACATCCCACAACCTAAAGAAAATAGGAAAACGAGCAGGCGTTGAAGCTGTATTTTCAGCATCGTAACACTTTCTATGCTTTGTGAAACGACCAATCCGTGTGGTATCCAGGAGAAAAAAAGATGTGTAATAAACCATCAGAAACGATTTGTCACTTGTGAGGAGGGTGTTGTCTATCGCGTACCGTTGTCTTGTGGCCATGAGTATATTGGGCAAAGAGGAAGATGTGTGAATAGCAGTTTAAAAGAACATGACTACAATGTTAATGAAAATAAATCGGACCATCTAAGCCAACATTGTCGTCACTGCAAGGTCGAGTCTGAGAAACAGGACCGTCCAAATTCGTGCATGCCACTTTTTAAGAAGAGCCAAATCATAACCCGTCACAATGATAAGATTGTTCCGAGAGATTATTGAGGCTCGTAGTATTTCGCGTGCAGGTAACAAGTGTGTGAACATGGCATCAGTGGCATGTCAGCGAAAGAGCTCTCCTATCTAGATCGATGGCAACCAGCGAAAGGCTGACTTATCAATATTTTTTGTTTTTCGTTTCTCGTTGTGGCTCATGTATTTATACGTAGCGACAGCAAGAAATAAACAGTTGATAGTTAGCGCTCGTGTCATTCTGTGTCTCTCCTTTGTGTCCTGTTTTGTTACGCGCTGCTCTATTTTCATAGATCACCAACTCGCCCAACAAGCAACACTTCATAGAGAGTAATTATCGAAAGAGCCACCATTCTGTAGTGGAATGGCGGAATCAGAAAGATTCAATAGGATTAAGAAATTTGTCTTCCTCTAGTCACAATCAATGTTGTCCCTTCACCTCAATCAGTCCATCTTTTTCCAGAGCCGCTTTCCCGTCAGCAAAAATATCTTTAGACGAGCCACTATATTTTTTGCGTTAACTCCCCAAAGAGCTGTTCTGAATTTCATTTACAATACAGGTACGCAGGGCTGAAACTTGCCGTTATACGAGCCGTCCAAATTTTGCGGAAGGTCTGGGATAATATAGTCGCACATGCCGGGACTTGGAAGCTCCTGGTTCTCCAGGTATGCTCGATTCCAAGGTTCGGTGTAGCGGTCGGGAGACACCAGATGGCAGACGACCGGAAGCTTTGCTGGAGGGAGGTTGAAGGATGATTGAGGTTAACCCGATCCAAATTTCTTTGCCACAACAAAACGATTGTTGGGCGTTTTGTGCCTGTCTCGTTTTCCGGCAGAAGCATGTCCAACATTCTTGGACACAGAGAGAAATAACCTTAATCACCCATCAGAAATGACGGGGCAGAAGGCTGTAGCCTAAACCCCCTTCACTCCCCTAACCGTCGGCAGGAACCCCTTGGGACTCGGCCTCGGTCAGGGCGAGGCCGATGACTTTGCGTTGTTCTTTTGCTTCGTGGTTGCGCAATAAGGTCTCCCGGGATTGTAAATTTCTGTTCGGGTTGTTATAAAAAGGGCAGGTCCCGACCATGTGGACTAGATCTGCAATGCTATTGCAGTGCCTACATCTAGGAATAAAGACTTCTGGATGCAATTTACTGTAGCTGTAATGATTTTGTGTGTGCGTTCGGGTGACGAGCTCGCAACATTCCTCACAACATTCAGAACAGTCACAACACTCACAACATTCCTTGCGTGGAGGCGGCGCGTCAGCGACGATCGACCGAAAAGTGAGCCCTCGGGCGATCGCGTGCGCCTTCTCGTTCCCCCACAGGCGCTGATGAGCCGGGGACCAGATCAGTGAGATTAACTGTGATGGTACGTGCTCTTCTCTCACAATTTTGGCGGCTGCAGCAGAGATTCTGCCCATACCTAAATTCTTAATGCGTGCCTTAGAGTCCCTATAACCCATGCACAGTTCTACATTATTGCTAGAACAATGGCAACTTCTTTCGCCTCAGTTGCACTTGTGCTTTTAACGGTGCAGCACGAGACCGGGTCTCCACTCTCACCAACCACTACCGCTGCGGGTGCTGCCTTGCGAGCGTATGCGACAAAAGGTGCCGCCACCGTCTGGAAGACGGTGAAGTAACTGATGTAACGAGCGCTAGCTGTATGGTTTACTAGAATTGATAAGAATGAGATTAAAGTGGCGTACGTCAATGTGAATACGAATTCGGCCTCTTGGATTTATAATAGACGTCACCAGTGAATCACCAGTTGTATATATCAATGACGCCACCAATCAAACCCCAATATACACACTAATGACGTCATGAATGAATCACCACTAGGTTGATATACTGATTTACTATGCTGGACGCCATCTTGAATTCCTCTGACTTAAAAAAAATTCGCACCGAAGGGAGTTAGTAGAAGACCCTAAGAAATCGAGAAACGCGACAAATAAGAGCTAACGGTATTAAGAAATGTTTAATATTAGAAAAATGGAAGGTACTTATAAGGAAACACTCGATAATATAGCCCTTTCTTCCTATGTGAGATAATGAAAATTGGTTTTTGAGGAAAGGAAATGGCGCAGTATCTGTCTCATATATCGGCGGACACCTGAACCGCGCCGTAATGGAAGGGATAAAGGAGGGAGTGAAAGAAGAAGGGAAGAAAGAGGTGCCGTAGTGGAGGGCTCCGGGATAATTTCGACCCCCTGTGGATCATAAAGTGCACTGACATCGCACAGCACGCGGGCGCCTTTTTGCGTTTCGCCTCCCTTGAAACGCTGCCGCCGCGGTCGGGTTCGAACTCAGCTACTCCGGCTCAGCAGCCGAGTGCTCGAACCCCTGAGCCACCGCGGAGGGTTTCCATTGTGTAGCAAAAATCTTTCCTTTTTAGTGGACTGCCCTCCACCTACCCAGAAACACGTCCAACGAGAAACCCCGGCAGTTGGGCGTCAGCAACACCTTCAGCGAACTCGCGGAAGCGCTGCTGGGTGCACAGACCATTAGATTCGGAGGAAACCCCGCAGGACGGGCGCTCCTGAAAAGGCTGGGTCGGGACACGCGCGGACTAGTCGATAGATGCGCGGAGGTTCCGGACCACCTCAGAAAATTCTTTAACATAGGGCCTATGCCAAAGAACATGGACCCTAATCTCCACGCAAACCGACGCAAGGCTAGGGCAGAATACGTCGAACGAACGCTAGCCCTAAAAGACAACACTGTTTACACAGACGCTGCCGTCTATCCATGCGGAGCAAAACATGCAGCCGCAATGGTGGTAGTAGACAACGAAGGACACCTAGTGACGAGCGCCACGGCGAAAGTCGCTGGCGCAGCGGAGGCCGAGGAAATTGCCGTCGCGCTGGCGGTAGCAGAAGGCTATAGGACCGGACACCCCCTAAATATTCTAACAGATTCTAAAGAAACGTGCAAAAACTACACGAAGGGCAGAATTAGCAAAACGGCCCTCAGGATACTCAGCGGGGTAGCCCCTACCGAGTTAAACAAACCCAGACACAATCTGATTTGGATCCCAGGCCACGCGGGGGTAGAGGGAAACGAAAGGGCAGACAGCCTAGCTCGAGGCGAAGCAATCCGAGCAGGACAGTCTAACGACCCGGAGTTCCATCTGCAAGCCTGCGAGGGGGGATACGCAGAACTTTTAAACTTACACAGGGGGATCAGAATCAAATATCCACCACCACACAAAGCTCTGACAAAGGAGGAGGCCACCATCTGGCGTAGGCTACAGACAAACACATTCTCCAACCTACACATACTCAACAAAATGTTCCCATCACAATACAGGGCCACCTGCCCGTGGTGCGGAGCCACACCCACACTTTATCACATTACTTGGGAGTGCGAACGCAACAAAGCATTCCACAAACACGAACACCCGAGTGCGGAGCAATGGGAGAGCCGTCTCACCAGCAGCGAGCTCACGGCCCAACGGGCCTTAGTGAGGCACGCGGGCGATGCAGCACGGCTCAGTGGAGCCCTGGAATAGGGGCCCACCCATGCTGAAGAGAAGCCTCCGATCGCCAGCGCCAAGAACGAAGACGACGGAGCTTTCGAATCCGCGAATCTCTTGATTGTATCAATAAAAGTTTTCACTCACTCACTCTTTTGTAGTGTTTCCATCGCTCGCATCGAGCAGTTAGGACTGCCATAGAAAACCAATGGGCAGCTCTTTTGACGATAGCAAAAACGTTAACAGTAAAAAAAGCAAGCCTGCCGATGGGAGATCTGCGGTTATATTGATTGTAGTAGTGAAATCTTGCAACATGAAAAAATTGTGTCCATAAAATTTTTCCGGTTCAAAAATGCTATTGTCCAACATTCTTTGGTATGGATGCATTAATTGCTTGCAAATTTATTTTTTAAAATTTTAAGCGCCTATCTATAACATCGATGACGTAAAGTATTCCATAAGCACCGTTTGGAAATGAGCCAGTGTGTATCGCAGCCTCCGACATTCGCGCCCTAAAAATCTTATTCACGTCCTCCTGGTTTGTTTTTAAATGCGACCAGTGGTGGGAATACCCGAATTCCATTTTCGGTCTCTCACGCAAAAGCTCCGCTTTCATGGACGTAGCCTCTTGGACAGTCGAACGTGGTTATATATCTGTAAAAGCCAGCTTCAACTTGGACATGATGTGCCTTTCATGGCACACAGCTTATTGCAAGCCATCACTTGAGCGGCGTTCTCCTCAAAAAACCGCACCGACGCTGCCCCAGGAAGCCGTTTGGTTGACTGCTAGACGCATGGCAATGCCTGCCATGGTCTTCTGCAATGTTTCTGATTTTTGTTCAAGTAATAATTGAGCGCGTCATGTGCGTTTGAGAAAACTGCAAGAAGAGGTTATCCTTGCACAGTCTATGCACGCACCAAGCCGATGAATTCGTATAGCGTAAGCAAAAATCGTGAGCCTGTCTACGGCCGTGAAGCATCAAGTCCTAAAAGGCTGCTACCTTGGCTGCTTGCGTGCGTATGCCCATCAAGACCTATGCGGATGCGGCGTGTATCCCGCGCTAGGAATTCTTCTCTTTTAGGCTCGGCATCCAGCGTCCTCACAGAAAGCACACTGCGCTGCACCCTCGGTTTCATATCGGTCTAATATTCCTTGCTTGCATGCTTTTGCAGTTGTAATGCCAAACTCTACAAACACCGGAGTGTCTGCAAGGGTTTTAAACAGTGTCAATTCTTTATTAATACAGTTAAACTCCATTCACATGACTTATATTCATCGACGTTCAAGCATTTTCAGCACTAAGTTTGTATCCGTGGTCTCTAAAGCTAAACTACTACAATGGATCTTGTATGTTTGGCAGAAATATGTTTTAACAGGACAGGAAGTTAGACATGGAGAGTGTAGGTCAACTAACCCAGCTTTGTTAGCAGTGCAAATATTTACTAAACATAATTTTTTATTACTGTCGTTGTTTTCCTTCATTTAAACAAGGCTATTAATACGTTTGATTGATGCTAAATTTACAAGCTATAATCATGTAAGGTCCAAAATGTGCCTGTACAGCAAAATGCTTTGGGGTGCCCGAGGAAAGCGTACTAGAGAAATCTACTGTTCGATGCATGCGATAATGAAATCATTGTTATATTTACTACAGCTAAATTTGTTACGTATTTTGGCGACGTTACACTTACTGTCTCTTGCCATAACCTAAACATCCTTGCGAATAAGTACAATACCTTCATCGTTAAATGATAGCCGTGATCTCATTTAAACCGCATTTAAGAAAATGCAACAAAAATAAACAGACATTTTAGCAAAGATGGCAGTCTTACTCCTAAATTATACGTAATTTTGGAGGCCAGGTTTCAGTACACTCCAAAAGAATAATATGTTTTTCTCAGAATAAGCATCGATTTCAGGAGCGACTATTGTCGTAAAAAGCTTCCGCAAGCTGCTGGAGTGCTGCCATGCTTCTTGTATTCTGCCTTTAACAAAAATCTTGTCATTTTTGACATACTATTCAATTTACATTTATATTAGTCTACTTTGGTGTCCTCCACAACAGTAGAGAATAGAAGGATTTGGGTAGACCAAGGCTTGAAGTTTACGGCCAATTTAAGCAAGAAAATCAGCTCCTCTTCTTACATGTTCTGACCCAGCGAGAAGACGCCCACTTTTCCTTCTCGGTGTACAGAAACCTATGCACACAGCCCGGTACATGACTTTTCGCTCGTTCGGCCGAAAAGCCGTGGGCGTCGTAGTAATAGTTGTAATTGTCGGCACAGCGCATCAGAAATATTCGGGGGTTCAGTAAAATAGAGGGTACGCACAATCAATAAATTAAAAACCGCGGTTTAGGCCAAGAATCGAACCAGGGCATTTGCCGTTCGAGAAGGGGACACTCCCACACCGCCACAATGTATGGAGTTAGATAAAGGAGCGTCTAGTGAATGCACATGTTTCATAGAAACGTACCTTCGAGATCGGTACTGAGGCGTGCATGAGTAATTATAAACCTGTAAATTGCACATGTAGGAATTAAGCGAGTACCTTGCGTTTCCGGTAGATTTGCTACTTGCTTGGGGCGCAGTCATAGCGCCATCGTGTGGCACCCATTGAAACCCCCTTTCGCCATGCACGGTGCTGGCCCGGCAGGTGGCGCGCGCGTAGTGTCGTTCGTTTCTGAACGGGTGTGATGGAACGGCAGCCGTCTACGAGTGCTAGTGTGGAGCAGCGTCTATGTTGCTTTCAGGGGCCTACTACAGTCTCGGAGTGATTTGTCCAACGGTCAAGGCGATGGCGGTCCGCCACACGTTGTCGCGTTCCACTCTTAAAGGCGAAGCTTAAGCGTCCCCCATTTTTTTTTATTTGAAGTCACCGGGCTGGCACAAAGCGTCCGTCGTTGCTGCCGTAATTAAACGTGTGTCCACGATTCTCCGAGCGACTTCATAACTAAGATACAAGGTAAAGTGGCACATCCGGCTACCACTGAGCTTAGGACTTGTCGCGAACAGGCAGACAAGCATCCGAAATGTGCGTGGAATCAGCGAAGCCTTTTGTGGCGTTTTTAAGAGATAGCGCTTAAGCATGGCCCACGTGCAGTTGAACAAGCTGCATAACCAGCTAGTAAACGACAAAGAGCAACTACCACATAAACACTTTCCAGGAGGTGTCTACAGGATACCGCACCTCAACTGTTATCGTCTGTGCAGCAGTCTAACCGCAAGTTCTCGAGACGCACAAAGGATCATTAGAAAAGGTGAGTTTTAGAAAATACTCACTCTGGAACAGCGCTCGTCGAGTAGTGGTGGTCACTTTAGGGTTCGAGTTTGTTCCTAAGGAGTGACGTTAGAGGTTGGAAATAATAAGTAAAGGAAAAGAAATCAGACACGACGCATTTTGTGACACGTTAAGACTAACCCACGGTAATCACGGCATCAACATTGTTAGCGACGGCATCATTTGCTTAGCGAAATGACTTCTATATTCAATGTCATTGAATGTTTATTCAATGTTAAAAGTTATTCTTTAAGGCAAGCGTTTTTCAATGTTTAAATAGGTAACCAGAGGGCTACCCACACGCAGATTGACAAAGCGAGAACAGGGCGCGAAGAGAATTCCTCACAAAACCTTAAAGAGGAAGGTTGTCAGAAAGATTATAGAATGTTGATATTTTATGGCAAAAAACATTAATAGGCTTATGAGGGATGCCGTAGTAGATAGCGCTGTATTAAATTCCAGAGGCCTCCACCATCGAGCTCCGGAAGTCTCTACATTTCAGCGGAATAAGGAGAATCTTGCATCGTGTAAGACCTTGCGGAGCGCCTAGAAAGGCTGGGATTGAAGTTCGCGCGGCACGAGGACACGCAGCGAAAACAAAAGTAGCAAATGCTTACGCGATGTTCGGGATATACCTGGGAGGAAAGAAATGATGATATCTCTGAATGCATGCTCTCCCTCAAAATAGCAAATGCGTTCTTTTAGAGGCAGAGAGCAAACAAAAAGAAACTGAGCGTTAAGTGTAGCTGTAAGCCTTGCCTCTAGGCGTCTTTTATTGTACGTATAACACGTAGAGCATCTGCCATCGATCTCTGTTTCTGCTCAGCAAGTGGACGGTATGTACACTTTCCAAACGCGCAGTGTGAATGCAACATCGCGTCGACGTAGCGTGTCCGTCGTGCATGTCAAGGGGATTGACATGCTTTTAGACACTCTGATCTAGAAAGACAAGCCACAAGACGATACGTGGAATGCTGTTCAACCGGCATGCATTGGCATAGAAAATATGAGACGCTATAAGTTAAGCACAGCGCCACATGTACAGTATAAAGCCCAAGGGATGTTTCCCGGCCTTATATAGGGGGGGGGGCTCTTGTAATACTCATGAAAGTACTCTTTTTCGAAGAGATGGGGACGACAGTTCCTATCGCTTACGAAAGGTATGGGTTCTGGTGACGGGTACCGAGGCATATAGCCGGGCTAGGAAAGAAACGCCTTGGGCTGTTTACTTCTAACGTGGACTGCACGCTTGTGAAAGTGCGAACTGCTGAAGAGGTCCCAAGCGCTCTCTCCTGCTTTTTTACTGCACAAGTCAAGCACTGAATAGCAGTCGCTTACCTGGAAACAGCGGGTGCGGAAATCGTTTCGCTTGATGGGAGTGCTCGCCAGACTGGTGCCAGGAGCGAATATCACAAAACAGAACTTCTGGATTAGCTCTGAATGAGTGCTTTGCCCACCCAAGTATCGGCCAGCGGTAGCCTATAACGGTAACGCAAGACGATTCATGTGATAGTCACATAACATATTGAGAGATTGTCGACGACTTAGATGTCTGCCGGGCCAAGTATTTCGGATCAAGATGCGTATTTGTTAAAAAAAATAATGAATAATAAAGACGAAAAGAAAGTAAGAGTTGAAAGCTGCGTCGCGGAATACCACTGAGCTAAAGTCGAAGATTTAGCTTTGTGCTAAATAAGCACGAAAAGAATGCAATCTTTGCCGAGCTCAGCGGTCTAAAGTATGGGGCTCTTTGGTTGCTACCGGCGATCCCTTTGCAAGATAGAACCCTAAAATAAACTGGAAATTAAGCGTAAGTACTGTTTATTTATTCTTTAATGCATGATACGGGCTATGGAAACAATATAACATAGCAGTAATCACAATCGGTTAAGTTCTGTCTACTGCCGCAGAGCGACTTAACCTACTTGTCTTGAAGTTTTCCTATTTTGCGCCAGGCACTGTAGCGTTAATCCAGGAACTTCTTTTGTGCTTCTTCCTACATCAGATATTTCGTCGCTTCAATAACATTTTCCTTCGGTGTTTATCCCTGTGACATTCAGCTACAACATGAATTACCCGTTCTACTTGCTATACCTCTGTTGATGTCCATTCCATTTTTTAAAGCTTGTATATCGCAGAATAACGCTTTCTTTTCAATTTACTGTCTTTTAATGCTTCAACCAAAACCTTCCATTCCACTTTTATCTCTTCATTCGTCAGCCTCACTGTCGGCACTTTATCCTGCCTCCAAATTCTCGTCCCGTAAGTAAGTGCCGTCATATTACATACAGATGCAAATAGCTGCCTGGCTACGAAAACAGCCAGGTAACCCTTAACGTTTCTTATAATGTCCGGAGGACAGCGATGGCGTAGGTCCACATCACGGCGACTATCCTCGCAGCAGCCAATGAGCGATGGTGAACACAGCGTTGACGCTCCAATGAGGGGCAAGTTTTTAAGGGAGAGAAAAGTAATTTATTGAAAGGAAGGGTGGAGAGGGCGGCTCGCAAAAAGAAGCAGCGTTCAAAAGGCTGCTAGTCCTTGAAGAAGAAAGGCGTCCAGGAGCCAAAATCTATTACCTATCGATTTCCCGTTGCTCATTTCGCATCCATTCAGTTCTCTGTCAGTGGCCACTGGATATACCCGGAGCTCTTAAGCGTCTGTGGCAAGCGACCCGGTCGTTGGATGGTTGTCTGCCGGACCTCACCATTGATCGCATCTCGCAGCCAGAGGCCGCCAGGAGTCAGGTTCGGTCGCGTCCTGTTGACAGAGCGCTGCGATGCAGCTCATCATTAGCTGCGTATTGCATCCAATTTCGACCAATTGTAAGGCCCGGTTGCCAACCACCTAATGGCCGGGTCGCTTGCCACAGACGCTTGAAAGCCGTGGTATATCCGAGTGACCACTGAGAGATGACCGAATGCACGCGAAGGGAAGAACTAAAAATGAACAGCTAATAGCATACGGCCCCTGTAATGAGTTCGGTGCTATAGAGAGCTGTGCGGCGGGAGGCGGAACAGTAGGCGAAGAGTGGCGCAGCGGAAAGCCACGGCGAAATGCAGGCCCGCAGTACAGAGGGTGCATGGAAGACGCGGCAAAGTGGACAAGAGGCGTGAAGAATGCCTCATGCCGCTAGCAACGCTTTGACGACAGCGTTTGTCTTCCTCGGATAAGTGAATGGGACAAACACAGAGCGCCATGGTCTGTGTGAGTATTCGTCATGTACCTGTCATTTTCTGCTGCGCTAGTTTTCGCTGACCAACCATAACCGACATGTGACTAACGCGTCTACTAACTTGTCAATTATCACTAACATGCAAAGAAAAGAGAGGCTTGGCAGAGATCGTCCTAGCTGACGTCGGCCGCACATAGTGCTCAAAGGACACGGGAGAAAGAGAACCACTGAGGCGCTAAATCGGAAAAAGGTGCCAGGAGTTGCAGATAGCGCCACCACTTGTTGTTGTTCCCTCAAATACGTTGGCACGTACCCACGGTAGGGGCTTGGCCAGGGCACTTACGGCAACCTTGCTCAATGTCTTCTTCTTCACATTTAGGCCCACATACAAATGCACGCGCAGCGAAGCAGTCAAAACCTGGTGTGCACGTGGCAGCCTTTAGAGCAACTGTAAGTCGATTGCAAAAATGCCAATAATAGGGCATATGTAAATATATATATATATATATATATATATATATATATATATATATATATATATATATATATATATATATATATATATATATATAACACTCGCAAAACAAGCATAGCGCAAAGGAAGCAATAACCCGATGAAAAGGGAAACAAAAAGCAAGAAAATCCAGGATCCGCAGAGATTTTAACAACTGAGTGTTTTTTCGGCCTTCTTATCCTTTTATTTATTCTTGTTTTCCCGAATAAACAGCTTTCTTCTCTCACATATTTTTTTCTTCTGTCTCTCCAGGTTTGGTAGCGTTCTGTTCTTTTTTCTGCTGGCCGAGTCGCTATACATTCCTTCGTCTTACCATTACCTGACTGGATGGAGAGGCACTCGCATGCAGAAACCAATGCGGCGCAGAGGTGAGCGGAGTTGTCGTCAGTGGCATGCTGGCTACAGTTTTCAAACTTACTTTACAGCTGTTAATCACCTTTGTGCTGTATCTTTTTTTGTGGAATATACGTTACAGACGTCCATCATGCACAGCTGTCAACTCCCTTATTCCGCACGATCCTCAAGCACCAGGATTATTCTGGGGTTACCTATTCTTTCCGGCTCCAGTTCTCAAACTTACTTTACAGCTGTTAATCTCCTTTGTGCCGCATCTTTTTTTGTGGAATATACGTTACAGACGTCCACCATGCACAGCTGTCTATTCCCTTATTCCGCACGATCCTCAGGCACCAGGATTATTCTGGGGTTAACTATTGTTTCCGGCTCCAGTTCTCAAACTTACTTTACAGCTGTTAATCACCTTTGTGCTGTATCTTTTTTTGTTGAATATACGTTACAGACGTCCATCATGCACAGCTGTCTACTCCCTTATTCCACACAATCCTCCGGCACCACGATTATTCTGGGTTTACCTATTCTTTCCGGCTCCAATTCTCAAACTTGCTTTACAGCTGTTAATCCCCTTTGTGCTGCATCTTTTTTTGTGGAATGAACGTTACAGACGTCCACCATGCACAGCAGTCTACTCCCTTATTCCACACAATCCTCCGGCACCAGGATTATTCTGGGTTTACCTATTCTTTCCGGCTCCAGTTCACAAACTTAATTTACAGCTGTTAATCACCTTTTTGCTGTATCTTTTTTGTGGAATGTACGTTACAGACGTCCGCCATGCACAACTGTCTACTCCCTTATTCCACACTATCCTCCGGCACCAGGATTATTCTGTGTTCACTATTCTTCCTAACACGAACAACCTCCTTCTAATTCCTGTTAGCTATTGTCGCTCCCAGCCCGAAGAAGTTCCTTGATGGAACCTCGATGGTTCCGCCCTCCCGCTGCAGGCAACAGGAGTGTCTGGAAGGCGAGATGGCGCCAAGAACTGTCCACATTAGAAATGACGCGCGGCTGTTACAGTTTTAGCTTGTCTCTCTTAACTGTGACACGCAAGTGGCCGAATTTCAAAGATTTATATCCCCGCCCCGGGTGTCCAGTCTGCAATATCAGAGACTGTGAGGCGGATATCCACCACCTGTTATGGGTTTGCCCGGCGCTGAATTCGACGAGAATGCGGCATCTGGCAGCGGTGGGTCTCTCAACGGACAATCCGGATTTCGATATTACCTGGACACAGGGTCCATATAATCGTTCACTACTTGACTTCATTAGATCAGCCCACTTTTTTCATTTATTTGAGCATCTTACTCATCTTTCGTTTCATAACCTTTATGCCTTGAGGCAATAAAAAGCGCTTGAAAACAAAAAAAAAAATACTCGAATACCTACACGTGCCACCACCGCGTAAGCACCAGTGAGCCTTGGTTGTACAGGAAGAAAAAAAATTGCGCTCAACAAGTGATCCTTCTCAAGGTATGCCGAGAAGGTGGCCTTATCTGTCCGCAATATCGGTTCCAATAAACGCAACGTGCTGGCTGTTATCGGCAGTAATAGTGGTAATTCGCCTGAAAAGCATAATTTAAAACATATGTGTCTCGCCAGCACTCACCTCGGCGGCTGAAAATTCAAGGCTTACAAAACTCTTGAATTGAGGCTGAGAATGGGGTAGCGCCCGTTTTTTTTTTATGATGTCATAGTGTAACCTTAAGAGACGGAAGGAAAGAAAATGATATTTGCAGTCAAGCGCAAGATTACAATATTTACGCTGTTTTTAAAAGAAGAGACATATATATGAAGGTAGTGTCTCATCTGTTGGAATGTCGGTCGGTGGTTTATTATTGTCAAAGGAGAATACCGGATCTGATGGCAGAATATTTGCTGAAGTAACACGCCTAGGTCTTCCACAAAAGCTTTTAATTGAGGCCTTCAAGATGCAGTGCACTGATTTTGGCCGAGGGTAACTGCCATTATGATATTTGGTTATTAAACGATCAATGCATATTGATGACAGCAATCGATCTGGCAGAAGGATTGAGTGTCCCAAGATTACCGTGCTCTTTTCTCTGCATTTCAAATAACAAGAGCAAACAATCTCGCAGCGCTGCGCAGGATGAAAACTCTGGTGTCCTGTTTGCAGCTATTTCCTTGAACCACTGATATATGACGTTTAACACCGTGATTTTCTTTTCGATGGTACCGCTTTCAACTGCTACTTATTTTTTTTCGTTTTGGTTTTGTTTCGAACGCACTTACACCTTGCACTCAAATACTGGGCAACGCAAAGATAACCATCCTCGACGTCGCTCTGCATGTGGGGTAGACATCACAAAGTACGCAACCACGTTTCGTTATTAGCTGGTTGGCTTCCACTGGCCAGGGCTCGACTGTAAGTTGCCATCCACACGGCCCTCTTTTGGCAATGGTCTCAAGAATCTCTTTTCTGCGTTGTAGGCTGGGGGGTGTGGTACTCAGCTTTACTGCTTTTCGTCCCGACCAATATAGGTAAGCGGTGGTTGTTTGTCACTAGTTCGCGTTAGCGAGCTAGTCGAGACAGTTCTTGTGACCTCTTGAGTAGTTCGTGTTTTTACTATCGTAGGTATGCGGTTGCACTAAGTCACGGTACGCCATAATTTTGATGCCGGTGTGTACATAGCGAAAATGATACGACGCGATTTGGTTTGAGAGCAACTAGTTGTCGGCTTTTGCAGAAGCATGCCGACATGCTTGGCATGCACCGACGGGCGTGCTCCGTCAACCCGATGTTGCATTCACACTTTGCGTTTGCATACCTTAGCGGCCGTGTTGACAAGCATGGAGTAAACAGCGACAGGTGGCCGACTCAAGCATAGTATTCTGCTTTATTGCAGCCTGCAGACGGCGCGAAAACAGCTGATTAATTATCTGAAATGCGCGTCTTTACATGCTTGTCAGTTTGTTTCTTCCCAGCGGACTCCGGTGAAGCGCGTAAGCATTTGATGCTTTGTTTTGCTGCTTTAAGAACTATTGCCAAAAAAATATAACACCAGTATTTCCAAGAGGTCTTAAGGCCTTCCGGTGAACAGCTGGCTTTGCGTCCCCGACCGAAATTTCTCCTTATTCACCAGAACGCGCAACGATACGGCTGCTTAGTGGAGGGATATCGAAACGAACCCAGAGGTGTCTACTGCGGCGTACTTTATTCTTAGGACTCTGGGTTGCTTCCCTACATAAAAACTATTATTCACTAATTTCTTGGACAACAGCCTGCTTTCAACTCCATGGCAGAATTTTGACAATTGTGAAATGCAATGATGTTCGCCAATGACGACACTCAGAAGTGCCTGCCCCTGTTATCGCTTCGTGACTATCCGTCTGTGGTGGCAACTTGGATGAGGTGTGCCAGAACAGCAACGCTTGCAAACGCAGAAGTGGTTTTCCTAGCACACCTGGCATCATCGCTAGCGCAGTAGTCGGAGAAAAGTTTGTTGAAATTTGATGTCTTCACAAAAAGGTTTGATGTACTTTTCTCATTAGTTAATACTTGGTTCACAAGGATACATATTACGCCACCTCGTCGCACGACGCCGCGTCCGCCGTCTTCTACAACGACTGCTACGCGAAGACAGTTGTTTGTGAGTAAGATTTCTTGCAATGCTCCCTTGTGCTAGCCTGCGCTTTCTCTTCGCCTTTCGCCATTGCCACTGTAGATTAGAGTGTTCAGGTGCCGTATTCTATTAGCTGTACATTTTCCATTGTCTGTTTCGCGTCCATTTAGTCCCATGCCATTGGTCACTCGGATATCCCGGTGGCTTTCAAGCGTCTCCGGGAACCGACCTTACCATTGGGTGATTGGCAACCATACGTCACCATTGGCTGCTTGAAAGCCGCGGGTAAATCCGAGTGACCAATGACAGATGACCAAATGAACACGAAACACAAAACGAAAAATGGACAGCTTATAGAACATGGCCCCTGGCTTCTGAGCTCCGTGAGCCGAGCTCAACGTCAGACATAAGTCTGGCTGTGCTCTAGAACCCTGGCTAATGCCCTAGTTATTTAAATGCCTGTCAACTTCAAGTGCCACCGTGACAACGAAATACCACTCATGACGTCAGGATTAAGACTTTATAGTCCGTGTAGGTGCGAAATGTTTTGCCATTAGCTTAATTATCAGACTACCACACAGCACTTGGTGGCGGGAGCAGCCCACATCATAATCACACACTCTTATACAATTAGCCTTCTAGACTGTAGATGACAAAAAGTTTAACTTCCAGCCGAAGCCACCTCAAATCTTACAGCACACAGCAATTAAAAAGTGGCTGCACCATGTAATGGTTAGTGAAATCATACTCTTCCAGATTGTAAGGATTCTCAAACGGCTGTTCAGGGTTAGCACAATGTATATCATTATACCAAACCTCTAACACATTTGAGGTGTCCATGCTGTATGGAGAAGGCAATATTGATTTATCGAAGAAATGAACTGCGGGTGTTTAGGTCTTACAGCCAAGTCTCCGCTGTCAATACCCCGGGAGACAGTCTCGCTGCTCCGAAGCAAAGGCAACGGAAGTAACACAGTACTTTAAATGGCGAGGAAACTTTAATGTTCCAAATATATTTTGCCTCCTAGAAAGCAAATCTGTCACGTCTGCTGAGAAATGGCGATTTGTATGCGGCGTCGAGCTAACCTATTTGATACTGGAATCAACGTAATAGTGGTCCTAGTTTTCGAGGTGATCTCATACTGGCAAGCGTAATTGCGATGCACTGCTCGACGCGTCACTCACTTATCAGCCTGCCATCTCCTGTCTGGCTTGACCTCCTTCTAGCAAAGCCTCCCGTGGTCTGCCATTTGCAGTCTCCCGATTACTACCACGAACCCGGGATAAAAAATGCCCTCGAGACCCAAGTGCTGCCAAGCCTTGGTATGTGCAACTACGTTGTCCTGAACCATCCGCAAAATCCGCACTGCTAATATTACAGTGAGTCGCAGCACTGCATGCCCAGTTTAGAAATCAGTACAGCTCTTTCTGAGATGTTCTTGGGTTGATCCTATTTATATATTGTCCCATCCCGTAGCCTTCTGTTTGAATCCAACGTCTACACGGGAAACATCTCTGATCAAAGCCATTTATGGCCGAACGGTGCAAATATATCGCCGGCGGTGTGATAGAAGTTGAAAGGGGTAGTTCAATTGATTTTAAGGCCGAGCCACAAGCCAGCTTTTCTTCGGCGTCGGGTCAGCGTCTCCACTACTGGCGTCGCCGACATTTCGCTTCCGGAGACGACAGTAGTCTAGACGCTGACGGGACGCCCAAGAAACGCTGCCTTGTGGTACGGCTTTTAGGCAAATTTATTCGCTCGACTTCACGAAACTATATGCTCTGAGTTATATTTGTACTAAGGTTCAATGTGGAGTCAGGGACCTTTGGAAGATTGGTCACTCGTCAAGCATCACGCGGATTTCATTCCAAGACACAAGCGATGTATGCCACTGCGTCGTCCCGTAGAACTTCTTAAATCAGGGTAGGAGCCAGTGGGTTAAGCATCCTCATGGTGCCCTCGAATCTACTAATAAAGCAGCACGGCAAGAAAGGATGTTGGGGGTTACCTTTCTAGTTATGCCTATGATGTTTACTTTAATTGATAACAAACAAGCGATCACAAATAGTAAGGACACCACAAATGAGACAGATGAGATAGATAGCCAGCTTAGCATTCGGTGAACGGCACCAAGGAAAATCTATTAAATACATGTTTTCATCCGATAACCAAAGTTTTTCATTGCTTGTACTATCTATCGTATAAACTAAGAGCACGTTTAAGCAGGCAGTTTTCTCTCTAAATGCCTCAAGTAGAAAGGGGCTCTCTTTTCACCTTAAGGTTTCCATGATAAAACGGCAGTAAGCCATATGTTTTAACCCGTGACTTTCGTTCTGTCCATCCCCTTATATCATCATCACCATGCCATAAACAGCTGTTTCCATAGGCACAGTCCTCCTGCGAAGAAAAAAAATCCTCACGAGTTGTATGAGTTTTTATGGAATTACTGGCCTAGCTCGCATCATATCTCTACCTTAAAAGTCCACACTGGCTTCGGCTTTCTGCGTCACACGACGATGGATATCTTGAATTCACGATCTGCGTCATTCAGCCCACTTGTATAACACTGTCACTGGGCAGCTCATGAAGGCAAGAGCTTTGAATTTAAACATATACCACGACTACTGTGACAACGCTGTTAATAACGACTAAAGTACCGCACACAGCTATCTTCCTGAAGAACCAGGAGAGAGACAGAGGGGGCAGGGTTAACCCCCCCCCCCCTAATTTCGCACAAGAAAGTTACTGAAGCGTGTAGGTGGGTTTCTGGAAAACATTATCGGGTAGCTTCTTTCTCTTCTTCCGCACGCAGGAACATCATACTTTTTCCTAGGAAGACGCAGTGCCGACTACAAGTGCCTATTCACCATCAGCACTGCGCACGGAAACCTGAACTTATCGCGGATGCGCGTTAACGGCCCAGCCTTCATGTCGAGTGCTAACCGGATACGAACCGTGCTGCCGCTGCACGGTTTCGGCATTCTCGAAGACCTGCCAGTCCTGAGTTCACCGACACGAATGAGAATGGCGGCTTTCTGGGAGAAGCTGAGGTTCATCTACGAAGTGGGTATTCTGAGTAATGTTCTAGGAGTAGCAAAATAGCTTCGCTCGCTACTTTGTGTGGCGTCATATTACTTCACGAAAAATTGTTTCCCCGGCCATGTTAATAACAGTGTAGCACAGGGGCGGCCGGACGGCTTGGGGCTTATTTCTCGGAATATCCTTGTGACAGAGGCGCATATCGACGCTTCAAGTTAAAAAGCTACATAGGACATACGTGGCAGCCACTGACACAATAAAGCGGTTCGTAAGAACCAATGTCTCGTGTCCAGTGCTGACTGGGGTATCGGCATCATCTGGGCATTTTTTAAAGCTGTCTTTAAAGCCTGGCCGCGTGATACCTGTCCTTTTCGCAGCCGCAGTAGTAGCGACTGTCTTGCTGTACGACTGCTCGAAGGCGGCTGAGGAGAAAGTATTTCCACAACCGATTATACTTTTCTCTCGCTTTTTTCCCTTCGATTTCAGCCGAGTTTGCGCCGTGCCTTTGCCATGATCTTTATTTTTATTGTAAATGGCCTATAGCTCAAACTGTTTCCCCTATTTTCCTGTTAGCTCCTGAAATTCGTTGAAAATCGATCAAGATGCTTTCTCCTTTTCACGCCGCCCAACTATTGCCCGTAAATTTCACGAAAGAGCTTAAATTTCCCGACTGGAACATCACTGAGAGTAAAGTATGAAGGAAACGTCTGCTCCGTGAAAAAATTGCTGCAACTTGCTTCCTGGTGCGGCCAGCGCCTTTCTCAGGGCTTGTACTGTAACAAGTCTTCCTGTGACGTGGACAGAAATTCTATTTTTTTTTAATTTCGACACCCCCAACAGCGGCTCTCCGAGGTTATGCTCAACGCGGGACTGCAGCGAAATGAGGCCGTGAACTTTATCGCCATCAAGCCGTTCTACCTTTCATCGCAGTTGCGCTTCTACATGAACGTCATGGAAGACCTTAAACTGTAAGCGAAATTATAGTGTTCCTTGCTGTCGTAATTTTTTTCAGCATTTATTCGTGTTTCTTTTGGTAAAGTGTAGCGGCTCCGTAGAACCTCCCGAGCATACGTTCGATGGACGGGAGGTGTTGAGCAAATCCTTAACAAATTTCCTTAACAAACAAATCTTTAGCCACTTGACAAAGCACTTTTGATGACGAAACAGGGCTACTTCGCCGGTCTCGACATCAAAAATGTTCTGTCAGGTGGTCCCCCACGCAGCGTGGCGTGGGTCGGAACTTGGAGGGAGGGTCTGTTCCTTTTGCCTCCTCAAAGTACAGATATATCCTCTGCGCTACTTATCCGGGCCGCCTACATGAAGTCTCCTAGTGCTTGGTATGGTTCAGCAGCCGCATTTACATGAATGGAAAAGCATCACATCGCTCCTGTCCGCAGTTCTGTGTGAATGCGAGAACAACGACAGAGATAGAATTGCTGAGATGCACCGGCACCGATTTCCCTAATAAGCCTTCACTTTATGCGTGATCACGTTGAGCATAGACTGCCAACGCGGTCACACAGCTCATGTGACAGGTTATCTAAGCAACCAGCTAGGGGGTTTGCAGGTGATGAAAAAGAAGCACTAGTAGATGAAGAAGAGGACTGTGTCCGTCTTGTGCTGAGCCAGAAAGAGCAGAGGACTTTCTTCTCTATTGTCCTCGCTACTCATCGCTATGAAAGTGACTGCTAGAAGCTCCAATACAGAAGCTCAGTTTGTGTCTGTCTTCTACGGTTGTTCTGTCCATTGACGCTCCTATGCTTCGACATACCAATGGGAATGGTTGCTCTGCCGATCAAAATTTTCTTCTAGCGTCAAAACGCCTGCCATCATAAGCTTTTGTAATGCCGTTTTTACCCTTTATTTTGTTATTTCCTTTTGTCTACGAGTAGCTGTTTTCCCTTTCCTTCTTTTAATCCCTCCCTCGCATTAACTTAAGCTTGTTAGGCTCCCTTAGAACCCTCAATCACCTATGTAACAAAAAGTGACTTGCCCTAGTTTTTTTAGATCGTCCCTTGTTTGCCGCATGCATGCAATGCAGGTAGTCACAGCCTGGATATGGACAATCGACCTTGTTTGTATGTGTCATTTTATGAGGTCAACAACAACAACAACATCACTGGATTTTATGGGAGCTCGCGGTCGAACAAGAGCAGAGGAAAAGCTCGGTAAGCCCACCACATTCAAACCAAACTGAACATTTTGCTATTTAGTACCTGGAGTGTGTATATGACAAGCTCTGTGTCGCTGGAGTTTAAAAGCTCTTAAGCTAGTGCTAGGAAAGCACATCAAGTGCTTGGGGACTGCGCATGATTTCGTAAACCCTTCCTAGTGCTTCACGCTGAAACGGAAACAATTACCAGAGGACATGCAGGCCTACTGCGGTGAAAGTTATTTGTGCGCAATATTCTTTCTGTCGGCCTTGGTTCTGATGTGTCTGATGGAAGATTCAACGCTGATATGGTTAGCCCAGTCGCGAAGAACCTGACGTCAATGATCAAAGTAAACGCCCAGTCGCTGCCGAGGTTTAATCGCAGAAATAGTATTTTGCTGCGTTTGGAAACACCATCCAAGCAACGCTACATTCCTTCACCTCTGGATAGCAATAATGCCCTATTACTAGGAAAAAAATCCCAGAACAGAAGCCTATGATTAACATGAGTGGTTATGCATATTAATTAGGCGAGAGTGCTATTCTTGTTTGATTAGTTCCTTGCAATGTAACAGAGGACTAAAGGGATACTGAATTACAGTAATCGTTTTATTTGTTGTTGTTTTATTTGTAGACTGTTGTCAAAATTCACCTTGTCAGTTTGCTTAGCGCGGGGGACGCAACCGGGTTGCTCTTTCGCAATAGTTTCTGCGAATATAGGGATTATTACCAGCGCTTTCCATGATTTGTCCTGAAAGTTACACTCATCAACTGAGCGTGGCCAAGATTGGCGGTGACTCTTGTTCGTGAACTGGAGATGACACTGGCTGCTTTCGCTAGTGCCGTGTTCCGTCCGTTCGCAGGCACACATTCGCCTAATAAACAATTGGATAATAACGCCTGTATTTCTTGTCGCCCACGCATGCGCCTGTGCTGCCACCTCCGCCTCGTCACAATAGCAGTGACGGCACAATCTGTCTTTTATCGGCTGCATTTTTGCTGTTCTGCCATTGACAGCTATGAGTCGCGACGTCAGAGCTGTTTAGCGTTAGTCGCAATTTTCGGTATAATAATAATAATTGGTTTTTTGGGGAAAGGAAATGGCGCAGTATCTGTCTCATATATCGTTGGACACCTGAACCGCGCCGTAAGGGAAGGGATAAAGGAGGGAGTGAAAGAAGAAAGGAAGAAGAGGTGCCGTAGTGGAGGGCTCCGGAATAATTTCGACCACCTGGGGATCTTTAACGTGCACATCGAACCCGGGAACTCCGGATCAGTAGTCGAGCGCCCTTGTATCGTAAATGCGGATTTCCATTAAAAAAAGGGGAAAAGAAGTCGATTCGGAAGAGAACGATGACATCATTTCGAGTGCTCCAGAAAACAGTTCAAGAATTCCTAAAATTGAGGCGGATGAAGCAGATCTTTTGAGGACCAAACTCCAAGCCGGTGAGCACCCTGAAATTTGCGTGGATTTACGTTACAGAAGTTTGCTTAGCACTCTGGGAACCATTTTAGTGACCAATAAGAAATGAGCTTATCAGAAGTAACCGGAGATTTTTCTCTTAAAATGAAAGGGCCGATGGGCCGCCGGTGCCCACGAGGTTGTTTACTTGCGAGCGCCGAGTGCATTCCAAAAAGTCGACCGCGCTTTTCCGCTTTTCCTCAAACTCCCAAAATAACCGTGGCATGACAACAAAATAACACAAGCACAGCTTCCACCAGCCCAGGCTAATAATGATAATAATTGGTTTTAGGGGAAAGGAAATGGCGCAGTGTCTGTCTCACATATCGGCGGACGCCTGAACCACGCCGTAAGAGAAAGGATAAAGGAATGAGTGAAAGAAGAAAGAGGTGCCGTAGTGGAGGGCTCCGGAATAATTTCGACCACCTGGGGATCTTTAACGTGCACTGACATCGCACAGCACACGGGCGCCTTAGCGTTTTGCCTCGATAAAAACGCTGCCGCCGTTGTCGGGTTCGAACGCGGGAACTCCGGATCAATAGCCGAGCGCCCTAAGCACTGAACCATCGCGGCGGGTACGTGCACTCGAGAATTCTGCGGCACTGAAATATTGTTCAGAATGGCCGCATTTTTTAGCTGTCTGAGCTGAGAGATCGTTCTAGACAGCTGGCAGGCATAGAAGACTTATTTCAGCAGTATTTTACTAACTTCGAGTCCAAAGCACACGATGTCACGGTTGCCGTCGGTGGCTGCTTTGCTACAAATTCGCAGCAAATTTGCCACTCCATCTCGCGTTGAAAATCTTTACGTTGGCTCTCTGCCTCTTAGTAATAACTGCATGTACAACAGCTAGCAAGCGTAAATAGGACCCATTATTTTTTAGCTTTCCTGTCGTGGTAGCCGATATGCTCGCGCGTCCTCCCTGACGGCGGGGATGGTGCGCTTACCCGAAGCCATGCGCGGATGTGCAGCCATGGGTGAAGCAATGTGAACAGCGTAGCGCTACGTAACGCTATAAGACGAGAAACACAATACCGGCGAGAAAACACTTGTGTAGCCAAAGGCTACAGAGGTTCCGTTTTATGCCTTCAGTACGCCAAGACAGCCGTCTCCCAGGAAAGAGCACTCGTGTTAAGCGTACGTCCTTAGAAGAAGGGCGGAAGAAAGAAAAGAAACTTTGGTGGACGCTAATGTAGCTTTTGGCTATGCTTGTGTGGATGCTAATGAGCAATTGCCCTTATTACAGATCTACTCCACCTTGGGGGATTTTCCTAAACATCGGACCAAAAACACTTTTGTAGAAAAGTTATGTGCATGCACACTAAACTTTTAACAATTTATTTATGTATTTGCAACGTACCTGTAGCTTGAAGACCAAGCAAGATAACAAAATTATTGTGCTGTTTACTCTGTTTCTTTTTTGCAGTACTATTCGTAATTCTATACATAATGTGGCCTCTGTTCTATTTGGGTGCGGATATGGAGCTGAAATTAAATTAAGACCTTTAGCTTGAGTTGTGACTCATTTTAAAATCTGGCCAACGGCAGCCTTGCCACACGTCTATGTCATCCGGGATAAATAAATTTGGTAACGGCTCTGAACGGCTGAAATGACATAGGACACCCCGCACGCATGATGTACCGAATCTAGAGCGAGGTCAGTGGCCACACTCCCACACACAGTTTATTGGTAACCGTAATTGCAGCCATTTTGGTGACGCCTACTGACAGCCGACCTTAACTTGCCAAACAGAATACAAAGAGCACTAATCTGGCAACAGCGATCACCCCCGATCACATGATTCTAACCGGTTCCGTGCTGGCCGCTTCATACAGAAGTCCGGAAACCTACTTTAAGAAAGGTCAGGCTGCTCTATATTGTGCAAATATTCTAATCAAATAGATGTTTGTTGATATTGTGTAACTGTGTGCAAGCGTTCCTGGGAGAGCCGTGATGGCGTCCTGGGGTCGGCGAAACCTGGTGTTCGTGTCTTATGCTCGCGAAGGCTCGCTACTGGCTCCTGTGAAATCTCGCTACTTGGCTTATACATTGCTAATGATTTCCACCAGCTGTCGTCATTGACACACGCAAAGCTAGTGTGGCTCCTGCTCAACATGGTCACCCACTGAGCGTTTAGTGATTCCAACTGCTGCCAACTATTGCCTCCTGGTGGATATGTCATGACAAAATAGGAGAGAATAGAGTTCAAAGAGTGAGAGGAGCTAAGTGGAGGTAAGGAGAATGACGCAACGATGAGCTTTTATTTCTCTGAAAGAGATGAAGAGAAAGAAAGACGGCAGGGTTGTCAACCAGAACGGTGCTTTTGTTGGCTACCCTTCACTGAGGAGGAGGCATGAGGGGAGAGGCTCCTTATAGTGCGGATAAAAATGATGAATAGTGCAGATGACACAGAAAGTAGAAATGACAACAATGCCTGCATAGTCACGTGCTTGTACGCTCGTGCATAATTTGCTACCTAGTCCACCAGCGCATGATTTAGGACAGAGAAGAAGGCTCAGTTGTTTAAGTAAGCCTCTGCTCTCTTGCACGATGCTAGGCATGCTATTCAGTGAATGAAGTGAAGCCTTCAAGGAATTTTTTTATTGACGTTATCTGTAGCACTTCCCTGCTCACTGCAAAGCGAGGAGGTGTGTTCGAGGAGATTCGCATGAAGTATGCATGTTTGAAAGCGATGGCACCCATATTAGCATACTGCAGCGTTGTACGCCGTGGACACTGATTCGACGATCTCAGACCGCTGGAGGCACATCCCTGAAGCAGGCCTGCAAGCAGTGGCGAGTCAAAGTCCTTAAATAGCAGCAGTCGGTGCACCATACCTAAAGGAAAACCCTTCCAACTTGGGTCCTATACTTCCGTGCCCCAGTCGCTCAGACTGACGGAATCTCATGAAAGGTCGGCCCGCGTTACTTGAGTGCTACCGGTGTGCAGGTAGTTGGCTTTTAATAAAGAACCAGCGCCTTCACCTTCCGAGCTGACTACAGCACCCTACCTCACCGTCTAGCGAGTAGGGGAGCATTTCAGTGCGGTAGCACTACTAGTCGTATTTTCCCATTTCGGCCATACGTATATACCTCCCCGAAGCCTGTTTGCGGCATGCGGCCCACCTGCACACCGGGTTGTGCACAACCTGGCAGGTCTTTAGCTGGGTGGAGGCCTTCAAGATAAATGCCTTTAGGTCAAAGGCCTTCGTGGCAAATGCCTTTTGGTTGAAGTTCTTCATGGGAAATGACTTTCGGGCCTTTACGACCTTTATTTCGAAGACCTTTTAGACCTTTAGAGAAAAGGCCTTTATGGTAAAAGGCCTTGGGTCAAATGCTTTCAGCGCGCAAGGAGCGTAAGTGCCCACCATAACTAGTGCTGCTGCAAAATTTTTCGCGTATAGCCATGCTAAACCGTCTACATTTCTTTTATTGCGACCTCCAGTGGTTTTGCAGTGCCAGCTACGGACGCAGTCCTCGACACGATGGCGTTTTGTTCGAACGCCACAATAAAGAACGCATCTTATAAGGTATATAATTTTTCTATAATGTTTGTAGTTTGCATAAAGTTGATGGCGACAGGTCTCCACGCAGGACTTGGAGGTGTATTTGAGCCGAAGAACAACGTCTAATACATGCTCGCAATAAGACCTTGTGGGCATACAAGACCGAAGGACACTTTCAGTTCCTCATTTCATTTGCAGGTCGCTTGACGTCACTTGAAAAGCAAAGTTTTGAACCAAAACATATGAAAATACTGACTTAGGTAACCGGAGTAGAGGCATGCTGTGCACGTCAGCTCATTCATGCAGGCTAGGACATCCTATGTAGACGAATATGCCACACATTCCCAACCATTATGTACAAAAGCGTTTTTAACGAGAAAGAGGTTACGAATGCAATGTTTTCATGTATTGTAAGATCTCACTTTCATACTCGTATATCCAGAAATCTCCCGTCCACAGGCTTGGACTTTTTTTTCCTATTAACGTTTTTGCGATCGTCAAAGGCGTTCCCCATTGGTTTTCTATTTCAGTCTTGACAGTTTCATGTGAGCGATGAAAAAACTTTAAAAGAAAAATTTTACTGCACATCGGAAGAATGTGCCATTACTTTCAATATTTCAATTGCAGTACCTTACAAGTTTGTAATATTCAAAATGTTTCTCCAAAAATGCTGGACATCACATGTCACTTACCGTCACTGGCTGGAGTGATTTCGAAGTCTTCGGTCCAAGCACTTCCTGCATAGCAAAACCACAAAGGCTAGCGTTTCTCAGCGCATCACAAGCACCTCCCATAGTAGTGCATGCTGGTTGGTGTGCACCATGTGGTTGGAGCAGGAGCGGCAGTAATCATCACCGGCCGCTTACCTTAAGCTTCGGGTCATCCATGCAGTCGATGCCCTACAAATAATAAGAACGTCGCTTACAGATGTGTTGCCCAACCTCGAATTTATTTAAACGCGAGAGATAAGATTTCACCTTATCAAACAGGTAGTTATGAAATGCCGTCAATAGCGGGACTACTTTTATTTAACAAAAAGTCTTTTCAGGTACGAAGATTTTGAAACATGTATATCTTTGCTTTTTACGCATATGGGTGCCCTGAGGTTTATGGTAATAATTATTACAGAGGTTTTTAACCTACCATACAGGTAGTCGAAAGAAAATTCAACTCCTTTATTGCTGACCGCGTAGCCATGGAGGCAGTTCCGGCAAGTAAAAATTTTTAACCGCCAAAGTTCTGATTCTGGTTCTGATTCATAAGACCGCGCTATTTTCAGGGCAAGGGAACCGCAACAGGCGCACAAATAGAAGGCGAAAACGAACCACTGACTGGTCATTCACGAGCACAACCGCTTGTTGATAGTATGTAAAAGTGGTTTATTTAGAGGGCAGCGAAATTGTAGCGCAGGACGCGGATAGAGTAGAAATGAGAGTGCTGATCTGCGTGGCACGCTCCAGAGATGCACTTAGCCCTAGGGTGCTTTTCAACTTGGCGTAGGTATAACGAAGCCAGCGTTATTTTACATGAAGGTGACTGCAAGCGTAGAGAACCGCAAATTATGGATTGCATGCTTTTCATTTTGATTGTCTATTTACGCCGAGGTAGTGAGAGTCTACCTCATCTACTGTTTTTTGGATGCACCAAGGTGAAGAGGCACCGCATTCGTAAGTAGAGAAAGAAAGGCTACGACTTCCTGGCTTCCTTCCTCAGAGCGATCGAAGTAGAGCATTGGCGGAGTTGCATCGGGGCATGACTGTGGCACCCACTCACCTCCTTGTAGTCATCGCTCATGACACACTCAATGTCAAAGCGAGGGAATCCTTTTGCGAGCTCCCTGTTGACGCATTCCACGCCCTACGGGTGAAGCAAGCATAAAAGGAAGAGGATGTTAGGCCTGGGCACGTACTTTTATGTGCCGTAATTTTCTGCGTACAGTCCACGCGCTATACATGCTTCAAATTCGAAATTTAGCGCTTTGCAGACTATGTACACGGGCGGGCTACCCAGTATTTTTTTTCTTCAATATCGCCGAATATGGCGCAAAATTCCAAATTGTGATCCTATTACGACGTTTCGTGGTACCTACCCCGTGCGTTCATGTACATTTTTATGGGCTGGTTACATACCTGACTTATGAGGACTATGTACAAGGTGTGAAGAATCGAGTATAAGCACTTTTTTACGGGAAAGAATGAGTTTTGAGGACTGTGTACAAGAAATTACGGCACTTTTCCACTTTTTTCTTATAATACATTGCTTATTTGTGAAGGATTTAAAAGTAATGAATCAAAAACGGGCTAACTTGAGCTTATCGCTGCCGACTCGAACAGATCATAAC
This sequence comes from Amblyomma americanum, assembly GCF_052857255.1. Lineage (NCBI taxonomy): Eukaryota > Metazoa > Arthropoda > Arachnida > Ixodida > Ixodidae > Amblyomma > Amblyomma americanum. The sequence continues at coordinate 46,793,518 of NC_135506.1, forward strand.
GAGATACAATTTGCTGGCTGCGCAGTCGGTCAGTGGACTGTCTGCACTTTCGTTGTAAAAAACTCCTCATCTACTTCCTTCGGTTACGATCATTTATTTCTATACCTGCACGCAGTGTGGCAGTGGCGATTTTGATTCCAGACAACAGGAACGTATTCTTTTTATAGCTTATCACTTCAAATACTACTGCAGTGCTACAAACACCAATGCTACTGCTATTACTACCACTACTATAACTTTCTTGCCACTAATATTACAATCATCAGTACTACTTCTGCTAGCCACTATTGCTACGGCTACAAGTTAGGCGCAGTGGCAGTGGTGCGAGTTTCGTAATATACTTTTAACCAATACGTGCCAAGGGCCTTGATCTTGCATACAGCGGCAGTTTGCGTTCCTGCATGAGTGTATGTTTTGGTATTGATGTGATGAAATTACACATATCTCTGACTTGTTGCTTAGGGATTTGCCGCAGAGCGCAATTACAGCCTAAAGATAACTTGATCATCGCATCACTTCAAAAATGCCTCACTGTTGCATCAGTAAGGCTTCCAAAAACCATAGTAAAACAGATGCGGGAACTAAAGCCGCCTCTTAGGTGTGCGGAGTTAAAACTTTGCGAAACGGACGCAGGTAAATTAATGCACAGTGCACGGACGAGCAGAGAATGCCATTAAGCCGTTTTGAGCTGTCATTGAAAGCGTCTAGCTTGTTATTTCTGAAATTCTGTTAGCATCGTGGCTGGAGATTTTCTGATGCTTCTGTGCACGCCCGTAAAATATGTGGCTGTCGGTCACAGCAGATTATGCCATATCGGTGATTCTCATGAAATAGACGCTACGATGCGGCGGCGCCGCTACTAGCCCATTAACACTGTTCGCGAACGGAACCACGTCTTTTGATCCGTTGCGCCAGTGGTTCGCTGGCACTTTGAGAGGTTTTCGGGAGGGTTTTGCTGTAAATTAAAATTTAGGAGCGCTGTTACGTGAACGTTTGCGGGCTAAAAAGATCCGCTAGGTGACATTGCGTAAACTTTTTGGTGCCATTACTAGAGAGAGAAAAGGGGAGCAGGGAGTTTCTGCACTGTTGAAGAATGATGTCAGGGCCATGGGAGCACGGTTCTCATTAGGTAGCGCGCTTATATTTCTGAAAAAAAAAATATTGGCCTGGACTAGATTGCTCTATACATATAACAGGCACTATATGCTAATCAACATCGCTGAGCCCATATCAGTGACGTGAATATTTCGAGATTCTATTTGTAATAGCAGAAACTATTACATCATCCATATTGTTTCACTGTAATCACTTACCAAGGTAGGCTAATGTTACGAATGGAATAAAACCATACGCGACTAAAAGATTTATTTCATAATGACTTCACATTCGTTACTTGCATACAATCTACTGCTTACGGACAAAGAGAGCGCAAGGCAGGGTAAACAGATCCGAGGAAATTATGCGCGGAAAAATACGGACTTATTGTCGCACGTATGCGCGCTCTCATGGCGGGAGATCAGCTTTCACTACGCGCCCGTATTCAGCTCAGTTTAAAAAGGAGGATCCCCTGTGATTTCTAGACCTACTACAGAATATTTTTCAGAGGACCACGTTTGAAAGGTGCTACTTCGTGGCGTACGGATGTTTTTTTAGTGAGAAATCACTTTTCCGGTGAGTAAACCCCGAGCAAGGCGTTTAGATGTTAGTGAGTTTGCGATTGCGATCTCTGTGGGCTTGCGCCAAGTGAAAGAAGCAAATAAAAATAAATAAATACCCATGACTTGTATGCTGGCCTAACCCGCGGCTGAGCAAACAGATCAGTTTCTCTGACCACTGCGAGAGTGCACTACGCTATCGCTGCTGCCGACCACGCCTCTTGTTGAATCGGTTGTTGTTTGCCTCACAAAATGGCACAAACCCACAAGGGGTACTGGTCATAACAAGACGGCGACTACTTGCATGGAAAATTGCATGCGGCAAACAAATGTGCCTTAAAAAATTGAGCAACTCAGCTTCCATGACAGAGGCGGTTGCGGGTGGTTAAGTGGTCTAACAAGCTTGAATTGTTGAAACTGTGTGTGTTGAAAATGCAACTCGCTCTAGCCGTGTGCATTGGACATCGTCGCCTTCATCAACTTCCATCTGCTGCGCGAAGATACTTCTCCTTCTTCTTCACCCCACAGACTTCTGTCTTCATTGTCGTTGTTCTCGTTCATGCAGTTCTGCTTTCGCACATTTATAAAATTTAGGCGAAAATCGTCTGTCATTTTTTCTTCGCGCAGTTTTAATTCCTCTGCTGAAGCATGGAAGTTTCAGACTAAGACTCATCGTGGCCAGCTTACAACAACATTAGCATTTGCTGAAACACTACACTGTCTTTGGAAAGGGTGCAAAGAGAAGCTTACAAGGATATCGGGAACCTTCTGTATCAACTGCTCGAACTGCAGCACCAGGGGAATGATGCGGGGCTTGCACTTCTGGAACACTGTAAGAAATAATTCGAAATGGCGTAAAACGTAAATGCGGGTGTTTAATTTCCCCAGCCACCAGTGTATCAACGATAAATTTTTGAAAGTTTTTGAAAGATCGCAAATTTCTTTTGCGCAACTGTAAAAGAAAATGCGTGGAGAGTAAATGAAAGCTCCCATGTTGCTGATACTTTGCTTCAGCGCACAAAGATTCTCTGTTTTAAAAGCACGAGTAGGACGGTGAGAGGAGTGATGAATAGCAGCATCTACAAAGAAATTGATTTTTCTGCTGAAAGGTTTTCGTTGAGAATAAAACAAATCCTAAAAGCTTGGGCATAGGGTCATTATTGGTCAACAAAAACTTGCACCACGCTTACCTACCCTTAGGAATGCAATGCGATATCATCGAAGATCCCTCCCTCGCAAGTAATCCTCCCATACGTTCAGAGGTCGCGGTGGAGTCCTCAAACCACTACTGGGTGCAAAGTTAAGCAATGCGCCACAGGCCCGGCAGGTGGCTGTTAAAACCTGTTAAAACTCATTTTTGCACACATAGTTCTTAGGGAGGCTGTCTTTTTCTCGACGATTTAGCTGATGTACAGTGTCATGGTGAAGTGCCAGCACTTTAAGGACCGATTAGATAATATTGCATAACTAGAAGCCATCTATTTCTATACTTTGCTGCATTGTACGTTGTTTTTGTGGTTCTTTATGTAACCACTCCACTCTATAATGCCTCTGGCCCATGGGTGTACATGAAATAAAAATAATAAATTCAAATAATTTCATTGCCACCTGACATGGTGAGCATGTTGACAAAAAATCGATGGGCAGGTTGTCACCTGCCCACTTTGGCAGGTGGGCCACTTAATTTCTCGTGACCGGGACATCTAATGCTTTCGAATTAAAATAATATTGTCAGAGCCATATCACAGTGCAGCCCACCACCATGCTGCTCCGTTGCAACAGAGCGAAGACGCATTGTGGATACGTGTACCCATGTGGTCGAGTGGAAGACATCTACTTGCCACTGCGCATGCACAACTGGCACCCAGCTGGCTCGTCATTGTCCTCGCTAGTGCGTCTTCGCTAAGCACAAACCCTCCGATGGAAGCTTGCTTTGGTAGAACGCCACTTTGTAAATGAATCGAGGTCGTCACTTATGCATTATTAACATTTTATACGCCTCAAGGCATTGTAGTTGTCTCTCCCGATACCGTACATCTCGTTAAAATTACAGTTCTTACGGAAGAACAAAAACAAAACTAAGAACAACTGCATGGAACTTTACAGGCAGCACATGAACAAGCAGCGATGTATGCCCAGGAGACGCGTCTACATTACGACGTTTTTTTTTAGTAATGAGCGCTTCCAAGCTGGGCACACAACAAAAGGGGCGTGACACTATCATGAGCATGAGACGTCTGTGTAAATAGAGGAATACTTTTTTAGTTTATATTTTTCTCTATTTGCTGTCTGGGTATATACGAATGTGAGTAGATTTTTGTGAGAAGGAAGTAATATCGGCGACGAAACTCTCCAGGACGCGCCAAGAGCGATGGCAGCGTATAGGCACCGTGTTCTGTTGCGACCACGTCGTTTCATTCCCGCATATTAAAGTAAGATTGCCCTGTTTTCACCCCCACAACTGGGGCGTCGAGCCCCTGAATAGAGGAGACCTATGGACATCAGTTGCGGCTCACGGGACCTGGAGACATTTATTCTCGATAATGAATTGCGAGGAAGGAGCAGAAGTGGCACAGCAATATTAGAAAGCTCGAAATTTGTAAACAGGAAATACTGATGACTTGAGACATTATTTTGTATAAGGATTCTGTAAAGGCAGAACAGTATGGCATATTGTACAAAAACGCATTGCATAATATGGGTGTTGGAGTATTTAAATCAGTTTATTTTGTGATAGTTGTGATGTTCTTTGCAATTTTCCGTAAAGCTTGCACTTTTACATGCTGTGCCATTTTAAAATACAGCATCAATATGTTCCGTATATTAAATTTACTTCTCAGAAAAACAAAATATTCGTGTCCAATTGTTCAGCCAGCACCAAGTCCAGTTTGAAATATAATCCATAGCAGATTGTTTTCTTGTGTGTTATAAGTTTAATGATGTGCGTAGCGTATGTTTATTGCCATGTTCAAAATGGCGATAGGTCATGACACTGGAGTTGAGACCCTTGGCTCTATGAGAAACCAAACCGCTGCAACAAAAAAGAAGCGGTGACCATCGAAAAGAATGCGTGCAGATCTTTGGCATAATGCAAGCCATTGCACTCTTATGTAAGTCGCTCCAAATATTCATAATTAAAAAATAAAAACAAGTATGCACTTCACTTCTGCCCGCCGTTAAAAGGAGAAAGACAAGCAGATATGTTTCGCGGGGATCAGTTGCTATCACATGGGTCTTCATGGTTCCTTACTGCAAAGAGGCCATTTCCTATAAAAATGCATACCAGTATTCGCCACATCATCATTTCAAGTTTGGTAGAATCACGACGCTAGATTCCTTAGGATTTCCCTAAATAGTCCTGCGACCAAATAATGCATTTTTAAGTTAATCGTCGTCCGCGACCATAACCCTATCCCGAAAATTGTTCTGGCTGACTCCAGCCGCTCTTGGCTATGTGTTTCTCCCTTCTGAATCTATGCGGTGACCTTGTTCGCTTTTACCTGTTTGTTTACCTAGAAAGCAACAGTTCCCGCTTCTCCTAATTACACGCCCCGTCCAAGGCTATTTTGCCTTATCGATTTCCACTAAGATAGGATTAGTGCAAGTTCATTCTCTTATTCACACTACTTTCTCCCTTCTATCATTATGTTCCTTTTCTGCCTAAAGTGAAAGGTGGGGTTTGAAAGTTCAATCCCTTTTGTAACTTTATTTTATTGTATACGATTATTCTTTTGTTTTTCACTTCTACCTTTGAACATGGCCTGCATAATGCCGATTTTCCTACTTTATCACCGAATTTCTAGTAACCTGGCAAGTTGCTTATCACCAAATGAACTCAGTTTGTCTCATTTTAATCAGCCCTTCTTCTCTGGTTGCCCCCACATTCTCCAAAACCGCGCACGAGCAGCAAGAATATTTTCACTCAATTTTGCAATAAACCTCCTGGCTCCTGCTGGTGCACTGCCCGCGTAGGATATCCTGGTCGATTTAAGTGTTTCGACACAACCAAGCTCTCACCAAGATTCACGAGACTCGCAGGAAATAGTCATTGTCAGTTCCCTAGCAACAAAGAAATGGCAATTACGTCCCCGGTTTTGGGAAGCATTAATACCTTAAGCTTACAGATTGAAAGACCAGCAGACTAGTGATGGAGTCAGCTTCATATCCGGTATAGCCACTCACATGGCTTATACTTTCGTGTATATGGTACTGAGATCCCTTGAGAGCGTCTGTATGGTCAGGAGACTTGTTAAATTATAGGCAGAGATAATCTGCGAAAAGCTCCATTTTCACTGAGAGGAAGGCGGATCCTATTCCTGACAGTCAGCCCGACGACGGAACCTTCGACATGGAGGAAATTTGTTCAGCTTCGTCAAATGGACTGAAATATATAAAGCAATTAAATTAAATGGACCTGTTCAGTACCTGACTATGTTCTTTGACTCCTGTCAGTCTCACCATGGTCCCTACGAGCTCACAGTGGGAGTCGTTCATGCTACATAGGTGTCGAAGAATTATGCCACGTGCTAAAGGCCCCTCCCATTCGTGCCGAACTGTACGAAAATACAAGGCACTGTCCTCAGTAGACGGTGCATGTGAATAGAGATTTTAGCTCTTCTAAACCAGGTATTTCGCGGGTTTTATAACAGTATTAAATGGTCATGGTTAGACTTTGAACTGTGGAACGGGCTGCTTACTTCGCAAAAGAAAGAAATAAAAATAGATACACCCCATGCTTCTTGACATCCTCCGCAGCGGTCTCTCTGCCCTTTCCGCCGCCCTCTGAGCCAGAGACCGTGCCCTTTAATAAATCAACCAGAATCAAACAGAATATCAGCTGAAGAAACGCAGACAAGAGGTGAAAAAGACATTCAAGCAGGGCCACGCCCACAACTCCACTCATCCAGCTGAACCATGTGACCTCAGAAACCTGAAAAAAGGCGCTGTTTTCGGGTTGCGAAGAGCCACACGACGCTGTTCACTCTCAGAAATATTGCCATCAAACGGCATTGGTGCGAAAATAAGGAAGCAAATGTCCACTCCCTCGTGCCCGCAACAATGACTAACCGAACCTTCCCTTAAGCTCCTACAGACAAAGCAACAAGCGGGCAAACGCGAACCATCATATAATAAAGCAGTGCGTCTCATACGCTTTCGGCAGGACGCCGTGAGCATAGACGGATCAAACTGGCTGGCCAGCTCCATCAGGAACTTGGGGTCCAGGGCGGGTCCCGCGGAAGTACTACTGCAGCACAGCAGCGCTACCACGGCGGTAAGAACACACGGAGTGAGCACTGTGCACATGATCTCTGCTGTCGGCCAGCGCTGCACTGCGCGCCTTCTCGACGGTCGTCAAGACCCAGCTTGGAGCTGCACCGACAACGACGGTGCTCCTGCAGCTTGATCAACATACGTGTATGCTTTCGAAGATGGATTAAGCCGAGACGCCATATGAGCAGTCGGGCACAGAACACACCTTTCGGTCGACTTGTTTGCAATGAACTGCTGTTGCTTAGCGTCGGCCTCGTTGGCACCGCGCCAAGGTTTCGCTCGTATTCTCACCTGCTCGCTGCTCATCATCTGGCGAGATGGACGCGCCCTGCAGAGGGCGAAATATCATGTTCAGTCGTCTCTAGGGTGTGCTATTCGTGCCGTATGGTTCTTAACTAAAAACATCACGCGAGCAAGAGTGTTCATTAGGTTTCTGAGCAGCCCTGAATATGGTAAGGGGGACAAATATTCTTCTGCATTATTTTAGTTCATAGCCTGATAATGAACGTAATTCTTCGCAGTAGCATACTTGAAGTGTGATCTAGATGACACGGACTATTTACTATCGGGCGGCACTTGCACATGAACTTAGAAGAACACTCATTTGCTCCTCTACAAGATGACTGCATGTGAGAGCAAAGAAAACAGTTACTTGAGCGGCCCGGGCAACCTGTGCTAGTAACGACACGAACTACCCTAGGTTGGAAAGTACTCCGACGTACGAGTGTCCTAATTTTACCAAAACAAACACACGAAGAACTTTTCCAGTTTTTACTTCACTTGCTTGAAGCAGACGGGGGCGGAGACTAAATGGGGATGTCAGAAATATTTGATTGAACTAGAGAAGAGAACATCAGCTATGGTGGGCGCTCTCGATAATATTCTAAACCTAAGCTTTTGAGACTATCGAAATCAGAGGACAACCTGCAAATCCCGGCTTCGAGACTGCTGTTAGGTAGGAAGAAAACTGAGAAAAATTTTATACGGGGGATAACCGCACACAAGAGAACGAAGAAAGCACGCTACCTGAGAAAGATTAACTCACGAGCTCCACATGATGCTTGTGAGGCTGCACGGACTCTGCTGTGGCAGTGTCTGCCTCCTCATCCACTATAGAAACTATTTATAATAATTAGCAGTTGTAAACTGCGATACCTATGGTGTCGACACTGCCAGAACCGAGACCTTCGCAGTGCTACAAACAGACAAGAATAGGAGCGATGAAACGTTCTTATACACACGAAAGAAGTAAGAATAAAGCAGCGAAATGTTGGTCAATATGTTGCAAATGAGGGCAGTGAAACTTGTCGCACTGGCGTATCTTTCACAGCATTATTCAGAATTGAAACCTAACTCACTTCGGCTGCACGCTACCGCACCGCTACTTTCCCCTGCAAATTAAGCCTTCAGCAGCTTCTGCTAGCGTGTGACATGTGAACAGCTGCGTCTGTAGGCGGAAGTAAAAGACAAGTCCGTTTTCCATAGCTGCTATATGGCATGACATGAAATCCACTTTTTGCTCTGCCTCAGTTTGTGTGAACTACGGGTGAAAGCCTGGCACTGAACGGCCCCGATCCACATTCATGTTAGGCGGTAGTGGTAGTAACAGGGTAACTACTACTGCTAGCAGCGTACTCTAAAATGGAAATTCCGCTTAAGCATTGGACAACCTCTTAAATGGTACTGTGGCACACACTAACATGTCATGACAAGAGGTCTTTCGGCACTCGACATAAACGTATGCCACCACTCCACTAGAACTGGGTGAGGACATTGTATAATTTAGCTATGTGAGCCACGAAAATCTAGAAAACAAAGCAGCCACTATTGGGGACATTTCAGCGCACACATTAACCTAAGTTTTCACTTATTCTCTTCAGCTTGCATAGGTATACAGATTACGTTTTAAATTATTTCTTCTTTATCTGTTTATGCCTGTTAGTTTTTGTTGGTCGCCGTCATCGTCGTAGCAGCAGAAGCAAGCACCAAGCAGCAGCCGCAAGCAGCAAGCAGCAGGAAGCAGCAGCACAAGCAGCAGTAGCAGCAAGAGCAGCAGCAGCAAGCAGCAGCATCAGCAAGCAGAAGTAGCAGCAAGCAAGCAAGCAGCATGCAGCAGCAGCAAGCAGAAGCAGCAAGCAAGCAGCAGCAGAGAGTAGCAGCAGCAAGGAAGCAGAAAGCAGCAAGCAGCAGCAAGCAGCAAGTAGCAAGTAGCAAGCAGCAAGCAGCAAGTAGCAAGTAGCGAGCAGCAAGTAGCAAGTAGCAAGCAGCAAGCAGCAAGCAAGCAGCAAGTAGCAAGCAGCAGCAAGCAGCAAGTAGCAGGCAGCAAGTAGTAAGCAGCAAGTAGCAACCAGCATACAGCATGCAGCAGCAGCACCAAGCAGAAGCAGCAGCAAGCAGCAGCAAGCAAGCAAGCAGCATGCAGCATGCAGCATGCAGCAGCATGCAGCAGCAGCAAGCAGCAGGAAGCAGCAGCAAGCAGCAGCAGAGAGTAGCAACAGCAAGCAAGCTGCAAGAACCAAGTAGCAGGCAGCAGCATGCAGCAGCAGCAAGCAGCAGGAAGCAGCAGCAAGCAGCAGCAGAGAGTAGCAACAGCAAGCAAGCTGCAAGAACCAAGTAGCAGGCAGCAAGCAGCATGTAGCAGCATGCAGCAGCAAGCAGTACCAAGCAGCACCAAGCAGCACCAAGCATGAGCAGCACCAAGCATGAGCAGCAACAAGCATCAGCAGCAGCAGCAAGCAGCAGAAGCAGCACCAACAGCAAGTAGAAGCAGGAAGCAGCAGCAAGAAGCAGCAAGCAGCAGCAAGCAGCAGTAGAGAGTAGGAGCTGCAAGCAAGCAGCAAGCTGCATGCAGCAAGCTGCATGCAGCAAACAGCAGCAGCAAGCAAGCAGCTAGCAGCAGCAAGCAGCAAGCAAGCAGCAAGCATGCAGCATGCAGCATCTAGCATGCAGCAGGAGCAGCAGCAGCAGCAGCAGCAGCAACAGCAAGCCGAAGCAGGAAGTTAAAGCAAGTAGCAGCAGCAGCACCAGCCGCAGCAGCAAGCAGCAGCAAGCAGCAGCAAACAGCAGCAGCACATAGAGGAAACTGCGTTGGAATCCCAGGAGCGTAGCGTGGCTGCTGCGGTGACAGCGAGGCGCCTGACGCGTTTAGTTCTACTCACGCTCGACATGCTTCTACTTCATTGGGCGTGCTGGAGCGGTACATGCTGCTGCAAAGATATGGCGTGAGCGGAGAAATGCGCAACACGTGGCGGTTCCCTCTGGAACCATCCGGAGGGTGGTTACCGTGAAAGGAGGAGGGTATGAAAAGAGCGTAAGAAGGCACAAACAGTCGGTGGTTGCCACGGAAACCACCCTGGAAGCGCGAGGAGAGTTACTATGGAAGTAGGCATTATTGAGAGTGCCTTGGTAGGTGTAACGGGAGGGTTTGGAGGGTACTACGACGAGAACTGACCGCCAGAAAGGCACCACACTCTGAAATGAAGCCGCATCTCGGTTAACAAAAAGCAAAGAGATACTCCTCGTTATCTGTCGTGTGCCGGCATAAAATCTCAACCCTGCTATGCTGACGAGGCTCAGAAGTTTTGCTTGTGTAAATTAGTACCACGCGTTTATTTGGAGAAAGTAAGAAACAATTCGTAGCTAAAAGTTATTGCTTCCGAGCACGAGTTCAGGTATTCATTTCATGCCATAGCAGCAGCCTTTGTATGGAGGCGAAACGAAAAAAAAAAGTCCTGAGTTTTTGGTGCTTGTTCACTGACATCCACACGTGACACCAACACGTGAAAATAATTTACGGGTGTCAACTACAGGACGTGTCTAATAAATTGCTATTCCTACGGCGTATAAAAATGTTATCTTTTTGCGTGTCCACTTTCAGGTCGCGCACACAATTTTCTCTACGTCGAAGAGCAATGCGTGCACGAATAATGACAGTCAGGCGTATCTGCCCTTTTCTCGCATGTGTACTTATCTGTTGGCAGTAGTGCCGACGCCAGGTGAAATATGGCGATTCCGGTTTTACTCTATTTTAATTTTTATATTGCTCTTTCAGATTTGTCGAAGTGGCGCTACACTCAGAATTTCATTTTTGTGATAGGCCGAAGTTAATCGATATCGTGGGCACGGCATCGCTTTATCCAATCAGGAAGAGCGAAGAGAAATGGAAGTAAGCAAAATGTATTCGGTGGGTCAGTTCTGCCTCAGGCTCCGTGTGCCGTGGGAAATGACGCTATCGAACGCAACGCTCTTTTCCGTCGAACAGTTGACACCATCGTTGTCGTGCTACCGGCCATGAAGATCGTACGCAGCGTATGATTTTCTTAGAAAGTAAGCTTTCATTTAATTTCGTTCCTTTTTCTTCGTATTAGTTCCAGCGTTGAGCCGCGTCAATTTTGTAGCCGCTATGTCTTCTCAAAACGAAGGCGACTACATGAAGGCCATTGTTGTTAAGTGCGTCTCTTTTAAAATTACTAGTCTATGGCTAATCATTAATCTTTGCCCTCATTGCACTCGAGGGCCTTGTCGATGCTCAGCAATAAAGTGGGCCATCCTGGTTCTATCGAGAAGTGAGCCGATGTGGACGCCTTATGTGTTTCTGGTCTTGGTTTCTCTTTCTGCATCTAAAAACTGCTTTCATATTCACGAAACTCGCGATATTGCTAAGGCACCGTTTCGTATGACGTTTGTAGCGAGCGTAAAGTCAGATGCGAAATTAGCACTCAGTTTGACTTGGTTACCGAAATGTTCCGCATGCAAAAATCAAAGTCCAGGCTGTGAACGGCCAACCACATGCAATATCGTTTTCACTGGGGTGGCACTACTGGGCGCACTTTCCGGCTTCGGGCATATGTATGCCCTTCCCTGAAGCGTGCTCTGTGGCAGGTCACCCTCTTGCCCACTGGGCTGCGGGCAACCTGCCTGTACACCTAGCAGGGGGAAGGACTGGGTGAAGGCCTTCAAGGTAAATGCCTTCATGGTATAAATGCTTTTAGGTCAAAGGCCTTTGTTTAGGCCACTTGAGTGAAGGCCCTCAAGTTAAATGCCATCAGGTAAAGGTGTTTACGGCAAAGACCTTAGGTGAAATGCCTCTCGGTCAAAGGCCAATAGGGCAAGGGCCTTATAGTAAAGACCTTCAGAGTGCAGGCCTATATGGTAAACGTCTTTCAAGTAAATGCGTTAACGCCGAAGACCTTTACTGTAAAGGTTTGGTTCATGGGAGTTTAACGTCCCAAATCGACTCAGCGACATAGCCTGAGTCGCTTTGGGACATTGAACCCCCTTAAACCTAAGCAATCGCCGCACGCCCTCACCTTGAAATAGGCTGCACTACAGGTGCCGTTAGATGGCAGAGCAGTTCGTGTTATGATTCAGCGCCAGATTTTAAAGATTTTCGTGATGTGTTCTGCTATAATTCAGAGCTTGCCGTTATACGATACATCTAATGAATACACTTCTTATCTTATCAGGAACGCATCTTCAAGCCTGGCGCTTTCCACGTGTGGGGTTCACGGTTGTGTTGAGTGCCTCAAACTTGGTTATCCCTTCAGAAAGAACACCTTTACAGCCCCCTTGACAGCCAGCTTCAAAAACGTGGGTGGAAAGCGTTTTTTTCGTATATCAATGCCCTATCCCCTAGACACACCGACGTGTGATGATGCGCGCAATTTTTCCTGCCTTCGGGATGGACCAAAAAAGGAACACATGAGCAAATCAGCCTCGCCTATGCTTGCAGCAAAGCGAGGTAGCGCATCATTATAGTAGCTAGCGGATGTTAATTTTGTTGTCTGACATTTGTACGTATGGATGATGGTATGAGCCGACTACTTCCAGTTCAGTGGTCGGTTGGTTTCTGTCTGGCCTCGTCCGCATTTTTTCATTGCTTGTCAGTTCCCGACCAATCATCCCGATCCGCCCCTCAGCCCCCCCCCCCCCCCCTCCCCATATATTCTGCGCGCCGGAGCCGCCACGGTGGCTAAGTGGTTATGGCACCTGGCTGCTGACCCGAAGGACGCGGATTCGATCCCGGCCGCGGTGGTCGAATTTCGATAGACGCGAAATTCTAGAGGCCCGTGTGCTGTGCGATGTCAGTGCACGTTAAAGAACTCCAGGTGGTTGAAATTTCCGGAGCCCTCCACTACGGCGTCCCTCATAGCCTAAGTCGCTTTGCGATGGTAATCCCCCCATAAACCATAAACCACTCTTCTGTGCACCCAAATAACGATCAGTTGTTATTCAGCCTCGTGTTGTCTCCTTCGTGTCTGGTGTCCCCTGTTGGTTGGTCTATTTGTGCTTTATATAACTAAGACTAAAATTAACCCGCATAGAATATATTGTAATCTTCAGACATTTCTTAAGCTAACTAGTTTCACCTTACAGACGTGTTGCTAATTAATCCAGGTTAATTATTTTGATGTCGGTCAATGACATTGGCAAAAACGAACACGGTAAACATGCATCAAGGCATCTTCAAAATAATCGACGGATGTTCAATATACAGAATGATTTTTTTAGTGTAATACGTAAATCTCAATTTCAGGCCCATCTTAACCTTGCTATCCTTTCTAAAAGATTGAAGAGTGGTCATAATTTCGTGTCGGCAAGTTATCAAGCTGAATCTTGTATCAACTTAACGAGGCTCCACGAACGAATTCATTCAGAAAATGTATTGCTGTGTGCTCTGTACCAGTCGGCGTTTTATGAAGCCTTTCTTTATTTTTATTCTGGAAATAACATTTTAGCATTTCTGTACAAAGACTTCTTTGCGCTAGAAACAAGAGACACACGGTGGGAGTCACATTGCATAAAGTCATTTTATTGGCCAATAGCCAATCCAAACAATGCAGCGCCGATATTTTCGCCTCCATCTTTGGGCTCTAGTCCCAACCAAGAAATTATATTGCAGTAGAGCAGAGAGTGCTTGAGAACATCTTGAAGGGACTTCCCGGGTACTAAGAAAAATTTCTTACGCTTTTATATGAGGAAATATTGTTTAAGGACACAATTCTTTACGTACTGCGAAACCCGCCTTGATGTCTGGCAAATCAGTTCATTCCAACATACGCTGCTTATTGGAAAAACGAATTCACTCGTTCAGTGTCGAAAGAATCTTGCATCCTATGAGCCAAGAGCTTTTCATTAGAACCACTTGAATATTTTTGATAAGGATAAACCTCACCCGCCGAGTGACGATGACACCGTGGCTGTTCAACAGCCATTAAAACGTGGGTACTCCTCTAGGCCGGAATATGTCGCCATTGGCGCCAGGGGGCGCGTTTTGTTCACTGTCGAGTGTCACCTCAGCAGTTGTCTTTTGCTGAAACATACCAGTGTTCAGCACCTCTGCTGACCTGAGGTTAGCGAAACTCGCTAATAGTACAGTCAACAAAGCAACAAGTGCACCGCCACGCATGCTGAGTCCGAAACAACAACTGCAACACGTAATCATGTGGGTACCAGGACACACCGGGATCGCCGGGAACGTAGAGGCAGACCCGGCCGTCCAGCGCGGATTGGTGCGGAGAGCCTACCTGGCGGCATACCTCAGTGGAGCCCTGGACCAGGGGCCCCAACCCTGTTAAGACGGGCTGCAATAACTCATCGGAAGATGAAGAAGACAGCCCGCGACCGCTAATAACACATTTTAATATCAAATATAAATAAAGTTTTTCCTCCTCCTCCTCCTCCTCCTCCTCCTCCTCCTCCTCCTCCTCCTCCTCCTCCTCCTCCTCCGAAAGAGCACTTATGTCAAAGGAAACCTTCATTCTAAAAGGCGGCGGTGGCTTAGAAGCAAGTGTCGTAGGGAAACAGTGTAGCTATGTTCACAACAAGGTTGATTGCGGCGCAACGGATTCAGTTTGCGCTGAGGACCCTGTGGATCTCGTTGATGCGATCGCGGCCACCATTGCACGCTGGAGGGCCTAGACCTACGCTGAAGTTGTACACCGACCAGCCCATGATGTGCGTAGCAGTCTGAGCCAAGCCAAGCATGTTGTAGGCTCTCGTCATCTGCGCAGAGAAAGGTTCGTTTATTCAATTTGTAAGCACGCTAATTTGTCTAGCCTTGTTCAGGTGTTCAAAATCGGGTGGTGAGGTTGCGTTTAGGACAGTCGTTAAATCTGTATTAGCATGGTAGGCTACAGATAAGTATCTGAAACAGCAGGCTTTTTTTTAAATACAAGGGCAACAATCGACGCTATGGTCTCGTTGAAAATTGCGTAGAAAATAAGATCTGAAAAAAAAAATCCTTCAAGAATTCAGGTTTTCCTATTCCTCTTCTACGGATTCCAATGTTCTGGTTAGGGTTATTCTAAGCAGTGAAAGTATGAACTATGAGCACTGGTTTCCGTAGAGGGCAAAACATAAAAATGCTAGAAACGAAGTTCCCCTTGAAAATGCCTCCAACGTATGTAATATGTTAAAATAAAACCTAAGGTTTGATGAAATCTCGCCTGGTCCAGGAATAAGTTCATTGTGTACCCAAAAAGACGCAGTTTAAAGGTTCGGGACAAGGTTAATTTCTGCAATTTCGTTTGTCGACATTTGAACTGCAGTAATGATTTATATATGACCAAGGTGGAAGCCGAAACGTCTGTCATTTATTGACCCAAACCTTTGGTCAGCGTTAACCTTCTTAGGTGCAGAATGTATCTAATAGTTCTTCATCTTTAATGACTCCCTGTCTTTTTATCGTTGCGTACAGTAAAAACCAGTATTCTGGATTTTTCGGTGAGCAAATCCGCGTTAACTTTCATTGCTGTGATGACGGTGAGGTTTTATTGGATTGTCACGATAAATGCGATCTGTCATCGATCTCAAAACCGGACATGAAGCCACGCCTCGTTTGAGATAGAACTTGAGAAGTTTTGATTAAAATGTAACGGAGAAGGTCTAAGTCTGAGAGGTTCAGGAAATTTGTACGAGTTTTAAGTGTTTTGGGCAGGCCACTCTTGGTGTGTTAATCATGCCAAAGCCGGCATGCAAAAAAACTTTCTTGCAGTTAAAATGCCGACAAAAAAAGTGACGGACGATTTAGCGTGGTCGGGCTAAATGTGAATTAAATGCGCACTTAGGCTTTTACTTCGGTTTCGGCGCGAAGCTCGGTGTTCAAGGTCAAGCAGGCTTCAGACCATGACTGGCGAAATCGGTTAATAGGCGCCTTATTACTGGCACACTAAAACCGCAGGGGGCAATTAATCTCCTACTTAAGGGTTTGACATGATAGGGACACTGGGTTAATGTCCGCATATGCGGAACTAGCCATTCTCTACGTTATATTAATACATCGCTGGAAGTCTTCATACCTCCCCTGCCTCAGTAGTACAGCGGCTTATGCGGACGCCACTGCCACGGCAGGTGGTTGTTTCAAACAAAGCAACCGGCGAAGCTTGTGAGACCTAACTTTCTCTTCTCGAGCAACCTCTCGCGGTCAATAGAACTGACCTTCCACTGTGGGCAGTTTTCTCACCATCCGGTGGGCAGATTGTGATGGCATAGCATGGTCACGTGACCTAGATGGCCCGTCTTCCACCTAGTTCACGGAGAGATGCTCCGGACAAACAAATATGGGCGCAGTCTGAGACTGCGGGTTTAGGGTTAGCGAAGTGAAATGGCTTTTCATCGAGATGAAAAGTCGTTACGCACCTTGTATGCGATCGTCCTGGGCGTGTCGAAGGACACTACCGCGTTGGTAGCGGCGCCAGCCTTGGCAAAGGCACAGCCATCGCTGCCAATGTAGACAATCATAGAACCGGTTGGGTCGTGTCTGTATAATTGAGCCTCGCATTGCTGTTGAAGCAGAAAAAAACGAAAGACAAACTAATCGACACACTATGGTCTACCAGAATGGAATATATAAACAAAAAGTTTCTGGCTTTCCTAAGTTCCCAGGGAGCACTAAATCTTAGAATGTTTTTTTCAAGCAACGGTGTCATATGGACTCCTGGTGTAGCTTTCGTGTAGTCCTATTCGTGTGTGATTTGTGCACAAAATTACACATCGAGCGCCTGTCTTTGAACACTCACTTCAGCGTAGCGCAAGCCGCGGTGACTGCTGCACGTCGTTTGAACGAGGCTGTTCCGGCCGAGGGCTGCTATGCTGACATCCTCGAAAAAGTCCATGCGCATACTGAGAGTGACGGTAAAGTTGAAAGGCGGTTGAGACACACGGCTTATCAGATTCACCGCTTGTTCCTGCGATAGATAAAAATGATTTCCCAAGCATTTCATCCCAAATAAGCCGAGCACCAGGCCAGTTGAGCGATTGTAGTAGTTGTATCACCGGTGGCTACCCGGCGGTACAGGGGATCGAACCCCGTACCACTTGCATGCGGCGCAGATGCTCAAACCACTACGCCACCGCTGCGGTATTGATATTATTAAGTATTTATATTGCTTGGTCTTGCTTTCTTAACGCGCGTAATGCTAAGCCAAGCACTGGGAGTTGGCTCAAAGCCAAGAGAGTAGCGAACGAATCAAAACGTCACTAAGCCAACGCAGCAACCAGTTCGATCTACTACCATTATTAAATTTGACCTAGGTCAACTGAAACTGTTGGGTCAGTGATGAGAACTTACTATTGAGGTCTCGTTTGTCTGAGGTAGGCAGTTGCTGTTCGAAGCGGAAGACGGTAGCACAAGCCCACTGTCCTCGCTCGTAATGGTCAGAATGATGACCAAATGGATATCTAACCTGGAAGGCGACCAGCAAAAATGTCCACATGATTGCCTGTCAATCAGGAGAATCTTCCATCAACAATGAGAGCCATCACATGTGCCCATCTGTGGCGAAGCAAGCGGCGCGGGGAAACAGGAGCAGAGAAAGACATACACATACGGCCATGTTTTTGCTTTTGAACCAGTGTTCTTTTACGCTGCTACCATCCCCGTGAAAAAACACCAACTAGCCCAGCAAATGACATGCTAGCCCTGTTTACATGAATGCGACAATACATGAACGCAGCCGACACGCTGCTGTTTACACGTACACCATCAAGTGTGATGGGACAGTGACCACTCGCTAAGTGCACGTTGCAGAGGAGGCCAGCCACTCCCATCTTTAGCGTAGTCTGCTTTGTTATCCGACTTAGGGGTCATTGTATAGCCACCACAGGAAGGAGAAGGGGGCCTCAAAACCTGTTTCCATTCACCACGGCAGTCAAATTGCCCTTTGAGATCTTGTATTTCCATACCCTGTGTTTGTACATGGTGTATATCGCCCTCTTCTCCTATACTTTCTTACTATGCCCCCCCCCCCCCCCCCTTATTTCCACCTCCCTGTCCTTTTATTCCCACTAGCCGCAGCCCAGGTGCGTCAGGTTTCGATGGCAGATGCAGTGGCTAGCAATATCTTTTCTTTCTTTTGTTATTTTTATTAATGAATATCCACTAATATTCTTGGTCTATCACTGCCTGGCGGCTTACCGCGATACGCTCTCGTGGTGCATTTTCTCTGTTTACATGAACGCGAAACGCCAGGCAGTTGATGCGATGCGATGCTTTCGCATTCTTGTAAATGCGGCTACTGAGCCGTACCAAGCGCAAGGAGACTGCGTGTGCCTCTGCCTGTGGGCAGCCCGGATAAGTAGCGCAGAAGAAATATCTGTTCCATGGGGGCCGGGGGGCAAAAGTAACAGTCCCGCCCTCCAAGTTCCGACCCGCGCCACCCTGCTTGGGGGGCGCCACCTGGCAAAACACTTTTGGAGTCGAGACCGGCGAAGTGACCCTGTCTAGTCACGAAATGTGCTTTTTCAAGTGGCGCCCCTGCGTTGAGTGGCACGGGTCGGGACTTGGAGGGGTGGTCTGTTACTTTCGCCCTGATGGTACGTTCTGCTTCATACGATGGCGAAACACGACTTGAAGAATTTATTTGCCGCGAGCTGCAGTGCATTATTGTGAAGCTCAATCCATCCGTGGGAAGAAATTATCCGATGCGGGCCCGCACGTAGTGAGCAAACTAGCTTGTTCATGGCTGGCCGTGCTTTGTGAATTTTTGAATCACCCGTAGATGCAAAACATATGGGTAGGCGGAAGGAGTGATTGCAAATTCTAGCGCACAAATATAAATATGTCGCGCAAGCCACAAACATATCTTGCAGTGGCTTCCGATGATTACTGATAGTCATAAGCACGTGTAGACGTCCTTTAGCAATCCAGGTAATCCAAAGCTTATCACAGCGCACGTAATGCGTTCACAGATTTGCTCAACACCTCCTGTCCATCGAACGTATGCTCTGGAGATTCTACGGAGCCGCTAAACTTTACCAAAAGAAACACGAAGAAATGGCGAAAAAATGACGAAAGCAAGAACCACTATAATTTCGCTTACAGTTTAAGGTCTTCCATGACGTTCATGTAGAAGCGCAACTGCGATGAAAGGTAGAACGGCTTGATGGCGATAAAGTTCACGACCTCATTTCGCTGCAGTCCCGCGTTGAGCATAACCACGGAGAGCCGCTGTTTGGGGGTGTTGAAAAAAAAAATAGAATCTCTGTCCACGTCACAGGAAGACTTGTTACAGTACAAGCCCTGAGAAAGCCGCGGGCCGCACCAGGAAACAAGTTGCAGCAATTTTTTCACGGAGCAGACGTTTCCCTCATACTTTACTCTCAGTGATGTTCCAGTCGGGAAATTTAAGCTCTTTCGTGAAATTTACGGGCAATAGTTGGGCGGCGTGAAAAGGAGAAAGCATCTTGATCGATTTTCAACGAATTTCAGGAGCTAACAGGAAAATAGGGGAAACAGTTTGAGCTATAGGCCATTTACAGTAAAAATAAAGATCATGGCAAAGGCACGGCGCAAACTCGGCTGAAATCGAAGGGAAAAAAGCGAGAGTATAATCGGTTGTGGAAATACTTTCTCCTCAGCCGCCTTCGAGCAGTCGTACAGCAAGACAGTCGCTACTACTGCGGCTGCGAAAAGGACAGGTATCACGCGGCCAGGCTTTAAAGACAGCTTTAAAAAATGCCCAGATGATGCCGATACCCGAGTCAGCACTGGACACGAGACATTGGTTCTGACGAACCGCTTTATTGTGTCAGTGGCTGCCACGTATGTCCTATGTAGCTTTTTAACTTGACCCGTCGATATGCGCATCTGTCACAAGGATATTCCGAGAAATAAGCCCCAAGCCGTCCGGCCGCACCTGTGCTACACTGTTATTAACATGGCCGAGGAAACAATTTTTCGTGAAGTAATATGACGCCACACAAAGTAGCGAGCGAAGCTATTTTGCTACTCTTAGAACATTACTCAGAATACCCACTTCATAGATGAACCTCAGCTTCTCCCAGAAAGCCGCCATTCTCATTCGTGTCGGTGAACTCAGGACTGGCAGGTCTTCGAGAATGCCGAAACCGTGCAGCGGCAGCACGGTTCGTATCCGGTTAGCACTCGACATGAAGGCTGGGCCGTTAACGCGCATCCGCAATAAGTTCAGGTTTCCGTGCGCAGTGCTGATGGTGAATAGGCACTTGTAGTCGGCACTGCGTCTTCCTAGGAAAGAGTATGATGTTCCTGCGTGCGGAAGAAGAGAAAGAAGCTACCCAATAATGTTTTCCAGAAACCCACCTGCATGCTTCAGTAACTTTCTTGTGCGAAATTGGGGGGGGGGGGGGGGGGGGGGGGGTTAACCCTGCCCCCTCTGTCTCTCGCCTGGTTCTTCAGGAAGATAGCTGTGTGCGGTACTTTACTCGTTATTGACAGCGTTGTCACAGTAGTCGTGGTGTATGTTTAAATTCAAAGCTCTTGCCTTCATGAGATGCCCAGTGACAGTGTTATACAAGTGGGCTGAATGACGCAGATCGTGAATTCAAGATATCCATCGTCGTGTGACGCAGAAAGCCGAAGCCAGTGTGGACTTTTAAGGTAGAGATATGATGCGAGCTAGGCCAGTAATTCCATAAAAACTCATACAACTCGTGAGGATTTTTTTTCTTCGCAGGAGGACTGTGCCTATGGAAACAGCTGTTTATGGCATGGTGATGATGATATAAGGGGATGGACAGAACGAAAGTCACGGGTTAAAACATATGGCTTACTGCCGTTTTATCATGGAAACCTTAAGGTGAAAAGAGAGCCCCTTTCTACTTGAGGCATTTAGAGAGAAAACTGCCTGCTTAAACGTGCTCTTAGTTTATACGATAGATAGTACAAGCAATGAAAAACTTTGGTTATCGGATGAAAACATGTATTTAATAGATTTTCCTTGGTGCCGTTCACCGAATGCTAAGCTGGCTATCTATCTCATCTGTCTCATTTGTGGTGTCCTTACTATTTGTGATCGCTTGTTTGTTATCAATTAAAGTAAACATCATAGGCATAACAAGAAAGGTAACCCCCAACATCCTTTCTTGCCGTGCTGCTTTATTAGTAGATTCGAGGGCACCATGAGGATGCTTAACCCACTGGCTCCTACCCGGATTTAAGAACTTCTACGGGACGACGCAGTGGCATACATCGCTTGGGTCCTGGAATGAAATCCGCGTGATGCTTGACGAGTGACCAATCTTCCAAAGGTCCCTGACCCCACATTGAACCTTAGTACAAATATAACTCACAGCATATAGTTTCGTGAAGTCGAGCGAATAAATTTGCCTGAAAGCCGTACCATAAGGCAGCGTTTCTTGGGCGTCCCGTCAGCGTCTAGACTACTGTCGTCTCCGGAAGCGAAATGCCGGCGACGCCAGTAGTGGAGACACTGACCCGACGCCGAAGAAAAGCTGGCTTGTGGCTCGGCCTTAAAATCAATTGAACTACCCCTTTCTACTTCTATCCCACCGCCGGCGATATATTTGCACCGTTCGGCCATAAGTGGCTTTGACCAGAGATATTTCCCGTGCAGATGTTGGATTCAAACAGAAGGCTACGGGATGGGACAATATACATATAGGATCAACCCAAGAACATCTTAGAAAGAGCTGTACTGATTTCTAAAGTGGGCATGCAGTGCTGCGACTCACTGTAATACGAGCCGTCCGGATTTTGCGGCAGGTCCAAGACAACGTAGTCGCACATTCCAAGGCTTGGCAGCACTTGGGTCTCGAGGGTATTTTTTATCCCTGATTCGTGGTAGTAATCGGGAGACAGCAAATGGCAGACCACGGGAGGTTTTGCTGGAAGTAGATCAAGCCAGTCTTGAGATGGCAGGCTGATAGGCGAGTGACATGGGTCCAGGTCGAAAACGAGGACCACTATTCAGTTGATTGCAGTATCAAATAGGTTAGCGCAACGCAGCATACAGAACTTCATTTCTCAACATACGTGACTGAGTTGCTTTCCAGGAGGCAAAATATATTTGCAGCATTAAAATATCCTCGCCATTTAAAGTATTGTGTTGCTTTCGTTGCCCCTGTTTCGGAATCACGAGGCTCTCTTCTGGGGTATTGACAGTGGATTAATTAATTAATTTATTTAATGATTGATTGATTGATTGAACAGCTTTTGTTGCCATCAGAAAAGACGTTTCTCCCCGTCTCGGCACGCAGGCCTGGGAGAGGGGGTGTTGCGCGTCCGCGGTTAGAGGCTGGCTGGCAGTCCTTGACTGGTAGCGGCCTCTTCCGCCATATGGATGGTGGTGCGCTGGAGCTCAGGGCCCGGACATTTTGCCAGGGTCTCCCAGGATTCTCTGCTATCAATATTTTTGCCCGGCCCGGGAGAATTTGGACACTCCCCAATTATGTGGTCGAGGGTCCCTATCACCGTACAGTGTGTACATCGATCATGCGACCTTTGCTCTGGGTGCCCGCGGTGAGCCCATACGGAGTTCAGAAATGCATTGGTTTGTAGCCCCCTCCACGAGACAGATTCTCAATTATTTAATTTTGGGTCTGGTGGGGGCACCAGCCTACGTCCCACTTTATAATGATCAACAATTTGCCCGTAATTATGCAGACGTTTTTCTTTCCCCCAGTGCTCGGAGGGTCTACGGCTACCCGGATATAGAGAACTTGGGCTAGCTCGTGAGCCATCTCGTTTCCGGGGATGGCGGCGTGTGCGGGTGTCCAAATTAACTGAATTTTCCTATCCAGCGGTTGTTGGTTAAGGATCTAGGGCGCTTCGGTGAGACGAATTTTTATTTCGCTCCTACGCAGGCGAACTCTATAGCAACTTCCTCCGCAGTCTCTATGTTGCGCCCCCGGATGGCTGCCGCGGAGACTGAAGCCCCTCAGCCATTGACGACCGAAGCTACTGCCGCTCCCATCCAGCCACCTGCCACATCAACATACGCTACGTCCGCTTTCTTCATATTGCCGAACCTCAGCTCTAGAGCCTTGGCTCTCTTGACCCAGCGTTCTACGTTGAACTCCAAATGAGGGTGGGGGGAATTTCAACTTTCATTTTGATTCTTCTTTCAGGTTTTATTCCAACTTTTGATAGGATTACCCTGGCTGTTCTCGTTGTGCTCAGCCTTTAAATTTGAGAGGCGCGCATCGGTTCCACTACTTCTCTCGATGGGTTAAATATTCGTAACCCAAGCAGTCGTTCCGTCGAGGTACCCATGGGTAGCCCTAGTGCCTTTTTAATACTTTTCGTTAGTCGAGGTACCCATGGGTAGCCCTAGTGCCTTTTTAATACTTTTCCTAACGAAAGCATCTATTTTCTGCCTCTCTCCGGATTTTATATCTAAGTAGGCCGTCGCGTAACTAATTCTACTAATTATGTATTCCTGTATTAGCGTCATCAAGTTCCTCTCTTTGAACCCCCTACATTTAACCGCGATTCTTCTTATGAAGCGGGGAGTTTGCGTAGCGTATTGCTCCAATTGGTAAGGGCCTCACCGCTGTATCCGTTGGATTAGATTATTAATCCCAAGATCCTTATTTTATCGACCTTTGTCACCTTCATGTCCGCTACCTTAACTTTAATATCCCCTCGTTCTTTACATCGGAGGTCTTTTTCTCCGATGTATTCGGTTAAGAGTCCAATTGATTCATGTGCTAAATTCCTTGCCATTTTGTGTAGGACCAAGACACCCGCAGTGCTTTTCTTCTCGTGAACCAATGGTGCCTCCTCCATACGACATACACGTCTCAAATGTGTTATAGGTGTGGCATAATTGCACGCATTGGGCTACCCCAGAACAGCAACGTGAAAATCCTTACAATCTGCAAAGGTATGATCTCATAAACCGTTTCATAGTGCAGCCGCTTTCTAAGAGTTGTGCGCTGTTAGTTTTGAGGTGGCTTCGGCTGGCAGTGAAACGCTTTGACATCCACAGTCTAGAAGACTAATTACAGTAAGCGTCTTGCTACTCCAGCCACCAAGTTCTGCGTGGCATTCCGATAAACAAGCTAATAGCAAAGCATTTTGTGCTTACACGGGCTATAAGATATAAATCCTGACGCCATCAGTGGAATTTCGCAGTCATGGTCGAGCTAGAAGTTGCCATGCATTTCAATAA
This sequence comes from Amblyomma americanum, assembly GCF_052857255.1. Classification (NCBI taxonomy): domain Eukaryota; kingdom Metazoa; phylum Arthropoda; class Arachnida; order Ixodida; family Ixodidae; genus Amblyomma; species Amblyomma americanum. The sequence goes on from NC_135506.1 coordinate 46,817,837, forward strand.
CTGGAGGGCATTAGCCAAGGTCTTAGGGCACAGCAAGACTTCTGTCCGGCGTTGAGCTCGGTTCATGTCGCACAGAAGGCAGGGGCCGTATTCAATTAGCTGTCCATTTTCCATTTTCTGTTTCGCGTTCATCTGGTCCCCTAGCTGTCATTGTTCACAAGGATATACCCGCTGCTCTCAAGCGTCTCTGGGAAGCGACCCAGCCATTTGGTGGTTGGCGACTGCATATCACCATGGGCAGCGATATTCAGCCCATGGTGAGGTGAAACCCAGCGCTCTGTTGACTGCATCCGACCGGACCTGACCACTGGCTGTCACTGGGTGTGACCTCCAGCCAATGGTGGCATCTGGTTGCCAACCACCCAATGGCCGGGTCGCTTCCCAGAGGCGCTTGAAAGCAGCAGGTATATCCGAGTGACCACGGACAAAGGACTGAATGCACGGGAAATGGACCACAGAAAATGCACAGCTAATAGATAACGGCCCCTAGACACTAATCTACAGTGACGACGGCGAAAGGCAAAAAGAAAGCGCAGACTAGCACATGGAAGCATTGCAAGAAATCTTACTCAAAAACAACCGTCTTCGCGTACCAGTCGTAGTCGACGGCGGACGCGGCGTCGTGCGACGAGGTGGCGTGGTGTCTATCTTTGTGAACCAAGTATGAACTAATGACGAAAAAAAGCATCAAACTATTTTGTGAAAACAACATTCAAATTCAACAAATTTTCATCTGTCTACGAAGCTAGCGATGATTCCAGCTTTTCTAGGAAAACCACTTGTGCGTGCGCAAGCAGTGCTGTTCTGGCACACCGTATCCAAGTTGCCGCCACAGACGGATAGTCACGAAGCTATAACAGGGCAGGCGCTTCTGAGTGTCGTCATCGGCGAACGTCATTCCCTTTGAAAATAATCAAAATTCTGCCAAGGAGTCGAAATCAGGCTGTTGTCCGAGAAATTAGTGAATAATAGTTTTCATGTAGGGAAGCAACCCAAAGTCCTGACACTGAAAGGCGGTGCAGTAGACCAATCTGGATTAATTTCGATATCCGTCCACTAAGCAGCCGTATCGTTGCGCGTTTTGGGGAATAAGGAGAAATTTCGGTCGGGGACGCAAGGCCAGCTGTTCACCGGAAGGCCTTGCGGAGCTCATGGAAATACTGGGGTTATATTCTTTTTGCTAATAGTGCTTAATGCAGCAAAACAATAAAGCATCAAATGCTTACGCGTTACACCGGAGTCCGCTGGGAAGAAAGAACAGACAAGTATGTAAACACGCGCATTTCAGATAATTAATAAGCAGTTTTCACGCCGTCTTCAAGCAGCAATACAGCAGAAAAGAATGAGTCAGTCGCCCAACTATCACTCTTTCCTCCATGCTTGTAAACATGGCCGCTAAAGTATGCAAACGCTAAGTGTGAATGCAACATCGGATTGGCGGAGCACGGCCGTCAGTACATGTCAAGCACGTTGACATGCTTCTGCAAAAACTAACAACCAGTTGCTTCCCCCCGCTCAAAAAATGCACCGTATCAGCTGCGCTACGTACACACCGGCATCAAAATTATGGCGTACCGTGACATCAGTGCAACCACCCACATACGATCATAAAAATACGAACTACTCAAAACGTCACAAGGTCTGTCTCTACTAGCTCGGTAACGCGAACTAGTGACAAGCAACCATTTCAATTTCAATTTACTTCCCATGTATACATGGTGAGGGTCGAGGGAAAAAAGCCAGAATTTGTGGCTTGACATGGCCCTCGGCCCCTACATTGCAGGGCAGGAGGTAACATACATACACATATCGCTTGCCTATATGGGTGGCGACGAAAATCAGTAAAGTGAGAGCCACACCCACCAGCCTCCAACGCAGAAAACGATTCTCGAGATCGTTGCCAAAAGTGGGGCGTGGGAATGGCAACTTAGAGTCGAGCGCTAGCGAGTGGAAGACAACCAGCTAATAACGATACGTGGTTGCGCACTTTGTGACGTCTACCCCACATGCAGAGCCACGTCGAGGACGGTTAACTTTGCATTGCCCAGCATATGAGCGCAAGGTGTAAGCACGTTCGAAACAAACCAAAGCAAAAAATAATTAGTAGCAGTCGAAATCGGCACCATCGAAAAGAAAATCACGGTGTGAAATCACGGTCATAACTGAGCTGTTCAAGGAAATAGCTGCAAACAGGACACCAGAGTTTCCCTCCAGTGCAGAACAGCAAGACTGTTCGCGCTTGCCATCTGAAAGGCCGAGAAAAGAGCACGGTATTCTTCGGACACTCAATCCTCCTGCCAGATCGATCCCTGTCATCAATATTCAATGATCATTTAGATAACCAAATATCATGATGACTGTTACCCTCGGCCAAAATAAGTGCACAGAGTCTTGAAGGTCTCACTCACAGAACTTCAATTAAACATCTTTTTCGGAAGACCTAGGCATGCTACTTCAGCCGATATTCTGCCATCAGTTCCGGGATTCTCCTTTGGCACTAATAATCGACCGACCACATTCCAACAGATGAGTCGCTATCTTCATATTGTCACGGTGTCGGTGTCAAGACAGGGACCCAGCAAGTAAGGGCTCGGCAGCACGTCCTTCGGTGGGGGAGACGGCGAACTTCAACGTCCTTCAAACAGAGCGTCACCACCGTCAACGACTTTTTTCCTCAGCGCCACCTGGCATTCCTCCCCTCTTAAAAAAAAAAAACGCGCGCAGAAGAGCGCGCGAACACGAGCACACACAAGCACACACAAAAGGGTCGAAGAATCTGGGGGTTCACCGTGCAAAATACGGCTTCATGCGTAAAACATGGACAATCTCTGGAAGGGGCAGTCCACGGCTTCGCTGTTGTGAAAGTGCCGCGTCCGATAGTACCTCGTAATCAACATCGCTGATGCGCCCCAAGACTTTATAAGGATCGAAACAGCGGCAAATGAGATTTTCGGACAATTCTCGCTGTCGAACAGGTATCCATACCTAAACCTGGTCGCCGGGATTGTAGAAGGCTTGTCTGTGCCGGAGGTTGTATCGGCGCGAGACTTTATCTTGTTGCTGTGTGATGTGAATTCGTGCTAGCTGACGAGCCTGCTCGGCTTCGTGGGCAAGCTTCTCAGTGTCAGCAGAAAGTTGGTCATCAGCTGCTCAAGGGCGCATTGCGTGGAGCATCGTCTGAACCTCCCTGCCGTAGAGGAGGCGAAACGGTGAGAAACGGGCCACCTCTTGAACTGCTGTGTTATGGGCGAATGTCACGTACGGTATGATTATGTCGCATGTCCTGTGTTGGACATCGACGTACATCGCCAGCATGTCTGCCATTGTCTCATTAAGCCGCTCTGTCAGCCCTTTTGCCTGCGGGTGGTAGGCAGTTTTTATACGGTGGGTCGTACCGCTTAGCTGAAAAATTTCGGCCAACATCTCGGAAGTAAAGGAGGTCCCTCAGTCGGTAATGACGAAGGTCGGGGCGCCATGCCGAAGTACGATCTGATTCATAAAGAAATCCGCAACCTCGGACGCTGTGCCACGAGGTAAGGCTTTGACCTCGGCGTATCGAGTGAGATAGTCTGTGGCAATGGTGATGTACCGGTTGCCACCCGAGGACAAAAGAAAAGTGCCGTGAAGGTTTATGCTGACCTGATCGAACCGGGCACGTAGTGGTGCAAAAGGTTGGAGGAGCCCCGAAAGCTTGGCGGCCGGTACTTTACTGTGCTGACATTGCCGACAGCTCTGCACGTAGCGTTTAACAGTGGCAAGTTTGGGCAAGTAGTACTGCTGGCGTATTCTAGAAAGCGTGCGAGAGTATCCCAAATGGGCAGAGGCTGGTTCATCGTGGCACGCAGAAAGTATTTCCTCTTGAAGTGTTGTCGGCACGACGAGGAGGTACGCTCCGAACTGGAACCAGGGTCTTTCTTATAGAGTACGGCTCGTTGCAGGGAAAACGACGACAGGTGTCGAGAAAAATATTTAGGAACGGTGGCTGGCTGACCTTCCAATTAATCGATCAGGAGTCGTAACACTGGATCGATGCGCTGCTGGGTTGACAAATCAGAAGAATGGATAGCCGCAAGGCAACTGATGTCGTCCGTGTCGGGGATTGCGAGTTCGACAGGCGCACGAGAGGCGGTGTCGGCGTCTTCATGCTTATGTCCGAACTTATAGACAATGGTGAGCTCAAACACCTGCAGGCGAAGACTCCATCGCACCAGGCGTCCAGACGGGTCACGCAGGTTGGCCAACCAACACAAGGAGTGGTGATCAGTGACCACTTAGAAAGGGCGACCATAAGGATAGGGGCAAAATTTCGCAGCGGCCCAAATAATGGCGAGGCATTCTTTTTCTGTCGTGGAATAGTTAATCTCTGGGCGTAACAGAGCGCGGCTTGCATAAGCGATGACCCGGTCAACGCCATCCTGGCGTTGCACGAGAACCGCGCCGAGGCCGACGTTGCTGGCGTCGGTGTGTATTTCAGTGTCACCGCACTCATCTAAATGGGAAGAAGGGGCGGCGTTTGAAGACGCAGGCGGAGCTCGGCGAAAGCCACGTCTTGCTCGTGGGACCAAACAAAAGGTTCGGCGTCGCGGGTGAGGCGAGTCAGCGGTTGTGCGAGGTCAGCGAAATTTTCGATAAAACGCCGATAGTAACTGCAGAGCCCTAGAAAGCGCCGAACAGCTTTCTTGTCACGTTGGGGGCGGAAATTCTGCAACCGCTGCAAGGTTGTCGGGGTCGGGCTTCACGCCGGCGGCGCTAACGACATGGCCGAGAAATTTCAGCTCCTGGTAACCGAGGTGGCATTTTTGGGGCTTCAATGTCAGGTTAGCTGAAAGAAGGGCTTCTAGGACCATCCGCAGATGTTTAAGATGTTGACTAAACGAGTCAGCGAACACCACCATGTCGTCGGATAGACTAGGCTACACTGCCATTTAAGATTTGCAAGGACAGTGTCCATCATGCGCTGAAAGGCGGCAGGCGCAGAACAAAGACCGAGAGGTAGAACTTTAAATTTATAAAGGCCGTCTTCGCATGATCCTGTTCCTCAATATGCCAGTAACAACTTTTTAGCTCGATGGACGAAAAATACCGAGCGCGCTGCAAGCGGTCGAGCGAGTCGTCAATACGTGGCAATGGGTAAACGTCCTTCTTCGTGACTGTGTTCAGCTTCCGGTAATAGATGCAAAAACGCCGCAGAGTGCCGTCTTTCTTTTTAACGAGGACGACCGGCGAGGACCATGGTCTGTTGGAAGGCTGGATAACGTCATCTTCGAGCATCTCCTTAACTTGGGAATTAATGACTTCGCGCTCTGTAGACGATACGCGATATGGGTGTTGACGGATTGGGTGTACGTCAACGTTCGTTATGATGTGGTGCTTGACTACGGTAGTTTGACGCACTTTCGACGAGGAGGCAAAACACTATCTGGATTCGGGCAGCAGTGCACACAGCTGTTCCCGTTGGCTGGTTGACAGCGCAGAGTTGACGTCGAGGCTGTCGAGGGAGAAGGGAGGTTGCACTGGTTTCGAGGAGAAGCACTCGGAAACGTCGGAAATACGTTTGACAATGGCTACGGAAATGCCGCGAAAAAGATGCAGATGCTCTTGCGTAAAATTGTTAGCGCAAGTAATTGTGACTGGCCACTATTAAGATGGATCAGACGGCGGGCCACAAACACGCCTTGCGTCAGCAGTAATGAAAGGTTGGTTTCAGCGATGGAATCACCGTCCAGAAATGATTCGACCTCCACCGTAATGAAGGCGATGGTTTGAGGCTGCAGGGTGACAGTATTCGTAGAAACTCTAAGCGTCAGGCTTGGTCGCTGCGCATTCCTGAGGGCGGAAGCATTCGCAGTTGAAAACGTGACCTTCTTATCACGTAGGTCAATAATCGCCCCATATTCACGCAGAAAATCGACACCTAAGATGAGGTCGAGCGAACAGTTATTCAAAGACGACAAATGGGGACACCGGGATTTGAACCCCGGCAATGCATATGCCGAGAGGTTTGGTCAAATGACCGCCCGCCGTGCGAACGTGTGTGCCAGCCCATGGCGTGAGAACCTTTTTGAGAATGGCGGCGGGCTGGCTGCTTAGAATCGAATAATCACCACCAGTATCTAATAACCCTCGAACGTGGCAACAATCAAGTATCACAGGTGTGTCTCAGGAAAGTCGCTCGCGAGCTGAAGGCTCCGGAGTGGATGATCGGGCACAGGCGGCGTTCTCTGCAGGATTTAACCACCTGGCGTGTACTTTCTAATGGCGTCAGTGCGTCGGAGGAATCAGAGAGCGCGGGCGTCGTAATCGTCGAGGCGCGGTCATGTGTCAGCGTGGATGTGTTTGAGTGAGCGGGTACTGCGGACCTCGAAACCGTCGAAGCGTGGTTGTGTCGTGGAAGCGTCGCTGTGTCGTAGTGAATGGTGACCGCGGACTTCGGAACCGTCAAGGCGTCTGCATGTCGTGTCCGCATCGACGGGGGTCGCACGCACAACAATGTCCAGCTAGCCCGGCCCCTAAGGTCGCTGGCTGCAGTTTTCCCGCCGTGGGCTGGGCGACCGGCCTTGCGCCACCCGAGAAAAACTCGTGGCAGATGGTGAGGGACGACCCCTGGGCGATGGGGATCGAGCCTGCTGGCGACGAGACTGAAGCCAACGTTGGTCTTCAAAGAAATCATCGACAGCCCGGGGTCATTCGCCATATCGGGGTCGAGGAGAATCGGCGCGAAACCCTTCGAGTCCCAGATGACGGTAGGGGCAGCGTCGATACAGGTGGCCTGGTTCGCTGCAGTGAAAGCATTGGGGGCGTTTATCGGATGTGCGCCACAAGTCGGCTTTGCCACAAGTCGGACGGTCGGGGATCTTCCACGTACTGCAGCACGGGTGCAGGCGCCCCGGCACTTCAGCAACAGCCAGAACGAAGGACGCCGAAGCCGGAGCAAGGCACCGCAGGGCTTCGGCGTAGATGAGACGCCGGTCAGGCGAGACAGGAGGATGAGATGGACGAGCCTCATCCGCAGGTAAGGATGGCCGGAGCGCTTGCTGCACCTCCTCGCGGACAAAGGTCGCTATGGAGCTGGGAGCTGGCGGAGTTCGTCGCGCACAATCGAACGCATGAGATCGCGTAGCAGGGAGGCGTCGGTGCCGTGGAATGGTAACTCGCTGGAAACGGAGGCGGCGGACACGGGTCGATCGTACGCGGACTCGCTTAGTTAAAGATCCCTCTCAATCGTGGAAGACTCGGCGAGAAACTCGGTTACAGTCTTCGGAGGGCTGCGGACAAGGCCAGCATGAAGTTGCTTTTTGACGCCACGCATGAGATGGCGCAGCTTTTTGTCCTCGGACATTGCAGTGTCCGCACGCCAGAAGAGGCGCATCCTGTCCTCTACATATGCTGCAACGTTTCCATTTGGAAGCTGAACGCGAGATTGCAGAGCGCGTTCTGCCCGTTCGCGACGATCCGAGCTGCCGTGTGTTTCTAGGAGACGTCGCCGGAACTCGCTCCAAGAGGACAACTGGTCCTCGCGGTTTTCGAACCATGTCTGAGCGCCGTCGTCTAGGCTGAAGCAGATGTTCCTGAGCTGGGCGGGGTCATCCCACTGGTTGAACGCAGCAACTCGCTCGTAGTGCTGCCACCAGTCTTCCACGTCTTCAAAGATGACACCGTGGAAGGACTTCGGGATGCGGGGGTTCTGGAGCGTGAAGTAACGTGTGGTCGCCCCAGGCATTGCGGTGGTCGCGCCAGGAACTGAGGCGGCGCCGAGTTGTTTCCTGAACATACCCGATGGTGCAGGCTTGGGTGGTAAGCCTTGAATCCGGCGACTAGCACGGTGAACAGGTGTCTAGACGGGTACAGGACTGGGGCTAAGGCTAACCGTTGGCGTATGGGACATGGGATCGATCCCACTGCCGCCAAATTTGTCACGGTGTTGGTGATAAGACAGGGACCCGGCAATAAAGGGCTCGGCAGCACGTCCTTCGGTGGGAGGACGGCGAACTTCAACGCCCTTCAAACCGAGCGCCACCAGCGTCAACGTCTTTTTGCCTCAGCGCCACCTGGCAGTATACCTCTCTTCTTTTAAAAACAGCGGACATGTCTATTACCGTCTATTGCCGTTACACCTCTCAATTGTTTAAAATTAAAACGAGCGCAACCCTGTTTACAGCCTTGATTCGAATGTTTTGTAACCCTTCAAATTTCAGCTGCCGAGCTTTGTTCTGGCGAGACAAATGAGTTGTACGTTACTTTTTTCAGGAGAATTAGCAGTATTACTATCGATAACAGCCGACACGTTGCGTTTATTGCATGCAACCCATATTGCGGACAAATAAGGTCACCTTCTGGACATACCTTAAGATCACTTCTTCAGCGTAATTTTTCTTTGCTCCTGTTGAACCAAAGCTCGTTGGTGCTTAAGCGGTAGTGGCACATATAGGCATCCAAATTCAGTGTGGCAAACGGAAAGTAACAGTTGCGGACACTTCTAATGCGGACAGTGATTGTCGCTATCTCGCCTTCCGGATGCTCCTATTCCCTGCCGCTGGAGGTCGGAGCCATTGAGCTTCCATCAAGGAATTTCTAGCTGGGCGCGACAATAGGAAACAAAAATTAGGAGGAAACTGACTATTCGCGCCAGAAAGAATAGGTAACCCCAGAATAATCTTGGGGCCTGAGAATCGTGTGGAAAAAGGCGGTAGACAGGTGTGCATGGTTGACGTCTGTAACGTATATTTCACAAAAAATACCGCACAAAGGTAATTAGCAGCTGTGAAGTAAGTTACAGAACTGGAGCCAGCGTCCCACTTATGACAACTGCGCTCATCTTTGTCTTCCTCAGCGTCGCATTGATATCTGCATGCGAGTGCCTCTGTATCTAGCGAGGTAATGGTAGGACGAAGGAATTTATAGTGACTAGACTAGCAGCAAAAAGAACAGAACGCTACCAAAGCTGAAGAGAAAAAAGAGAAAAAATAGTCAGAGAAGCAATCTGTTTACTCGGGAAACAGTAAAGAAAAGGATAAGAGAGGCAAAAACACACATAGTTGTTATAATCACTGCTGCCTGCCTGTCGTTTCTTGCTTTTTGTTTTCCTTTTCATCGTGTTATTGCTTCCTTTACGCTATGCTTGTTTTACGAGTGTGTTATATATATTTTTGTATGCGCTATTATTTGTATTCTTGCAATCGAAGACCCTGAACCTGATGGTGATTGTGTTCTCTTCCTTCACTTGCTCTAAAGGCTGCCACGTGCGCACCAGGTCTTGACTGCTTCGCTGCGCGTGCATTTGTATGTGGGCCTAAATGTGAAGAAGAAGACATTGAGCAAGGTTGCCGTAAGTGCCCTGGCCAAGCCCCCACCGTGGGTATGTGCCACCATATTTGAGGGAACAACAACAAGTGGTGGCGCTAACTGCAACTCATGACACCTTTTTCCGATTTAGAGCCTCAGTGCTTCTCTTTCTCCCGTGTCATTTGAGCACTATGTGCGGCCGACGTCAGCTAGGACGATCTCTGCCAAGCCTCTCTTTTCTTTGCATGTTAGTGATAATTGACAAGTTAGTAGACACGTTAGTCGCATGTCGGTTATGGTTGGTCAGCGAAAACTAGCGCAGCAGAAAATGACAGGTACTTGACGAATACGCACACAGACCACGGCACTCTGTGTTTGTCCCATTCCCTTATCCGCGGAAGACAAACGCTGTCGTCAAAGCGTTGCTAGCGGTATGAGGCATTCTTCACGCCTCTTGTCCACTTTGCCGCGTCTTCCATGCACCCTCTGTACTGCGGGCCTGCATTTCGCAGTGGCTTTCCGCTGCGCCACTCTTCGCCTACTGTTCCGCCTCCCGCCGCACAGCTCTCTATAGCACCGAACTCATTACAGGGGCCGTATGCTATTAGAGCTTCATTTTTAGTTGTTCCTTTCGCGTGCATTCGGTATTCTGTCAGTGGTCACTCGGATATACCACGGCTTTCAAGCGTCTGTGGCAAGCGACCCGGCCATTAGGTGGTTGGCAACCGGGCCTTACAATTGGTCGAAATTGGATGAAATACGCAGCTAATGATGAGCTGCATCGCAGCGCTCTGTCAACAGGACGCGACCGAACCTGACTCCTGGCGGCCTCTGGCTGCGAGATGCGATCAATGGTGAGGTCCGGCAGACAACCATCCAACGACCGGGTCGCTTGCCACAGACGCTTAAGAGCTCCGGGTATATCTGAGTGGCTACTGACAGAGGACTTAATGGATGCGAAATGAGCAACGGGAAATTGATAGGTAATAGATTTTGGCTCCTGGACGCCTTTCTTCTTCAAGGACTAGCAGCCTTTTGAACGCTGCTTCTTTTCGCGAGCCGCCCTCTCCACCCTTCCTTTCATTAAATTACTTTTCTCTCCCTTAAAAGCTTGCCCCGCATTGGAGCGGCAACGCTGTGTTCACCATCGCTCATTGGCTGCTGCGAGGATAGTCGCCGTGATGTGGACCTAAGCCATCGCTGTCCTCCGGACATTATAAGAAACGTTAAAAGCTACCTGGCTGCTTTCGTAGACAGGCAGCTATTTGCATCTGCATATATTATGACAGCACTTACGGGACGAGAATTTGTAGGCAGGATAAAGTGCCGACAGTGAGGCTGACGAATGAAGAGATAAAAGTGGAATGGAAGGTTTTGGTTGAAGCATTAAAAGACAGTAAATTGAAAAGAAAGCGTTATTCTGCGATATACAAGCTTTAAAAATGGATTGGACATCAAGAGAGATATAGCAAGTAGAACCGATAATTAGTGTTGTATTTGAACGCCAGAGGGATAAGCATCCAAGAAGTGGCGAGAAATCTGATTAAGGAAGAAGCACAAATGAAGTTCCTGGATTAACCTTACAAGGCCTGGCGCAAAATAGGAAAACTTAAAGACAAGTAGGTTAAGTCACTGGGTAGCAGTAGACAGAACGTAGCCGATTTTGATTATTGCAATGTTATTTTGTTTTCATAAACCGTATCATGCATTCAAGAATAAATAAACTGTAGTTACGCTTGACTGCCAGTTTATTTTATGTTTATACCTTGCAAAGGAATAGCCGGAAGCAACCAAAGAGCCCCATACGTTATACCTCTGAGCCCGGCAAAGATTGCATTCGTTTCGTGCTTATTTTGTACAAAGTTAAATTTTCGCCTTTAGCTCAATGATATTCCGCGACGCAGCTTTCAACTCTTACATTCTTTTCGTGTTTATTATTATTTGTTTTGTTTTTTGAACAAACACGCATCTTGAACCCAAATACCTGGCCCGGCAGAGATCCAAGTCGCCGACATCTCTCAACATGTTATGTGACTATCACATTAATGGTCTTGCGTTACCGTTACTGGCTACCGCTGGCCGATTCTCGGGTGGGCAAAGCACTCATTCAGAGCTTATCCAGAAGTTCTGTTTTGTGATATTCGCTCCTGGCACCAGTCTGGCGAGCACTCCCATCAACCTGAAACGATTTCCGCACCCGCTGTTTCCAGGTAAGCGACTGCTTGTCAATGCTTGACTTGTGCAGTAAAAAAGCAGGAGAGAGAGAGCTTGCGACCTCTTCAGCAGTTCGCACTTTCACAAGCGTGCAGTCCACGTCAGAAGTAATTAGTCCAAGTCGTTTCTTTCTTAGCCCGGCTACAAGCCTCGGTACCCGTCACCAGAACCCATACCTTTCGTAAGCGATAGGAACTGTCGTCCCCATCTCTTCGAAAAAGAGTACTTTCATGAATATTACAAGAGCCCTCCCCCCCCCCCTCCCCCCCTATATAAGGCTGGGAAACATCCCTTGGGCTTTATACTAATGTCAAAGGCTGTACATGTGGCGCTGTGCTTCACTTATTGTGTCTCATGTTTTCAATGCCTATGCATGCTGGTTGGAAAGTTTCCACGCATTGTCTTGTGGCTTCTCTTCCTAGATTAGAGTGTCTGAAAAACATGTCAATCCCCTTGACATGCACGACGGACACGGCACGTCGACGCGATGTTGCATTCACACTGCGCGTTTGGAAAGTGTACATACCGTCCACTTGCTGAGCAGAAACAGAGATCGATGGCAGATGCTCTACGTGTTATACGTACAATAAAAGACGCCTAGAGGCAAGGCTTACAGCTACACTTAACGCTCAGTTTCTTTTTGTTTGCTCTCTGCCTCTAAAAGAACGCATTTGCTATTTTAAAGGAGAGCATGCATTCAGAGATATCATCATTTCTTTCCTCCCAGGTATATCCCGAACATCGCGTAAGCATTTGCTACTTTTGTTTTCGCTGCGTGTCCTCGTACCGCGCGAACTTCAATCCCAGTCTTTCTAGGCGCTCCGCAAGGTCTTACACGATGCAAGATTCTCCTTATTCCGCTGAAATGTAGAGACTTCCGGAGCTAGATAGTGGAGGCCTCTGGAATTTAATTCAGTGCTATCTACTACGGCATCCCTCATAAGCCTATTAATTGTTTTTGCCATAAAATATCAACTTTCTATAATCTTTCTGACAACCTTCCTCTTTAAGGTTTTGTGAGGAATTCTCTTCGCGCCCTGTTCTCGCTTTGTCAGTCTGCGTGTGGGTAGCCCTCTGGTTACCTATTTAAACACTGAGTAACTCTTGCCTTATATAATAACTTTTAACATTGAATAAACATTCAATGACATTGAATATAGAAGTCCTTTCGCTAAGCAAATGTTGCTGTCGCTAACAATGTTGATGCCGTGATTACCGTTGGTTAGTCTTAACGTGTCACAAAATGCGTCGTGTCTGATTTCTTTTCTTTTACTTATTATTTCCAACCTCTAACGTCGCTCCTTAGGAACAAACTCGAACCCTAAAGTGACCACCACTACTCGACGAGCGCTGTTCCAGAGTGAGTATTTTCTAAAACTCACCTTTTCTAATGATCCGTTGTGCGTCTCGAGAACTTGCGGTTAGTCTGCTGCACAGACGATAACAGTTGAGGCGCGGTATCCTGTAGACACCTCCTGGAAAGTGTTTATGTGGTAGTTGCTCTTTGTCGTTTACTAGCTGGTTATGCAGCTTGTTCAACGGCACGTGAGTCATGCTTAAGCGCTATCTCTTAAAAACGCCACAAAAGGCTTCGCTGAATCCACGCACATTTCGGATGCTTGTCTGCCTGTTCGCGACAAGTCCTAAGATCAGTGGTAGCCGGATGTGCCACTTAACCTTGTATCTTAGTTATGAAGTCGCTCGGAGAATCGTGGACACACGTTTAATTACGGCAGCAACGACGGACGCTTTGTGCTAGCCCGGTGACTTCAAATAAAAAAAAAGGGGGACGCTTAAGCTTCGCCTTTAAGAGTGGAACGCGACAACGTGTTGCGGCTCTGCCATGGAGTCCACGGACCACCATCCGCTTGACCATTGGACAAATCACTCTGAGTCTGCAGTAGGCCTCTGAAAACAACATAGACGCTGCTTCACACTAGCACTCGTAGACGGCTGCCGTTCCATCACACCCGTTCAGAAACGAACGACACTACGCGCGCGCCACCTGCCGGGCCAGCACTGTGCATGGCGAAATGGGGTTTCAGTGGGTGCCACACGATGGCGCGATGACTGCGCCCCATGTAGGGTGCCTCGATGCCCGCGCTTGCCCCAAGCAAGTAGGAAATCTACCGGAAACGCAAGGTACTCGCTTAATTCCTACATGTGCAATTTACAGGCTTATAATTACTCATGCACGCCTCAGTACAGATCTCGAAGATACGTTTCTTCACTAGACGCACCTTTATCTATCTTCATACGTCGTGGCGGAGTGGGAGTGTCCCCGTCTCGAACGCAAATGCCCTGTTTCGATTCTTGACCTAAATCGCGGTTTTTAATTTATTGATTGTGCGTGCTCTCTATTTTACTGAACCCCCGAATATTTCCGATGCGCTGTGCCGACATTACAACTATTACTACTACGCCTACGGCTTTTCGGCCGAACGAGCGAAAATTCATGTACCGGGCTGTGTGCATAGGTTTCTGTACACCGAGAAGGAAAAGTCGGCGTCTTCTCGCTGGGTCAGAACATGCAAGAAGAGGAGCTGATTTTCTTGCTTAAATTGGCCGTAAACATCAAACCTTGGTCTACCCAAATCCTTCTATTCTCTACTGTTGTGGAGCACACCAAAGTAGACTAATATAAATGTAAATTGAATAGTGTGTGAAAAAGGACAAGATCTTTGTTAAAGGCAGAATACAAAAAGCATGGCAGCACTCCAGCAGCTTGCGGAAGCTTTTTACGACAATAGTCGCTCCTGAAATCGATGCTTATTCTGAGAAAAACATAAAATTCTTTTGGAGTGTCCTGAAACCTGGCCTCCAAAATTACGTATAATTTAGGAGGAAGACTGCCATCTTTGCTAAAATGTCTGTTTATTTTTGTTGCATTTTCTTAAATGCGGTTTAAATGAGATCATGGCGATCATTTAACGATGAAGGTGTTGTACTTATTCGCAAGGATGTTTAGGTTATGGCAAGAGACAGTAAGTGTAACGTCGCCAAAATACGTAACAAATTGAGCTGTAGTAAATGTAACAATGATTTCATTATCGCATGCATCGAACAGTAGATTTCTCTATTACGCTTTCCTCGGGCACCCCAAAGCATTTTTCTGTACAGGCACATTTTGGACCTTACATGATTATAGCTTGTAAATTTAGCATCAATCAAACGAATTAATAGACTTGTTTAAATGAAGGAAAACAACGACAGTAATAAAAAATTATGTTTTTTAAATATTTGCACTGCTAACAAAGCTGGGTTAGTTGACCTACACTCTCCATGTCTAACTTCCTGTCCTGTTAAAACATATTTCTGCCAAACATACAAGATCCATTGTAGTAGTTTAGCTTTAGAAACCACGGATACAAACTTAGTGCTGAAAATGCTTGAACGTCGATAAATATAAGTCATGTGAATGGAGTTTAACTGTATTAATAAAGAATTTACACTGTTTAAAACCCTTGCAGACACTCCGGTGTTTGTAGAGTTTGGCATTACAGCTGCAAAAGCATGCAAGCAAGGCATATTAGACCGATAAGAAAACGAGGGTGCAGCGCAGTGTGCTTTCTGTGAGGACGCTGGATGCCGAGCCTAAAAGAGAAGAATTCCTAGCGCGGGATACACGCCGCATCCGCATAGGTCTTGATGGGCATACGCACGCAAGCAGCCAAGGTAGCAGCCTTTTAGGACTTGGTGCTTCACGGCCGTAGACAGGCTCACGATTTTTGCTTACGCTATACGAATTCATCGGCTTGGTGCGTGCATAGACTGTGCAAGGATAACCTCTTCTTGCAGTTTTCTCAAACGCACATGACGCGCTCAATTACTACTTGAACAAAAATCAGAAACATTGCAGAAGACCATGGCAGGCATTGCCATGCGTCTAGCAGTCAACCAAACGGCTTCCTGGGGCAGCGTCGGTGCGGTTTTTTGAGGAGAACGCCGCTCAAGTGATGGCTTGCAATAAGCTGTGTGCCATGAAAGGCACATCATGTCCAAGTTGAAGCTGGCTTTTACAGATATATAACCACGTTCGACTGTCAAAGAGGCTACGTCAATGAAAGCGGAGCTTTTGCGTGAGAGACCGAAAATAGAATTCGGGTATTCCCACCACTGGTCGCATTTAAAAACAAACCAGGAGGACGTGAATAAGATTTTTAGGGCGCGAATGTCGGAGGCTGCGATACACACTGACTCATTTCCAAACGGTGCTTATGGTATTCTTTACGTCATCGATGTTATAGATAGGCGCTTAAAATTTAAAAAAAACAAATTTGCAAGCAATTAATGCATCCATACCAAAGAATTTTGGACAATAGCATTTTTGAACCGGAAAAATTTTATGGACACAATTTTTTCATGTTGCAAGATTTCACTACTACAATCAATATATCCGCAGATCTCCCGTCGGCAGGCTTGCTTTTTTTACTGTTAACGTTTTTGCTATCGTCAAAAGAGCTGCCCATTGGTTTTCTATGGCAGTCCTAACTGCTCGATGCGAGCGATGGAAACACTACAAAAGAGTGAGTGAGTGAGTGAGTGAGTGAGTGAGTGAAAACTTTTATTGATACAATCAAGAGATTCGCGGATTCGAAAGCTCCGTCGTCTTCGTTCTTGGCGCTGGCGATCGGAGACTTCTCTTCAGCATGGGTGGGCCCCTATTCCAGGGCTCCACTGAGCCGTGCTGCATCGCCCGCGTGCCTCACTAAGGCCCGTTGGGCCGTGAGCTCGCTGCTGGTGAGACGGCTCTCCCATTGCTCCGCACTCGGGTGTTCGTGTCTATGGAATGCTTCGTTGCGTTCGCACTCCCAAGTAATGTGATAAAGTGTGGGTGTGGCTCCGCACCACGGGCAGGTGGCCCTGTATTGTGATGGGAACATTTTGTTGAGTATGTGTAGGTTGGAGAAGGTGTTTGTCTGTAGTCTACGCCGGATGGTGGCCTCCTCCTTTGTCAGAGCTAGCTTTGTGTGGTGGTGGATATTTGATTCTGATCCCCCTGTGTAAGTTTAAAAGATCTGCGTATCCCCCCCTCGCAGACTTGCAGATGGAACTCCGCGGCGTTAGACTGTCCTGCTCGGATTGCTTCGCCTCGAGCTAGGCTGTCTGCCCTTTCGTTTCCCTCTACCCCCGCGTGGCCTGGGATCCAAATCAGATTGTGTCTGGGTTTGTTTAACTCGGTAGGGGCTACCCCGCT
The DNA here is from genome assembly GCF_052857255.1 of Amblyomma americanum. Lineage (NCBI taxonomy): Eukaryota > Metazoa > Arthropoda > Arachnida > Ixodida > Ixodidae > Amblyomma > Amblyomma americanum. The sequence goes on from NC_135506.1 coordinate 46,834,530, forward strand.
GAGTATCCTGAGGGCCGTTTTGCTAATTCTGCCCTTCGTGTAGTTTTTGCAGGTTTCTTTAGAATCCGTTAGAATATTTATGGGGCGGCCGGTCCTATAGCCTTCTGCTGCCGCCAGCGCGACGGCAATTTCCTCGGCCTCCGCTGCGCCAGCGACTTTCGCCGTGGCGCTCGTCACTAGGTTTCCTTCGTTGTCTACTACCACCATTGCGGCTGCATGTTCTGCTCCGCATGGATAGACGGCAGCGTCTGTGTAGACAGTGTTGTCTTTTAGGGATAGCGTTCGTTCGACGTATTCTGCCCTAGCCTTGCGTTGGTTTGCGTGGAGATTAGGGTCCATGTTCTTTGGCATAGGCCCTATGTTAAAGAATTTTCTGAGGTGGTCCGGAACCTCCGCGTATCTATCGACTTGTCCGCGTGTGTCCCGACCCAGCCTTTTCAGGAGCGCCCGTCCTGCGGGGGTGCCTCCGAGTCTGATGGTCTGTGCACCCAGCAGCGCTTCCGCGAGTTCGCTGAAGGTGTTGCTGACGCCCAACTGCAGGATTTTCTCGTTGGACGTGTTTCTGGGTAGGTGGAGGGCAGTCCACTACAAAAGAAAGATTTTTGCTACACAATGGAAACCCTCCGCGGTGGCTCAGGGGTTCGAGCGCTCGGCTGCTGAGCCGGAGTAGCTGAGTTCGAACCCGACCGCGGCGGCAGCGTTTCAATGGAGGCGAAACGCAAAAAGGCGCCCGCGTGCTGTGCGATGTCAGTGCACTTTATGATCCACAGGGGGTCGAAATTATCCCGGAGCCCTCCACTACGGCACCTCTTTCTTCCGTTCTTCTTTCACTCCCTCCTTTATCCCTTCCATTACGGCGTGGTTCAGGTGTCCGCCGATATATGATACAGATACTGTGCCATTTCCTTTCCTCAAAAAACAATTTTCATTTTCTCACATAGGAAGAAAGGGCTATATTATCAAGTGTTTCCTTATAAGTACCTTCCATTTTTCTAATATTAAACATTTCTTAATACCGTTAGCTCTTATTTGTCGCGTTTCTCGATTTCTTAGGTTCTTCCACTAACTCCCTTCGGCGCGAATTTTTTTAAGTCAGAGGAATTCAAGATGGCGTCCAGCATAGTAAATCAGTATATCAACCTAGTGGTGATTCATTCATGACGTCATTAGTGTGTATATTGGGGTTTGATTGGTGGCGTCATTGATGTATACAATTGGTGATTCACTGGTGACGTCTCTTATAAATCCAAGAGGCCGAATTCGTATTCACATTGACGTACGCCACTTTAATCTCATTCTTATCAATTCTAGTAAACCATACAGCTAGAGCTCGTTACATCAGTTACTTCACCGTCTTCCAGACGGTAGCGGCACCTTTTGTCGCATACGCTCGCAAGGCAGCACCCGCAGCGGTAGTGGTTGGTGAGAGTGGAGACCCGGTCTCGTGCTGCACCGTTAAAAACAGAATTGCAACTGAGGCGAAAGAAGTTGCCATTGTTCTAGCAATAATGTAGAACTGTACATCGGTGATAGGGACTCTAAGGCACGCATTAAGAATTTAGGTATGGGCAGAATCTCTGCTGCAGCCGCCAAAATTGTGAGAGAAGAGCACGTACCATCACAGTTAATCTCACTGATCTGGTCCCCGGCTCATCAGCGCCTGTGGGGGAACGAGAAGGCGCACGCGATCGCCCGAGGGCTCACTTTTCGGTCGATCGTCGCTGACGCGCCGCCTCCACGCAAGGAATGTTGTGAGTGTTGTGACTGTTCTGAATGTTGTGAGGAATGTTGTGAGTTCGTCACCCGAACGCACACACAAAATCATTACAGCTACAGTAAATGGCATCCAGAAGTCTTTATTCCTAGATGTAGGCACTGCAATAGCATTGCAGATCTAGTCCACATGGTCGGGACCTGCCCTTTTTATAACGACCCGGAAAGAAATTTACAATCCCGGGAGACCTTATTGCTCAACCACGAAGCAAAAGAACAACGCAAAGTCATCGGCCTCGCCCTGACCGAGGCCGAGTCCCAAGGGGTTCCTGCCGACGGTTAGGGGAGTGAATGGGGGTTTAGGCTACGGCCTTCTGCCCCGTCATTTCTGATGGGTGATTAAGGTTATTTCTCTCTGTGTCCAAGAATGTTGGACATGCTTCTGCCGGAAAACGAGACAGGCACAAAACGCCCAACAATCGTTTTGTTGTGGCAAAGAAATTTGGATCGGGTTAACCTCAATCATCCTTCAACCTCCCTCCAGCAAAGCCTCCGGTCGTCTGCCATCTGGTGTCTCCCGACCGCTACACCGAACCTTGGAATCGAGCATACCTGGAGAACCAGGAGCTTCCAAGCCCCGGCATGTGCGACTATATTATCCCAGACCTTCCGCAAAATTTGGACGGCTCGTATAACGGCAAGTTTCAGCCCTGCGTACCTGTATTGTAAGTGAAATTCAGAACAGCTCTTTGGGGAATTAACGCAAAAAATATAGTGGCTCGTCTAAAGATATTTTTGCTGACGGGAAAGCGGCTCTGGAAAAAGTTAGACTGATTGCGGTGAAGGGACAACATTGATTGTGACTAGAGGAAGACAAATTTCTTAATCCTATTGAATCTTTCTGATTCCGCCATTCCACTACAGAATGGTGGCTCTTTCGATAATTACTCTCTATGAAGTGTTGCTTGTTGGGCGACTTGGTGATCCATGAAAATAGAGCAGCGCGTAACAAAACAGGACACAAAGGAGAGACACAGAATGACACGAGCGCTAACTATCAGCTGTTTATTTCTTGCTGTCGCTACGTATAAATACATGAGCCACAACGAGAAACGAAAAACAAAAAAGATTGATAAGTCAGCCTTTCGCTGGTTGCCATCGATCTAGATAGGAGAGCTCTTTCGCTGACATGCCACTGATACCACGCTCACACACTTGTTACCTGCACGCGAAATACTACGAGCCTCAATAATCTCTCGAACAATCTTATCATTGTGGCTGGTTATGATTTGGCTCTTCTTAAAAAGTGTCATGCACGAATTTGGACGGTCCCGTTTCTCAGCCTCGACCTTGCAGTGACGACAGTGTTGGCTTAGATGGTCTGATTTATTTTCATTAACATTGTAGTCATGTTCTTTTAACCTGCTATTCACACATCTCCCTCTTTGCCCAATATACTCATGTCCACAAGACAACGGTACGCGATAGACAACACCCTCCTCACAAGTGACAAATCGTTTCTGATGGTTTATTACACATCTTTTTTTCTCCTGGATACCACACGGATTGGTCTTTTCACAAAGCATAGAAAGTGTTACGATGCTGAAAATACAGCTTCAACGCCTGCTCGTTTTCCTATTTTCTTTAGGTTGTGTGATGTATGATGAATGTAATGGATGACAGCTACTTTCTTGCGATCCTGCTGATCATTGGTACCTTCCTGCTTGTTGAACAATCGTGCTTTTTTCATTTTTTGGAGCAGGCCTTCAGCCACAGAAACAATTAGTGGCCTAGGATACCCAGAATCAGACCGTCGTCTAATCTGTGATGCCAAGCATTCTTGCATCATGTTCTCACATGAGTTTTTGAGCGCATTTGTCAGGCAGTACTTGATAATGCCTCTCTTTACCAGTTTCGAATGCGCCGATACCGCTGGCAGTAGGCCTTTTTTTGCACGAGGTTCATAACCCCAACTGATGCGGTTAGTGTGAAAGTTAAGTCTAAGATCTAACAACTTGATAGAGTTCTTGTCAGGAAGCTCATGCGTCAGAATTAATGGGTTTAACTGTTTTTTAAAGGAGTCGAGCACGTTTGCAGCGTCAGTATAAAAATCTGCCTTAGAGTTGTCAATGATGATCAAAAAATCACCCACAAATCTAAAATTTTTACAACTTTGGAGCTACTTAAGCTTTTCCCTAGGATCCTATTATGCTTTGCAAGGAAGAGGTCGCTGAGAACAGGCGCAATACATGAACCAATACAAATTCCACACTTTTGCAGGTAAACACCTTTGTCCCAGGTAGCCATTGTTGAGCGCAGGCATACATCCAGCAATTCTAAAAACCCACTCACACTCACTCCAGAACTGTTCAGAAAGGAAACAGCTCCAAGCGCGTCAATAGCCTGTTCAACACACAACAGCAATTCATCCTGTGGCAAAGAGTAAAACAGATCTGTGATGTCGATTGAAAAAGCCAATACATTTTGTTTTCATTTGGCACAGATAGTCGACAACCTGTTCAGAATTTTTTACAAGGTAGGTGTCATCAATTTCGAGTAGCGCCAAGTTCTTTTGCAGGAATCTAGCTACATATTTCTGCCATGCCTCTTTTTCAGAGATTATTACACGAAGTGGGCACTGTTCTTTGTGCATTTTAGCAGAAAAGAACATGTCTAAGGAAGGTTTATGGCTGTCCTGAATTTGCTTGACAAGGCTCTCTAAACCTAACCGTTAGCATAACTTCTTTGCTTCTGCCTTAGCTTTCTTTAAACATTTTTCGTCCTTATTAACGAAATTGCATTCTATAGCTTCTTAGGCTTCCTTCCAAAACAGGTCATGAGGTAAGATGGCGAAACCCCCCTCCTTATCAGCTGTCAGGGCACAGAGGCGATTGTCGCAAAGAAAATCTGACACTCGTTTTAACGGCACGGTCTGCTTTGGTCGCACTGAATGTTCGAGAACGTCTACGCCTTGGGATACGCAGCTGCTCTTCTCACTTTCCGGCGCCAGGCTTGTAACTCGTCGGACCATTCCCAGCAACTCCGGGGCGTTTTTTCCAGGTTCAGCCGCACACTTTGGCCCAAGCTGGAGAGTACGTAGTACGTCCTCAGGAATATGAGCGCGGCCTTCAATGTGGACGGGGTTGTAGGCGCTCACTTTCTCTCTCGGATCACCTAAGCCAACACTGTCGTCACTGCAAGTCGAGTCTCAGAAACTGGACCGTCTAAATTCGTGCATGCCAATTTTTAAGAAGAGCCAAATCATAACCGGCCACAATGATAAAATTGTTCGAGAGATTATTGAGGCTCGTAGTATTTCGCGTGCAGGTAACAAGTGTGTGAGCGTGGCATCAGTGGCACTGTCAGCGAAAGAGCTGTCCTATCTAGATCGATGGCAACCAGCGAAAGGCTGACTTATCAATCTTTTTTTGTTTTTCGTTTCTCGTTGCGGCTCATGTATTTATACGTAGCGACAGCAAGAAATAAACAGTTGACAGTTAGCGCTCGTGTCGTTCTGTGTCTCTCCTTTGTGTCCTGTTTTGTTACGCGCTGCTCTATTTTCTTCATTCTCTATGGTCAAGCCTAATGTGTTGTTGGCCACAGTACCTAATAGATGTGTGCCACTGATTGCGGTCGTATAAGATGGCAATGGTACGTGGGTAGACGGTTGTTTGAACGCGATGTTAGCGCAATCGCACGCCTGGACGCTGTTCCTTTTCAGGAGAGAAGTATCAAACGAACAATTTAAAAAAAAATTACGGTAGAAAGCGTTTCAAACATGTTTAACATCCGAAGAAGTTTTTTTTTCTGGCGTAGAGTATTAGAGGCGTACTATATGGCGGATAATCTCTCGCAGACATTGCGCTCTATTTTTTAAAACCCTATAAGCCCCCACCATATTCAGGCTAACGACGCACTTAAGAGCAGCCGTCGATCTCTCTAGCCACATTTCATTTTATTGTAATGGGTCTTGAATTTTGGCCTTATTCCGTTCGCATGCAATGCTATACTTTTTGTCCTTGTCTAGAACAGTGCTGTTAGGTATGTTAACTGTAACTACTGCTATTTCTTCTTATGAGCCATTTTTTGTTTCAAGAGACGAGCTATCATTCATTGTTAAACTTTAGGAATGAGCCTTTGTAGGCTTTGCGTGCATTGAATAAGCCAAGAAGAATAACATTAAAAGTTTATTTCACCACGGCGGAAAGTCTTTAGTCCTTCTGCCTATTACTATAGAACGAAATTTGGCACCGATTACGCAGGCAGAGCCCTACCTTAAACACCAACAGAAGCGTGAGGTCTCTGTGCAAGGAGATTTCAAAGATTTAGAGCTTCCTTCTAAGAAAATAAAGAAAAAACATTGTAAGGAAGCATAATTATCTTAATGGACAAACCTCATCCTATCACTGTGCCAATGGCGATATTCACTGAACGCCATCTGGGGCTGTTGACCACAGGCGTAGTGCACTCGTAGGATAGTCGCGAGTTGTAGGGGGCTGCAACGCGCTACTCAACCCGACAAAAAAAATCAGCTTCTCCTTGTTCAGCAGGGCGAAGTAGGTGTAGCAATAGATTTCACGGCCTACAGTGGAGACTTTTTCTAGGATCACACGACCCCAAGTCATCAGTTATTGCGCATGACCGTTCCCTGATCACCCACCTTTATAAGGCTGTCATTGTCCAGCTGGCTAAGGCAGGACTTATTTAGGGAACGCTACGGCGACTGCGGTAACGCTGATTATTACACATAAATTTCTACACTCAAGTGTCGCTGTGAAGAACCAAGAAAGAAGTTGAGGGAGGGAAGCTTTCTGGCAGGCCTCACACTGAGGTTCACGTGAAATGTCGTTACAACATGCTAAGTTTTAATCTTCTACTTCCCTCGGCAGAAAAGGCCTGGGCACCATGCATTCCGCTCACGTACTTATCTTGGGCTTTTGCAAAGTGTTCGCATTTTGAATGCTCTCCATTGTTTCAATCGCAGACACATCCTATGCTTTCTTGCGGATACGCACCACCGGCAACAAATACCTCTTTCCCATCAGCCTGCCCGGAGGCAACCTGATCGTATCCCCTGTGAACTCCCAGACCTTCCTCAGGAGTGCCAGCCACATACGATCAACGCTGCCGCTGCACGGTTTCGGCATCCTCGATGAACTGGCCATTTTGTCGACGATTACTAAGACAGGCGTGTCATTCTGGTGGGTGCACCTCCGCCGACTCTACGAGGTGAGTTTTTGATTGTCACAACAGTAAAGCAATAGCTTTTCAGCAAGGTATCTCTGGCGCACACGATGTCGCCGTCGTTTGCCTTTACCTGAAACTCTCGGTTTCAGCATCTGGCCAATAACAGTGCACCCGATTCATGCCCACTTTCTACAATTGCCTTTAAATTGCCGGTCAGAGGTCAGACCAGTGCCATAATGGTTTGGGTGACAGGAAATGGACGTTCTAGAAAGTATCGCAATCGTCCCAAGTCTATAGCTCGGCAGGCGGCCACGTGCATTCTCAGGAATATTCATTTCCTGACACACTTATTCTTATACCCAAACTGTGCGCGAAAACCTGAGCCGTATAACCACATTTGCCAGGAAAGGTTAGGTTAGGATAGGTTTGTGGGGATTAACGTCCCAAAGCGACTCAGGCTATGAGAGACGCCGTAGTAGAGGGCTCCGGAAATTTCGACCACCTGGGGTTTTTTAACATGCACAGACATCGCACAGCACACGTGCCTCTATAATTTCGCCTCCTTGGAAATTCGAACCCCGCCGCCGGGATCGAACCCGCGTCTTTCGGGTCAGCAGTCGAGCACCATAACTAGTCAGCCACTCCGGAAGACTCCAGGAAAGGGACGTTCTTGAAAATCTGGTCGCCATACTCCCTAGTTCACACAGCCACCTACCCAGCTGAACATAGAAGTAGTCTCTCATGCGGACTTCAATGCCGCTATTGCGCTGCCGCTTTTTTGTCCCACTTCACAGCGAAGTCTCGAAATTGGTTATGCGGAATATCTGAATATTATTCGGGTTAAAAAGCTGCGTAGGACAAGTTGTCCATGGCCGACGCAATATGAGAGGATGGTAAGACTTGGCGAGCAAGAGGTTTGGCCTAGCAGGAGACGTCCGCTGGCTCATGATAGTATAGGAGCTATAGTTTTTTTGGGCTTTGAATGCATTCTCATCGGTGCCAGAAGCCGAAAACACTTGCATGGTCAAATCGCGTTAAATTCTTTTTTTGCTTCGCTCGGCTTCCTTTTGATGAGGACTCGCATTTTATCTGCAGGCGTGTGGCGACGACAGCACGTTGTGCGCTGGGATGACGTGTTTTGAAGTCGAGCGCTGTGGTGTAATGATACCGCGCTTACATTGGTCTGAAAGTAATTTGCCGTACGATTTTATTAAAAACAATATATATATATGTGTTTGATCTCACTGTGTCATTCATTGCGTCTGGTCGGTAAGGCGAAAGTATTACAGGTCCTATGGCTACCTCACGGACAACCGAGGCATAATTCTCTCAATACAAATTGAAGTTTGGAGCGTTATTGCTTTAGTCTCTTATGTGCCATAAAACTCAACATGACAGAACACACTAGGTGCAGTGCACGGACAAACGTCCTGTGGCCACTTAGTCTTTACAAGGGCTTAAAGTGCTGGTACATCGGACAGGAAAAGTAGATATCAGATCAAAATTTTTTATTTTTTATTTTTTGCTATAAAACTGCATTTGTGAAACATCCGTGCCGTTGGTGACGGGAAAGTTTAAAACGTCTAGCAAAAATAAATATTATTTTCTCTAAGCAAGCCGTAACAATACTGCGTAGGATTCGCTCCGCATTATAGCTTTGCAGACGAAATCGCGATCCCTTAGCGCGGTTTCAGGACGACTGTGCTGTGTGCAACGATTCACATGTAAGAGCACCTCCTCACTTTTTTCTTCGTTGGGGGCCATGCCGCTGAATCGTAAGGCCATCGGCACATCCCACACACGCGTTCCTTAGCCGTGGCTGCTTCCGCTACGTGGTCCCGTACGCTCTGCGCTAATAATAAATTGCTTTTTTGGGAAAGGAAATGGCGCAGTATCTGTCTCAAATCTTGGCGAACACTTAAACCACGCCGTAAGGGAATTGATAGAGTAAAGACTGAGACAAGAAAGGATGAGATAGATGCTGTAGTGGAGGGCTCCGGAATGCTTTCGACCACCTGGGGATCTTTAACGTGCACTGACATCGCACAGCTCACGGGCGCCTTTACGTTTCACCTCCATCGAAACGCAGCAATCGCGGCCTTTCTGGCCATGTGTTATACCTACAGAGATGCGCGAACCCATTCGGGTCAAACCTGTCCACGGTGATGCCCCCAGCTGCCCGCGTCTCTCTAATGGTGCGGAATCTATCCCAGTCTCAATCTGTCCCTGCGACAGACAAACGGCTCATGCACATGTGGGAGGCGCACGCGTCCCTATTGGGCAGATGGAAGTCGGCCAAGCATAATAGGAGGTTGAGACTCCGCATTTCCGGGTTGGAAAGAAAGTTTGAAGATCACGCCAATGAGCTCAACAGGCTGCAGTGGTGTCAGATATGTGGCGGATTAAACGGGCAACTAGGAAACAGGAAATCGTGGCTTCAGCTGCGGCACCTCCTAGACACGACTCAGACCAAGTCCGCGGCACGGACGGGCCCGAGCCAGATAGTACATCAGTACAATGGCACGGACGAAGAACTACTGAACGACTTGAAGGATAAGTACGACACAGGGTAGGAAAGCAGCCTCGGTGTATACTGAGGCGCAGAATGAGCCACTAGACACGGACATCACTGCCATGAAACTACAGGCTGCGATGGGGATACTTCGAACGTCCTCAGCCGCGGTGCGGGACGGAGTAACTGACAAAATCCTCAGAAATCTGGATGACGACTCGGTTCAGGCGCTAACAGACTACCCGAACAAGTGCTGGAAAGGAGGGAGCCTCCCGCCGGCATAGAAACATGCTAAGGTCACACTCATACCGAAACACGGCAAGAAGCTGAACATCGAGAATCTTCGACCTATCTCTCTTACGTCGTACTTGGGTAACATCATGCAGCACGTGTTTCTGACACGTTTGCAGAACTACGTAGAGATCCATCCGCCTCATGCCGCACAGGATGACCGGATTTATGCCACACCTGTCCACGCAGGACGTAATGCTGCAACTCTCCAGGGAAACCGTAGACTCGGGGAGCGGCCACGGTACGCGGGCCATCCTAGGGTCGGATTTAAAGAAAGCGTTTGATAACGTCTCGCACGAAGTGACACTCGCCAACCTCTCAAAACTAAACGTATACGGCGACACACTTACGCGTACATGAGAGATTTTTTCTAACAGTACACCGCAGCTAACTATAGGGGAACTCAAATCGGAAAACATACCACTGGGAAATAAGGGTACCCCGCGGGGGTCAGTATTGTCACCCTTTTTATTCAACACTGCGCTGATCACGCTCCCTGGAAAACTTGACGGCATGGAGGGTATTAGACATACCCTATACGCTGATGACGTCTCGAATTGGGTGAATCGCGGATCGGACGGACAAATCGAGATGGTCCTACAAGACGCGTCGGACGTCGTAGACGCCCACTCCTGTTGGGCAGGGCTGTGATGCTTCCCACAAAAGTCGGCACTGCTGGTCATCCTTAATAACGGATGGGCCTGCAAAACTGAGCTAAATAGGATGCAACTGAAATCGAGGCAACGAAATTCCGGAAGTAGACATGTTACGCGTGCTTGAAATGCTTATACAATCCGACAGATGCAACAAAGTAAAGCTGGACAGGTTGACGACCTCGGTCCAGCAAACTATATGGCTCATTAAGCGCGTGGCGAATCGGCGGCAGGGCATGAGAGAGAGCGACACATGTCGCCTCGTTCAGGCTTTCGTCCTCAGTCGACTCGTGTAGGCCACCCCTAATTCTGGAGGTCAAGAGAGCAGAGAGAGGAAAAGCTGCTGAACTGCCTGATAAGGCAGGCGTACAAGGCGGCTCTCGGCCTCCCCAGAAACACGCCCACCGCGAGGCTTCTGTCTCTTGGGATCCACAACACCCTTGAGGAGTTCATTGAGGCGCAACTGACAACGCAAGAGCAGCGGCTCAGGCAGACAGACACGGGGCTCTACATTTTGCGAAGCTTAGGCATACAGGGCGATGATCCTTCAGGCCAAGTGATTATACCTACAGAGATGCGCGAACGCATTTGGGTAAAACCTATCCCTACGAACATACAAGCGGATCGTCACGAAAACCGGAGGAGGGCCAGGGTGAAGACGTTAAGCAAACAATATTGAGCGGATGATAGTGCCGTGTATGTTGATGTGACACATTATCACTTCAAAGGCAAAGACGCTTTCGCTGTGAGCGCGGTGAGCATCTCCCGCAGGGTATCGGCTACAGTGGTCACGGACCGAGTGGAAGAGGCCGAAGGGGCTGCAAATGCACTAGGCGACCGTTCAGGAAGGCACCAGAACAACTCTCAGAGATTCTAAAACGGCCCTTTGCAACTTCGCGAGGGGACGTATCTCCGCCACTGCATACAAAAGTATTCGCACGACGCCAAAAGATAGGAAGGAAGTGGATCTGGTGTGGGTCCCGGCCCACGCCGGTGTTCCGGGGAACGAGGCCTCTCGCCAGTATGCTCGAGGTTTTGTAAGCCGAGCCGATGCGGGGGCCTCGGATCCGGATGTCCCCAGGGGCGAAACGCTAATTACATATCAGGCCATAGCCAATTATTACAAAGAGCTTAGGGCCAGCCTGCCTCCTCCGCACGTTTCGCTCAGCCGCAAGCAGTCTACCACGTGGAGGCGGCTGCAAACGTGGTCGCAGCGGAACCCGTGCACGTATTCCAACATCTTTCCTAATTTAGTGAATCCGTATTGTCAGCTGTGCGGCGAGCCTGCCACCTTAGACCACATAACCTGGGACTGCACGGAGAATCCGCCTGTGGCAGATCTAGTCACATCTCCCAGGCTTGAAAAAATGGGAAGCTGTTCTCGCCAGCGCGGTCCCGGACGCTCAGTCGACTGAGGACGAAAGCCTGAACGAGGCGACATGTGTCGCGCTCTCTCATGCCCTATCGCCGAGTCGCCACGCGCTTAATGAGCCGTGTATAGTTTGCTGGCAGGAGGTCGCCGACAGACTTAAACTGCCGGCCACCTGGAGAGGCTGAGGTGACCCAAAAATATCGCTATCTTCCTGGCAATCAAGTTTTCTCTCTCTCTCTCGCTCTCTCCCCCGCCTCAGGCTGCAGCCCGCGTCCAGTGGACAGCATGACCTGCATGTGCTGCGGTATTAACATCGACCTGCATTTCAACGCTGCCAGTGGCGTTTCCGACTGCGCTCTTCATTACACTGTAGTTCGCGAATTGTGCATTACGTTGCCGTAGCCATAGGGTTAATTTCCTTTAAGTGCATTGTGGTTTATAACGAACCTCCGCCAAAACAAGGCCACCTATATTTTTACGCATCCGTAAACGCGACAAACCAGTTCTCTGGTCCCTATATTTCTTTTTCCTAATAAGGCGTGAGGAGGAGCAACCCAAACATCTGTTTTTGCTCTGTGAAAAATTTGTTGTTCTTTTTCCTGGCTTGCTGCCATCCTGGCATATTCGACGCACACACTCAATGAGTTCTGCTGGCTTATGGCTAGGTTCCTCGGAAAGCCGCAGTGATTTATATCAATGACACTAGAAAGAGCCTGGACATAGAACCAGTGACGATTATCTCACGCGCTGCCTCACACTGAGAAAATCACTCACTAGTTCCAAAGGTCTTCCACGCGAGTGTGGCTGTCTGTCACTAAAAGGCGGTAGAAGCCCAGCAGTGCCAGTGGCAACTAAAGAGAACGCATATTTTCACGCTATCCTTTATTAAGTCTGTGGTACAAGAGCGTTATTTCAGTCGGCAGACATTTATTCTTAAATGACTTTGTTTAGGAGCGAAGCCGCCAGTAGGGCACAATCGATCAATTCGGCAACCTTGCATTCAGAATTTAACACATTTATCTTGCTCTGTACCTTTCTGGATACATCAGCCCTTGTCATATTCGATTGCGCAGAAAAACAATGACGATATTAAGTGAAGGTTCGCGCCATCTAACAAAGCATAGAACAATTATACACGAGTAGAATACCTCGCACACTGTCCTAAAAGTAACAGCGTCTGAAACGGCAGAATACGCACTCGCTGCAAGGACATCCTGTCCAAAGGAAAAGTTATACCACCAGGAAAATTAAGCTGTAAGTAATGAGCCACGTAGGTCTGAATACCTCAGCATGATAAATTAGCCATCAATTCTGGGTCTTACTTCGCCAGCTGGCGTAGTTGTTCACAAGCTCGGTATTGCTTCTAACGGCTGCAGTAGTCTTTCCACGCATGTGGAATGTGGGCAAGGCCTAAATTTGGACAAGGCATGCGGACAAGGCCAAAATTTTGATAGAATTTGCCATAATCTTCATCTACAAGCAAGTTGATTTATTGGACCTCATTTAGACACGTACATTTTCGAGGATTCCTATCTCACTTGCTTACGACACCCACTAATTACTTGCAGAGGATCTGGCCGCCTTGCCTCTTTATCGCTATTGCTACAAGCGTTCTTCTCGCTGCGGACTGTGACGCACTTTTCCACTTTTACCATCACCAACAGCGGTTCGTCTTCGCCATGACCAGCGCTGGAGTTCACAGAAAGGATGTCGTCAACTTCTTTGCGTTCAAGCCATTCAGACTTACTACGCGATGGGATGTCTACGAGGAAGTCCTCGCTTTCCTGAAAAGGTAAAAGCAATTGCATTTTTTTACTGTTGCAATTTCTTTGCCGGTTCCTTATATTCTTATTGCCAATAGTAGGGCCATCCTAATTTTCCAGAGCGTGTACACTTAACAGAGGACGAATGTTGATCAAAACAAGAATATCTTTCAAAGCCTGATGGAAACATCGGGTGCTTTGATCGACAAGCCAAGGCGATGAGTACAATTTGAATTGGCCCTTCCCTATGGTTATTATATCAAACGCTGCAGACATGTTGGATATTTTTCATTGCTGCTTGAACGGTTAACAATGACCCCTAGCCTTTTTGTGGCAGATATGTACGGATGTTCGAGAATTCAGAGCACGGCGACTGCGGGCCAGCAAGTTCGTCGTTGCTCGAAGGCCATGCATGAATGATTGTCTGCCTATCTCCTGTATTCTGCGAGCTTCTGCAGCCTACTGTATAGTGGTCCCCTATGCAGGAGTTTCCTTAGTGAAGTCGCATGAAGTCTGCATTTGTTTAGTATGTTCAGTCAATACGCATCTGACCCTACCTGCACCTTACAGCGTGACCAGATTATGGTGTTCCAATACCATAGGCCTGAGTGCCTAAAAATGAGATTCCCGCATGTGTGGCTTGGATCGCATGAGTATCGTCGCAATGTTCTCTATTCTTTTGTTTTAGGGTAATGTGTAAACGGGCGCACATTTTTACAAAGCTCTCGAGCTCCACCGCTGATAAATATTAGAGATATCCAGGAATGATAGCTCAGAACTGAGTGAAAATTTGCAGACTTCACCGACACAACCTTGGACCACGCGATTTTTTTCCCGCTACTTATTCTGTTGTTCTCTGCGTATTCCGGGCTCTTCGGACTTTTCGTTAGAGAGCGGTTGAAGAGTGAAATAATGAGCGAATCTGGGGGAGCGCTTTTTTTTCCAGCTTTTTGGTGCCTTGCAGAACTCCCGTCCATTTGGTTATCATCGTGACGGTGACGAGTGAAGACAATCCACTGGTGCAGCCGTCTTCAGCTTGGAGCACCAGCTGCCTACCCCACTCAAACGAGACTTCAATGGTAAGTACTCACACCAGGCCCGCCCGGCATGGTAGCATTTATGTCCTATGATGTTACTGATTCGTGACGGTTGATACAATGCATGATGGAAGCCAACAGTCACGGAATCCCAGGAGCGTAGAGGATGTTTATTTTGTCTTAAATTTCCTCTGTTAATCATTGGGTAATCAATACTGTAATTATTCTATCGCTGAAGGTAATTGATAAGAAAGAAGAAGAATAAAATTGCTGGGGTTCAGCTCTGTTAAACTCTGGTCGAAAGCTACAAGCTACATCTCCCTGGCTACGTTTGTGGTCGAGTGACTGGCGGTTTCTATAGATAGCCATACTGACGCACACACAGTAGTAGACATTTTTTTATTTGTTAAACGTCTTGCATTCTTGGAAACGACAATAATGGAGCTCACACAAGACAGGACAGTATATACTTAATATAGCTTCGGTGATAATTACAACTGTATTATTCCTCACTGTCTGCGGACTTATGAAACCAAATCCGGTTCCAAACTACGCGCAATAATAATAATAATGTCAACAATAATGATAATAATAATTGGTTTTCAGGGGAAAGGATATGGCGTAGTGTCTGTCTCACATATCATTGGGCACCTGAACCGCGCCGTAAGGGAAGAGGTAAAGGAGGGAGTAAAAGAAGAAAGCAAGAAAGAGGTGCCGTAGTGGAAGGCTCCCCGCGCACAAACACTGCACAGAATTTCCCCAAGCCAAATTGAAAAAGAATTTGGTTTTTTCGGAACTTTTTTTTAATTGGTTTTTTGGGGAAAGGAAATGGCGCAGTATCTGTCTCATGTATCGTTGGACACCTGAACCGCGCCGTTAGGGAAGGGTTAAGGGAGGGAGTGAAAGAAGAAAGGAAGAAGGAGGTGCCGTAGTGGAGGGCTCCGGAATAATTTCGACCACCTGGGGATCTTTAACGTGCACTGACATCGCACAGCACACGGGCGCCTTAGCGTTTTTCCTCCATAAAAACGCAGCCGCCGCGGTCGGGTTCGAATCCGGGAACTCCGGATCAGTAGTCGAGCGCTCTAACCATTGAGCCACCGCGGCGGGTCTTTCGGAAAAGGAAGTGGCGCTATGTGAGACAGGCGTAATTTCTTTTTCCTTAAAACCAACTTTCATTTCACTTTCCTTCCCTTATGGCGCGCATCGGGTGTCCACCTAGATATTTGAAACAGGCTTCATTTCGTCTCTTGAAAACCAACTTGATTTCACTTTTCTTCCCTTACGGGCACGGTTTGGGTGTCCCCCGAGAGTGGGGACAGCGATAGATGAAAGTAACAAGAGAAGTTTACCCGCAGGGACGCCATAACTTACAAACTGCTCGGTAACCTGACCGGTACAGCGGCCCGCGGCCTCCTAGAGCACTTCAACGAAGCCTGGGAGTGCTCGCGGTTGCCGAAGAAATGGAAGGACGCCGAGGTATGCTTCATTCCAAAGCCTGTCAAGGCCCTTACGATAGACAACATGCGGCCCATCTCCCTCACGTCCTGCGTGGGGAAGGTGCTGGAGCGCATGGTCCTTCGCCGGCTGCAGCAGCACCTTGAAGAACCGCATGAGATGCCAGAGACGATGTACGGCTTCAGGCAACATCTCAGCACCCAAGACGTGATGATCCAACTCCACAAACTGGTCGTCAAGCCCGCAACGAGGCACGCGCCGCGCGGGATACTCGCCCTCGATCTGAAGGCAGTGTTTGAGAACGTGTCCCACGCATGCGTGTTGCAGAGTCTGAAGAAGACCAGGTATGGCTGAAAGACATTCGGCTACATAAAAGATTTTCTGTCAAACCGAACGGCGGCCATCAGGATAGGGAAGAAGAAGTCGGACCCTGTCGAGCTTGGCTATAGGGGCACCCTTCAGGGACCGGTCTTGTCGCCCCTGTTCATCAATCTGGCCCTCCTGCCCCTGCCCAATCTACGCGAGCAAATCGAAGGCGTGGACCATATTACGGCGTGGACTGCCCGAGCCATGTCCGATGCCTGGACGGAGGAAGCCGTGCAGCGGGCGGCAACGACCGTACACGAGTACGCTAAGTCGTGCGGACTGAGCTGCGCTCCCCAGAAATCAGAGCTGCTCATTAGCGGATTATTATTCTCGGCCTACTACTTCAGAGCGACCGGAAGGCACACGCCGCCGTCACAAAGATCAACATTACAACCGAAGAGATACTTACTATAACTCGGAGGGTATCTAGCAGAAACCGAGGCCTTAAAGAGGACGATGCCATGAGCCTGGTACGCGCGTTCGTCGTGTCGAGGACAGGGGCCAGGAGCTGCTGAGAACATATGGATCCCGTAACTATAGGAACCACCCCGTCTGGTGCCTGCGTGCACCACCGATTTATTTCGGGCCCAATAGATCTGTTTCATCATCATCCCCCGAGATATGTGAGACAGGCATCATTTCCTTGGTTGACCTCTAGCTACATTCAGGGTCAAACGTACGTCCCCGGTGACGGCTTTAAAAGCTGCCGTAGTGAAGCTTTTCGCTTCAAAAACCGCAGGTCACCGGAGTGATCCGAACCCACGATCTCCAAATTTCGCGACCTGTGCTCTGCCAACTGAGCTACGCCGACCGCTGTCCAGTATTCTGCTTTCGGGGGTATTTACGTGTAGTGAAACTGAACCTCGAGAGTGTTCACTAGCGCACCGGTGAGGGCGGCCACCATTCGACCACGTTCCTACGTGCACCCTCGGTCATACAAGGCGAAATACGAGCGCCGCTATGGACGAGGGTGCCGCTGGTGAACACTCTCAGGGTTCAGTTACACTACACGTGAATACCCCCGAAAGCATAATATCGGACAGCCGTCGCCGTAGCTCTGTTGGTAGAGCACCGGACCGATATTCGGAGGTCTGGGCTCGGATCCCTCCGGCGGCATGTAGCTATTTTTCTTCTGCTTTCTTATCAGTTAACTTTAAGCGAAAAGATAATTACTGTATTGAGCTCCCAATAGTTCACACCAGAAATTTATAATATATAAACATTCCTGTGCTTCTTGTTTTCAGCGACTGTTGGCTTCTATCATTTATGTCATCATTAGCACCTCGATTCCATTCCCTTGTCCGTTTGGTTTGCACAATGAGCATTTAAATATTTTTCTCTTTTTGCTAATTGATAACTGAAAATTTGATAGATTTACTGATTGATTATTAGGTATGAGGAGAATATGATAGGCGGGCCCTCTCAGAATATGCAGCCTGAAGAGTAATTGAACAGGCCTTGATATAGCCACTCTAACAACAAATTGTGGAGTTCGCGGTACAACTCTCTCCACTTTCGTGCCCCCAAGGAAGAGCGTTACGTCTACAAGTGCATTTAATGGGCTGTTTACTTAGAATTTGAGCAGTGACGCTCTAAGCGGGAAGTCTTACTTGTCCATGATTCGCGCGTTAGTTTTCTATTGAGAATGTCGTTACCGTCCCGCGGATGGCAGTGCTGATCCTCCCTGCTTTCTCTCTGCTGCAGAAGGAGGCGGTGCGCCTATTAAGCCGTGTACCTCAACCGACTTTCAACTTCACCCTCACTCTTAGCCTGCGCATGGATCTCTTCGAAGGCGTAGGCGTACCTCTCGTTGGAAATAATCTCAGCTACATCCCGTGTCATGCCCACCGCAGTTTCCGCTACGCAGAAGTGAGTACTGAACTAAGGGCGTTAATGATGTATGTGCCTGTGTGGACAACTGAAAGACGAACACAGCATTGGAGCTTTATATGAAGGCCGTCCTCGGTAATACGAACCAACAAAATAGAAACGATTGGGCATGGTTATCATTTTTAGCGAAATTAGTGTTCTTAGGGGCAATGTAAATACCTGCCAGCAGTTTTTCGTTCCGCTTACTTTAATAATTAGCTTGCCTTAACCAACTTTTTAAATATCGCTACAAATGCTGTAGTGTAAATTGCAAAATAGTCGAACGTCCTGACAACGGCCCAGCCCAGGTGCTTCCAGCAAGCTAGCCATAGTGCAGCTTTCTGGTGGGGGAGTGGGGAGAAGGAAGCTGAGGTCGGGGGATCAAAAATGAAAGCCTGCGATAAAAATAATCTAGAGGGGACATTTCAGCTTCGCCCTAATAGTATGACGCAATATATTCAACGGATTTAATTTTCATACATGCGAACTCTTTGAGCAGTTCACCGACGCGCCTTTGCACTGCGGCTGCATGTGCTGCCATCGGTTTTTCTTGTGCGACCCATCCTTGCAAAAACTTCTTTACACAGTCCATAGACTCCCTATAGACTTCTGTCTACGAAGTCTGTTGACTCTGCACAGACGAACCCAAGAGAACAGTCTATAGGCAATGCAAATCCTATAAAGAGTCTGTAGACTACAGATTTATGGCCGTACACTTTTAGTAGACTTCTTTCTATACACTTTTTATAGACTATAGGTAGACAAAAATAAATATCTATAGAAAGGTAATACAGTTTATAAGAAGTCTACAAACTGTCTATAGAACATTTTTATAAGGGCAGGATGCTCTTCCCGAACAACCTCTAGCGATTAATCATTAATTTATCTGCCACCTGCCAAGGTGGCTATTTCTTCACAATCCGGAAGGCAGGTTGCCGATGCCGACACCGAGCAATTATTTTCTGACATGGGGGTACTAACGCTCTCGCTTTAAATAAAAAATACCACGCAATAGTGTTGGCTATGCGTTGAAATGCGCCCCGATTAGAGCGCTCTAAGCCTTCAATGGATACAGCGCCATCTACTTCGCGCCTATTGCGCTTCCTGGGTAATTTTAATTGGACGCTGTAGGCGCTGCAGCAGGTCGCCTGTGCACCGAACATCTCGCGTGCCTCGTGCGCCTCTTGCGTTTTTGTGCGAAAAAAAAAACACCAGATTTCTATGCGCTGCAGGGCTTCACAGAACGGCTTCGCTAAAAACTCTTATATGCCATCGAGTTGTCCATGGCGGCGCGCTCGTCATTGGCTCTAACCACCTGGCTGTATCAAATAAAAATTTAATTAGTAAACGTTATATAATTAACTAGCTAATAAACGTCGTTCTCAAATTTTGTGGGTGCTCATGGGCTTGCAGTTTGGCCCTGAATAGATCTGCTTCACCCGCCTCAAGTTTAGGAATTTTTAAAGTGTTTTCAGAAGCCGTCGGAATGATATCATTGTTCTTTTCCGAATTGAATGTTGTTTCCTTTTTTTAATGGACAGCCACACTTACGATACCGAAAATTGCGACTAAAGCTGATCAGCTCAACGTCGCGAGTCATAACTGTCAATTGCACACCGGCAAAAATACGGCTGATCAAAGACCGATTGTGCCGTCACTGCTATTGTGACGTGGCGGGGGTGGCAGCGCAGGCGCATGCGTGGGCGACAGAAAAAAAGATAGGCGTTAATATCCAATTGTTCATTAGGTGAATGTGCGCCTGCAAACGGAGGGAACTCGGCACTAGTGATAGCAGCCAGTGTCATCTCCGGTTCACGAACAAGTGTCACCGCAAATCTCTGCCACGCTCAGTTGATGAGTGTCCAAGAACTTTCAGGACAAATAATGGAAAGCACTGGTAATAGTTCATATAATCGCAGAAACTTTTGCCTGCCATTACAACCTTTCAAGAGCAATCTTGTAGCGTCTCCGGCGGCAAGCCAAGTAACAAGGTCAATTTTGACGGCAGTGTAGGAAGAAAAGAACAACAAATAAAACATTTACTTCAGTGCAGTATTCCTTTAGTTCTCCCTTTTCATTTTGCTACTTTCGTGAGACATAGCCTTAGTGTAAGGAGGGAACCAGAGAAGGTATTAACGCCGCCAATCTTGCGTTGTTTTCATACTCCGCCCGCAGCTTGGCGGTGCACTTCTCAAGGAACAGAGGCGCACCATTAGATCTGACTCGACAGCGCTGCATTCAAATCTTGCTACGACGGTCGCTTAACGAGATGAGACACGTTTCTCGGAGCCGAGAATTTTCTATCGAATCCTTTAGTGTCACCGGGGGCGCGAAAAAGCTGTTCGTCATAGCATCAGTATCTTCGCTTCTATTGACTCACCGGTCAACTTCTCAAAGCTGTGAGCTGTAAATCGAGACCACTCATCGACTTGAAAAACTTGACAGTGTAAATGTTCTTCCGAGTTACTGTCCCACTCTCAAAAACCACAGTGCTTGTTTTTTCTAAACGAAAGTATTTTATTATGGCGATCATGATTACTTCTGATGGGGGGGGGGGGGGGAGAGAATCAGCATGTGAAGACCGCAACGTGGGGCATAGTAATTGCGTGTACAGAGCATGGGCTAAAGACCCTTTATTCAAAATGTTTCGCATCGGTGAAGGGCGAGCACTGGGATGGTAAAACTCTTACCCACAGGTAAACCATTGGGTACTCGCTGAAACTCGTGTCGGACCCTGCACTGTTTGGTTGCTTGGCGAGTGTTCACGCCACTAGACCATAGCGGCCGACCACAAAATATTTCTGGGAATGTATATTGTGTAAGATGAGCTATGTTATCTGAGAATAGATCTTATTGTTGTTCACTTCACTGGAATTCACATGCTGATAAACAACTTGAAAACGTCTCCGTTATCCTAGAGGGCACAGTTTTATCCTGAAATATACAGCCCAACATGTTTGCTTCCGAGAGTAAGAGTGGAGCTTTATAGCCTCCCTGGATAAGGTGCCTGCATGCCTGCGAGCTTCCTAGTTCTTTAAGTCGCCAACTCCCAAGAGGTTGAGCCTGGAGCCTCTCTTGACATCACTGGAATAAGCTCGGTGCATTGTACGTACATTTTCGAGAAACAATGTACTTGTCTTTCTCACTAAAGACGACGGCAAAAAAATAAGCACAAAAGTGAACTCGCAGTGCGCACCGTACATATTTGTGCTGCACCGCACATGTACTTTGAGCCCCTTCTACGGTTCGCGTTCTTTGTTCCCAGGATGCACACAGGCTGTTGTCAACTCTCTTCACGTCACAACCTTTGCTTTTCAGGCGTGGTGGCATTACTGTCTAGTCCCCAGGGCTGTTTTACGGCTCCGCTATATTTATCAGAAGCGATCCGTATGGCTGGTCAAAGGTCTAGAGCGATCCCCAAAGGCGGAGTAAATTTGACATCAAGGAGCAAATAACTAATTGCATCCACCCAAGCACAGCTATACGGCTACAAAGGAAAGCTATAGAGCTTCTACAAAAACTTCTTAATTAAGGAAAAAGAAATTTTTTCCTGGTCCAAGGTTCGAATCCGAATCTGGGGAGCCGTATCGCTGCGCTTAGGCGGATGCCAATGAGTAATCTGCTCCATTGCTACAAGCAAACTATATGTGTCCCGAAGGCTTTTAGTCCTGGCTGCACATTCAGGAACACTCTAACTCACCCAGGCCAGTTACATCGACAGGAGCGTGGCATTTGCAAAAAAAAAATATTTATTTTTGCTCTAAAAATAGTTATAATATTCACTGCTCCGTGGGTCTTCAGAGCACCCTGCCACTTTTTCTTCTAATTGTGGCAGAGTTACATAGCGCGCCCATTGCTCTCTCTTTCGTTTCTCTCTCCCTCTGAAGCAATGCCATGCGCAAGTCTACGGCCACGACCCGAATGGTTCGACAATCCAGTACGTTGCAGGCGGTGGCTGCGCCTTCGCTAAGGGCGGCGTTGGCGCCAACGATGTTGTGTCCTTCGAGACGCCAACGACAGTCGCATACAAGGTGGGTGCTGGCCTTGTGTATAGTCCTCTTTCTCTCAGGCGCAAAGCGAGAACTCTTGTCTTGCGGATGCGCAGAATAAGGAGGTGCAATATTGCGCCTCAAAATTACGGGCCACCGATCGATTCCGATAAACGCGATTTTGCCTGAGTCCAGAAGTGTACACAGGTCTAGTTCAGAGTGTTCAAACTAATCCTTTTAACACGCACAGATAACGCTAACCAGGCAGTAATACTAGTGATGGTGGAAGTTAAAAGGTAACTGGATCGTGTTAACAACTGCAGTTAAGCACCTGTTGCAGCTGGTGGCGTGTTCACCGTTTACCGAGTGTTTCAGCGAACACTCAAAAAGTTTCAACAACAAGCTTTTCGGGGTTAAAATTTTGCTTTTTCGGCATAGCCGGACACCAAAAACTTGTGAACCGTCTTATCACAGACATGCAAATATCACAGACATGCGCAGACTGTGAAGTTACCCAACCAATGCCTCAAAGTCCGCCCCACTGCGGGCCCTTTTTCTTTGTTGAACATTAATGCCAGAAGCATATGGAATAAATGCGATGACTTAGAAGGTCTTCTTATCACACACGACGCTGACATCACAATCATAACCGAGACTTGGTTGAACGAAGCTATTCCTGATTCAGAAGTAATACCCAACACTCATGAGATAGTACGGCACGACCGTAGCAGACGGGGAGGGGGCGTAGCCATAGCTATAAAAAAGGGACTAGATTACACAGTTATTCCTCATAATACAGGCATCGAAATGGTTTGGATATTGCTTTGGTTTAACAATTTGAACATTTTTATTGGTTCTGTGTATAGACCCCCGGATGCAGACGTCTCGGTTCTAGAACGACTGCACGAATTTTTGTTAGAACATGGTAAAACATATGCTTATGTAATGATGTGTGGTGACTTTAATTTACCAAAAATCAACTGGGAACTTCTGCGTACTGTAGCTTCATGTCAACATTCTGATCTTTTGCTTGATATCGCCTTTGCAATTAATTTAAAGCAGGTCGTGCAGGGGCCGACACGTACTGCATCAGGTTCAAGCTCCCTTCTAGACCTTGTGTTTGTTACCGATACTATTGAAAAACTTGGCTTCTCCGTTGAAATCATACCAGGCATTTCTGATCACAAAGCTGTACTCTTCAAAAGTAACATGATGCGACCGCCTGTCCCTGAGTTAAGAAAACCATTTCTTGACTTCAACAATGCCCTAGACGAAAGTATCTTAGATTTATTGGAACAAGACTACGATGAATTCGTTGAGAAACACGCGGCTGGTCTCATGAAAGTTAATGACCTATGGGTGCACTTCAAGTTTATTGTGCACAAATGTATCACAAGATACGTGCCGACTAAACTTAGAAAAATGAATCGCAGTAGTCCCTGGATTACTCGCGAACTGCTCCAGCTCAAGCGACGTATCGAGCGTCTAGGATCCAAGCGATTTAAAACAGGGCACATTTCCCTACAGTCACTACGCACAGAGTTGCGCATGAAAATTAAACAGTCTAAGTACACTTTTTTAACGTTAAAATGCATAACTTTCTCACCACAGACCCACACAAATTTTGGATACACTTAACAAAGAAGAAGGATACAGTTAGTAAAATTCGTTTGAATAACCGAGAAAGTAAGGATCCTTACGACATTGCATCAGCTTTCAATAATTACTTTTCTTCAGTGTTTTCTACTGACAGTAGGCAGGAGCCTGAATTTCAATCCACGTGCCTTATCTTACCAGACCTGCAAATATCTGTCGAAGGAGTTTTTTCAGCTCTACTCAGTTTAGACAAAAAGAAGTCTCCTGGGCCCGATGGCATTCCAAATGCGTTTCTCTCCCGCTACGCAGAATGGTGCGCGAAATATCTTGTCATCATTTACAATGAAAGTATTCTAAATTCAGAAGTTCCGGCTGACTGGAAGACTGCAAAGGTCATCCCTATCCACAAATCGGGTGACAAACTTTGTCTAAACAACTACAGGCCAGTTTCACTCCTTTGTACCTCGGGTAAGGTTATGGAGCATTTCATTTTCAAGCACTTGATTTCTTTTCTAGAAAGTAGTAACTTCTTTTCTAGTAACCAGCATGGGTTTCGGCGTGGCCTGTCCACCGTAACACAACTAATTCACACAACCAATGAACTTTTGGCATGCATTGATAAGGGTGGGCAAGTAGATGCAATATTTCTCGACTTCGCGAAGGCCTTTGATCGCGTTTCGCACCGTAATCTAATAATAAAGCTCAAACATCTATTACAAAATCAGCGTCTTGTTCAATGGCTAGATTCCTACCTCTCTGAACGGCACCAGTACGTTCAGATCTAAGGTTCCAATTCTGTGCCAGCTCCAGTTCTCTCAGGAGTACCCCAGGGCTCTGTTCTCGGTCCACTATTGTTCCTTATTTACTTAAACGACTTAAACTTCGACTCCCCTGTACGGTGCCGTTTTTTCGCTGACGACTGCGTTGTATATCTGCCTATTCAAAATGCGGAGGATCAACATGTGCTGAATGACTACCTTTCAGAGGTCTCAAGGTGGTGCCTAGTCTGGCAAATGTCACTAAACACGTCTAAGTGCTCAAAAATGACATTTACGCGTAAAAAGTGCGCTCTTAATTACACATACACAATAAACGGTGCAGCTGTCTCCCCCGTAAACGAATACAAATACTTGGGGGTTGTATTCAATAGCAACTTGAGTTGGAGTTCGCACATCGGGCATATAGTCTCAAAGGCGTCCAACAGGCTTTGGCTGTTAAGAAATCGTCTAAAGCACTGCACATCTAAAACTAAATTAGCAGCTTACACTGCACTCGTACGGCCATTACTGGAATACGCAGATGTGGTTTGGAATCCGCACACCCAAGTAGATGTACAGCGCATTGAAAGCGTTCAAAGGAAGGCGCTTAGATTTATCTACAACGCATATGGAAGGCACGTTTCGGTTACTAATCTATTGAGGGAATCTGAACTGCAGACACTTCAATCTCGTCGCAAGTTGCACCGACTAAAAATGTTGCATGGGATTGTTAATAACTTAACAAACATTCATTTTGAGACCTACATGGCATACAACACTTCACGACCAACGCGCAATAAACACAATTTGACAATCATGGTGCCACGGTGCCGAACGAAAGCGTATCAGTTTTCTTTTTTTCCAAGAACGATATTGGAATGGAACGGGCTTCCGTGTGACGTGGTCCGTTTGACAGACCAGAAGTCTTTTTTATCTGCTGTCATATCGTCATTTTAAGCGCAGTGTATTCGTTCATGCTCTTTTGTTTGCTTTCTTTTGTATTTTAGGTAACCGAGTGCATTTAACTTTGCTCTTTGTCTTTCTATAAAACCCTGTGTGTTAGCTTTTGCTTCTTTATCCGCATTTTTACTTGCTTTGTTTTGTCGCGATGTACGATGAATCCTTGTACCGCTCCTGCCTTGGCCACCAAATGGAGGCTGGCAGTATTGAATAAATAAAATAAAAAATAAGTAGTATTGTAATTAACTAATGTGTACTAATGACCATTATAACTAGTATAGTTAGGCGCCTAGTTGAAATTAGAGATTTGTAGCTGGTCGCCAGTAATAGCCATATCAGCTTCTAGACATTCAAATCTCGATTACACATGGCGCTGTGGCTCGAAAAAAATTTGGATTTTTCGAGTATTTACATGCACTCTAGTGGTTTCTTTGCCTGTATGCTTTCTAAAGCGCGTGTATATTCGTACAATTCAGCCAGACATTGTCGAGCCACAGCGTCACGAGTAATCGCGTTTTGGAAATTATAAAAACTTATATTCCTATTACTAACTTCTGGTTACAAATTTTTAAATGCAACCAGTTGCCTGTATGTGAAACCCAAAAAGTGACTGATGAAATTATTTAGCCACCTTACTACATAAAATTCATCGGCTTTCCTGTGTTCGTGAACACTGATAACACTATGCCGCAAAACCCCTATTTTAACACCAAAAGCCTACTTTTGAAAATTTTTGAAACTGTTCATTGAAACACCGGGAATGTTCAATGAATTAATCACTTATTAATTGTTAATTAACCTTTTTTGCACAGATGAGGAGAGCCTACCACGCCCTTGGCTACGCCAAGACCGTCACGCACATCGTGGGATGGTCGCTGTTCAACTTTTCCGGCGGACTAGCTCCTCCAGATTGCAATAGCGGCCGCGACCGTATCAACTCTATCCTCAAAGTCCTCAGCGATAACTGACTCCCTCGGGACTCACCCGAACTCTCTGTGGAAATAGCTAGATTTGTTGCTTTACGCCGACTGGTCCTTCGACGTGACCTCCGTTTTTCAGATAGCACACGGACGTCGACCAAGACGTGCTACCGAGCACCACATTCATGGGAGCGCCACTTGTTTGTTTCTGTATTGTGCTGTTCGATAGGACAGCGGAGGTACTTTCGTTTGTAGGGATTCCAACATACGAGAGTTATGCAGCTCGTACTCTGCTCTAGACGATAGGCTTCCCTTCATACCATTATGCTCACATAACTGGCGGTGAGGAGTACACAACGCGTCGTTTTTCATTTCGAGAGCTGCCGAAGTCCCATTGCTATTCACGGGTGATGTTGCTATGAAAAATTCTTAAAGGATCTAAACCGAAGCTCATTCTCCTGAAGGGTATAAAGTTTCTATGACGCTTAATGAGGCAATATTTTTTTCCCAACTACAAAAATCATTAAAAGTCTTTAATCGACATATTTTTATCTATTATGGTGTGGAGCATGTTTGCGCGCCGAATAATCTAACAGTTGTTTTTCCGACAGCCTGTTCTTTAGCAGGTGCTATGCTGTGGGACATCATTCTGCAGTTCTCTGTTACAGAAACAGTCGCAACTTCGAACGAAGCTCCCACCTCGCCGCAATAAAAGGGGTCAATATTTCTCGATGTCGCAGATGTTCTGAGCTACACTTCATGAGATGCTCAAGAAACGAATCATTGTGCTAATGCTGCCATGCCTCACCGCATGGGCTTCCACTGAAAATTAAGACCGCATTGTGCTCCTACAACTACAGACGAGAATATTGCGTGAACCTGAATGGTTTCAAGGAAAATGCGTGCATAGTGTGAACACAGCAAACAGTTTTCTGCAGGAATTCGCTCGTCGCATTGCCATCATTCTGAAATCTTGCGCATATTTTTCTATGCTGTATAAGCCATTTAGTCAGCCTTCATTTAGTCAGGATAAAATCCTGCATTTATTCAGTCAGCCGCCGCGGTGGCTCAGTGGTTACGGCACTCGGCTGCTGGCCCGAAAGACGCGGGTTCGATCACGGCCGTGGCGGTCGAATTTCGATGGAGGCCAAATTCTAGAGGCCCGTGTATTGTGCGATGTCAGTGCACGTTAAGAACCCCAGGTGGTCGAAATTTCCGGAGCCCTCCGCTACGGCGTCCCTCATTGCCTGATTTGCTTTGGGACGTAAAAACCCCATAAGCAAACAAACAAGCATTTATTCAATCACTCAAATCAGTGTACTCCAAGGCGCACTTGGAAATTAGATCGAGTGTATTGTGTAACTTCAATATTCGTCCAAAGTATTCCAAGACGCATAGTTACGCCACCCCCGTGGCTATGGTGGTGTCATTCCTTGCCAACTAGCAGTGGAATGTTGACGATAAAAATGGACTTTTCGTTAAACAAATTCCTGTATATTAAAATATGCCAAAATGGCCCGTAATGTATACAAAACGGCCTCATTTCACTCGTAGTAACCAAAAGGCAGGAAGGCAAATAGATAAAAGGTAAAGTTGCTTGCTGCACGAAAAAGCTTTCAGAGGGATGAGCCGTTTAAAGAAACGCGAGTTTCTTTAATAAAACAGAACGCAGTAGGTGAGCATGTGGTTTGATATAGTCTTCAACTAAAACAAAAAGAAATATAATGGGAAGGCTTTTCTGTCCTCTGCAGGCACTTTCCATATATTTATGGGACATCCTTGGAACTATTTGATGGTCATAAACTGACGATAAAATCATACATTAAACCACTTGCTCTGACGAGAAGATAGCTCCAATAAAATCCATGCGCTCCACAAACCCTGGTAACAGAACTACATAGGGTCCGTACGGTATTTTATATATTTTCTTTGAAAGCTGCTGCAAAAAAGTAGGAGTATATAAAGACTACAAGCACGAGGAAAGCACGTGCTTCCGTACAGATGTGAAACCCACGGATTGATGATGAATTAATGCGCATTTGGTACAGGTTTGGCGGCCGCGAAAGCTCTGGCAGCCAGGACCGAATCTTTGACTCTAAAAGCGCCGCGGACGGTTTCAGGTGTATGGCCTTGCAGTTGTGTTCATACTCTTTGAGGCCTTCCAGTATTTCTTCTTCATTGAAGGTGAGGAAATCATTCTTCGAGATTACGCCTTTGACAGTACTGTTTACGAATCGATAAGCACTATTGGATACATGTTTATCTCCAAAGGTTTGGAATTCTGGCATACTGCA
Source organism: Amblyomma americanum (assembly GCF_052857255.1). NCBI lineage: Eukaryota > Metazoa > Arthropoda > Arachnida > Ixodida > Ixodidae > Amblyomma > Amblyomma americanum. Next base: position 46,863,268 of record NC_135506.1, read on the forward strand.
CTTTGTTGCGGATTTGGAGCAGCAGGCCCCTCTGGCCAGCTTAGACACCTTATAGCCAAAGCCCAAACACCAGTCAAAAATTTAGAGACAATGAACGGAGACATTTTCCTAGTTGATTGTACTGCATATTCGCTACGTACCACATGGTACCTCGATAAAACCTGTTTTTTGCAGGCATTCTGTTGCGACATTTGTCCGCACTCTCTTCGGAGCGCGATGGCTTTGTAAGAGAGGAGGAGCCATAAATTCATGTTCTGTTCGGCCATGGTGCCAGCCACCCCCCATGGAGCCCAACTAGAAAACGGGGCAAGAACTTGCAAGCAAGCACTGCCCATGCCAGCTGTACACACCAACTATAACGAAACAAGCGTAACTCACGCCACACAAGGCTAACCATATCCGCCGATGAAAAGTGAAAAAAAAACCGACATTCTGGACATTTTTCTTTTGTTTGTGTAGCCTTTTTACTTTGCATTCTTTGTAAAATCCCCCTCCTGCTAGGGCCAAAGCATTGGCCTGCAGTACGGTTAAATAAATAAAAATAAATAAGTAATGAGAACAAGGATAGGAAAGTGAAAGGTGAAAGGGACGACAGGAAAAGCCGACTGCCGATTTGCCGCGGTCTGGTCAGGCCGGAGGTGCCGTCTACAGGAAGCTGGGGCCGAAGTGGTGTGTTGCCTTCGCTGAGTGGCCTTTAAAGTCCAAACGTTTGGCATCGGTTCAACCACCAGGATGCCTTTATCCTGAACATGACGCTGCCACGCACGGCTAAATGTTGGTGCTCTGGTCCATATAGGCGAACTGCTCATCATCATCCCCAGGCGGGGATGTCCCATCGAATGCTTGGGAAGCCATATTGTCGCAACACACTATCATCTGCATGTTGCTGATGGCCTGAGGGAAAAACCTACAGTTGCTGTTCTTATAGATACATTGCAAGGAACATCTTTCTAACCAAACAAGAATAGTACTCTCGCCTAATCAAAATGCATAACCACTGACGTTAACCATAGACTTCTGTTTTGGGATTTTCTGTTTTGTCCTAGTAATAGGACAATATTACTATCCAGAGGCGACGGAATGCAGCGTTGCTTGGAAGATGTTTCCAAACGTAGCAAAATACTATTCCTGGGATTAATCCTCGGCTGCGACAGGGCGTTTACTTTGGTCATTGACGTCAGGTTCTTCACCACTCAGCTAACTATATCAGCTTTGAATCTTCCATCACACACATCAGGACCAAATCCGACAGAAAGAATATAGCGCACAAATAACTTTCACCGCTCTAGGCCTGCATGTCCTCTCGTAATTGTTTCCGTTTCAGCGTGAAGCACTCGGAAGGGTTTCCGAAATCATTCGCAGTCGCCAAGCACTTGATGTGTTTTCCTAGCACTAGCTTAAGAGCTTTTATACCCCTGGGACACCGAGCTTGTCATATAGACACTCCAGGTCGTATAGACACTCGAGGTACTGAATAGGAAAATGTTCAGTTTGGTTTGAATATGCTCGGCTTACTGAGGTTTTCCTCTGCTCTTGTTCTATCGCGATGTTGTTGTTGTTGCTGACCTCATAAAATGACACATACAAACAAGGGCAATTGGCCATATCCAGGCTGTGACTACCTGCATTGCATGCATGCGGCAAACAAGGGACGATCTAAAAAACTAGGGCAAGTCACTTTTTGTTACATAGGTGATTGAGGGTTCTAAGGGAGCCTAACAAGCTTAAGTTAATGCGAGGGAGGGAGTAAAAGAAGGAAAGGGAAAACAGCTTCTCATAGCCAAAAGGAAATTACAAAATAAAGGGTAAAAAGGGCATTACAAGAGCCTATGATGGCAGGCGTTTTGACGCTAGAAGAAAATTTTGATCGGCAGAGCAACCATTCCCATTGGTATGTCCAAGCATAGAAGCGCCAATGGACAGAACAACCGTAGACGACAGACACATACTGAGCTTCTGTATTGGAACTTCTAACAGTCAGCTTCTTAGCGATGAGTAGCGAGGTCAATAGAGAAGAAAGTCCTCTGCTCTTTCTAGCTCAGCACAAGACGGACACAGTCCTCTTCTTCATCTACTACTGCTTCTTTTTCATCACCTGCAAAACCCCCATAGCTGGTTGCTTAGATAACCTGTCACATGAGCTGTGTGACCGCGTTGGCAGTGTATTCTCAGCGTGATCAAGCATAAAGTGAAAGCTTATTAGGAAAATCGGTGCCGGTGCATCTCAGCAATTCTACCCCTGCCGTTTCTAGTATTCAGACATTAAAGCGAACGGGTAAACTGTTGATATCTGCAATGAATGCGTTCCTCCTACGAAATTCGTCATTTGAATTTTCATTTCGTGCTCAGTGGGCGCGATGCTGAGACCAATTACAACCTTCCTTCGCTTCGGTCAACGTGGCACAGTCTAGAAGAATCATAGTGCACAAGAACTACCCTTTAATCTGCCCTGCCTTATATTTAACTAAAGAGCCTTTATACTGACTACAGCCATTACAGCCAAAACAAAGCAGAACATTGTTAATCGGGTTTTTTTCAATCTCTTGTGTAATTTGCTGGTCACCGTAATCACCGCTTTCGATATTTTCTTTGGGGCTGGCTCGTGATCCAGAAACAGCGATCCCAGCCCACCTAGTTCCAACATGGGCTCAACCCAAATCTGATTACTAAAATTGTAATATCCGCCATCAGTCGACAACCGTGTACCGACAGGCGTGTACTGCCAAGACGCCTCCGGGGCCTCGAACATCGCGATAGATACGAAAGACCAAACAGTACCAGGTACAAAACAAGCTCTTAGCGACTCTCAGGCACAAAAGGGCGAACAACAAAGACGAATGGAGCAGCAGCAGAACTCGGTCTTCCAGACAAGTGGTTAGTCTCATCCTGCAACACGAAGTGGCGCCACTCACCTGCCGTGTCTCCTACTTTAGGGCTATCGTGCGCGTCGCCCTCGTACGCCTCGTTATCAAGGGCTGTCGGGCCGGGCTTTGTGTAAGCGAAACACTCGCTCAGGCGCATTTCTTTGACCTCTGGAATATTGCCGTTCTTGCACCCAGAAACGGAGAAATTTGAAAAATTGGATCGCGGCTGACACCAGTGATCCACGGGGCGTGTAATAAAAGCGCAGGCGTGGTTGTGACTGCAGAATGCCTAGCGCGACTAAGAAGGAGCTGCATAAGTGCGATATTTTCAGAATTCATTTCCAGAGGCCCAGAGTACCAGCGAAGAAGGCCTTACGAGTGAATGCCGCGCTTACACAAAACCCTACCAGTAGCCATGACACCGAGAACTACGCATGCGACGGCGGGGACAAAGAACAAGCGCGTGCCGCACTGTTTGCGAGAAGGTTAATCTGGTGTGTTGCAGATCCTTGCTGGTTGCCCTGGGCAACATGGGCAACATGAGCGGCGCTCTCGTGGTCCCGCTCTTGGCAGAGTACTTTGCGCACAGACTCGGCCGCAAGACCGTCTTCATCACAGGCGTTGCAGCAGTGTTCCTAAGGAGCACCCCGACAACATGCATCTCGTGCACCTACTCGTTTTACTTTTGTCACCATTGCCAACTATCGGTTATAGGAGTCTGTCATGGCATATGCTGTGTATGCAGCTTTGGCTCTGGTCACAGTTTAGTGCATTGTCTTTTGTCTTGTCTTTCTAGATGTTTACTCTGTAGTTGTGTATATTAGTGTCATGCCACTAAGGGGGTATAAATATAGGCGCCCATCTCAAATAAAGGATTTTTCGAATCCCACTCGACCAGTGAGACTCGTCTCCTTTCTTCTGGGCTTCGCACCGACCACAACATACCACCAGAAATGTTATTTTCACGCAACGAAACATTGCGGTGCAGTTGGCATTTCAGGAAGCACTGGTTACTTGCCGTCGGCATTGCCTAGCCATGACCATGTCCATTTCATCTCCTTAATTTCAGCACCGGTCACTGTCTCGTATTTGTTCCGCAATTTACTGAGACTCGACTTTTCAGCAGGCACACCGTAGCAATAAAAAAGAAAAAGGTCTGTTTTGCGCATTTCGACTTTTTCTTCATAACCTGCTCGCGTTTGAAGATGAGCAAGCCTCGCGCTCGTGAGCTCGAGGACTCCATCAGCAGCGCAAGCATCGGATCGATCTCATCGCCTGATTTATCCTAGAGCGCCCAGCACGAATTGAAATACTCACTATCGGTCGCGCAACGTACACCAGCCATGACTACGAAGGCACCTCGCAAGGCCTCGAGCAAGCGGAAGAAATCCAAAGATTCGAAGATGACTGATCTCAAGCAAGCACCGAGTGACTCTCAGTTCCTTAGCCCCGAACCAGAACGGGACGTCGACCAGCAGGACCAGGGTACCACCATCTACGGGCACGGAGACTTCCAAAGACTCATATGTTGTTTTACGGTTGTCGCGTTGATCGTCCTGCAGTGCCACACCCAGGCCTTAGCGCTCATAACGCGCCCCGTGGACCACTGGTGCCGACCGCCATCCAGGCTTGCCGGTCTCTCGGCGTCCAAGTGGAAGAACGTCGGCATTCCAGTGGACGAAGAGGGACACCACAGCGAGTGCCTTGCCTACGCCCAGCCCGGCCAGCAGCCCAACGACACCGAGACCTACGAATGCGACGCCTGGGACTACGACCCGATCCACGCCGCCCACTCCGCGAGGAGCTTCTGGGATCTGGTATGTCGCAGGTCCTGGCTGGTGCCCCTGGGGAACGCGGTCTACATGAGCGGTGCCCTTCTGGTCGTGCCCATCGCGGGGTACTTAGCTGACATCGTTGGACGCAAGATCGTCATTACCACGGGCGTTGTGGCGCTCCTAACAAGCACTGCATCGACGTGCATCTCGCGTGTCTATTCGTTCTTCCTGGTGACGAAGTTCATGGACTCCGCCTGCGCCAGCTCCATCTTCGTGGTCAGCCTCACCCTGCTCTACGAAGTGGCGCCCCTGACATACCGCGTCTTCTACATCAGCGTGTCATGCGCAGTGGGCACCTTCCTCGTGGACGTCCTGCTTCTCATACTGGCCTCGTTCCGGCTTCCGTGGACTGTGCTGCAGGTCATCGTCCTGTCTCCAACGGTGCTTCTTCTGCTCAGCGCCTGCGCCGTGCAAGAGTCTCCCGTGTGGCTCTTGTTTACGTCTAGATACGACGAGGCCCAGGCGGTCATGCTCAAGGCTGCCAGCATGAACAAAATGAGCCGGATGGTGGCCAAGCAAACCATGCAGAAGGTTAGAGTGGAGCTGTCCCGCTCGGAGCACACCGCCTACACGTCCGGCATCACTATGTCTCCGCCTGCCGGGCAGCCTAGGCGCTCTTACGTCATCCGCGTGCTGATTATGCTATTCGCGATGATGCTAGCCTTCTTCAGCCTGTCCTGGAGCAGCAGATTGCGCAAGGATGCCACGATTTCTGTTGCGGCCGTTTTTATGTCCGCGCCGTCTTACGTGGTCATGTACTTGGCGCTCATCTCCTTAGGCAGGTAAGCCATCGACGATTATTTCTTCAAATCTAAGATCTCCCAGCATTTAGCGGCCAAACCATTTAACTGAAGCTGTGGCTAAACGATAGAGCGCGAGTCTTATATGGGGAAGGTACTGTGTTTAATTTCTGTCCCTGTGGAAACCTACCGGTGTTGCACTGAAAACATGCATCCCGCTTGCGCGCGGGACGCATTTTACGAGAAAGTGTGCATCTTTCAAATGATTTTGAGAACCAGCGTACTATCTAGTTTAAGTGTTGCAACGTTTAGTGTACTGGAGGCGTAGAGCAGATTTATCTGGAGATGCCAGGCGCGCGTAAGTCGCGACAACTTAGATGCATTCGCCAGATGGGTACCTAGAGTAGGGATACTCATGTAGCACCCGTATCTCTCTTGGACAGCTAACTAGCATATGCGCTCGCGGAACAGTTTTCAATGCACTATCCACAGACTGTTAAAGGGGATTTTATCACTCTGAGCACGGTATTCCGTAGCAGCTGAACATTACCACGACTTCAAACAACACCATACTAAAAGATGCTCACTGCAAATCAATTTCGTCAACATTACAACCACCAATAGTACCAGAAAGGCTCATCTTAAGGTGAACAACACTTACCTTGATGCTTTGCCTTGCAGGCTACAGTTCCTCCTCGTGGTGATGGCTCTGCTGGGTGGCACCTGCTGCCTTTGCAGCATCGCCATCTACGCCAAGCCCCACCTGGTGGGGGACGCCCTGCTTGTGTTCGCCCAGTGTTGCTCCCGTGTGGTGGTGCCGTCCGCCTTTCTCTACATGGCTGAGCTCTTCCCCACGGGCGTACGCAGCGCTGTTCTCTGCAGCGCCTACGCGAGCGGTCGCCTGGGCGCAGTGGCCGCTTCGGCGCTGGGCCTGCTTGAAGACCTCGGCCGCGAGGACCTGAAGCTCGCCATTGTGGGCTCAGGCCTCTTAGGGGTTGTCCTCTCAATGCTAGGGTTGCCTGAGACGAGCCGCGGACTCGTCGACGCCCGTGTGGCAGAGACGGACAAGGACGTGCTCAAAATGATGCAGGACACCCTGGACACGGCTTCCAGACCAAGGCTCATGCGCAAGAAGAAGGCAAAAGCGAAGCCCTTGTGCCAAGAACAAGAACCTTCCAAGTGTCAACGGCGTGCTTGAATCAGGAACACATTATCCGTAATAACTCATTAGTTAAAGCGCACGTAATTGTTTTACGATCCATGAGGCAACAACGAACATGAATTCAACCCTTACAGCTCAAGGAAGTTTTCAAGCTCTGCATGTTAAAAGACCATTTCTGGTGTCGGTGATTATTAATGTGCCTTCAGATCTGAGATTTGGTGTGCCCCTAAAATGGTGTTGCGCTGAGTTTCAGCAAACATTTGGAAATAGTGATATATTATGCTACCCTACTTTAGTGGTGAGGGCACTGGCCGAGACTATCATCCAGGCTTTCACACCTGGCAGAGATGCTGCAAAGCAACAGCACATGAGGGAGCATCTATACCTGAAATTTTTCCCTATCTCCGCAATTACGCACAACATATGTAACGCAAGACGGCGATTGCGTTTGTCAGAAATTAAAAGAGCGGGCACAAATAGCATGTCCTTTACTTGCCAATTTTGTCTCTAATATTTTATTGCACTGTTCACCCCCAGTAACGTCATCTGCTAAAAACTGGCTGGAGTGTAGCGTTGCGGCCCCAAAGCGCTCCTCGAGGAACGAAGACAGGCTGATTGGTGAATTTGTAACGTTGAATAACGGTATGTATAGTTTAATGACGTCACATTTATTATCCAATTGCAAGGTATATATACACAAACGCAAGGCATAAGACAATCCACTTAAACGAACAAAAACGTACAGTCCAAATGTACTATCTTCTTTGTCGAAGATCAAATCCCACATGAAAACGAAACAGGACCTCGTGAACAAATAACATGGACATGTTTCTCTCTTTGGAAAAAAGGAATTTTGATGCACAGAAAATGAACTGCACTCAAATGCACAAAGAAGTTAACGCATAGAAAATTTAGTGTGCGCGAACACACTTTTTCCTCTCCTCTAAGAAGTCTCCACAATAGTGACTGCTTTCTTACCGAGCCGCCTAAATTCCGGACAGGACATTCGGTCCAATGGGGCTTTGTGCTGTGAAGGCAAACATAGACAGTTCACATTTCTTATGGACAGTTGTATATTTACGCCGCCTGGGTGTCTCAGTGGTTATAGCGTTCGGCTGCTGACCGTAACGAGGCGGATTCGATCGCGGCCGCGGCGGTCGCATTTCGACGGAGGCGAAATTCTAGAGGCTCGTGTGCTGTGCGATATCAGTGCGATATCAGAGCACAATACCACACCTGGCGTTCCTCATAGCCTGAGTCGCTTTATGACGTTAAGCCCCAATAAACAATAAACCAGCTGTAAAGAGAATGAACCGGGTGCTTACAAGTACGACAGAGCAAACGATACAAGAAACTGTCATAGTTATACTTTTCTCAAATAAACTGCTGGTTATGAGATATGATTGTAAATAGTATAAATACGCACTTCCAAATTCTATGAATGCATTGTCTTGCTAAGTCGCTCAGGGGATGAATTGCAATGCATGATCAATGACTTAGACAGGCAAAGCAGAACAGCGGGTCTGAAAATTAGCATGCAGAAAATCAAAGTAATGTTGAGCAGTCTCGCATGGGAATAACAGTTTCCAAATGGTAGCGAGACGCTGGAAGTGGTAAAGAAACACGTCTAGTTAGGGCAGGAAGTAACGGCAGATCCTAATCAGGAGAGTGAAATAACTACAATAAGAATGGGGTGGAGGCCATATGGCCGCTAATCTTAGATCATGGACTGAATTTTACCAATATTCCTCAGGGACAATATGTAACAGATGTATCTTAGCCGTACTCATCTAAGGAGCAAAAACGTCGAGGCGTATTAAGCGTCGGAAACGGACTACAGACGGCGTCAAGTAAAAATGTGAAGGCTAAAATGCAGCCTGGATATCCTATGTAAGTACTGTTTCTAGACTTATTAAGCGGGATTACAATGCTAGAACGCTGTGTAGCCATCGGAGGCAATAACTGGCACACCACGTATCAGCCCGCATCTCGCAAGCGTTTTTGAAGAAAGGCAAACGACGAGCCTGTTTCCTCAAATTGCGGCCTATTTTCTACCACATGGCGTTTTGGTGCAGTCCATGCCTGGTTTTTTCAGCATGAATCCAAATTCCCATTCATTTCACCATCATCATCACAAGCCTTACTTCCCTCACTGCAGGCCAAAGGCCTCTCCTATGCCTCTGTCCCATCGTTTCAGGCGATGTCAACAGCAAAAGAAGCGTTCGTAAAAGTTGAACTAGCAGCTTCATCTTTCTTCACTGACTAAAGGAGGCAAGCAGATGCGGCGCAACAAAAAGCGGTCCCTGTTCACTGTGTTCCCAGTGCTCAAAATTTATGCAGTCAGCGTTCCCGTCGCTCGCAGTAGACCTATGCAAAGCGTGCTGACTCGCAGCGGATTCTGCCAGCAAAAGCGAGCCGCCAAATTCAACAGCTACTTGGCCAAGTTATTCCGCGGGTAGTTACTATTTATGCGTAATTTCAGGAACTCGGTAATCGTTTTAGAGTTTAGGTTTGAAAAAAAAAACACGATATTTGTGACCAATTCCTCACGCAGTCACTTCTATCATTATTGCCATCTCTTGTTGATAGGACTCCCGTTCACGTATCACAAGAAAAATTATTTTTACGGAGCTAAAAAGTGCGTTGCGGTTGGAATGTAAGGAAACACATGTTGCCTACTTTTGGCATTACGTAGTCATGGCCATGTTCATTTCATCATCTTAATTTCAGTCCTTGTCAATACCTCGCATTTGTTCTCTTACTGCCACCCTAACTTCGCATCTATTTGGTGCATTTCAACCTCTTTTTTATAATGCGGCATTGTTTCAACAACAGTAAGTCTTATACCCGAGATCTCGAGGACTACATCACTAGCATCGCATCGATCTCCTGGTTTGATTTACGCTGAAACGTCCACCAAGGGTTGAGATATTCACTATCGGTCGCATAACATACCAGGCGAGCCATGACTACGAAGGTACTTCGGAAGGCCTCGAGCAAGTGGAAGAAAATCAAAGACTCGAAGATGGCCGATCTCAAGCAAGCACAGAGTGACTTGCAGCTCCTTAGCGCCGAACCAGAACGAGACGTCGACCAGCAGGTCAAGGGTACGACCATCTACGGGCACGGAGATTTCCAGAGACTTACATGCTGTTTTACGGGCGTCGCGTTGATCATCCTGCAGTGCCACAGCCACGTGTTAGCGCTAATAACACGCCCCCTGGACCACTGTTGCCAGCCGCCATTCGCGTTTACCGGTCTCTCCGTGTCCAAGTGGAAGAACGTCGGCATTCCATTGGACCAAGAAGGGCACGCCAGTGTGTGCCTCGCCTACGCGCAGCCCGGCCAGCTGCCCAACGACACCGACATCTACGAGTGCGACGTCAGGAAATGCGACTTTTGAAAAAGTGGTTGTCTTATTCTCTTTTTCCTCATAAACCCCTGTTCCAACTCTCCCGTCGCGAAGTTTTGGCTGCGAATATGTTTAGTGGGATCACCATGCTTGGTCCACAGAAGCGTGGCAGCGTATCAGACATTAAGCGCCGCCTGACAGAATGAATGTTAAAGAAAATCAGAAAGAAAAACTCATTTCTAAATTTTTTACATATGTTAAAGAAAATCAGGCAGTTATTATATTTTTATTTCCCAGTTGTTTTCGTCATCTGTAGATGCTATGCGGTGATGTTGGCCGCGGCGGACGACACCCTAAACAGAGGCCATGAAGAAAAGAAAAGGATACGAAACTGTATAATATGCCGCCCCTGCATACGGCTTTGGCTTAACGCAAATGGGACTAATTGCCTAGAACTTATAGGGTGTTCGATAGCTGCACCTATAATATAAATGGAAGTGTTGCTATCAACGCCGAAAACGTGAATTATTCATAAAAAATATATGAACGTACACCCTTTCTCAAAAATTTAGAGCCCATGGGGCTTGCTTCCATGCCATACTGTGTGGCTTGCAATGCATCCCCAGCATTCCAAACCGCCTGAAGGCAACAACACTTCTAGTCCTGCTCCTTGCGCTGAGCAGAAATCCAACGAATATTACAGGAGCCCCACTGCACGGATTAGAACGAAACTCCCTGGGTTCTAAAATTCTGTCAAAGGCTGTATGCGTATTAGAACAGGCGCTATAAAAGAACTCCTGTAGAAGCCCATCTACTTTCGTTAGAGACAACTTACTCAGTGTGTGCGCGTAAACTTGTACTAGACAAGTAAACAAGTGCCTGGCAAAGACCCTAATGCGCTCAAATCTAAATAACACTAAGTTCTTAGGGTTGCATACATGCGTATAGAAAAGTAAATTGTGTTACTTCTGGATTATTGATCACTTATTTTTATGACCTGCGATGTCTTACTATGAATACATTCCCCACACACATTCAATAAAACCAAACAGTAGTGTTCGAATATTTGTCATGTTTCAAAAATGCAAAACTCGCATGCAGATAATTAAAATAAGTAAATAAGCTATGAGTATTTTTCCTTTCTCAGCCCACACCATGGCCCTGTTTTTCCGTGTCGCTGCTAGAAGGCCCCAAGTGTACTTCAACCAAAAATAATAGGCCATGGCAGGGAACCTGCTCTGTCCCGGCGTCACTGTAATTGTTCCATTGGGCGACTACACAATAACTGCCACAGTGAGCACCTTGAGTGGACACAACGAACTCGAGTCCATAATCTGAATGTTCAGAGGCCCGCGTTTGGCTGAATGCACTCACTGCGGCCAAGTAGAGGCAGGAATAAAAGAGACGTTCCTCTGTCACATTGCTATGTTCCTGCGGTAAAAAGTCCTTTCAGTAAACGAAGGTTTGTTCCCTTCGCCTCGCGAAACCGAAGAGAAGGAGTCTCGCCGGCTGCTGGTTGTGAGCCCGCTCCTTGACCGCCTCTTTCTCTCTAGCCGCCTAATCCTGTAACTGCGAGGGGTGACTTGCGGGGCCGCTCAATTGTGAGGTCCCAAGGTGGGGTGGATTATTCTGTGAACTTGTCGGTCTGGTTCCAGTCGTCTTCAGGGCTATATTCCTCCACGAAATGACACGTGCGCTTGGGTACCCAGGCCTTCAAGACAGAAACGACCCTCTTCCCTTTCCTGACTAGCCTGACGAGTGCCACGTGCGGTTTATACAGCAGGACTACGTTTCCTTATCTGTGTGCTCTCGCGTTTGCTTCGCACATACTTCGCGCCCGCTTCACGACGGGCCTTCTGATGTCGATCCAGATACTTATCGCCGAGCATGGCGGGCTGAACACCAACGTAAAACAAGGGCAACAGCATGAGATGACAGAGCCTGCAGTGCATAGCGAAGAGACGAGCAGAATCGGTGCGGCATAAACGGTATAAGCATGCCAGACTGCAAGTTGAAGCTACCGAAGAACTAGTGCAGAGACTACATTCGGATGGCCTTACCCACAAGCGGACACGAATGCCGAAGACTCCCACTGAGCGCACTGCCAAAATACGGGAGCGACAAGCTTCGTAACCTGCAGAGTTTGTGTTGTGTGTGTGACCGACTCTGGCAAAATGGGGACGCAAACCCAGTGACTGCGAAGATGTTTGACCTTTTACAGGCAATTTCTCCCGAGGCGAGTTATCTAAGTGGTTTTGCTATGTTCACAACTTGTAAGATTTCCTTGAGACAACGAAAGGAAGAAATTAGCTTGGGCAGGGCAAGTAGTGCGAAGGCAGGGCAACGTAGCGGAGGGCGGCAGAAAGTTAGGTGGGCGGATGAGATTAAGAAGATTGCGGGGATACGGTGGCCACGGTTGGCAAACGGCAGGGTTAATTGGAAAGACCTGGGAGAGGCATTTGCCCTGCAGAGGGCGTAATAAGGCTGATCATGATTACTCCCTGAGTAATGGTTGTGTATATCCTCCCAAACCTACAAATTTCCTTCTCTTAAGTCTGACTGTGGACCGGCAGATTTCCCGTCGAATCCCGTTCATGCAGATTCGCCGACTCTTCTACAACTCTGGTCAGTACGGGATCTAGGGACTGACTGTTAATGTTCCAGTAAGAACAGAAACCATGCCCAAGGCTTTGCCACGTAAAATCGAGGGCGTCTATTCAATTTTGGCAAGTATTACGCGGAAAATGCTGTGCAAAAATTCCTACAGCTGGACTTAGTTTAAAAAGGCATGTTAGTGCGTGGACTTCAACACAGTTCTTCATAGCCTGAAAGGGCTCAACAAAGACGGAAAACCGTATCGCGCATATAATGCATTCACAAACAGGATTAAATTGCCCATAATATTTTTTTATCATCAATGAAGTTCTGATCTTTCATATGGTTGGAACCAGTGGTTGAAATCGTACTTTCTGCGTCACTGTAAGGCATACCGGTAGCCACCATACGTCAAGGAAGCACGACGTTTGCGCTCACAGGAGCCGAAAACGACACTGGCTTCATTGAAATAGGCGCGTAAGAAAATTACCAGAACAGTGAAATATCGACACCTTTCACGTATACATGGCAAGTAGTTTTATGTTGTACAAATAAATTGGCAGGGCACTTAAGGTCTGCCTTAAGGGTAACACTCTATAACGTTAATAGGCTAATGCTCATATATGCGGATTTGTGTATCGTTGACTTTACATTCTTAAGTCCCTGAGCGTACTCATACCACTTCTGGCGCAGTGGTGCAGTGGTTAAGACATGAGCCACCGCCCTGCGATGGCAGATGCTGCCACCGGTGGGAGTTGTGCGACCAAGGTTGCTCTTCTCATGCAGCTTCTCACGAACAATCATTTTTTTATACTTCTTTATTTCTGCATAAAATAGGCCTAGCCTTGCGGCAGAAATGAAGGGCTTCATGGGAGTGGAGGTGGGGAGGGGGAGGAGGGCCGTTCTCCACTTCTTCTTCGAAGTGGGGTGGTCCTGTGGTCGGCTCTGCGAAGAAACGGCCAGGCCCTTCTTCTTCGTTGAAGTATAGGAGAAAATCCCGCCAGAGCCGGAGTGCGTCCGATGATCCGATGTGTAATAGTGGATCGACCCATTCCTGCAAGGTGCCAGGTCGGTGCCCGCCCAGGGACTGAAGTGCTCGCTCCCGCACCACGTCAAAAGCAGGGCAGCGCCACAAAAGGTGTTCGGCCGTGTCTCTGGCCGGGCATGCCGGGCATTGAGAGGTCGGGTATGAGTGCGGGTTGATGAGGTTGAGCTTTGCTGGCGACAGAAGCTGGCCAGTCTGGGCGCGGCGGAGGAGTACCGCCTCTACCCTTCGGAAAGTTCTAGGTGGGCGATGGTATAATTGCTCAGGGTTCGCCACGTGCTGGAGGATGCGGCGGCGATAGCATTGTGCGCGATGCCATGTCTCGGCCCTATCCATAGGAGGTGACGACGTATGTGCAACGTCATCACAGGCCCAAGAAGCGGAAACGAGTGTGCATCCAGGCAAAGGTGCGGAAAGAGCTGCAGCGCGCGCTGCCTGGTGTGCCTTTTCGTTTCCAGTGATTTCTTCGTGTGAAAGGATCCATCTAATAACAATAGTGTAGCCCTCATCTCGCAGGCGTCGGGCTTCCGTTCGAATTGCGCTGAGAACGGCATAGTCTGCTCCCCCCGCGCGGCATGCGGTGTACGCTGCTTGTGAATCAGTGTAAACATGGTAGGTGCATGGAGCCGGATCCTGTCGATCTACTATTCGAGTAATGGCAAGGCTTATGGCAATGAGCTCGAGATTAGTGACAGTGTGTGCCTCGGAGAGCCGTTCAACTATTGTGGTATCTGACTCAGAGTCGTGACAAGCTATTGCGGCGCCAAGTTGAAACTGAGCGGCGTCTGTATATAGTTGGATAGCCCCTTCCTGGGCTAGCTTGTATGACATCTTCTCGTGACGTCTAGCGGCAGCTTTGTGCCTTTGGGGATTAGCTGAACTCATGTTCTTTGGTAGTGGCATACCCTCTACTAAATCGATTAGTTCCCATGGTGGGGCAGGAGACGACAGCAGCTCTAATTTGTCAGTGTTGTAGCCTAATGCCCGCAGGATCGGACGGCCAGCCGCCGTTGTGGAGAGACGGACACGCTGGGCTTGCAATTGCTGCTCTGCCACATCCTGTAGGGCATTGATTTTGCTGCATGCGTGTAGGTCCTCTACTGGGCAGAACTGTGGTAGGCCAGTAACAAGGCGCATCGCCTTCCGATTCATTCGCTCAAGCTGAAGGCGTTGGGTCGCGTTAAGCCGCATGTAGGAATATGCATACAGTATTTTTGATGTTATGAGTGCCAGGGCTATCTGACGGAGTCCCACCTCTTTGATTCCGCACCCGCGCGCAGAGACGCGGCGCATAAGATGTAAAGCCTGATGGCAACTAAGCACCGTGTTATGAATCCAGGTTTTGGCTCCTCCATCCTCGTCAATAAGCATTCCGAGTATACGGATTCTTTGTTTCCGGCTAATAACCGAGTCCCCTAAATGAAGAGAGATAAGATTTCGTTCGGCCTCGGCTCGCAGCCGCGGACCGTTTATGACAGCCACGTACTCGGTTTTTTCCGGAGAGGTTTTCATGCCACATTTCTTGATGTAGTCGTGGACGGCATTAAGGCCTGTCTGCAAGGTGAATTCTTGCTCCGCACGGGACCCAGAATTGGTCCAGAGCGTTATATCGTCCGCATACACGGCAAAGTTAAGACCGGGTATCGACGTTAGAATTGGCGGAAGACCTGACATCGCGATACTAAAAAGAGCCGGAGATATGACGGCGCCTTGGGGTACGCCGGTTCGGTTAGGTTGCCGTGCACCCTGAGTATCCCCAACCATTACCGAGAAAGTTCTGTCCGCAAGAAACGCTTTCACGAAGCGGTAGAGGTTCCCGCCTATCCCCACTTCCTGGAGCCGTTGAAGTATGGTAGAGTGGGGCACGGAATCAAAAGCCTTTTTGACGTCAACCCCAACAACCACCCGGAGCTGTGCGCTGCTAGGGTATGCGAGAACGTCGTTATGAAGCCTTTGAGAATATCTTGCGAGCAGAGTCCTCGTCGAAAACCTACTTGCATAGGAGACAGGACGCTGAACTTGTCTAAGTACCATTCAAGTCTTCTCAGAGCCATACGTTCCATGACTTTACAAAGGTTGGACGTCAGTGATATCGGCCTGAGGTCTTGTAATGTCCGACTTGGATTACCGGGTTTTGGAATTGGTATGACAACTGATTCCTTCCAGGCAGGGGGAAGAGCACCGTTGGTCCAGTATTCGTTGAATACTTTCAACGGGGCAAGTTTATGTGATTTGGGAAGGTTGAGAAGTGTTGAATAGCGTACACCATCCGGTCCCGGGGCACTTTTATGGTTTGAGTCATAAAGGGCTGCCTCCAGTTCGTCTAATGTGAAGGGAACGTTGTAATCATTCGATGTATCTGAGACGGGGTCCGCAGGCAAGGCATCCACCTTTTCAGGTTGGGGGAAAAAGACCTTCCCTGCTTATATAGCTAGATCAGCCGGGGAGACGTTCAATTTCAGGGCCATGCCTTGGGAAGGGGGAATCGGCCTTTTGCGTCTAAGGACAGCTCGAAATATGTGCCAGGCCTTCGACAAGTTAACTGTTGCATTGAGCGAGTGGCACAGCAGCTGCCAATCTTTGAGAGCGAGCTGCATAGTGTACTGCTCGACCTCTTGAGTAATGCGGGTGAGGGCGCGCCTACGGTGGGATGTCCGACCAGAGCGGCGGTACGCCTTGAGAGCACGAAGCCTACGATTCCACAGACTCAAAAGGTGGGAGTCCGGCTTCGGGGCATCGTATTTAACTAAAAGCTTCGTTGTGGCTTTCTTCTTGGCACCGTTGATCTGAGTAATGAGTTCGTATAATTCTGTGGGAACGTTCACCTCACCGAGCATTCTGCGAAAATCGTCCCATGAGACGTGCTCCTCTATTCGATGGCGTTGTTGCCGCTTTAGTGACTTTCGCCCTCGAGGGGCCCATGACACCACCACGGGATAGTGATCACTGCCCATGACATCATCAGCCCGTGACCATATGATCTCATTAGGATGCGAAACAAGTGTCAGGTCTGGAGAAGTGTCTTGTTGACCTTTGTGCTGGCCACAGCGACTGGGCAACGTAAGGTCGTTAACGATGGTCAGTTTGTCTTTGACAATGTGCTGCCATAGATGCCTTCCCCTAGCATCTGAGCGATGATATCCCCAGCTGGTGTGCATGGCATTAAAATCACCCCCAACTATAACGCGATCCTGGGGATATATCCTTAAGAAGTGTTCTATAAAAGATATATCTACTCGATATGTCGTAGTACCGAAGGATCTGGCAAAAACCGAAAAAACCAATGCTTGTTGGTCATGAAGGAACTAGACACCGCAGCGGACACGGGACAGAGAAAGAAGACGGCACAGGGCGGTACTTGCAACTAAAATTTTATTTAAAACTTCATGGCTTTATAAAGACAGAGGCACGTGTGATCCAACAATCAAGAAAAAGGGGAATGAAAACCAACAGATAACACGACCTAACTGACAACAATGCACATGAAAGATATGCGAGTCACAATCTACAGAAATCAGACTTTAAAACGTTATGCAATGCTCATCATGCGAATCACCATCTACAGATATTAGAAGTGTTAAAAACCGTCGACCGCATGTGGAAGCATGAAAACCACAAGACAAAGGAAGAAAAGAACATCAAAAGGAAGCAGCCCAACCTGATACCTGTCAAAGAAACCCAGTTCTTTTTGGAGGATGGAAACCGAAGGCGAACTAACGCATTCATCCGGTTGCGAGCGCAAGATGGCAATGGCCTCCATAATCTCTCTCAAGCTGCCCTTTCCTTCTTCCAACAATCTGGGTCTGGCTAAACTGAGGCCAACAACCCCGACACTTGCGGCAATGAACAGGCAGATTCGAACCCCCCGCCTCCCCCAAGGAACGCGCATGTTCTCTCAAGCGATCATTTAAGCACCTACCGGTTTGTCCAATATAAAAACGCCCACAACTGAGGAAGATCTTGTAGATTACCCCTGTTACACATGCAACACGCTTATTTTCTTCCAAATGTTTCTTGCCGTAAGTTCCTAGAATCGAGTCCCCCTCTCCCACTAGGATCACACGTGCCTCTGTCTTTATAAAGCCATGAAGTTTCAAATAAAATTTTAGTTGCAAGTACCGCCCTGTGTCGTCTTCTTTCTCTGTCCCGTGTCCGCTGCGGTGTCTAGTTCTTTCATGTCTCACCAACTGGCCTACACATCTACCCTCCTAAGCTTGTTGGTCCCCTTCTAATGTAAGGCGCACTCCCGCTACCTCTTGCGTCTGCGTGCACCACGCGGACGTATCAAGCTCGGTGTGGGCAGCGCGAGAGAGAACAAGTACGCATGCCTGCCCATAGGCTACTGGATTCGCGGATCGCGATCCTGGCCCCGGACGTCGATGCTCTATGGAAGGGGTGCAGTAGGGTTTGTACCCTATTAGATTGGGCCTATTAGTACCAGTCTCCTGAAGCAGGATAGCTAGAGGAAGCGTCGGCGTGATGGACAGTCTCCTTTGAAGTTCTGCTTGTTTGCGACGGATTCCCCGGCAGTTCCATTGTAAGAACCATATAGGAGAGTCCGAAGCAAAAATGTCATGAGGTTTAGCGCTAGTGCCCGCCATTTTGAAACTGGAAGGTGCGCGGAAGAGAAGATGATGTGTGCCCAATTCCGGGCTCTTGATTCGGAGAAGCCTGCGACAGTCCAAAGAGTGGAAGCATGCGCTTGATTACCTCAGCAGTGACCATTTCGATAATGTGCTTGAGTTGGTCTTCATCTAAGTGAACCGTGCGTGTGCGATCTTGCGCCAGATGCGTTGCTGCACCGCGCTGTGTAGCACGGAGAGTTTCAGCATAAGCACGGTGTATGTGTGCTTGCTTTGACGCCGTCGCGGAATGCTCAAGAGATCTCGTTAGGGATGGAGGTGTGGCATTCATTAGACTAGTGCTCTAAGTTTGTGTAGAGCAGCCGTGCGCATTTTCCCCTCTAGTTTTATGTTCACTGCCTCGTTCCTTTGGTAACGGCTGACTTTGTATTGGAGGGAAGTCCTCCTTAACAAGCACAATTTGCTCCGAGGGTGATCGCTGTGCGCTGGCAGGGCTCTTGTGCGCAGCCGTCGAAAACGTTTCGTTGCCATGTAGAAGCTCGGCTTGTTGCTTGCGCTCCTTTCGTCGCGATACTCGGATTCGGCGGACAATGCCGTTCCTCAGGGTTTTGGTAGCCTGTCGCCGAACAGGGCACTTCGGGTCTGTAGCTACGTGTTGACCTCCGCAATTACGGCATAGTGGTTCTGTCGGGCATACCTCGAGGTTGCCATGTGCGGGGCGACCGCAGAACGAGCATCGACGTTGGTCGACTAGTGGACACAAATTTGTCCTATGTCCGATTTTATGACAGGTCTCACATATGACAGATTTCGGGTGATAAGGTATGACCGGCAGGAGTATGCTGTATAGATGGATTTTGCGGGGAAGACTGGAGCCCTCAAATGTGATGAGGGCTGCTCCGTTCTTGCCCATTGGCCTGGCACTGATTACCTTGCACGAGTAGCACGTGAGGTTGGCCATGAGCTGTTCGCTTGTTAGCCCGTTGGCCCGATATATGACCCCGCGGATCTGGCCGGAGCGAATGGTTTCATAGGCTTGTATAGATGTAGGCTTTCCAGAAATTAAGACAGACTGCAGTCCGAGAAGATGGTCCCTGGCATGCGTATGCGATACGTCGACCGCAAACTGATTGCTTCTTTCCAGAGGCCGTACTTGAAAGCCTGAGTGAAAATGGATTTTTTGAAGCTCATCGGCAATGGCTCTGTTCAGCCAGTGTGCGGGGAGTGAGCCTAGTTGTCCAGGTGAAGTTAGCTTCATTATCACAGTATGTTTAACACAGGTTGGATCGGCAGCTGTAGCTTTGTTCTTTCGCCTAACAGGCTGCCAGTCATCCTCTTCAGAGTGGTCATTATCAGACGAGTGATCGGTTCTGCCGAATGTGGTGACCATGGGAGCCGAGGAAGGGCCCCGCGATTGAAAATGCGTATCCGCGTAGCAACCATTTATTGCTGTCTGCGAGCGGCCAAATTTTACGCCGTGTCGTCTGTTCACCAAGCGAGCGTTTTCTTGAGTTATCTGAGAAGTGCCTAACCCCATCCTAGGCTGCTTAGCAAATTTCGAAAATGGAAAAGTGCAAGATCCTACCTGAGAATGGTTATTTCCAGGCATGTTTTCCGTGGAAAGAACAGAGAAGGGATTGGAGACAGGTATCGCCGCAACCACTTGGCTGGATTCGTCGTCCGTCATGTTTGCGTCGGCGTCGAGCACAGCGACAGATTGCGCCGCGTTATCTGTGCCGCTACGAAGCGATGTTGCCTCGGCGGCTTGCTGCGGCTCCCCGGGAGCCATGTTGGCGGCATCGGCGGTGGGCGTATCGGATGTATCCGGATGGTTTCCTGTGGTAGTCTTCGACATGGAAGCGTTGAAACTGTTGCCCACAGGTGACAAGGAACACGATGGCACTGGCCCATCCATTTTTGGGAGCCTAGCCCAAAAACGTCCGGGCCAAAAAGCTTCGAAAAGTCGGAGCGATGCGAACGTGCGTCAGTTCGAGACGGCTGCTTGCAGCCCCCCCCCCCCCCCCCCCCACGACCTATCATTAATTTATCTGCCGTCTGTCATAGTGGTCGGCGTGCTCACAATTCGGTGGGTAGGTTACCATGACCCCGCAAGGTGGCCCGGCTAGATTGCTTCTGCGGGGAGTTTTCGCTCAAACCGACGGCGACAGCAACGCCGTATTTTCTGCAGAATGGGGTCCTTAAAAAACGTAAGCTGCTGGGTGAGTTGGTTTCGATAATTCATGAATAAATTGCTACGAACGGGGCGTAGAAGGGCACAGGCAGGGACAGGGTCACTGCCTGTGCCCTTCTTATACGTCCCGTTCATTGCGCTGTAGTCATGGAGGTTCCTTAACGCTATCATGTTAAAATAAAACTTGTGGGTCATCGATGATTCGCGCTGAAAATCATGAGGCATGGATACAAGATTCAAACAAGTCACTCTCCCAGATCACACTCACTCTTCCGTTCAATTTTTGCGCCCTGCTCGATGCGCAAGCAAACCTTTCTACCTATATGCCGCCTGTGCGCACTGCCGTTACTAGTACGTCAATCAATCAATCAATAAATAAATCAATCAGTCTTTATTTCGCCAGGAAAACTGTAGAATACGCCTTAAGAAAAACCGCTAACGAGTTTGACAATGGCCTGTGGGCCCTATGTTAGAACATCTCTACTGCAGGGGCGGTAATTATTGTAAATAGCGAAAGCAAAGGCTTTCCTGGCGGAGAGAAAAAAACAGGCGTGAATAACGGCAAATAGTATAAGTAAGGATTAATTGTACTATATTACTGCATCTATCATAGATTAATGAGACCAATACTGAAAACGATGATGGACAAAGAAAAAAACGTAAGGATTGCCGACGTTACAATAACCCGTGCCTGCGCATTTCCCAATTACAAATTCATGGCAGAAAAAAAGATCACGAAGTGTATACAAGGCGCCGAAGGTATTATATAAGAAACAGATTAAAATTAAACAAAGTAACGGCGTTCATCAGTTCCTAGCAATGCGCTGGTCTTCTATGAGATTTTTTTTTTGAACAAAGAAACATGAACGCCACAGAAATTACCCCAAAGGACCAGCACCCGGACCAGAGAAGTTATGCTAAGAATCATAGTTTTTACACCCCAAGGAGTCATCTAATAACCAGCG